>NC_050576.1:34468968-35068968 GCF_011100635.1 Trichosurus vulpecula | reverse complement strand
TGGCTGGCATGGACACCTGGTGTCCTGGCCCTCCACCAGTGCTCTTTGGTTCTGTCTCAGGCATCACTAGTCTGAGGGCCTGAGGAAGGAGGCCCCAGAAGGGTAGCAAGGGGGTGGCAGTCCCTGTCCTCACCCCCTTCCTCTGGCGCTTTGTGCTGGTGAGTTCCCTGACTTGTTTGCAGGTATTTCCCAGGCCCCCTCCTGCCAGCCAGGGGCCACCCAGCCCATCCCTACCGTCACTCTGCTGTTTCTTTCTGTTTGGGGCTTTCCCAGTTCATGGTTTTTGTATGTTTTGTTTCTTTCCCTTGCTTCCTGCCGCTCAGGCCTGCCTCCTGCAGGCCCTCCGGCCCACGTAACTGTATGACGTTGAGTTGCTGTTTGGATGAGTTTTTCTTAAGTTCCATCTTTATTTATTATATTTTAGGGCCCAGGGATCATCCTGATATTGTTGATTCATTTATGCAACTCCTGGCACAGGTGTGTTTTAGTTTCTTACTCATTCACGTTCTGTTCTCTCTCTTTCTCTTTCTCTTCTGTTGGAATTCAATTTAAATATCTTTTTAGCTTTCTGTTGACAACTTTTTTTCTGTTGAGTTGAATAGAGTTTCTCCATCTGTTTCCGTGGAAGTTGATAACCCAACACTCTCCTCTAGTCCTCCTTTCCCCCTGGACTTGCCACAAGGGCCGTGGAGAGGCTGCCCCCGTGGGCACATGAGGGTCAAGTAGGCAGGCCTGGGGGTGGGCTACATCAGGAAGCTCTGCTGTTGCTAGGTGCCCACCCTCAAGGCTGCAGGAGGGGCCGTGGGGCCTGGGGAGCCAAGTGGAATTGGGGGTCCAGTTGCTGGGAGCCTCTGCTGGGAGGTCTGTTGGCTTATGTACCTGGTCTGTTCCAAAACTCCTAGGGAGTGGGAACCTTTGGGCTGGTGGATTCTGTGGAAGGTACTGTGTGGGGGAGGAGGAGATGGGGGCTGGGCCTGGGCCTCTGGGCTGATCGATGTTAGGGCTGGATCTGGTGAGGCCTGGGCAGTGGGCTGCCCCCAGCCTTAGTGGACTGTGGGGAGGCTGAGAAGTGGAGGGGCCTGGGATGGCCCCACAATACTCTGATCCACTGGAAGGGGGAGGCTGTGCCTTCCCCTGGGGTCAGGGCTGGTGGCTTGGGAGTGTTCTGGGAGTGGATGGTCGGTGGGGCTGGTGATGGGGTCAGGAGGTACTGTCAAGGCTTAAAGAAGAGAGAGGATGATGGGCTGAGAGACACTTGGCCCCTGAGCCCAGAGCCGCAGCACCGCGTCTACCCAGAGCCCTCGTTGGGAGGCCTGGCCCAGTGGGGGTGGAGATTTGGAGAAAGCTCCCTCTTGGCCCTGAGACACTGACTGTCCTTGGCCTCCCCCTGGGTCCTCCCAGTTCTTCCTTTTATGTATCTTCCCCCTGATATGTGACTCAAGGTCTCTTGCCACTTCTACCCAGAGAGCCTCTGGTCCCAGCACACGATGTCCCTGCCTTCCTTCATCAGCCTTTGTCTCCCTCCTGTCCCCCACCTCGTACAGGAGCTTTGAGGTGTCCTGGGTCCCTGTGGGGGGCAGGGGGTGGGAAGGGAGGGAACAAGCTTTTTTGAGGAGCCTAGCAGGGCTGGATACCCGGTGTGGCCACACCCTAAACCAGACCAGGGCAGGTGAGTGGCTTAGTGGGGTGGGGCCAGGAGAGGGTTAGGGGCTGGGTTCACGGGGGCTCCATCTCCCCATAGGCCCTGAAGCGGAAGCCAGATCTCTTCCTGTCTGAGAGCTTGGATGTCAAGGCTGTGTTCCAGTGTGGTAAGTAGGGGGCTGGTTATGGCCTGGGGAGGGACTGAATGAGTTCCCTGGCCTGATCTGTCTCTCCCTGTGGGCAGGTGTGCTGGCACTCAAGTTCCCTGAGGCCCCGACTGTCAAGGCCTCCTGCGGCTTCTTTGTGAGTATGGGGCCCTGCTCCCCCTCCCAACCTCCATAGGACTCTCAGATTCCAGAATAATAGGAACCAAATACTTTCTTTGGTCTTTCAGAGGACTGCTGTCCTATGCTCCCAGGGTCTGGCCCGGGCTGCTACGATAGGACCTGCTCTCAGTTTCTCCCCTCATCCTGTCTGTGTCTCAAGTTCAGTGTTGTTTCATGATTTCTGCTGTTCAGAACCACTGGACAATGGCCTGGAAATAAGTCTCTAATATATCCTTCTCATTCTCTGTGTTCTGTGTGATCACACACCTCTCAGGTACTGGTCAGTGCAGCCACAGGCTCAAGTGAGCTGTCAGAGTGCCCCCAGAGGCCTCTGGTCCAGCCTCTGGCTTTGCAGGAATCACCTCAGCAGGGCCTCCCAAGGGCATCTGCAGCCAGCTCTGAGCACCCCTCTGCAGACAGGTAGCTAAGGTGCTGGCACTGACACTGAGCTGGAACCATCCGCCTCAGCTGTAGGCACACACAGGAGAACAAGGACACACAAACATGCACATTCACACAGATAATGCAGACACACACAAACTCACACAGATAATGGGGACACACGCGCACTCACGCAGATAATATAGACATACACACACACACATGCATGCATGCTCACACAGATAATGCAGACCTACACACACACACACACACACACACACACACACACACACACACACACACACCCACCTCTGCCCTATGGAACCAAACAGAACAAGTCTGACCCTTCCCTGTGACAGCCCTTTGCAGACAGCTCCCATGCCCTGAGAGATCTCTCTCCTCCAAGCTAAGTCCCCCAAGTTCTCTCAATGGATTCTTGTGTGAAAAGGTCTCTGGGCTTCTTGAGGCCCTTCAGCAGCCTGGTTGCCCTCCATGGGTGTGTTAGGTTGTAAAACGTCCCTTCCAAACTGTGAGACCTGGGACTGAGCCGTTGGTAGATGTGGCCTCACCAGGGTGAAGGGACGGTGGACGCTCTGCAGCCCAATGTCATGTGAGCTATTTTGGCTGTTCTGTCACACTGAGTGAGCTTGCAGTCCACTAAAGCCCTCAGATCTTTTTCATGTGAACTGTTGGCTGGTCCCCTCCCTCCTATGTTTCTTGAGTGCTTTAAGGTTACAGACTGTTGTCCTGCGGCGTTGGTGGGACAAGGATCATGACCCACATCTGTGAAAAAAGGGCCGCCTTCTCTCAGAAGCAAAGGGCAGTAGCAGCTCGTGTCCAAGCCAGCCAGGATCTGAACCCAAGCCTTCTGGCTGCCCCCACTAGGCTCCTTCATCATGTCGTCAGATCCTTGTGCTTCTGGTGGGAGTGTGCTCTCCCTGGGACAGATGACAGTTCATTCTTCCTTGCTCATCCTCAGTCTTTTGATTGGGAGAATGAAGGTTGAAGGCCATGCTCTGCATCTTGTGGCCGGCAGTGCAGCCCGGGGAGCATTGTTCTCATGATATGGCCAACCCACCTCAAGTCTCTTAGCCACTTCTTGCATTCAAGTCACCCTAACATGGCTGTCAGATGTCATCCCTTGCATCCATCCTGTGTCTTTCTGTTGCCTTCTGTCTCACCTGTAAGTTTGCTGCTTCTGAGGTTGTGGTTGTCCATGACCCCACCTGAGAGCATTACCAGGAAAATATTGATATTAAGAATGTTGTGGTTTTGGCATCAGGGAGCAGCTTTTCAAATGCTACCCAGCCAATCTTCCCAAGCTGTTCAATTTTGGACCAAGCTCACTGTCCATCTACAGTGTACCTTTCATAGACCACATCAGTGGGCAATGTGTTTTCTTCATCCACTTTGTTTTTCCTGTGTAGATTGTTAAGCTTGTCTGTTTTTACTGGCTACTGATCTTCCTGAGAAGGCCCTGTGGTCACCTCATATGCAAGGATACCACCAGGAGCTTAGTAAAATGTCACCTTCAGTGACATGGAGTAGATTCAGGGGTCGACAGATTTGGGCATTATTTAAGGAAAGTGAAGCTGTTCAACTGTGGAATAGGGTGCCTCCAGAGGAAGCAGATTCCTAATCACAAGACACTGTCAAAATTTTGCTTCACCTTTCTTTGCCAAGGAGGATGGTCTTTGGACTAGAGGCAGCAGGATAAGTAAGGTTAATGAAGGACGTAGTTAGCAAAGGACCTAATAATCTTTGAAGAATTCATCACCTAGGCCAGAGAAACTATGTCTTCCAGTGTTGAAAGAAATGGTGGATATGATGGCTGATATTTGAAAGATTGTGGAGAACGGGAGAGGAAAAAACTGAAGAGAACGAAATCCACTAACTATAAGCCAGTGAGTCTGACTTTGATTTGTGCAAAAATTCTAGACCGTATTATTAAAGGGATGGTTGGTAAACAGCAATCACCAAAGCCATCATGTGTCAGTCATACAGAATAACTGCCCCTATTGGACAACCTAGCCAGCTTGGAAGAGCTAGAGAATGCCATTAATGCTGCTTACTGAGGTTTTAACAGATCATTAGGCAAAGTTTCTCATATTATTCTTATGGGATGTGGACTAGAATTCAATACTATTAGATGGATTTGAAACCAGTTGAATGGCCAGACCTAAGTAGTCTTTGGTAGTCTGATGTCAGCATGGCAGGAGGTCTCCTGTTGAGTGCCCGAGGCATCTGTGCTAGGCCCTGTTGCTGTTTAACATTTTTTATCAGAGACTTGGATAAAGGCTGAGATGGCTAACAGGTCATCACATATTCAGATGACAGAAAGCTGTTGGGAAAGAGCATTAATGTACTGGTTGACAGGTTAGTCCAAGATGATTTTGACAGACTTTGGACTGACTGTCCTAAGTTGAAATTTTTTCAAAAGATGAAATTTAATAGGAATAAGTATAAAGTCTCACGTCTTAGTTTAAAAAAAAAAAGCCATCTTCACAGCATCATCATCAGGAAAAGGCACACCTCAATGGGCTGTCTGAAAAAGATCTTTGGACTGCAAGCTCAGTGAATCAGCAGTGGATGCCATCTTGGGCTGCCTTCATAGGGGCAGAGGGCCCAAGAAGGAGGAGGGGCCAGTTCTTCTGTGCTCCATTCCCTCGGGTGACATCCAGAGCGCTTTGTTCAGTTCTGGCCACCAAGCATAGGAAGCACGTGGATCAGCTAGCTGGAGCCTGTCCAGAGGAGGGTAGCCAGCTTGGAGAAGGGCAAGTACATGCTATGTCAGGACTGACTCAACCAAATAAAAAAAAACAGGAAACAGCCCCTGCCCTTGAGGCAGTACGTGCATAATAAGTTACCAAAGTAAATCCAAGGGCATTCCTAGAGAGAGAGGACAGCAACCAGCAGATGGGAGCATGAAGAAGGACTTATATGAGATGGCATCTAAGCTGAGCTTAGATGGAAACCAGAGGTTGTAGGAGGTGGAGGCGAGGGACAGTCTGCACAAAGCATGGAGACTGGAAATGATGGAGGGTCTCAGGGGAAGATCAGCAACAAGAGCAGTTTGGCTGGACTGCGATGTGTGTGAAGGGGAGTTACATAGAATTAAGCTGGAAAGGTAAATGGGAGTGAAGTTGTAAGGAATTTTGAATGCCAATGGAAGGAGTTTGCATTTGGTCCTAGAGGTAATAGGGGGTCACTGGTTGCATGGGGGTGAGGAGTGGCATGACTTGGTAGAACAAAACCCCTTAGGAAAATTGCCTTGGCTGCGGGTGGGGGCTGGGGAAGGATGTATTGAAGTAAAGAGACAGAGTTGGGGAGACCGATTAGAAGACTTTTGCAGTAGTTCAGGAGAGGGGTATTGAGGGCTTGGTCTGGATCAATGGCCCTGTGAATGAAGAAAGGGGAATGGTAAGAAAAATATTGTGGACATAGAAACAGAATGGATAGATGAGTAAGTGTGAGAGGGGTTGAGAAAGACACTGAGGTCACGAGCCTGAATGACTAGGAGGGTGATGGTGCCCTCCACAGAAAAAGAGAGGTCTGGAAGAGGCCTGGGCTTGGGGAAAAGGGTAGTGAGTTCTATTTTGGATTTGATGAGTTGAGATGCCTACAGGACATCCACTGGGAAATGTCCAAGAAGCAGTTGTTGATATGGGACTGAACCTCAAGAGAGACGGGCTGGATCTGTAGACTTAGGAGTCATCAGCATAGAGTTAGTAATTGAACCCTTGGGAGGTGATGAGAACACCAGGAAAGAGTATGAAAAGAGAAGAGGTTCCAGGGAAGAACCCTTGGGGAACATTCACAGTTAGGGCAGTGTGGACGATGATCCAGCACAAGCACACAAAGCATTGGATTCTTGTTCACTTTGTACAGAGCAGTGGGAGTGAAGTGATGAAAGCACAAGCCAGGTCACAGAGAACTGAGAAGTCAGTGGGAGAATGGGAAATGGAGGCGGCAATAGAGATGGATTTTTCTAGGAATTTGGCTAAGAAAGGAAAATGGGGAGAGATTAATAGGGTCTTGTATCATAAAGATCAGGAGAACCTGGGTATGTTTATGCACAAACAGGAAAGGAATCAGTGGATAGGGAGAGATTGAAGAAAGGGGGACCTGAGGTTCTTTGCTGTGTAGATAGGGGTAGTGGGTGTTGTGGGAAGCTTCAGAGATAGCTGTTATGCAGTGTGTTAGAGAATCAGTAAGGAAGGCGTGAAAGCTGGGCTATGATTAGGGGACCCACCCAAATAGTGCAGAGTCAAAACCAAGGAGGGCTGGTGTTTGGCAAGATCAGATCGGTGTCAGGGCAGAGTCTTGTGGGACATGAGAGCAGGGAACAGTGTAATATTGACCTGATTACTCTAGGTTTAAGATTAAGGAAAGTGAGGCCAGAGCAAGGGTAATGGCCTGGGAGGGAACTGAAAGGTTAGGCTGAGTCAGATGTTAGGATTAAGGTCATGGTGAGGAAGAATAGTTTTAGGAGTAAGGTACATGCAGAGATGGAATGATGAGATGTCAGCGTTGAGTAAAGGAATTTTAGAATCTTGATTTTGGAAGTGGAACACTCATGGGTGATGATAAGAGCTAGGCCATGACCATTCCAGTATGGCTGAGAAGTAAGTAGGTCAGGGGTTTGAGAATAAAGAACTGGGAGATCATGGGTGTTTGAGGGACTAGAACCATTACATTGAAGTTCCTTAGAATAGGACGGGCTGGTGGGTAAGACAGGAGCTGGATAAAGGAAACCTCCAAGGAGGAGAGGTTCCAGAATGGCAGTGGCAGGGATTGGTGGGTCTGGAAGTGGTGATAGGGAGCAAGCAATATGCTGATCCCCTGTTCAGGACCAGTGAAGAATTTAGAGAAGCCTCACACTTATCAATTGCTAATGTTTTCCTTGAGAGTAGAAGGAGGAAGCTCTGGATGTGGTGAACGTGGAATCCCATCACAAACATGGGGTAGATTATTATCTTGATTGGAAAGGACTGATTGCTATGGTCATCCTTTCTGAATCATTTGCATCTATATCTTGTCACTGGACCCAAATGGCTCCAGAGGAGAAAGTGAGGCTGGTGACTGCACAGCCCTCCCTCATTTAAATCCAATTCACTTTCATGTCATGGTATCACCTCCCTGATGTCAAGGTCCTCTTCAAGAACAAAGGACAAACAACAACAAGGCAGGATCCTGTCAGAGCATTTATTTTTTAAAGGTCAAAATCAACACCAGATTCAAAGAACAAACATCAGCAGGCAACAAAACCAGCTGCAACCCAACATTTTAAAACAATCTTGACACAGTGAAGGATTTCATCAAAGAAATCATGATAGATTTTTTTTTTAATGGGGCTGGCCACATGGCCAGTATGAAGGATAAACTAATGGACAGGAAGTGTTTCCCACTGTATCCTTACAACACAAGAGAAAGGAAAGAAGACACCCACTATTTCCCCAGGACTTTGGGTGGGCATGAGCAAGAATTGCGCTGGATAGGTTTCTATCTGCATCATTAGAGAGAATGTTCACATTGATGAAGTCACAGATCCAATTCAGGTATTGTTAGGGGGAAAAAACCAAGAATGGATAAGGTAACAGACATTGACATGGACAATCTCTATTGCCTGTGAAAGTTTAACCAATATAATGCAGTCCCTGCTCAGAGGAGGCCAGAACATCCCAGAAAGTGCTTGAGTCAGCAAACCCTCGATCTTCTGAGCAGCAAAACATGGTAGCCAAGGGCAGTCCTCTTTTAGAATAATAACTCATTTTGCAAAATCTTGTCAAAGGAGGATCCTAGATTATAAGCAGTACTTTCTCATAAAATATCAGCAGGAGTTGAAAGGGAACGTCTTGGCTTGAGATGCCAGAACCGGTGGACCAGTGAGCAGGAGATGGCAAGGATCACTTTGAGATTTGTGCCCCAAAGTCTGTGTCAGTGACCCAGGAAGCCTGGCTTTGAGGTCTCCAGTGTGCTCTGCAAGGAAGTATAGCAAGCAGAGATCAACGGAGTAGCTACCTGAGATCCATCTGTTAGAGTACCTGAAGGCGGGAGAGCAAAGCTCTTCTGTTCCTGAAAAAAGGCAATCCTAAGGACTTGCACAACTCCTCCACATCTGGTCTCCACACCCTAGGGCAATAGACTTTACCCATATTAGGGGCAAGCTACTAGGTGGTGCACAGTGTTCCACAGCAGACCATATCTTTGCAGTCCCCCAAGGGCAGGGAGCACCTCTAGAGAAGGCAAGATCATTAAATTTAGTTAAGGGAAAGGCCACCTAAAAGGAATCTTGCCTGGCAATGTCTCCTAGAAACATGCCACGATCACATGAGATTCCTCAAGAGATGTAATGGGCACAAACTTTAATAGCACTAATTGCCACCTCCAAGTATGGTAACAAAGAACAATGCCTCCCCCTCCTCTTGAGTCACTGCTTGTCGTGGGGGTGGCCCAGCTCCCTCCCTGGCCACATGCTCTTGGTGTTTGACTGGTGCCTCCTGAACAAAAGCTGGAACCCGTGTAAGCAGTTTAGCCTGAATGGCTGTGCAGGAAGAACAAAGAATGGGTTCCTTCCCATCCATTCCCAGTGGATGTCCAGGCCACGTACTGCATCTGGATGGACAGTGTTGGAGGATCAAGGCTAGAAATAGTGTGGCATTTTCAATGACCCTGAGCTTCTAGAAACAAAAACTTGAACCCACTGTCTGATTCTGCCCTGGGGCAGCTAAACCCTAGCTGTGCTGGATTTGAGGTGAAGCGCCCCGGCAATATTCTCACAGGGCCCTACCCTTCACCTTCACTCACCCGCCCGATGTGAAACCTTAAATCCATCATTAATAATTCATCTCTGGACCTGGCCAGACAACCATTTCTAAATCCTTTCTATGCTTAGCCTGCTTCTGAGCCATACTCAAGGCCTGGGTTTTATCTTACCAAGTCTGCCTCCTTTTCCAGATGCCTACTAACCAGCCCTTTTAATGATATGTTCTAGGATTTTTGTAGGAATTCAATCCATACTCACTGGCCTATAGTTTATAGACTCCATTTTCTTCCCCCTTTTTGAAAGTTGGGACATTTGCCCTGCTCCAATCCTCTAGTGCTTCTCCTGTTCTCCACAGGGGCTGCCTGGGGAGGCAGTGGATCCCCTCTCCCTAGAGGTCTTCAGGGAGACTGGATGGCTGCTCTTTGGGTATGTTGTAGAAGGGTTTTGTGTACAGGTTTGGCTGACATCTGAGTTCCCATCCAACCCCCAAATCCTGTGATCATTCAAAGACCTCTGACAGCAATCCCATTTGTATTTCTTATAGTACCTAAGAATCCAGTTCATCCACCCTGGTGACCTGGATTTGTCCAGGGCCCCTGGGTTTTCTCTTATCATCCCTCTCCTTCTCTTTGGTTTCAACTTCTCATCTGCCATTTTTGTTCTGCTTATCTGCTGCAAAGTTGTTCAGCTTGGCAGAAAAAAAGCAGCCCAGAGCAAAGCAGGTCTGCCTTCTCTCTGTTGCCAGCCCTGCCCCATCCAGCCAGAGTATGCAGGAATCCCACCCTCCTGACGCTGTTCCTAGAAGACTCGTTTACAGATTTGTCCTCTCATCCTCCATTACCTGCCTCTCTTCCCACCTTGGGGAAATACATGTCTTTGTAAGCTCTTAGGTAGTCTGTTAAGTTCCATCTGCCTATAAAAGATCATAAAGTCAGTGGGTCCTAGAGCCAGGACTGGAAAGGACCTTGGCATCCAGCCCTTTAATTTTACAGCTGAGGGAACTGAGGCCCAGGCTGGTGAACTGGCTACTCAAAGCTGGGATTTGAGCCCTACCTACCACTGTTTCCAGGACTGTCTTCATTCCACTGTCCTGTTCCCATGGTCTCTTGAGAGGACTTTTCTTCTACATCAGAATTGTTTCTCTGGTTTCACAATTTTAAGTTTCTGGATTTGCTGACTTCTCAGTCCTGTTTGTCTAATGTGTTCCACTGTTCTCTTTTCTACTTTGTAACCAGTTCCAAAATAGTTTGGAGAAGTCCCTCTTTATGATATAGTTTGAGACCTGGTAACACCATGCCCCTTTGTTCCTGTTTTTTTTCTTTAACAAATCCCATAATGGAGTGAACACTCCCTCAGAATGTTCCCATTATCCCCACCCAAGCAGCCAGTTTTTCCATGTTGGTGAGAGACAGCTCCAAAATAGGATTTCCCCCTGTTGGCCTTTCCAGCTTTTGAAAGATGGAATTATCAGTAAAGCCAGTCAGTAAGTTCTTAGCTGCCTGTCAGCAGAGAGAGAGAAAGAGAGGAGAGACAGAGAGAAGAGGGTGGTAGGGAGGAAGAGAAAACAGAAATAGAAGGGAGAGAGCGCGCCCTCCAGCAGGTATCTGGATAATTGAAGTCCCCTATCACTGTCTTGCCCCTGTGCCAGGCTTCTCATGTTTCCTGAATTCCTTATCTCTTTCTTCTTTCTGCCCAGATGGTCTGTAGCCAACTCCAAAAAAATTACTTGTATTTCTCTCTCTGTGCACCTTCTCCCAAATGCTGTTCATGATGCTTTACTGCCTTTTCCCTCCTTCTCTCTCTTACTATGCACCCCACCCCCAACTCTGCTGCGTTCTTATCTCCCAGATTTTCTTATGTGAGTATGAGTCTCTTGTTCCTTCATAGTTCTTCATATATGAGTCTGGATGGAGCTGCCCTTGGAGTCAGGAAGATAAGGGTTCAAATCTTTCCTCCAGTATGTGTGAAACTGAGGAAGTCAGTGACCCTTTCAGTGCCCCAGATCACTCTCTAAGACTGAGTTGTAGGGCAGGTCCTGACCTGCATTGGTTAAAAGAGTTTCCTCATTGGGAGCACCCTGTGTCAGTGAAACCATGGATTTGGGCTTCCTTCCTCTTTTCTTCCCATGAGTACATTCCACCAACAATGCTCCACCACCACCGTCCCTCGTTCCCTTCTTGGCTTTCCTGTTCCTTTTGCTTGTGGTCTGCCCTTCTTTCCAGAGTCCTGTTTGAAGCCTGAGTCTCCTCCCACCAAGACTAAGTAATGCCTGGAGAGTTCAATTCGAGTCTTTGAATAAGGAGCTGGAGTTCACCTGGCTTGTTACAAGTCCTCGGGGCCTTTGTGGTTCGTCAGTGGGCTCATGGGCCATGTTGTCAGCTCCTTTCTTGGATTCTCGCTTGTGGGTTTCTTAGTGTCCGTCACTGCTCTTTGTATGTTGGGGCTGCTCCTGATGGCCCCCAGTTTGGTTGATAGACCTCATCCCTCTGACTGATTCTCCTGTTGGACTTTAGGTCATGCACTCTTGTCTACCCTTTCTCTGATCAGAGTAAGCCTGGCCTTTCTCTTTCCTGTCACAAGCCCAGGGGATACTGGGCAGAACACTGCCTGGGAGTCAGGAAGACCATGGTTTGTATCCCAGCCTAGACACTTGTTGTATGGTTGTGGCCAGTCACTTTTAGAACTCCACTTTCCTTTCTAAGGAAGCTTGAGAATAATCACACCTATACTGTGTACTCACAAGGTTATCATGAGGCCCAAATGAGAACTTGGGCTAAGTGCTCTGAGAGCATTGAAGCCCTTTAGAAATGTCACTGGTGTGTTGTGGGGAGCAGTTTTCTCCCAAGCATCGTATGGTTTCTATTTCAGCAACTAGTGCACCCTTATTGGTCAGAGTTAGGGTGCTTAAGGCCAATTAGGAACTCATCAGCCACCGTGTTCTTAGGAGGAAGAGAGATCAGCCAGTATCCCCATAGCTGAAAAGCCAGTCCCATCTTCCTGCCTGTGTGTTGGGTTTGTAATCTGTTTCCTGAGCTCATCCATTTCCTCCCCTTGGCTGGGCTGTAAGCTACTACCACCACATGAATTCTCTTCCCCCCACTGTTGATCCTCACCGAGAAGCTCTCCACAGTGCTTCCCACCTCATTTGTATATGTCCTCTCATGAGTTTATGTCTTTGCCATACAATGCATTCTACCACACATTTGGTTTATTCTGACCTTTTAAAATAGGACAGAACTTCCATAGCCACATTCTAGACTTGAGCTCCACTCCACGTCTCAGTGACAGCTGTGAGACTAAACTGACACAAAGTCACCTTTGTTCTTAGATATGGATAGTTCTTGCTTTACATAGGTGGACTGTTCCACCGACCTCTACATAAAGCCATTTTTATGTAATACAAATTTGCCTGTGGATGGGGGGAAGGGAGAGAGGCAAGAAGGAGACTGTGTACCTTGGAGGTGGAAGGAGGAGGACAGCACACGGTTTGAGGACACCTGGGGCAGGAGACAGAGATGAGAGAGGCCAGGGCCAGCCAAGAGAAAGAACATGGGGCAGGGCAGACACATAGGGGTGGATGCAGACCCAGACCCGAGAGGATGGGTGACAGGCGGGGGCCGGGGACAGATGGTGCCCAAGTGCAGAGACAGAAGACTGATGTGTGGGAGCCAGACTCGGGTGAATGTGGGCGGAGTGGGGCAAAGGCCTCCTCTCAGTGCCAGTGGTCTCAAGCCAAGCTTCCAGTCCACCTGCAGCAGTGGGGGTCTCTCCCTACTTCTGTTCTTCTGCTTTCACTTGGAGGAGGTTAGGGTTTTTTTTTGGTGGGGGTATGGGAGGCCATGGAGTGCCCACAAGGAGTAGGAACAGGGAGAGAGAGCCAGTCCTGTCCAGTAAAGTTAACACTGGTATATATTTGGAATGCAGATTCCTTTCAGTGTTGGATTTGTGTAATGCAAGTTTGTGTAAAGTGAGAACTGTCTGGATTGTATGTTCTCCACTGGCATTTTATATTTTGTGTCTTGCCTGGCACACTCTGTGCTGACTTGGCATTTTTCTCCTTCACCCTCCATGTTTACTCTGAGGCCTTCTTGATTCAATTCAGGAGGATGTGAGAATCACTCCCAGGCCTTGTCTTCCTGCCTGCATGGATAATGTTGGTCCATCTTGTCCCTAGTACTTGGGAAGACAGATTCACTCCTTGCTGTTGTGGTCCAATGGATGTGCCCCTCTGCAGAGTTTCTGACCTTTCTTCAAGGCCCTTGTGTCTCTCCATGCTCCTTTCTTGGAGTTTGAGCAGCTGTTGCTTCTTCCTCAGAGGGTGCAGCTCTCACCCTGACCTCCCCCCCAGCCCCAGCTTTGTGATGGGATTCCTTCTCCAATGAAGGTCTTGAGGTCATTCCTCACTGGGGGCCCTCTCGCCTATGGGGTATAATGAGTGCTTCCAGAGCAGAGGCCCTCGGAGCTTTGCCTCCCTGCCCCCCACCCCACAGAAGACCAGGGGAGCTGGTCTGCAGGCTGCACACCCAGAGTTGTGCCTTGGCACTGGCAGAGATAGCATTGCATTGTGTGGGCCCACAAGCATCCCTTTCCTTCTCTCCTCGCTGGGAAGGAAGCTTCTTGAAGGCAGGGACGGTTCCCCAACATTCTGATCCTCCATTGATGTTGGGGCTACGTCTCATGGCAGCTGTCTGTCTCTTAGGCCTAGAGTGGGGTTTGTGTCTGATGACTGGGCACTTCTCCTTCCTTTCACTGGTGATTGGGCCTCCAGCCAGCCTGCCTGCTCCTCCCTCCTCCTCCTCCTCCTCTCAGCAGCCTCCCCTTCTTCCTTCCCCTTCCTTAGCCTTGTTTATAAGTACCTTTCAGGGAGAGTCCTGGCAGATAGATCCTGGCACTTCCCAGAGGACTCGACTCTGGCCTGGGGCAGGGACACAGATGCATGAGGCAGGGCTCTGTTCTGCTGGGCCCAGAGGCAGTGGGGTCACATCTCAGGACACTTGAGACCCCGCCTTCCTCACATTTCTTCTCGCTTCACATGAGAAGGTCAGGTCAGATCATTCCCTGGGGTGGCCAAGTCCTGGTCCCAGTGAGGGGGTTGGGGGCAAGATTCTCCTGGCCAGGCCCTGCCTCCCAGCAGGTCACATGTGAGATGAGGAATGAAGGACCTGCTTCAGATGTCTGGCAGGGGAGGCAGGGAGCACTGCTGTGCCTGATCCTAGGGGCCTGAGTTGCCTGTGTCCTGTCCCTGCTGCAGACAGAGTTGCTGCCCCGTTGTGGGGAGATCCCACCCATTGGGCAGGTGGTCCAGGAGGATGGCAGAGTGCTGCTGCAGGCTGTGCTAGAGGTGAGTGGGGCAGGGGCCATGCTGTCATGAAGGAAGAAGGAGGGCTGGAAGCAGAAGGAACTGTGGGATTAGGCAGATAAACACACTTTATGTGCAGGTATCAGAGAGCTAAGGTTGGCCCTCTGGAGGCCAGGGCATGGGCTTTCTGGGGGCACACTGGCCATTGAGGGTGGGAGAGATGGGGCTTCTCTGCCCACCTGCCTTCCTGACTCCAGCCACCTTGGCTCCCTTCCACCTAGGCCATCGGCGGTCAGGCCTCCCGCAGCCTCATGGATTCCTTTGCGGATGTCCTCTTTGCCCTCAACAAACACTGCTTTAGCTGCCTCAGTGTGTGGATCAAGGAGGTGATGCAGCCGCCAGGTTTCCCCTCACCCCGGCTCAGTGCTGAACAGAAGGATACCTTCAGCCAGCAGGTCCTCAGGTGATTGGGCAGGAGGGGGCAGGGACCTGCTGGGGATGACAGAAAGCCTCTGCCCTGGCCTTCAAGGCCTCCCACAGCCTGGTACCCCCCAGACCTCACCAGCCTCATCACATTATTCACCTGGGAGCTCCTCTAGAGCAGAGACTTGGTTTTTGTATCCCCAGAGCTTAGCTCAGTGCCTGGCACATAGTAGGTGCTTAATAAATGTTTGTTGTCTGACCTATTCCATCCTCCATATGTGCTGTGTGCTAGCCAAACTGGGCCCAGCTCACCAACATGCCTTGAGCATTTCCACCTCTGTCTTTTCCCTGACCTGGGCACTTCTCTTGGCAGTAGGTCTTGACATGGGAGTGAATGGAGTTAATGCTGTGCCCCCTTTCTCTTCTCTCTGCCTTTGTAGAGAGCGGGTGAACAAACGTCGAGTGAAGGAGATGGTGAAGGAGTTCACACTACTGTGCCGGGGTCTTCATGGTACCGACTACACTGCTGACTACTGAGGGCTGGCTAAGGCCGAGTTTCTATAGAATAAACCCCAAACCCCCTACTCAACTCTGTCCTCCTGCTTTGTGCTACTGTGGGGCCCTCTGAGGCCTGATGGAGGGAGGCCGGGGCTGCTTTGTGAGCATGGGGAGGGCCAGGTGGCCCCATGATGGGGGTAGGGGATTCTGTTGCAGATCTGAGGAGGGGGGTTTAACACCCCGCTTCAGTTCAGTTGTGATTGAGTGCCTTGTGGCCCTGGGGAGACAAAGAGGAGCTCCCAGTCTGCTGCGGGAAAACAGCCTCTCCTCCCTGGAGGGTCCCATGGTCCATATTTATCCCCTGTCCAGATCCTTGAGGCTCTAAGGCAGACCCTGAAAGCTCTCTCCCTTTGACCTCCAGCTCCACCCCTCACCCTGGCACTGCCCTCCCTTCCATCCTGATGTCCACACTGTCCCCTTAAGTCCCTTGCTGCCCTCTCTCAATACCTCATAGGCCTTGCCAGTCTCCAGCCTTGAACTGTCAGTCAGCTCCCACCATCTGCCTCTAGGGTGCTCCAGCAAATCATGAAACTACACATTGGGGCTGCTACAGAATTATCATCTTGTCTGCACTGGGCCCTTATTCTTTAGCAAGGCAGACATCCCTTTCCTCCCTAACCGTTTCCTGTCCCACTCTGCACAGTACATGTTCTAGACCTGTCTTCTCAGGCCTCCTATATCACTCTCGTGACCCATACTTCACCTACCCACCCCAATCAAGAGCCCCACCCCCACCTTTCTCATCCCAGGATGCTCTGACATTCCCCCACACACTCTTCCCTCACGTCCATCTCACAAAAAGAGACAGCCTTTCTCCTTTCTCTCTCTGCAGCCTTGATCCCACCCTTCCATGTATTCTCCAAAAACTTGTCCCTCCTCCCCACCACCCCCACTCTAATCTTGAATCTCCTTGTATTAACTTTCCTGCTGCCTTGAATATGCCCAAGTCTCTCCAACTTTAAAAAGCTTACTAGACCTCGCCATTCCCTTGAGCCATTGTCCTCTCCCTCCTTGAGAAAGCCTCCTGTTCGCAGCAGCCAGCATCTGTCTGCAGACTGACCTTCGACCCCATCACTCAACTGAAATGGCTCTCTTCATGTATCTTAATTGATGAATCTAACGGCCTTTTCTGTCTTCATTTTTCTTGAGCTCTCTGCAGCTTCTGACACCAGAGTTCAGCATCTCCTGAAGACCTTTCCCTCACTTTTTCCCACAGTGACTTTCCTAGTCTTCCTCCATCCATTTCGTGCCTACTAATCTAGGTGTCCTCCCAGGCTCTGCCTGGGCCCCCCTATCTTCTCCTTTACAATGTCCCTGGGGGATCTCATCAGCTCCCATGTGTTTGATGGTCATCTTTATGCAAATGCCTTCTGGATTTGTGGATACCACTGTAGAGTAACAGCAGCCAGAATTCTGGACTTGGCATAAGAGCCTACCTCAAACACACTGTTTGACTCAGAGCCTGTCACTTCTCGGAGCCTCATTTCCTTACCTGTTAAGTGACGGTCCTCTGAGGTCCCTTCCAGCTCTGAATCCATGCTCCTTTTACTACCCAGGGTCCCATGGGCATCTCAATCTCAGCCTGCCCAAAACAGAACTGATTATCTTCTCGCAAAATCTGTTCCTCCTCCAAAATTCCCAGAGCACCAATCATCCAACCAGCATTTGTGCTTTAGTGCTGGGGATACAAAAAAAAGGGCAAGTTGCATGGTGCCTGCCTCTAAGGAGCTCAGATTTTAATGGGAGGAGACAGCATGCAAAGAATGCGTAAAAACAAGGTGTGGACAGGTCTATGGAAGGAAGCTTCCAGAGGGATGACACTCACCAAGGCATATGGTTGGGTGGACAGAAAGACCTCGTGTAGAAGGTGGAATTTAAGCCATCTTAAAAGAAGGCAGGGAAGCTGAGGAGTGAAAGTGAAGCAGGGCCAGATTGATTTGCCATTTGAGAGGAGGATGAAGTGGAGTGGGGAGAGACTTGAGGCAAGCAGCCTCCCCCCAAACAGGATAAAGCAGTAGCCTGGGTGTGAGGTGATGTCGTCCAGTGCCCAAGGAGAGAAGGGGGCACCTAGGACAGGTAAATATTGAAAGGACTTGGCAATATATTAGGTATGTGGGGTGGGTAGAGAAAGTCAAGGTTCATACCAAGGTTAAGCCTGGGTGACCAGGAGGATGCCTTTGACAGCAGTAGGGACCTTTGGAAAAGAGAAGGGGAGGTGATGAGTTCAGTTTTGGACATGTTGGGTTTCAGACGCCTGTGGAACATCCAGTTTGACGTGTCTAAAAGGCAGTTGGTGATGTGTGTCTGGAGGTTAGGACTGGATAGGTTGATCTGGGAATACTCTGCAAGATAATTGAAGCCATGGGAGCGGAGGAGATCACCAAATGAGATGGCATAGGTAAGGGAGCCCAGGCCAGAGCCTTGGGGGACCCCTACAGGAAGTGGACAGAATGAAGATGCAGGAAGGGAGCCGAGAGAGCAGTGTCACAGAAGAACAGAGATGAGGATGCGAAGGAGAAGAGACCGTGTCTGAGGCTGCAGAGCTCAAGAAGGAGGAATACTGAGAAAAGACCATTTCACTGGGCCAGTAACAATCCGTAATTTTGGAGGGAGCGGTTTCAGTTGCATAATGAGGTCAGAAGCCAGACTGGAGATTAAAGAAGAGAGAGGAAAGAATTAGGAGCAGCAGGTGTTAGAGACATTTAGGGTTTCTCAAGGCATTCAGCTGTGGAGGGGAGGCCAGATAGAGGGCGGCAGCTGGCAGGGATGGGACAGTTCAGCGAGGGGGTTGGTTTTAAGGGGAGGGAAGGCATGGGTGTGTTTGTAGGCAGCAGGGGAAGAGCCAATAGACTTCAAATTAGAGAGAGGGGCTGATAGAGGGGACAAAGTGCTGGAGGAGACGATGGCTTGGGATCAAGGATGTGTACCCTCAGCCACCTGGGGTGGGAACTTTAGTGATCTCTCACTCACATGCCACACATCCAGGTTGTTACATGCTCACTACATCTCATCTCTTCTGGCCTGCTCCCCCTGCCCCACCCCCAAGGCCCTCGCCATCCATTCCTGGACTACTGAGATGCCTATTGGTCTCCCTGCCTCTGGAGTATCCTTTCCAATAAAACATGCTGCCTTGATTTTCCTAGGGTAAATGTCTGGCCCGTGGCACTACCTTCCTCATCTTCCCCCTCCCCCCCCCCACCCTGCCCTGCACAATTGCACACACGCTTTAAACTCCAATGGCTCCCTATTCCCTCCAGCATCAGATAAGAAATCTTTTGGTTGGCATTCAGAGCCCTTCCCTTCCCAATCTGGCCCTTTTCTACCTTCCCATTGCTCTGTCCCTTCTTCATGCCTTTGCCCACTCCCTTCTCCCCCCACACCTCCTGGAATGCTCTCCTTTCTCACATGTGTCAGTTAGCTCAAATGCCACCTCATGCAGGAAGCTCTTCCCAGCCCTCCCACCTCCAGCTGCTGGAGCCCTCATCTCTGAAGGTAGCTCCTTGTATGTACAGCACAAAGGCAGGCTTGGCTGGACCATAGAATGGGGTAGGGGGAGATATGAGGCTGGAAAGGCAAGTGGGGTAGGAATGAGGGGCAGCTTCCAATTAAGATGGCCCCAAGAATGGTCACAGTGAAACCTAACTCCCCCACATTCCCTCTGGCAATGAGCTAAAAAGAGTATCCGATTGAGCAATGACTGGGAGCTCCGAAGAGGGATGCCAGTGAGTGAGCGCCTTTATCCAGCCCAGGACTAAGCAGCAGAACCCAGACAATGGCATTTAGAAGCTTCAGCTCCTCATGGAAGGGCCCTGCCTGAGAAACCAGTGAATAAGCCAGGAACCCGGGGAATCTCCAGGCCAGGGAGGAAGTGTTTCTGGAGCCCAGGGAGGAAAGAAGAGCCCCAAAGGCCAGTTTGGCTGGACTACTGAATTCACCAAATGGAATCATGTGTGAGAACTGGAAGATGAAGAAGGCCACAAATCCCCAAAAGAAGAATTTGCATTGGATCCTAGAGGGAGCAAGGTTCTAGAGGGAACTAGAGTTTATTGAGCAAGGTATTGTGTGCCTCCTCTGTTCGAGGCACCACGGTAACGGATGGGAATAAAAGGCCAAAGACAGTAGTTGTCCTTGAGAAGCTCGTAACCTGGTGGGGGGGAGGGGGCAACCTGCAAACAATTGGGCAAACAAGCTTTATACAGGATAAATTGGAGATAATGGCTAGAGGGAAGGCATTAGAAGGAAGGGATGTCAGGTTCTCTTAGGAGGTGCTATTTTTGCTGGGACTTGAAGGAGGCCAAGAGGAAGAGATGAGGGGGCAAAGCATTTCAGGCATGGGGGACGGCTAGAGAAGATGACCAGAGTCTTGTGTGAGGAGCAGCAAGGAGGCCAGGGCCACTGGATCAGAGTGTGGGAGCAGGTGGGTAGAGAGTAAGGTCTAAGACTAGGAAGGTAGGAGGAGTCTGAGACATGAAGAGCTTTGAGGGCTGACTGGATTTTTATCTGGTCATAGAAGTGATAGAGAGCCCCTAGGGTTGGTTGGCTAGGAGGTTGATATGGATAGACCTTGCTTAAAGTGGTGTTCCTAAAGGAAGATTAAATTGACAGCTGAAGAGAGAATAGCCTGGCCTGGGGAGAGACTTGGGACAGGGAGGCCAACCAGCAGGCAGCTACCACCATAGTTTAAGGATTTAGTAGTGAGGGCCTGAACGAAGGCAGTGGCCATGTAGAGAGGAGAGAAGGGGCTGGATGTTGGCTATGACAGTGAAGCCAGTAGGATCTGACAAGTGCTTTGTTGTGCTGGGTGAGGGAGAGTAAGAAGTAGAGGGTATTAGTATGGCCATGAATCTGGGGGACTGGCAGGATGGTGGTGCCCTGGACAGGAAACCACAAGTTGAGAAGAGGGGTAAATGGTCTACTTTTGACACCGTCCTGCTCCCTCCCTCTCCCTCTACTACCCCACCCGCCCCTGCCCCCCGCCCCCACTATAAAGCTTGGGACTCCATGCCTGATACCTCTAACTGCTGAGACCTAGCTCATCCAAGTGGGCTTTGGTGCCCCTGAGATAGGGACCAGTCCAGCAAAGCTGTGGTCACTGGATGGGCTCAGTCCAGTCACCTCCTTACCCCTCAACACCTCTGTTTCTCAACTGTTTGAGGGGGGAGGGCATGCAGAAGGAGGAGCAATGGGTAGGGGGAGGGGTTGTAAGTAGGCAGGTTTAGGTTGCATGTCATAGCAGCCCTGGGTTATCCAGCACCAAGGTTGGTGGAGCATGTGCTCTGGGGCAGGTTCTGTCATGGAAAGGCCCGGAGGGGCGCCCCACCAGCCTCGCTAGTCAAACACCCGGAGCAGGGCTGGCCATCTGATGATGAAGCTTCTTTGGCTGTGGCAACAGCCCTGGGCCGGTGTGACCCCTTCCTCTTTGGCAGCAACAACAGCAGTAGCAGCAAAGGAGGAAGAGGCTGCCAAGAACCATGTGGTTTTAGGCCATCCAACTTTGGTTTGATTGCTGGTCTTCTAATGCAAAGTCCTTGTCCACTGCCAGGTGAGGGGCCACACTCATTGCTGGAAGAGCTGAATCACATTAACTTTAACATCCTTGCTCTAAAAATGAAAGCAGCTAGGTTGGTCTAATGGCAAGATCAGGGGATGAGAGATGAGGGATGACAGGAGAAGGGTACGAAGCCATTAGAGATATGTGTGCTGGGAAGAACAAATGGGCCCATCCCATGCTGAGAGCAAGAAAGCACAAGGTCCTCCACTGAACTCAAGATGGCAGCAGAAATCGAGGAAAGCCCTCTGGCACATGAGGTGGACCCCCCAAGTTGAACTTATGGGAGGATGTGAACAAGAATTGCCCAGAATAAGTGGGCAGGTGTGTAGGGGCTGCTATTTGGGTTGGGGAAAATCTTAACCGGAAGAGCTCTGCTCTCCATAGGCATCTCTGCCTGGTTTCATCTCCACAGATGAGATGCCCCTTCCAGCATCACTTCTAGCCTCAGTACTATCCTGCTAATTCAAGCCTTGGATACCACCTCCCTCAGCCTCCTCCCCCTCTAACTGAAGGGCTAGAAGGTGGAGTACTGAATTCCTACCAAAGTTTTCCTTTACAGGGGGCAAAAATTAGACTTCCAGCTCCCTCCAATCACTACCTGCAGGTTTGTCTAGCTTCAACTTCATGGAACAAGATGCCTCCTGTGGTGTGACCCCCCCCCCATATCTCCCCACCCCTTTCCAGCTTCCTTTTGTGAGTTTCTACCCAATTAGATTGGAAGCTCCTTGAAGGCAGGAACCTTCTTTTTTCTATTTGTATCACCAGCACTTAGCACAGTGCCTGGCACATCATTTGTTGTCCAGTCATTTCAGTTGTATCCATCTCTTTGTGATCCCAATTGGGGTTTTCTTGGCAGAGATACTGGAATGGTTTACCATTTCCTTCTCCAGCTCGTTTCACGGATGAGGAAACTGAGGCAAACACGGTTAAGTGACTTGCCCAAGGTATCCGAAGCCAGATTTGAACTCAGGATGATGGACAGTCTTCCTGACTCCAGGCCCACCACTATCCACTGTGCCATCAGTAGGTGCTTAATAAAGGTTTCTTTAATTGAATTGTCCAAAAGTGAAATGGACTAATGGGTGGGCACTCCCCACCCAAATTTTGTGTCCCTAAAGTCTGGACACATAGGCAAAAATGCGTATTTTGAAATACTTGGAATATTAACAGACCTTAGCCCCCTTGACTTCTTTTTCTGGGGTATGAAAATCACAGATGCACCACACTTGATTGAATGCATAAAGAGTGAATGTGCTAAAATTGATGGCAATGTGGAGTTACTGCATCAAGTTCACGTGAATCTTGCAAAGGGCAGCAACCTTCGCATCACAAATGATGGAAATCATATTGAAGATGTTATTTGTTAATATTCCAATTAAATAAAATGTTGTTGAAAATTTCATTCATTTCTTGAAAATACGCATTTTTGCCTATGTGTCCAGACTTTAGGAACACCCTGTATTTAAAGGTCTCATTTTGTACCCCCATTGCCTAGCACAGAGCCCGGCATTCAGTAAATGCATGTTAGTTCATTAATTTTAAGGGTGGGTAGAATTCTACACCTGAAGGGGGCGGGTGGGGCATTCTAGGTAGAGGGAACAGCCCAGGCAGTAACATGGCTGGGAGCATGGTTGCTGCTAGGTGGCCTAGAGGATGGGGAGCCCGTTCTGAAGTCAGGTGGACTTGAATGAAGATCTGGTCTAGAACACACACTAGCTGTGTGACCCTGGGCAAGTCACTTAACTGCTGTCTGCCTCAGTTTCCTCTTACATAAATTGGGGGTAACAACACCTGCCTCTCAAGGTTCTTGTGAGGATCAAATGAGAGAATAATGGTAGAGTGCTTAGCACAGTGCCTGGCAGTGTTAGTTATTACTATTATCGGTATTGTTATGATGATGATGATGTGAAGTGTCTTCCAGTTTGGTTCAGCATGGCGAGGAGAAAAACAGGAGTGAATAACAACATGTATTTAGCACTTTCCGATTTGCAAAGTGTTTTGGATGCATTATCTCATTTGATCCTCGAAAAAAAAAATGGTGGATGCTTTTATTAGCTCCATTCTAGAGATGAGGAAACTGAGTCGTGGAGGCATTAAATGATCCGCCCAGAGTCACACAGCTAGTATGTGTGTGAGGTGGGACTGGAACTCAGAACTTCCTGATTTCAAGTCCAGTATTTTAGTCCAAGTCCTTTGAGCTTGAAAGACAACTGAAGGAAAGGATGTGAAAAAGCCTTGAATGCCAGATATAGGGGTGTGAGTTTCAGTAGGGAGGCCCTAGAGAATCACTAAAGGTTTGACCGAAGCGGAGTCCCTTGCCCAGATCTGTGCACAAGAAAGGGGCTCCCCATCGCTTTTTTTTTTTTAAATTAGCAAGTTCAGAAAAGGAAGAGACGTCCCCAGGGTAACAGGGAAATGTGACTCAGCGCCAGATCTCCTGACACCCAGTCCCAGCATGAGTCATCTCCTCAACCTCGAGGTCAGGCCGGCTCCTCCACGCTGGCTCAGGCTCCTCCTCCTGGTGACTACCGTCGCGGGGTGGGGGTGGGGGAGGCGGGGAGAGAAGGGGAGGCCAAATAGCCCAGCCGCTCCCCTTTCCTGAGACCGCACCCGTGATCGCGGACTTCCGTGTCTTCGCTTCTTCCTCCACCCCCACTGCTGTCTACTCACCATCTACCTATCGTCTCCTTTGGATGGAAGCGCCGCCTCCTCCAGGCAGGCTTCTGGGAAAGGGCTAGCCTGCCGAGGCTCGCGCACCCCTCTGGAGTTAGGAGGTTTGGCCATAAGTCCCTGTTCTACCACTTCCTAACTGAGATATCTCAGGCACATCTCTTCTCGCCCCCTCCCCCCACCTCATTTTCCCCGGGCGTAAAATGGACGAGCTAAGAGTCCTTTGGGTGCCGTAAGGCTTTCTTTCCGTTTTCGGTGGCTCCATTGTGCCTATATCCCTTCCCAGCCCAGAGCTGCGGTGGGGTGGTAGCCACCTCGAAACAGCCTGGCCGCCTGCTGCCCAGGAGCGACTTTGTATCCACCGTGGCTGCCCTGCCCAGCCTGGCCAGCGGCTACATTGTATCCACGGCAGGTGCCACCCGGTGTCCCGCCGCCGGCCGAGGCCCGGCGGCTACATCGTATCCACTGCATCGCGGCCGGCCCCCACGGGAGAGCTCGCGGGTGGCTACATAGTATCTATCTCAGGGACGCTCTGCTGTCTATCCTGAGGTTACATAGTAACCACTGTAGAGCTCGCGCGAGCGCGCGCGCTTGTGTCCGTTTGTAGGTCTGCCCGTCAGTCCGTCGGTCAGTCTGTCTTCCACCCCACCCCACCCCACCTCCGCTGTGGCTGCACAGCGTCCAGGCCCGCAGCTCCGCCACTGAGCCAATGGTTGCGGGAGAGCTCGGGGGAGGACCTGGGGGCCAACCGCAGCGTTGCTCTCTCGAAGCGCCTTATACTAATAGCTCTGGGTAATGCTGGTAGCTTAGTGGTCGCCGCCGCAGTCACAGTTCGACTTAGGGTGGAACACCTCCTATACCCTGTTGCCCCGGGAACAGAGAAGGGAACCCGAGAACCAGGCTGCGCAAGCGGCTCCTGGACTTTTTCCGTTCCATCTCACGTCACCCCCGCCTCCCCTTTACCCAGGGCCCTGGAAACTACAACTCCCATAAAGGTATGCGGCTCAGATCTGCGGATTGAGGGCGGAGGTAAGGCAACTACGCCACTTCCCATTGGCTCAGAGTCCTGGAGTAGGCTATTGGCTACTGGCGCAGGGCAAGATGGGAATCACGGGCTTAGATTGGCGAAGGCTGAAGGTTGGGGGTAGTCCCGGAAATTGTGGTGAGGCTGGAGGGGAGACCCACGTGGAGGGTCCGGGGTACCCAGTGCAGTCCTGGAGCTGATCCCAGGCTCGGACCTTCCGAGGCCTGGCGGCCCCTGCTGCAGAAGGTGACATGGAAGATGCTTTCAGCAGCCCAGCCGGGGCTGCGCTGCAAAAGGAGGCTGGGGCCCCAGGGCCACTGACGCCCCTCACGGAGCTGGGCCGTACTTATGAGCTGGAGCGGGTTCAGGCCTTCGTGCTAGAGCACGAAGCCAGGCGGGTAAGTGGGGGAGAGAGGACTAGGGCTAAAGGAGGGCGGAAAGGCTGGGTGGAGGACGGACTGGAGGAGGGGAGACTTGGGGGAGGGAGGAGTAGGTGAAAGGGCCTGGGGGAGGAGAAAGAGTATGTCGGGGCTGGCGGTGGGGTACGTTCCGTAACCAGAGCGGAGTGAAGGTCTGAGCAGGGCTCTCTGTTGGCTGCCCAGGTGGCCCTGCAGTTCCCCGATGAACTCCTTGGAGACAGTGTGGCTGTAGCTCGGGCCTTGGAGGAGATGACAGGAGCCAAGATGTTTGTTCTGGGGGATACAGCCTATGGCAGGTGGGAGCCTGAGGACGGGAGGAAATCAGGGAGGTCTTCTGTTGGCCTTGCCCTGGCCCTATAATTGATCTCCCTCTGCAGCTGCTGTGTGGATGTCCTGGGGGCCGAGCAGGCTGAAGCCGATGCCTTGGTCCACTTTGGCCCTGCCTGCTTGAGCCGGCTTTCCTGCCCCCTGCCTGTCATCTACATCCTTGGCCAGCGTCCCGTGGCCGTGGAGCTTTGTGCAGAGGCCTTCAGAGCCCTGCACCCCAACTCTGCAGAGCCTGTGGTGTTGCTTAGTGAGCCAGCCTGTGCCCACGCCCTGGGTGAGGACCAGGGGAGAGGAGGGTGGGTAGAGGCCTGCATTGGTGGTCCCCATATGTATGTCTGTGTGTTCTCCCCCTTAGACTGCGAGCTCCTTGTGAAAGGGACTGTCTTTTGATTTGCATTGTATCCCCAGTACTAGCTTGATCTGGCACATAATAGGTGTTTAATAAATGTTGATTGATTTATTGGAGAGGAGGAAAGGAAATTGGCTGAGACTTTACTACCCAAATCAGCCACTTATCTTGTTTGCTGGCTTAGTTTCCCTATCTGTTCCTTAGCCAAGAGTCTTAGTTTCTTCCTGTGTTCTTGGGATGAATGCCTGAATCATAGGACCTCAGAGTTGGAAAGTCGTTTGAAAAGGCCTGGAGTCTAACCTGTCCCATACCACTACAATGTAGTGGCCGTCCAGCACCTGTGACCTTCACTGAGGGGGTGCTTTCTCCTTCCCAAGGCAGCCCAGTCTAGTGTGGCACAGTTCTGACTATGAATAAGCCCTTCATAAGTTGAAGTTACTTATATCTTTGCGGCCTCCTCCCCCTTTCTTCCCCTTTGACCTTAGAGGCTAGCTATTGGGTCCCATTTAGTCCTCTTTCCTCCCCGATAAGCACACGTGGCCCTTCAGCCCGTCCTAACACTAGGTGCTCTCCAGGCCAGGCCTGGTGTGGCTGCCCTCCCAATCGGCCCTGCCCACCGACCCATTGCATTCTTCCTGCAGAAGCCTTGGCTGCTCTTCTTCGCCCACACTATGAGGACATCCTGGTCTCCCACCCAGCTTTGCCTGCTGCTGCCCCAAGCTGGGAGCACCCACCGTTGGAGCGCTTTGGCCGCTTTTTCCCACTGGGCCCTGGGCGGCAGCTGGAGGACTATGGTGCTTTTTATGTGGGGGGCTCTGAGAATGGGGACAGCAGTGAAGCTGAGGTGAGCCCAGACCTGCTCCAGCTGCTCCTGGGCTGGGCCCCCAGCCGCCCCTTCTCATCCTGCCTGCCAGGCTCTGGGCAGGCCCGAGCAGAGGGCCCCCAGGCAGTCCGAGCCAGAGCCCAGAGCCTCTATCTGGTGGAACGGGCACGGGATGCCCGAGTGGTGGGACTGCTGGCAGGTGCTCCAGGGGGAGCAGGGCACTGTGAGGCTCTGGCCCACCTTCGGAAACTGGTGCAGGCTGCTGGCAAGCGGGCCTATGTCCTGTCGCTGGGCTGGCCCAGCCCTGCCAAGCTGGCCAACTTCCCAGAGGTAGATGTCTTCGTTCTGCTGGCCTGTCCCTTGAGGGCACTTGACCGACCCCAGAGTGGTGCCAGTAGAGGTCTCTTCCGGCCGATGCTTACTCCCTATGAGCTGGAAGCCGCCTGCAATCCAGCTCGGGGGCCCCTGGGGCTGGGCCCCTATTTGACTCATTATTCTGACCTGCTTCCAGGTAAGGCCCAGTACCTCTTGACTCGGGTTCCTTCCTGCCCCTTAGCTTTGTGCTTTGGTTTTGCTCCCAGCTGGGAGGGAAGGAGGAGAGAAGGACCCATCCCTGATCTCCCTCCACTGTCCCTCCAGGATCCCCCTTCCACGTGCCAATCCCGCCCCCAGACTCTGAGCTATGGGGTGCACCTGATGTGTCACTCATCACTGGAGAGCTGCGCCCACCACAGGCCTTGGCCTCACCAGATGTCCCCGATGTCCTAGGGGCCTCAGCCCTGAGCCAGCGATCCCGGCTTGAGCTTGCTGAGAGCAGTCCAGCAGGTAACCCCAGTGTGTACCCCGCCAGCTCCCCTGGATCCTCTGGGACCCTTGTTCGGGGGTGGGGGGTATCTAGGCCCCTGGCTGATGCTCTTCCTTGTCTCCTTCCAGCTTTGTTCCTTGGTTCCCGTACTTGGCAGGGGTTGGAACCTCAGCTAGGCCAGACGGCACCAATGCAGGCAGTAACTGGGAGACGAGGTGTGCCCATTGCCTATGAGGATGAGCCTAGCAGCTGAGGAACCCTCAGTGGCTGATGAGACTCCAAGAGAAGACCTTGGCACTCCTTGAAAGAGCAGATCCCAGGTGCCAGCAGCCATTCTAGCTAGAGTAAGCGGTCTTGGGCTGGGCTATCCTCCCTGGCAGACTTCAAGTGTCTCTGCCCCCCTGAGCCATGACCGATGGCTGAATACAAGGTGGGGTGGGGGGAACAAGAATTTATACAGCTCCTACTGTGTGTGAGGCAATGGGCTGAACGCCTTTACAAATAGCTCATGTGATCCTTCCAGTAACCCTGGGAGGTAGGTGCTGTTATCCCAGTTTTACAAATGAGTAAACTGAGGCATTGGAGGTGAAGTGGCTTGCCCAGGGTCACACAGCTGATCAGTGTCTGAGGCAGGATTTGAACTCAGGTCTCCCTGACTCCAGGCCCAGCATTCTATCCACTGTGCTCACTTAGCTAACAGGTGGTCCAAGATCAAGGTGACCCCAAAAACTCAACACTGTCCCTTTGGCTGCTGCTGTTTCTGTGTGTTCATCCTCTTGGTGTCCCAGGGGCTCTGTCAGCAGACAAATGGCATTGATTAGGCACCTACTGTATGACTGTGTCAGGCCCTGTACCGAATGTGTAAGCATGGCAACACTGGAGTCCTTCACCTCCGGCCTGAGGTGGGCTCGCTGTCTGGTGGGGGAGACAGACAACATGGACCAGAGGCTCTGAGCTGTGGGGGATTTGGGGGCTTCCAGGCCACCCTGCACCTAACACCAGGTGTGGAAGAGGGACGTTCCCGCCCCAGTCCCGGATGCTGCCCAGGCCTTTGAAGGAACCTCTCCTGGTGAGGGTGATTCTCATGCAAAGACAAAATCAGCCTCTTGTGTGGAGGTGGTGGAAGGAAGTTCCAGTTGAATGTATTGCGTTTTTTTTTTTTAATGTATTGGGTATTTAAAAAGAAAAGCAACTTTGCCAACTAGGCAACAGCCACATTCTCAGGTGTGATCTTTTCCCTGTTTTACCATGTTTGTAGAAATGCCCATTTTATTCATTAGGTTCAGAATAAAAAAATGTTCTAAAGAATGTTGAATGTGTTAGTGAATGATACAAAGGGTGCTCTGAATTTCTAGGTGCCTCAGCTGAGGAGGTGCCTGGGTTTTGGGGAGGGACTCGGCCCTAGCGTCAGATTCCCAGGATGCCGCATGCAGCCCTGGCTCTGCCTGCCTTGGTCGGGTGCAGCTTCCTCCAGAGCCCCAGCCTTGTTCATTGCTGGCTCCTTGGTGGACCCTGCCAGCTGGAGGAGCTGTAGGCCCATGTCCCCAGCAGAGCTCCTCCTCTCCCCAGCCCCCAGCTTGTGTCTAAGGCACCCCCTCCTTCCAGTGTCATCCCTGACTCCCCTCTCCCCCCCCCCCCCGCCCCGTGTTCAAAGACATCAGTGGCTAAAGCTCGCTGTTCCTCACAAACCCCCATCCAGCCCCTTCTCTTCACTCCTATGCTGCCAGCCTCAGTCTCTTGTCCCCTCCCACCTGGACTCTAGCCACAGCTGCCTCCTTGGCCTCCCCAGCCTTTTCCCTCTCCTGTTCTTCATTCTGATGTAGCTGTCAGAGTGATACAGTAGGCGTGGCATCACATCACCCGGATGCTCAAAAAGCTTCCTGCTGCCTCTCCTCTGTGGGCACACAGAGCTTGGGTGCAGTCTGTTTCCAGGCCGAACTTTGCGTCACATGTTTGGCCAACTGTCCTTGCTACTCCCCATCCACTACCTGGCCACCTCCTTTGCACAGGCTATTTCCAGTGCCTGGAATGCCCTCCCTCCTCCGCTCTCATTTGAGGACAGTAGGCAGCTCTCATTGGAAACAAATTCCCCCCGCCAAAGCGATCCTCATTCTGCCTCTCCCTTGATTTGGCCCTCAGGGACCAGACAGAACAAGCCCAATCTTTCTCCACACATCTGAGCTTCAAAAACACCAAGAAAGCTATATTGGCCCACCCAGGACTTTCTCTCCAACCCTTAGTTCCTCCAATTCTCATATGACTTGGGCTTGACCTCTCCCATTGCCCTCTGGACACTCCCTAGCTGGTCCAGGTCCCTCTTAACACTGTGGTGGCTAGACCTGACCACACTCCTCCAGATGAAGTCTGGCAGAAGGCAGTGGGGCCATCACCTTATTCCTGAAATCATGTCTCTTTGAATGCTGTCCAAATCCCATTGGCTTTTTTGGCCGCCTGCCTCTTTATACTGCTGGCTCGTTGAGGTTGTGGTCCACTAACCCCCCTTCCCCAAATCTTTTCCCAGAACACCTGCTGTCTCTCCATGCTCCTCTCATCCTAGACTTGGTACCCAAGTGCAGGACTTGACTTTTTTCCCTAGTGGATTTCATCCTAGAATCAGCCCAAGGCTCTCACCTCATCTTTTTGGAGCCCATTTGCCATCTGGTGTGTGAGCTCCAACCCTCCCGGCTCAGGGTCATCTGCAAGGTTGATAAGAGCACCAATCATCTATGCTTTTCTCTAAGTCACTGATAACATTAAACAGCCCAGAGACAAGCACATATCCCTGGGGAATGCCACTGGAGACCTTCTAAGTGGGTGGTGACTATTATGAACTACTCCTGTCAGTCCATTGAGCCAGGCCAGCCGATAGGACTCTGGTCTGGCTACATCTTTCCCCAGAACACTACTGTGAGACATTTTGTCTCACATTGCAAAAAATCCAGGTAAATTGCCTGAAGCATCTGCCAATGTGGGAGGCCCAGGCTAGAGAGAGAAGCTCTGAGAAAGCTTCAGGTTTGCCAGGTTCCTAGGCCTTCAGATGACTTCCTATGATTTCCATGGAGAAATGAGGAAGCCTCTTGAGGAGAGGAAGGAGACTGCTCTGGGAAGCCCTGGTGGCTGGGGCCCCTCCTCCCACTAGCTGATGCTGGAGAAAAGGAAGCAGCAGCAAGGTCATAGCTGGGGGGAGGCGGGGGGTGGGGGGGGGAGAGGGGAGGAGAGGGAGAAGGGGAGGGACTGTGCCTGACAGTAATCAGCAACTGAGGGGAGGGGAAAGGTAGGCCTGGGCAGGGCAGGGGACAAGAAGAGGTAATGACCAGATCAGGCCATCCAGAGGAGAGCAGCTTGGGAAGAAGGCCTACATGTGCTCTGAATTCAGTCCAGAGCCACTTGGCTTTCTTCCCTTGGCCCTGATGTGCAGCTGCCTATGGAAGCCCTGGATCCCTTTGCTTTCCATAGGGGAGCCCCTCATGTACGGAGTGTTGGGGGACAGGGTGACCCACAGATGATCTTGGTCCCCCAATGTCAATCATTCCCAAATAGCACTTGGAGCCTGTATTCTTCTTAATAATATTTTGCATTTCTGTCATTTGAAGTTGCTATTATGCCATGTATCTCAATATACTATCTACATATATACTCGTACTCTATAAATGCTAGAAAAGCTCGTTTACAATGATTTTGGTCCAAGTGCCCTGCTCAAGATGGAAGCAGGGGGAGTCAACACAAAATGGAAAAATTGAATTTTCCCTGGAGGAGGAACTGAGAGGGGGACTGAGCAGATGGAATACCATTCCCATCACACCCTAGACTTGCCTTTTTTTTTTTAAACTCAGATAAGCTTAACTGGGAATAAATCTGGAAACAGTGATAGGGGTGGGGTGATGAGCAGTTGCACCTACACATATTGGCGCTTTAGGACTCCTGGGACCAACTCCTCTTTTCCACAGAGAAATCCCCACCCTACCCCCCAGCCATTCATCACAGCCCACAAAAAAAAAAAAAAAAAAAAAAAAAAGCCTTGTTTGGCAGGACCTGGCCAGCCTCTCTGAATCAATGTTTGCTTTTCTTGAAAGAACACCTTTTGGCCTGGCCGTATCAGATCTTAAATTGTATCATAAAGCAGCAATCATCAAAACCACTTTGTACTGGCTAAGAAATAGAGTAGTGCATCAGTGGGATAAGTTAGGTACACAAGACACAGTAGTCAATGACTATAGTAATCTACTCTTTGATAAACCCAGACTCTAGCTTCTGGGATAATTACTCACTATTTAACAAAAGCTGCTGTGGCAACTGGAGAATATTATGGCAGAAACTAGGCATAGACCAATATTTTACATTGCACGCCAAGATAAAGTCAAAATGGTTACATGATTTAGATATAAAGGCTGATACTGTAAGCAAACTAGGAGAGCAAAGAAGGGAAGAATTTATGAAACAAGAGATAGACAACATTATGAAATGCGAAGTGGATGATTTTGATCACATTAAAAAGTTTTGGCACAAATAAAGCCAATGCAACCAAGATTAGAATGAAAGCAGAAAGTTGGGAAATGATTTTTATAGCCAGTATCTCTGATAAAGGCCTCATTTCCAAAATATATAGAAAACTGGGTCAAATTTATAAGAATAGAAGTCATTCTCCAGTTGATAGTCAAAGGATATGAACAGGCAGTTTTCAGATGAAAAAATTAAAGCTATCTATAGTCACATGCAAAAATTCTCTAAATCATTATTGATTAGAGAAATGCAAAGTAAAATGACTCTGAGGTACTACATCACACCTATCAGATTGGCTAACATGACAAAACATGAAAATGATAAATGTTGGAGAAGATGTGGGAAAATTGGAATGCTAATGCATCGTTGGTGGAGTTGTGAACTGGTCCAGTCATTCTGGAGAGCAACTTGAAACTATGCCCAAAGTTAAAAACTGCATACCCTTTGACCCAGCAATACCACTTTTAGGTCTGTATCCCAAAGAGATCATAAAAATGGGGAAAAGGACCTACATGTGCAAAAAGATTTATAGCAGCTCTTTTTGTGGTGGCCAAGAATTGGAAATTGAGGGGATGCCCATCAATTGGGGAATGGCTGAACAAGTTGGGGCATATGAATGTAATAGAATACTATTGTGCTATAAGAAATGATGAGCAGGTGGACTTTAGAAAAACCTGGATTTACACGAACTGATGCTGAGTGAAGTGAGTAGAACCAGGAGAACGTTATACACAGTGACAGAAACAGTGTGTGATGACTGACTTTGATAGACTTAGCTCTTCTCAGCAATGCAAGGATCTAAGGCGACTCCAAAAGACTCATGGAAAATGCCATCCACATCCAGAGAAAGAACTAAAAGAAAAAAGTACCAATAAAAAATAAAAAAAAGAAAGACCACCTTTGCCCCCTCCAGTCCTGTGCCAGCTTTCCTGTTCTCTATGATGATTCACATCTCAGATGGTGGCTCTGCAATCCCACCAGCCAGTTTTTTCAATCTCACTGGATGTGTTCCATCCAGACCTAGTGACCTGAACCCCTGAAGGGCAACTGGGCACTCTCTCAACAGCCTTCCCACGTATCTGGAATATCAATGTCCATTTTTCTTATGTCATTTCCAGTCCAAGGAGCCTTCTTCAATCTCCTGGGCTAATAAAGCAAATATAACTAGATCCATCGAGCCACCCTATCCTTCAGAATTCCCTAAAAGGGAAACATACTTGGATCAGCTTCAAGATCTGTGGTTTATTTCCTGCCTGACTTCCTCTTTGCAAAATCATTATCCACATTCTACCCCCCAGACCATGGGTGTTCTCCAGGATTCTCTCACTTAGAAAGCCCCAGGGAGGTTAGAAAGCCCCATGGTAAGGAATTTAGAAGCCCGATGGAGTGGCTAGGAGGGCCTAACTTTAGGAGCTGGAGGTCAGCACAAGAATCCAGAGGATGCTCGAGGAAGACGAAGTAGGGCCAACCATTCCACGCTAAAGCACAACAGGTAGTAGTGAGCGGATCCTGGTCCTGGCACACAGCTACAAATCAGGAGCTAAAGCTGAAGAGACAAGTAGATTGGATTGTTGTTCCATCCTTTGTTTTTGGAGAGGACCAATGACATCAGGAGGGTGATGTCCTGACTTGCAAGCCAACTGGATTTAAGTGAGACAGTGATTTGCAAAGTCATCAGCCTTGCTTTCTCCTCCAGGGTCAGCAGCATCCAGTGGCAAAACAAAAGTCAAGACAACAGTCAATGGCCAGCGTAAATCAAGCAAAAAACACTGACGGATATAAAACATTTTTTATTGTAGATCTAGAAATCTCCCCCGCCCCGGGCCTGAGAAGGAGCAAGTTAACTTTGTAAGAACTACAAGCAACTCAAAGGAAAAAAAGAATTTCTCACAAAGATTACATGCATGCATACATAGAAGAAATGAAGCAATTAAAAAAAAAAGAAATAAAAGCTCAGGAGGAAAGAATTGGAGAGAGAATACATAGCTTGGAACAAAAAGCGAGAAAGCTTGCTCAAGTAAGAGACTCCCTGAAATCTAGAATAGACCAAATAGTAATCAATGGCTTCGTGAGACAGCAAGAAATACCAGACAAATCCAAAAGATTGAAAACTAGAAGAAAATGCAACTACTGGTATTCCAATATAAGAAGATACATGTGTCCCCTCTGAACCCTATCATTATCAAGGGTCATAGGAAGAATCTAATTAAACAGAAGGCCTGGTTGGGATTCTGTTATGTCTTAATGATCTTAAAAAAAAGGAAAGGAAAGGGAAGAGGACTACACCAGGGGAAGAAAGGGAAGGAAACAAGAGAGGAAGGTTAGGGAGAATCATCTCACATAATCACAGGGTGCAAGTAGAAATCTACACAAACAAGGAGGAAAGGATACACATACACACACTGTTTGGTACAGAAATACATTTCGCTCAACAGGGAATTAGTAAGGAAAGGGGAGAAGGGGAACTTCAGGGAGGGTAGATTCAGAGGGGTAAGTCTGAAGCAAAGAAAACTAACTAAATATGCACAAAAATACCCATAGCTCTTGTTGAAGTGGCAAAGAATTGGGAATTGAGGGGGTGCCCATCAATTGGGAAATAGCTGTTATAGTTTTAAATGTGATGTAATACTGTTGTGCTATAAGATATGATGAAGGGGATGGTTTCAGAGAAACTGGGAAGGCTTATATAGACCAATGTCCCAAATTCCCATTAGGATTGTCTTGTTGAGAGTTCTCTCAGACTATTTTAAAAATTCCTTTTTGGAGTGATATTACTTGTTCTGACAGTGCAGCTCATCCATGTTTGTTTGATTTTTAGAGCACACTTGGATCGCCTGCCTGATAATGGGAAGGGGCAGGACAACTCAGAAGAAAACTCTTGAAATAGTATTACAAAGTGCATCTTTGGGGTTCACCTGAGTGCTTTTCTCCCTGAAGAATAAAGCTTTCCCCCTTCTATTTTAAAATGTCCATTCTGAGTTCTTTGTTTCACTTTTTTAAATCCCCCCCCCCTTCCTATCAATTTCAACAAATGTCTTCTATAGAGTGTGGACATTTACTTGTATAGAATTGATTTTACTCTGCTCCACCATTCGTTATTTCATCATTCATAGGATCAGTGTGATCCTGGACTCTTCTTGGACCCACCCATCTAATCAGCTGCCAAATTTTGCTGCTTCAATCTTTGCAACATAATATCCTTCATATAGGTACCCTTCTCAGCACTCACACAGGTACCCCTTCCCCCAGTGCAGGTGAATGATTGTAATAGCTTGCTGGTTGTTTCCCTTTCTTGCCACTCTATGGTCCAACCTAGAGGCTTAGAATGCTGTTCCAAAAGTGCAGATCTGACTATGCCACTGTCCAAACAACATGCCAAAAACTCTCTGAAAGGATAAAATATAAACTCTTCTGTTTGCCTGGTCCTTCTTCCATTTTGCTCTCCCTCTCCAACTCCACCTTCCAACCACACCGGTCCACTTGCTGACCTCCATTTCCCTCTTTTGTGCCTTAGAACCAGCTGTCCCCCAAGCCTGGTATGCTTTCCTACCATTTGGAACCCATCTTTCCTTCTTGATTCAGCTCAAGTATCCCCCCACCATCCCACACCTCTGCTTGAACTCTTTTCTGGTTCCCCTCTCCCAATTTCTAGGGCATTTTCTCCCCAAACGACCTAGTCTTCATTTTGTAGATATCTTGTATGTTTTTGCAGCTGAGGTCCAAGTTTGGACCAGTAGTGTCAAGAGTCGAGATTTCCATCCAACGCCTTTCCCCACCCCCCCAGATCTGAGTGGGTCCGCGCCCCCCTTGCCCCGGAAAGCATCGAGGTGGAGTGTGAAGGGTGGCGGCTTCAGTTCCATTTTCCGTCCGCCCCTTTTTCTCTTGGAGCCTCGCACGGCCCCGCACCTCCTCGGGCCGCTCGGCCGACGAACTACAACTCCCAGGAGCCCTCTCGGGGTCGCGGCCACAGGATCACGTGGACGCGGGGGGGGGGGGTGGAGCCTGCGGTCACATGGCAGAGGCAGTGACGTCAGGTGACCCGGCGCGGGGACGGGCGGGCGGAGGCGGCAGAGCTCAGTGCGCTCGGGCCCGTCCGGCGACCGCGACCCCCAACCCCCAGCCCCCGACCCCCAGCCCCGGCTCCAGCCTCGGACCCCGGCGCCGTCGCCGCCATGACGGGACTCGCGCTGCTTTATTCCGGCCTGTCCGTGGCCTTCTGGAGCTGCGTGATTGTAGTAGGTGAGAGCCGGGCCTTGCCCACGGGCGGTGGGCGAGGGAAACAGCCCGTCGAAACCGACCGGGCCGTGCGCCCTGCGTGTGTCTGCGACCTCCGTGACCCCTCCGTGCGCGTGTCCGTGCCCGCGACCCTTCCCTCCCCCCCCCGCGTGTCCGTGCCCGCGACCCTCCCGGGCGTGTCCGTGACCCGATAGTGTCCGTGCTTGCGGGAGACCTCCCACCCCGCTGATCGTGGCTGTGCGCCCTTGCGCGAAATCGTGCCCGCGCGCCCCGTGTCCTTGCTCACTCCTACCTTATCCGTGCGCCCCCCCATCTGTCTTTCCCCCACCCGTGACCGTGCACCCCTGTCCCCCTCCCACCCTTTCACGTTTTTCTGGAACTACCGGGGCCTGTCATGAAGAGGAGGAAAAGGCTCCAGGGCCCTTTCGGGGTCCCGGAAGCCCAGCCCTCGCCACTACTTCCCCTTTGCTGTCCTAGTCCCCAGGCCTGGGCTAGTCTGATCTGCCTTGAGCCACTTAGGACCCATTCTGCCCTTCCAGTTTGTTGGGTAAACAGGTCCTGGGGCAGACCGACGTGGGACTGCTAGGACCAGCCTCAGGCACTCTGCCCTCCCCACCGCCAGGGACCCCCAGCTTTTGCTTCACTCCTCTCCAAACCGAAGAGAAAAGTGGGAATTGGATGGGGGGGGGCAGCACCGGGGCTCCAGGGGAGAGTGGCTTCAGGGACTGTCCCTTCAAGGGTCACCCTGACCCTCCTTGGGATTTGGGAGCCTTGGGATCACCTGGGGAGGACAGCCCTGGTGGGCTGGAGATGTCAAACTAGGAGCCACAGGTGCCAAAGCAGCTTTAACAAGCAAGCTACAGCCCCTTCTTGTAGCTTCTGTTTGTAGACTCCCCAACAATCCCCAAGCAGGCCCAAGATAGAGCCATGGGTCTGCAGTCAAGAAGACTCCTCTTCCTGAATTAAAATCCGGCCTCAGACACTTAATGGCTGTGTGACCCTGAGCGAGTCACTTAACACTGTCTGCCTGTTTCCTCTTACATAAAATGAGCTGGAGAAGGAAATGGCAAATCACTCCAGTGTCTTTGCCAAGAAAACCCCAAAGGGGTCAGGAAGAATGGATATGACTGAAAAATGACTGAAAAAAACAGTAATAGGCCCAGCAGAGCAGTGACATCATGGTCCCCACCATGGTTCCAGGCAACCTCTGGGCAGCCCCTGCTCTCATGTTTGTTGAGAGAGAATCCAGCCCTGAGTGCTATGGGGTTTCCTTGCATACTGGGATGATGGCCCTGGATCTAAAGTCGGGGGAGGGCTCAGAAAAAGCTTTAGTGAGGAACGTGAGGGATCCCTAGGAGGCTGTACTCGGTCACCTTCTATCCAGCCAAATTCCTCCTCTCCTTTCTTTCTCCTTAAACTCTGCTCCCCCTCAGCCCAGGGGCCTGGGGCAACACAGCCCTGTGCCGAGGCCCTGTAGCCCTGAGGTTTACAAAAGGGGGTGGCGGGGTAGAGGGGCACTCCTAGCCCCTTCTCTCTTTTCTTTCTAGGAATCTGCTATACGATATTCGACTTGGGCTTCCGCTTTGATGTGGCATGGTGAGTCATAGCCCATGCTCCCCAGCACCCCCCTTCAAGGTCCTGAGGAGAGGTCCCACCCATGATCAGAGCTGGGAGGGTGGCCAGGGGCCAGGGGCTGGTGGTGAGTCTTTAGTTAGTGGGCCAGACCCAGAACAGGCACTGACCTCCCTTCTTAGGACTTCACATTTTTCCTTGCCAGGTTCCTCACAGAGACGTCACCCTACATGTGGTCCAACCTAGGGATAGGGCTGGCCATCTCCCTCTCTGTGGTGGGAGCAGCCTGGTGAGTATTTGCATGTTGGGGGAAAGGGAGAAACCCTTGAGGTCTAGGTGTTGGAGAATGGGATGGGGAGATTAGGACCTTAAGGAAAGGGACAGGGTGATCACTCATGTCCGACTAGGGGAAGGGCTGGGGATGGGGTACTCACTGATGCTGATGCCTGAGCCTTTGGCTCACCTTCCCATGCCTATCGCCAGGGGCATCTACATCACAGGCTCATCCATCATTGGTGGAGGAGTCAAGGCCCCCAGGATCAAGACCAAGAACTTGGTAAGGTGAGTTTGGGATGGCCTAGGGAAGCATTTGCACAGTGGTTAGTCTCTGGCCAAGACTCTCCTCTCTGTCCCCTGTGTCCTGGGAAGAAGACAGAATAGAATCCATCTCTTCCCAGGTTGGGAAGGAAAAGGGGACAGGGGGATTGGGATGGGTTGGGTGTATCAGGGGAGGCTTCCTGGAGGTGGTGGGCCATGAAGGGTGGACCAAATTCTGACCATATTGAGCCCTTATCCTATGCTTCCAAATCCCACAGCATCATCTTCTGTGAGGCCGTGGCCATCTATGGCATCATCATGGCCATTGTCATCAGCAACATGGCAGAGGTAGGGGGTGACTGTGACAGGGGAGAGATGGTGGGGGTGGAGAGGTACTGACATCCTGGAATGGGAGATGGGTGTTGGGGCAGGACGAGCCATCACCCAGGGATGGGGCATTTGTACTGACTAGAACACTGTTTTGCAGCCCTTCAGCGGCACTACCCCCAAAGCCATTGGAAGCCGTAACTACCATGCAGGTAGGCTTGGGTCAGGTCAGGTTTGTCTGGGTAAGGAGAGTGAGGATGTGGGCCCTCCTTCAGCATTCCACTCCCTTGTCTGTAGGCTATTCCATGTTTGGTGCTGGCCTCACCGTGGGCCTGTCCAACCTCTTCTGTGGTGTGTGCGTGGGCATTGTGGGCAGTGGAGCTGCCCTGGCCGATGCCCAGAATGCCAGCCTCTTCGTCAAGATCCTCATTGTAGAGATCTTTGGCAGTGCCATTGGCCTCTTTGGGGTCATTGTGGCCATCCTTCAGGTAGGAGCCCAAAGCCTGGGGCCCCTCCGGGGGCAGGGGGAGGGGCAGGGGGCCTGGGGCTCCCCTGCTCACTCCTGGTTTCTTTTTTTGTTTTTCTGTGTGTCCTTTGTCTGTCTGCCTCTTGTGCTTTCTTTGCAGACTTCTAAAGTAAAAATGGGAGACTAGGCCTGGAGCAGTGGGAGGGCCCTGCCCTGCTGTGCCCTACTCTTAATTTATTGGTTTTCCTGGGGGGCCTGGCTGCCCCAGCCAGCGGAGCCGCTTCCCCCATGGTGTCCATACTGTGTCCCTCCGGCCCTCACTGCAATCTGCCCCTTCTGGAGTCCCTCAGAGGGGCAGGCTCTGGCCATGGGTTGGGAGGGTATGTCCTCTGCCCACCTGTCCTGCCCCCTGCCCCATTCTCCACCTCACCAGTGTTTGAAATAAAGGTCTGTGTCCTAGTCACCCCAGCCATTGTTTCCCTGTTGGTCCTTTCACGGAGGGGAGGGGTAAATATCTATACGGTGCCTTACCTTCTATCTGGACCCAGAGAAGGGGGGAGAGTCCTGCTCTCCTTTTAGTGGGTCTGGCTTTGGGGATCCTTGTCCCTTCTGTTGGGGGTGCTTACGTACCAGATGTGGCCAGGCCAGATGCTGGTCACCCAACATGGGGTGGAGGGTGGGGGTGTTGCAGCTGCCTTTGTGCCCTGGCATGTCTTCTCCACCGTAAGTGCCCTCTGGGCGGCCTTCTCCCCAAGCAGTCTCCAGTGCCTGTGGCCCTCCTGGCCTGCTCTCTGGGAATCCCTCAATCCCAGCTGGCTTTGGCCTCTCCCCCCGGCCCTGACCACTCTCCTTCCCTATCTCTCTCCTACCTTCTGCCCAGTCCGCTCTCGGCTTCCCCGAGGCTTCTTCCGGGGCTCACAGTCGGCCTCCGAGCACCCCTACTTTGAGAGCCCAGAACTGACAGACCCGCTGTCTGGGAGGCTCCGCCCTCTCCATGGGAGTCCGCCTCCTCGGGCTGCTCGCGAGGGTCTGGCCCCGCCTCCTCCCCGGCCTCGCTCCCGTCCAGTCCCGCCCCCGAGGCTGCCCGCTGTGGATTTTACATGGACCCGCCCTTCTCCCCAGCCCCCGCCCGCGAAGTAGCCCGCCGTAGATTTTATATGGATGGGCCGGCCCCTCTGCCCGAGGCCCCGCCCTCTCCAGTTGCTTTCTCTGGGCTTTTGCCTCCGACCGTGGGTTTCGTAGGCTCCGCCCCCGAGGTGGTTGCCGCCTGAGTCTTTTTCCCGCCTAGGTCCCACCCCCTTCCCCTCCAGGCTCCTCCCTTCGTCGCTTCTGCGCCTGCGGCCTGGAGCTCCAGGGCGCGCGGACGGGCGGGGCGGGGCTGGGCGGAGCGCGCGCGGGGGCGCGGACGCGGGGGCGCGCGGCGCCGCTCCCTGCTTCCCCTGCGAGGTTCGGTCTCGGCGGCTCCGGCTCCGGCTCCGGCGGCCCCGGGCGGGCCGCACCATGCCCCGCGGCGGAGGAGGTGGAGGAGGAGGCGGGAGCGAGAGCGGACTCGGCACCGGGCCTCCGGGGAGGCGCTGAGGGGGCTCCGGGGCCATGGGGGACGGAGCGGCCGCGACCCGGCCCGGCCCCGGCCCCGAGCCCGAGCCCAGCCCCGCGGGGCCCTGAACGCCGAGCGCAGCCGGTGAGGATGCGGGGAGGGGCCCTGAGCGCCGAGCCACCCCCTCTGACCCAGCCTGTACAGCCCCTTGGGGCTCTGAGTGCCAAGCCTACCCCACTCGCCCCCCCCCCCAACCTGTACAGCCCCGCGGGGCTCTGAGCGCCGAGCCCACTCCTTCCCCCCCCCCCCCCCCCCCCCCCCCCCCCCCGCCCCACAGCCCAGCGAGGCCCTGAGCATCGAGCCCACCCTCCTCGTCCCCACCTGTACACCCCAGCCGGGCCCTGAGCACCGAGCCCACCCCTCTCTGATCCAGCCCACCCAGGCTCGGAGTACCGAGCCCATCTCCCCTTGCCCTCCAACCTGTACAGCCCAGCGGGGGCCCCGAGGCTGAGCCCAACTCCCTCTGACCTAGCCCATTCGGGGCCTAAGCATCGAGCCCAACTCCCCTAGCCCCCCCAACCTGTACGGCCCTGTGGGGTCCTGAGTGCCAAGCCTACACCTCCTCTTGTTCTCTTCGACCCATGCTCACATCCCCTCTGGGTCTGTGAGACCCACCAGTCTAGGTCCATTGGACCCTGAAGGCTGAAGCCCACACCCCTTTTGGTCCTCTTCCACTGACCCATCCCAACTAGCTGATCAGGAGCCTAAAAAAAGGAGCAGTTGGGGAAATGGAGAAGCCCCCTCCCCCATCCAGTTCCACAGCTTAGGGGACCCTTAGCCTCCCTTTCCAGAATCCCCCCTCCCCCAGCAGCCCCGACCTGCTTTGGCCTTCTCTTTGTCCCTGATTCTCCCAGGGTTCCCTCAGGCCTCACTTAGGTTTTTTCCTCATTCAGTCCCTTCTTGTTTCTCATTCTTCCCTCCCCTTTATTCTTCTTCCTTTTCTGGTCTGGAGCCTCTCTGCGGGTCCCTGCCTCCAGCACTCCCAGCCTTGGAGCTTTGAGTTTGTTGTGATCTGAACTCAGCCGCCATGTGCTTGAATTGGGGCCTTGTTTGGCTGAGAGAACATGGAAGCAGTTGGGTTGGCTGGGCTGGCTAGGGCCTGAGCCTCTGGAGCTGGGGAGAGGGGAGATAGGTGGGTGCTGCTGCTTCTGTGTGTCCCACAGAAGGTGATGGCTGCACCTTAGGGGACGGCTGCTGCTGGGCAGTGCCACCTGTGACCCCCCCCAGTGCCAGCCAGAGCTACCTTTCTTCTATTGAAAAAGGGTCCCGCTGCCTCCTCCTCCCTTCCTGAGGTCCTGGGCGTGCCCACTGTCTGCAATCCCTAAGGCCCTTCCTGGCATCTTGCTTAGAACCAGGGGTGCCTGGCAGCTTCTGTCTTTCTCAGCTTCAGGGTGGGGTCCTAGATCCTTCCTAGCAGGCCAAGAACTCCAGCCAGGGCATGAGGGAAGAAAGTCTGTGAACTTCTCTGAGCTCACCTTGCCCACTCCAGAGTCTTCTTCACTCCTTCCCAGCTGTGTGCCTTTGGGAGTTTGGGAAGGGACTGGTCCAGCCAACCTCGCTGCCCTTCTTGGGGGCTCGGACTCAGGCACCGGGGGCTGGGATTACTCTGAGGACTCACGGCCCCCAGACCATCAGTAGTCTGCCCAGGCGGTGTGGGCATTGGGGTCCCAGCTGGGGCTGCCTGCTGCCAGGGTGGAGCCAGCTGGCTGTTTGTTGGCAGGGCCGGCAGGACCAATGCCCAGGCCGAGCCGGGCAGCCAGAAGATGAGCAGGCTGCTGGGGGGGACCCTGGAGCGGATCTGCAAGGCCGTGCTGCTCCTCTGTCTGCTACACTTCCTCATCGCCGTCATCCTCTACTTTGACGTCTATGCCCAGCACCTCGACTTCTTCAGTCGCTTCAGTGCCCACGGCCGCCGAACTGCCGCTCACTCGCTGCACCCCGCCACCATGGGCATCAGCACCAATTGCTCCCGGCTCAATGGCACAGCCCCCAGCTCGGAGGCTCCTAGCCCCCGGCTGGACACCAACCACTCGGTCACCATGCTGCCCCTGCCCCCGTGCCCTGACATGCCACCTGGCTTAGGTGAGGCCCCTTGCAGGGCATGGGGGGCCAGCTCTGTGTGTGTAGGGGGGAGGTCATTGGGGCTTGAGTCCCCCGGCGGCTTCCCTTACAAGAGCCCCCTCCCTCCCCCCAGTGGGCCGGCTGCTGATTGAGTTTAGCTCACCCATGCCAATGGATCGGGTCCAGCAGGAGAACCCTGGCGTGCGAGGGGGGGGCCGCTACGCCCCCCCCGACTGTACCCCTCGGCAAACTGTGGCCATCATCATTCCCTTCCGCCACCGGGAGCATCACCTTCGATACTGGCTGCACTATCTGCATCCTATCCTGCGGCGGCAGCGGCTGCGGTATGGCATCTACGTCATCAGCCAGGTGTGCACGGCCAGCTGGCGGCTGGGAGGAAGGGGGCTGGGGAGCAGGTCAGGTGTCCAGCTCAGCCCTCCCAAGCCTTGAGTGGCTGAAGCTGGAGCCCACTGGGCCGGCCTGGGCTGCTAGGTCATGGAGGAGCAGTGCTCCAAAGCTGCACATGTGATCACACCTGTCCACACCCAGGCCTTCACCCAGCTGCTTGCTCACCTGGACAGCTGGCTTTCCTGCTTGTTTTTAAGTTTTAGGGCAGGTTGGGTGTTGTCAGTTCTTCCTTGTGATCCAGAATATGCCACTGTTGGGCATAGAGCAGACTCTCCAATTTGTGGTTAATTAGCAATGTGGTCTGATGGGAACCCCGCCCTTACCCCCCTGGTTTGGGGGCCTGGCTTCATTCTCTGCTCTAGTCACTCTTCCTCTTTGGATTTATGAGGGTCCTGGACCTGATGACTCCTGAAACCTTGGGGTGGCCTGTGGCCTGTCCAGCCAGGGCAGGCTGCGCTGTTATTCTGCACTTCCTGATCTCAAAGAGCCGGGCTCAGCGGCAGTGCTGACCCCTACCTCTGTCTCTCTGTGCCCTTGGGGCCTCACTTAGGGCCAGCCCTTCCCAGGAGCCCTTCCGGATGTGGCTCCGTAGAATGCAAGCTTCTTGAGAGTGGGTCTGTCCGTGTCCCCAGTGACCAGCCGGTGCCTGGCACGGATAAGTGCTCACTGAATTGTCTGCTTACCTTGGAGGATGCTTTCCCTCCTCATTCTTGCTCTCGGGGATGTAGAGGAGGAGCATTGTCTCGTGAGGTGGGGTCTGGCCTAGGGCTTCCAGCCCTGGGCACAGGCCGGGTGCATCTGCTGGGGGGCAGTCCAGTGACCGTCCTGTGCCTTCCCCCTCCCCCAGCACGGCGAGGACACGTTTAATCGGGCCAAGCTCCTCAATGTTGGATTCTTAGAGGCACTGAAGGAAGACCCCGCCTATGACTGCTTCATCTTCAGCGACGTGGACCTGGTGCCCATGGACGACCGCAACCTCTACCGCTGTGGGGAGCAGCCTCGCCACTTTGCTATTGCCATGGACAAGTTTGGCTTCCGGTGAGCAAGGCTCTTCTGCTTCCCCAGGGGTTGCGGGGGGTGGAGACTTGGCATCTGCCTTCAGATTCCCTTTCCTGCCATGGCCCTAGAAGCTCTTGGTTCTTTCAGAATGAGGGGTGGGTGGAGCCTTTGGGCCCACGCTGCTAGACTGAGCCTATTTGTTCTTGACTCTCTGCAGACTGCCCTATGCTGGTTACTTTGGGGGTGTATCAGGTCTGAGCAAGGCCCAGTTCCTGAAGATCAATGGCTTCCCCAATGAATACTGGGGCTGGGGTGGGGAGGACGACGACATCTTCAACCGGTGAGGCTGGGGCTTGTGTTGTGCTGAGAGGGTGAAGTGGGGTGGGTAGGGACTGGCCTCAGGAGTCAGCTAGGCTTAGGGGCTGGGGATAGGGGGGATAGGCTTGGGGTGCTGGGCTCAGGGCTCAACTAGGCTAAGTAGGGGTGAGAGGGATGGGGGGTAAGGGCAGGGGGCTGGGCAGTTAAGGGGTTTAACTGGGCCCACATCCTTGCCCTGCCTCAGAGATCTTTACTCAGCCTAAGTCCCACCCCGCCTCCATCTCCCCTAGGATTTCCCTCTCAGGGATGAAGGTCTCCCGCCCAGACATCCGCATCGGCCGATACCGAATGATCAAGCATGATCGGGACAAGCATAATGAGCCCAACCCCCAGAGGTGACCTCTGACCCCCTACCCTCACATGGCCCCTGCCCCTCACCCCCCATCCTCAGATGGTACCTCCTTTCAGTGCCTTCAGGCAGCCTGAGGCACAGTTAAGAATAAAGACCTCAGCAGTTCTTAAGGAAACCATTTTTATAATTTAAGTCTATGTTTAGAGGTTAGATTGAGTGTTTCTTGAACACCTGTGCCCATCCGCTCCCAGGGGACTGTGAAGAATGTGCAGGGAGCCCCCCCAGCGCCAGGCACACCCAGCAAGAGGTTGGGCTTCTGTCTCTGGGGAGAAGCTGAACCCTCTGCCTTAGAGACACTTCAAATCGAGTCACTCCAGGAAGGGGAGGTCCTGGGCCTAGAGCAGTCAGGGCAGTCCCCTGGAAGAGGTGGGACCTAGCAGAAGGCAAGTCTTCAGCAAATGGAGGAACACACCATGAGCCAGAACCTGGAACATTGCAGGCGAGCTGGCCCCTGGGTGTTGAGCTGGAGAGGGTGTGGTAGGAGAGGAGGCTGGAAAGACAGGTTGGCTCTTGGGCTGGAGTGTGAGCTCATCAGATCTGTGCTTTAGGCTGACTGAAAGCATGGACTGGGGCTGGTGGGTTTTGAAGTAATCCAGGTACGAGGGAAGGACTCATCAGGCTTTGGTGCGAGACTGGAGAGAGGGAAAAAGGGAAGAGAAGGTGGTCTGTCAGTGGGTGGCAGGTGGTAGTGGTGGTGCGTGATCTGAACTCTGGCCTTCTGTAGGGGAAGGACGTGTTCTTTCCATAAAAGGACAGGAAAAAAAGCAGTGGGAGACCCAGCACTGAGGAGGGGTGGGGATGCTTGGGGAAGCCACGATGGGGAGGTAGCCCCTGATGTGGGTCAGGACTGTGGGGAAAGGGGAAAGCACAGGCTAGGTAGAGAGAGGTTCTGAGCAAGTCATCAGGGAGGAGCCTGGTGTGGCTGGAGGAATGGGTCTTGGAGAATGAAGGTGGAGACAAATTTTGGGGGGCCAGGTCGGGGTGGCCTCCAAAGCTTGGGAGGAGGGACCAGGGGAAGGGGGCTCCAAGCTGGGCCTCAGGGCCATGGCTGACTTCTGTGTGTGAGCGTTAGAGCAGGAGCTAATGGGGCACGGAGGAGAACAGCAGCAAAGGTGGTGATGAGGTAGCTGGGTGCCAGGCCCTGCCCTGGGGACAGGGAATCCAAAGGCAAAGGAAACAATCCCTGCCCATTTTAGGCAGGGGAAACATCGGGGACACAGACATTAAAGTACAAAGTTGAATAAATGCAAAGTAGCTGGGCTGATATGGAAGGATTTCAGAGGGAGGGAGGGCATCCTAGGCATGGGTTGGCCAGGGCAAAGGCCCAGAGATGGGAGATGGGGCCAGTTTGCCTAGCCTGGAAGGGCAGAGAACAGAAAGGCCAGAAAGGCAGGAAGGAGCCAGGCCAAGCCGGCAGAGCCAGCCTCAGGCAGAGGCCTGTACTAACAGTGGTCCAGGTGGAGGCGCTGTCAGAGAGGAAGGAGTGTATTTGAGAGACATTACAAAGGTAGAAATGGATCTGGATATGGGGTGGGGGGGAGAGTGAGGCATTAAGGATGTAAAACATGAAAGGTCATGATGCGCTTTCCACGGGGGACAGCTCTCACTGACCTCTGACCTCAGTCTGCCTCAGCAGCTTTGCCCATTCCTCCTGATTCTGCCCTCCAGGACCAAGCAGTAGTCAGGTTCATAGAGCTAGAGCTGGAGGGGACCTGGGAGGGGGAAACAGGCCCAGGGAAGTGGTCACATAGATAATAAATGGGTAGCAGGATTTGAACTTGGGCCCTCTGACTTCACAGCTTGTCCTCTTTCTACTTTGCTACACTGCATCTATCCATCCAATCCCGTTTTTTCACCTGACAGCCCCCAAGGGTTCTAATCTCCTGCCATATCCTTAGAGGAGATTCCCTCTGCATCATCCCCGAGTCCTCCCCGAACCTTCATGGAAGACTTCCTTCCAAGTCATTTGTAAAAAATGGTAAACCATCCAGGGCTGAGGACAGAGGCCTGGGGCACTCCACTGGAGACCCTCCTCCCAAATTGACATGGAACCATTAATAATGACAACTCAGAATCCCGGTCAGGTGGGAACCTGCTAGCCACCTAGGCCAGTGCACACCTGAAAAGGACTTATACTGTTCCACGGTCAGCCAGTCTCTGCTTAAAGACCAGTGACGGGGAGCCCACCATTCTTCAAGGGCGCTCACTGGACTTTGGGGCAGCTCAGGGTGTTGGGAAGTCTTTCCCAGTGTCATACCTGAATCTGCTGCCTCCCCCCAGCCCTTATGGCTCCTGGCTGCTGATCCCTTCTCTACTTGGACACTTGACCTACAGGCTTTGAGCCCTCCTCAATATTCATGCCCTACAGCAGTGCAGATTGCAGCTCAGACCTGCCTGCCTCTTCTGGTGACTTCTGCCCATATCTCTCTGCCCCACCCATATGCTGGGGGCTTCTTTTGCCTCTCAGGGCCAAGTTAGCCATCAGGTTTCTTACTCTCACTATGTGACCAGCCCATGGGTCTTGACTCCAGCTTCTTATCTGAGACATGGGCTTTGATCCTTTCCACCACCCTTGGAGTGGTCCTTCACACAGCTCTTGAGGCTGTGGCACTTTGTGACTTTCCACCTCATCACATGGCCAGCTGAATGTTGATGCTACAAAGCTAGCCATTCAGAGGACATCCATCTTTCCAAGGCAGCAGCGCAGTCTGCCGGCCACCTCCTGTCCTTTTGCAGGCTCTGTCCCAGCTCAGTGGCCGGATGGATGAACTCTATGGGCCAGCCGCCCTGTGGCCTGATGGAAGAGCTGGATCAGACTCCTTCCTCCACTTTCTACATTCTTGGTTTTTTCCTGACTCCGAAGTGATGCTGGCTCTCTATTTGGAGGGTCTGCAGTGTTCTGGGGCTTGCTTCTGCTCACCTGATGTCATTGGCAAGCAGCCCGTGCTTCCTTTTGGATTGCCTTCCTTCCTGATGAGGCCCAGCGTCTGGCAAGCCTATGTTGTCCTGTGTCATGTCCTGCTTCAGATCCGGAATTGAAGTTGAGGTTGTCCTGTTCCATCTTTTAAGGAGTGGTATGTCATTTTAACGAGAGAGACTGCTGGTGGGAGCAGAATCTTTGAGGCAGTGTTCTGCTAGACTGAACCCAAGGCTTTTTCTCCTAGTCCCCAAGGAAGGAGTGCAACAGGGTCTTGTTTCTCCAAGACCTTCAGTCAATTGGGTGACTGCTAGGACCCATGTGTACTGCTTGGGAGAGAGAGAACCTTCCTGCTTCCTTCTCCTGGTTTCATTAAGGATGCATGTACTAGGCTGCCTGTAGACGTGCCTCGCAACCCACCTTATGGGTGTTCTCTTACTGGCCCATTTCTGGTAATGAGAAGGCCCCAGTTTCCAGGGCGCTGGCATCCTCTTCCCTTTCTGATACATTGAAACCAGATCCCCTGAGGACTTACTTTATGATCCTGTGACCTGGGTGCCAAGCCACTTCCGTGTTAGCTTTGTCTCTTTCCTCAATGCCATTTCCTCTTTACAGTCACAGAACTTGTGAGCTGGACAGGGCCTCGGTGGCCAAGTGTGTCCAATGCATACCCAAAAAATAATCCCTTCTAGGACATCTCTGACAAGGAGTCACTCAGCCCCTGCTTGCATTCCTGCAAGGATGGGGAGCTCACCACCTCCTGGGGTAGAATTGATAGACAGGAAGTCTTTCCCAGCATCAGGCCTGGACAGGCTTCTCTGTAGCTTCCTCCCGTTGTTCCTGGCTCAGCCCTCTGAGACTAAGGCCTGGACCTAGAAGATAGGAATGATCAGAATCTCTAATTGTTCAGCTGCTCCTCCTTTGTCCCTGCTCCAGGCCCTCTGCCCTCCTGGCCTGCTTTCCCAATTTTTACCTTTGGACCCCATTTCTTGAACCCCAACTTTACATTGATCCCTCTTCAGTTTCATTTTATTAGATTAAGTCTAGTGCTCTGGCCTGCCCAGCCTCTTTGGATCCTGGCTCCTATCCAGCACGTAGCCTGGTGTCAGCCACAGATTTGATAAGCACGTCCTCTATGGCTTTGTCACGGTCATCAATAAAAAGGCCCAAAGGTACAGCACCAAACGGCTCTGAGGACACTCCCCTGGGACTTCCTGCCAAATGGACACACCACCGTGCGTGACTACTCTTCCCCTTTGACTGTTCATCAAATTGAGAATGTGTCTGATTGCACTTTTGGGCAGCCCACCAGCTTTCCCACAACAACAGCATGAGAAGCTTCATCAGACGCTTGGCTCAAATCTAGGTAAACAAAGCTCTCAAGCAACCTTTACTAAAGTGCCTACTATGTTCCAAACAGTGTGCTGAGCGCTGGGGATGCAAAAAGAGGCAAAAAGCAGTCCCTTGTCCTCAAGGAGCTTACACTTGCATGAGCTGTAATATGTAATCTGTAATCTCGATCCCACTCTTTTTGGCTACCAGCCTGTTGACCCTGCTAGAGAAGGGCCTGAGAGTAGCCTGGCACATCGTGGTCTTGAAGCCATGCTCCTTTCTGGGATCACTGCTTTTTATACTGACTGCCCCAACTATCTCTTTAATGATAGGTCCTGGAATTTTGCCTGGAGTTGATGTTGAGCTCTGTGGCCTATAATCTGAGGATTCTATTCTCTTCCTCCCCCTTTTTTACAAATGGAATCTTGTAGACATCACTAATTGTGGCCCAGCCATCCCACCTGCCAGTTTTGTTTTGTTTTTTTTTTCAGGGCCTGGGGACCTGAAATTCCCCCTGAGCAGCTGGGTACTTTTGTACTGTCTTGTGATGCATCTTGGGTATCAGCTTCCTGTTTCCACATTTATTCTGTTACTTCCGAGTGTGAAATTTGTTCTCCTTGGTAGAGAAAGTGGGATCAGAATGAAAACTGAGCAGTTCTTCCTTTCCTCTGAGCAGTGGTCTCATCCTCTCTCAGCTTTCCTTGCCAGCCTCAGCTCAGTCTGATGGTACTGCTCCTCACACTCTCCTTAGAGGGTCATCTCATGTTACCTTCTCTTTGCTTCCATCTACTATACTTAACCTTTTCAAATAGAAGTTGGTTGGTCAGTTCCCTATGTGTCCTTATCCATCTCTTCAGCAGATTCCCTTTTTTTTTTTTTTTTTTTTTTACTTTTTTGGAATTGGAGGCAGTTAGATGGTGCAGTGCATCAAGCACAGGACTTGGGAATCAGGAAGAACTGAGCTCAAATCTTGCCACAGACATTTTCTAGCTGTGTCACCCTGGGAAAGTCACTTGATCTCTCAGCCTCGGTTTCCTTACTTGTAAAATGAGTATAATAACGCCTACCTTGCAGTGTTATGAGGATCAAATGAGATAACGTGTAAAGTACTTTGCAAACATATTGTTACTGTTACTTTGTTTCCAGAGAATTTCATTCTTGAAAGTTTCTTATCCTTCCTCAGATGACTTCTGGGTAATTTTGGTCCCTGGGGCCCCACCTATCCCTCTTTTGAGTCCCTTGAAATCTACTCTGTTAAATCTAGGGAGCCTCATGGGCTAGATGTGCTTGGAGTTCCCCACCTCCACTACAGATTTTAAGATGGGGTGGATACCTCTCCCTTCTCTTTCTGCCCCAACTGATCTTCATTCACATGTTCTCTCCCATGCTTCCCCTCTGGTTCCTGCATTTTCTCACAGTGTGTTCACCCTGCCCATTTTAGCCAATCTTTTTCCTTTCAAAGAAGGAATCTTGGCCCCAGACTGGCAGGGAGGTCTGGTAGACCTGGAGTTAGGAAGACCTGAGTTTGAATTTTATCTTAGACACTTAATACCTCTATAACCCTGGGCAAGGCATTAAACCTCTCTGTGTCTGAATTTCTTCCTCTGTAAAATAGGGGTAAGGCTGTTGTGAGCCTCACATTAGATGACAAATGTAAATCACTTTGCTATTTAAATGTGAGGTATTGCTGTTCCAGCAATTTCATGATGCCTATGAAGGAAGTGTGTTTGCCAGTGTTAGGGACTTGAGGTCTGTGGTCTTCTCCATCTTGTGCCTGCTATCGTCTGTCTTCCCTCCACTTTTACCCTTAAATGCCCTTGGACGACTTTGCTTAGCTGGGTCTCTTGCCAGACTTTCTTTAAACATTTTTCTCTCCGCTGCTTCTTGGTGTTTATTAGTTCAGCTTCTTTACAAAATGTTTTTAATCTGTGTCAATATCCATTCCTCTGTTCATTTGTCAACAGTGTATTTTAATCAGTCAGATTGGAGTCATCTTTGTCTCATTTGTATTCTTCATGTTTTATATTAGCTTTGGTGTTTGTGCTGAGCCAGAGGTGGGGAACCTGCAGTCTTGAGGCCACATGTGCCCTTCTAGGTCCTTGGTGGCTTTTTGACTGAGTCCAAGTTTTACAGAATAAATCTTTTTGTTAAGGGGATTTGTTCTGTGAAACTCAGTCTCATGAATCTGTTAATAATGCCATGTATGCCTTCACACATGTTACTGATAAATAGACTGAACCAGTGCAGGGCCAACACAGTGTCCTGGGGCATTCTGCAAGACACCTTCTTGCAGGTTGATATTGACCTTGATTCCTCTGTGGATCTGGTAGTTCATCCAGTTCTGAATTACCCTCCAACTACTTCCACCTAAGCCCCGCTTCATCTTGATCGTATGCGTGTGATGGGAAGTCTTGGTCCAAAAAGGACAGACCAGAAATAGTGGTAGGTGGGAGGGGAAATCAAAGGTGGGGCCTCCATCCCAGAAGGCTCAGCTCCTGCTTCAAGATATCTGTTTTCTTGATACAAATAGTCAAGGTTGTTGAACAAGATGATCTTTGTTATCTTTCAAGGCATCCCATGTACTTTTGATTTGTGAAACACTCCTTTTTGGAAGAGAGACGCCCTCTGCGCTTTACTGCTCAGGCCAAACAGCCTCCTTGCCTTGGGGTTTCATTTTTCATACTAGAATCACTGAATCCATGACTTGAACTCATTGAGGGTGACTGAGCACTCCCATGTCCTCTCTTCTCCAAACTTGTCATTGATTTTCTTGTGCTTGAATAGTCTATCTTCACATCTCCTTGTTTCTCCTTTGACCTTTACCTGATGCTGTCTATTGGATATGCCCCACTTTGGTGCCTAGATTTCCTCCTGTGAACATCCTTTTTGCCAGTAGTTCTTGTTTTGACATCCCTTTAAAACAGACCATCTCTCATCTTCCCATAAACAAGCCAGGTGAAGCCTCCCAAGGCAAGGGGGTCAAAGGAAAGTCCCCAGCCCTTTCCACACTTGTCCATGACTATGAACAGAAAGCCTGCGTAGGGAGTAATAACAAGGGTATGTTTCCTCGTCTTCATGCTACGACTTCCAGGCTCCCTTGATCTCCATAGTTCCTTCATCTGATGGCAGTTTGAAGCAGTCTCTGGCAATCCTGATGCTCCCTCTCCACTGATGCCGTTCTCCCTCACTTGGCATCTCAAAGGATCCTAGGTTCAGACTGCACACCTTACAGTTGAAGAAATTGGCACCCTCAGAGCTAACGCACTTTGCCCAAGGCGGCGAGCAACAGAGTTGGGCATCAGCCCCAGCTCCTGCCTCCAAACGCTACATTCCTTCCACTGGGTTTTACTGCCTGGCTTAGGGGCTGTGCCTGTGCACAGGCACGATGTGCTGATGACTTCTGATGTAGAATGCTTGGCATCTGCCCTGGCCCTTCCCCTTTGTCCTATTCAGGGTCCTGAGTCCTCCCTGCCCTCCTTCCTGCCCCTGTTCCCTGGAGTCCTCCCCTGTTGTCCTTGCCCCTGCCCTTCGCCCTGCTTGGGGGCCTTGAGGCTGACCCTGAGCCCTCCCCCCAGGTTCACCAAGATCCAGAACACGAAGCTGACCATGAAGCGGGATGGCATTGGCTCGGTGCATTACCGCGTGCTCGAGGTGTCCAGGCAGCCGCTCTTCACCAACATCACCGTGGACATCGGCCGGGCCCCGCCACGGCCGGCCCGAGGATGATGCATACTGCCCAGGAGCTCGGGGTGTCCATGGAGAGCAGGGGCAGGTGTGCCTGCTGGCCTGTGACTGACTGCTGAGGAGCTGCACCACTGGCTGTGGGCATGAGGCCACCCCTCCCACGGGGGGGGGGGTTGGTGCTGGGCCAGGCAGGGCTGGCAGGGCGCCCTCATGCCTCTCCTGGTGCAGGACTTGAGACTGCTCACCTGGGTGGCTTAGCATTCATTGGTTGGTCTGTTTGTCTGTCTGTCTGAGTCAGAAGGCTTCTTCCTGTTTTCTGACCTGCTGGCTCAGGGACCTGGGCTTCCTCACCACTGTGGGCTCCAGCTGGTGTCCCAGGGAGGGGAGGGACTCATTCCTCCCAGCCAGGCTGCTGCCCTCCCCCCAGCACCTCAGGTTCTATCGAGGGGAGTGTTTTCTGGGGACACCGAGTCCAGGGGAGGCAGAGATGACTCAGCACCACCTGGGGGGGGTGGGAGTCTCCCACCTACATTTTGCCCCCCCCCCCCCAGCCAAGCTGTCCTCTGCCTCACTGTCAGGGGACCCCTTGTGGCCCCCAACCCCACCACTGCCTGGCTGGCCTTAGGCAAGTTCCTTAACCGTTCTGGGCCTCAGTTTCCTCATCTGTAAAATGAGGGGGTTGGACTATTATGATCTTTGAGGTCCCTTCCCAGCTCTGAGATCTTGTGTCCCTACTTCACCTCTCTGTGCCTCAGTTTCCCCATTTAAATCCCCAATTCCTTGAGAGGGGAGGAGCCAGCATCACTACCCCTGGACCCTCTTGAGATGGAGGGCTCTCCCTGCCCTTGCCCAAGGGCCTGTGGGAGCAGAAGGAGGTAGTCTCGAAAGGGATGAGCCCAGGCTCGGGCCCTTGCTGCCAGCTTTGGGGCCCCCAGACTCAGGCTCAGGGCCCTGGGAGAGCTGGGCTGTTGTATCCATCTGAGGTGGTGGACTTGCATGGGTCAGGGGCTGGGCAGGGCAACTGATGACAAAAGCTAGGCCCCTGATAGGGTAGGGGACCCTCCCCCCCTGCTTGGGGATCTTTGTATATCACACGGGAATTGGTTTGAGTGCTTTAGTAAAAAACCTGAAGAGAATTGGGGCTGAGCCTAAGCTATTTTCCTACCATGGCTTCCACCTGCCTTTTCATGGGGGGAGGGGAAGCAGGAGAACCCTGGTCCTCATTGCTACAAGGGGATGGGAGTGGGGCAGTGAGAATCCAGGGAGATCCTCCCACACACACTAGGGAAAGAAGCCCCATGTGCCCCTCCTGGAAGGAGGGGAAGCAGGAAACTCACAGCTTGGTCCAAGAGGCAACCCTGGGGTCCTATCATCCCAGAAGGAAGGGAGGGCACCCTCAAGGCCTTCATTCTCTGGAATTCCCACTGTGTGCAAAACCCCCCTCACTGGAAGTATCAGGGCTTCCAGGCTGGGGGGGGGCCCTTGGGGGGAGTGGAGCTGTCAAGGGGAATCCTTGTTCAGAAACCCATTGGGCTTAAGTCCTCGGTAGGCTCTGAGAGTCTCTGACAGAAAAGCCCAGCCCTTGTCAGTCTTGAAATGATGTGGGGTCCCAAAGACCATCCACATGGGCATGGCCAGGTTCTGCCCAGTTTGGGGGGATTTGAGGTAGAGATGGCCTGAGGACCTGGCCATGGGGGGATGAGTTTTTGGCCACAGCAACTCTCAGATACCATGGTAAAGAAACCTTATAATCTGCATGGCAGGAGGGGGTCTCATCCATGAAATCATGGACCATTGAGTCGCCTGAGTAAGGGTAGGGACTGTTGGTACACGGCTAAAATGAGACTGCCCCTGCGTGCTACCCAGGAGGATCACCCATGAGCACGGGGTGGACAAAGTGATGAAGGAGGCCCTTGGAGTGGACAGCCTGAGACCCAGGGCCAGAAATGAGCTTCATTTTGTTTCTCAGAATGTCCCATTTGTGGGCTGACCAGTAGAATTTGAGTCCACAGCCACCTATCTACCTATCCTTTTAATCCCTTTGAAATTGACCCAGAATCTAGGGTGTGTGTCATGCTGCATTCGGGTTTCCTCTATCACAGACTAAAAGGGGTAGGTCATTTCCCTCGAGGATTCCCATCACTCCCACCCCACAGCCAGTGCCTGACTGCTTTGTGAGGCCATATCCAAAATGGAATTTACTTGAATGACTTGTCCACCTTCTGAAAATGGGGGAAAGTCCTTTTAGTTGGTTAGCTGGAGTCTGTGGGGATAACTGAAGGCCCAGCCTTGCACCAGCCTGGCAAGCTGCTTGCCAGACTTGTCATCCAGTTCCTCTGTCTGCCCTGGTGGTCTGTAGTATCTTCCCGTTTGAAAAAAAAAAAAAAAAAGTCATGTTTGTTTCTTCATCTACTGTCAAATGCTTTTCATCTTTAGTTCTCAGATATCCTCATGTGGACATTCTTACTATGCAAAGTTATGAAGCCATCTTGGGGTAGGGTCTCTAGCTCTTCCTGATTTTAAAGCCTATATTCATGGGGGGAGTGGCTCTCTGACCCCCACCAAGAAATGAGTTAGACATTTGCCTTTTCTTTGCCTTGTGTTCCCACCCTGGAGTAGAACTCCAGGTACAGCTCGTGTCTAGGACCTTCCCCAAAGGAATTAACAGCTCTTTTAGAAATAAACATAACAGCCAATTACATATGTATTAGGTATTCAGGACAACTATATTTCTCCCACCGCAAAAGCTCCTAAGTACATGCCATCTAATATTTAAAACATAAGGCATTGCTCCCCACACCTGTCTCCTGGCTGTTCATCTAGGTCATGCCCCCTAACTGTAGGTGTCCCTCCCTGGGCCCTCTTCTCCCTGTATACCGTGCCACTTGGTGGTGATCTCATTAACTCCCATGATTCTAAAATGATTCTAAAACCTATTTATCTAGCCTTAACCTTTTGCTCACCTAGATAGCAATTTGATGGGGCAGTGGATAGAATGCTGAGGCTGGAGTCTGGAAGACTTCAGTTAAAATCTGCCCTCATTTACTAGCTGAAAGACCCCAGTCACTTCATCTCTGCCTCCATTTCCTCAACTTATGGCATAAGAATACTACCTCCTCTTGCTGCCTGCACATAGTAGGAGCTTGATAAGTCCTTCCTCCCTCCCTTCCTCCCTTCCTTCCTTCTTCTATCTCCAGTTCTCACACTGGATGTCTCAAAGACGTCACAAATTGAACATGTCCAAAATAGAACTCATTCTCCCACCCCCCCCCCCAACCTAGCTCCTCTCTAAACTTAGTCATTTTACTTGAGGGGTACCACCTTCCTTCCTATTGACACTCTTTGTTCATCCTCACCCCACGTATGGAATCGGTTCCCAAATCTTGCCTTTTCTACGTCCACCATACTTCCTGTAACTGTCCCCTTCTCTGTCACCGCACCCCCGCCCCAGGTCAGGCCCCTTATCACCTCACTCCTGGGCTGTAACAACAGCTTCCTCACTGATCTCCCTGCTTCTAGATTTTCCTTACACCGTATCGTTCTCTATCGTGCTGCCAAAGTGAAGTCTGACCGTGTCATCCCCCTACTCAATCAACTCCAGTGACTCCCTATCTCCTCCAGTATCAGGCATAAGATCCTTTGGCTTTCATAACCTGACCCCTTCCTACCTTTCTAAGCCCCTCCATGCACTCTGCGCTCCATTGACTGGCCCTCATGCTGCCCCTCATTCACGAAACTCCATTTCCCACATCCACGCCTTTGCCCTGGCAGGGATTTTTTTCACCGACTTTAGTTTTGTCCCTCTTCCTTCAAGGCTTCTCATCCTGATGTCCGGGCTGCTCGGGCACCTCCCGTTGACTGCCCTGGATTTCTTTTACGTTCAATCTGTATCTGTTTCTGTGGGGACCGGCGGTATCTCTCGTGACTGCCCAGAGCTCCGGAAGGGCTGAGTAGACATCCGAGCGGAGGCTCTAACTGAACCCTCCAGCTCGAGTGCCTCTTCCAGACCTCGGCGCCGCGTGGCCCCTTTAAGGGCGAGGAGTATACGCCTCTGGGGGCGTGGCCTTCGTGTGCGCGCTGCCGTTGTGACCATGGTTACGGCGTGACTGGAACGCAGGGGGCGGGCTAGTATCCGCGCGGCGCCCGCTCCCCTGACACCCGGCCCCAGCCCGGTGAGTCAGGCCGGCGACCCACGGACCTTGCGGCAGCGAGGGGGAGGCAGCGTGCGGTTGGGGAGCGGGGGGAGTCTCCTGGGGCGCTGCCCTGTGACCTGTGATGTGTGGGGAGGAGCGGGGTCTCGAGATGGGGGCGGGGCTTGGCGCGCGGGTGGGGGCTGTGGGGGCATGGGGCGGGGCCTATTCTTCAGGGAGGGCCCTGGGTGGGGGCGTGGCCTCTGGTGTGGAGAACCGCCCTTCCCCCCAGACTCCTCCTCTCGGATCCCCTAGCTGGGAGTGAAAATGGGCGGTGGGGCTTCATAGGGGGCGGGGACATGGGCTGGAGAGGTGAGCCTGCCCCCGCCCTTCAGGCCCCGCCCCTCCCAGGAGCCACCTGCCCGGTAGGGCGGGGCAGGGGGCGGGGCCCCACCATGTCCCAGGTGCCCCCATCCCTGTGGGAGCTAGTGGAGGAGCATATTCAGCCTCCCGAGCGGGCAGAGGTGAAGAGGATCCTGGGTGAGGCCGCGGTGGACCTGAGCCTGGAGCTTCGGGCTGAGGTGAGGGTGGGCTGGGTCATAGCGAGGGGTGTGTGGGGGGGTGTCCTCTGGCTTTCCCAGCCCCGCCCCTTTCTTCTGTACCTGGCAGGTAGAAATCCTGACGGCCCTCCTCGAGGAGGAGCGCAAGGCCGTCCAGGGTCCCGACCACGCCCCCCACCCCACCCCCCTCTCGCTGCTGGCCCCGCCCCCATTGATGCGGGACCTGGTGCGAAGGGAGCTGAGGCAGCTCCTGTGCAGTCTTCACCACAAGGCAGCGCTGGAGGGCAGGTAGGAGGCTGGATTCCCACGCTCCCACCCTGGGGTCCCCCTGCTGCCTTGCCCAGGCCCTGTGCCCGAACCCCAGAGACCCCAGGGGTCAGTCCTAGCACACCTCTAAAGACCCCTCCTAGCACTCTCCCAGGACCCAGGGACAGCCCCCCAATGTGAGCCCCTTCCCTATCTGGAGTCCCCTCCCTTTTTCTTTCCTCCCTCTGGCCCAACCTCCTTGGGGCTGAGGCCCCCAGCCCTCAGCTGCACCCCTCCAGGGACACGGCCAAGGCCTGGGCCCGCTACAGCCCCAAAGTGCTTCGCTTTGCCCTTGGAGACCCCAGGGACAGTGTAGAGGATGAGCTTGAAGCCAGGCTGCCTGGATCTCCGGGCCTCAGGTAAGGTCACCTCTGCCCCCATGGGTCTTCCTTGGGAATGTCAATTGTGTTTGGGGGTGGTGGGGGAGTGGGGAAAGGCTGGCTGGATGGATGGAAAGATGGATGGATGGATGGATGGATGGGTGGGTGGGTGGGTGAATGGATGCATGGGGGGGGGTGGGGAGGTGGGTGGCCTTCCTGAGTCCAGGAGCCACTCTCTTGACTGAGAAGCAGCAGCCAGGACCTCAGTGCAATCAAGGATTGCCTCAACGTGGCCAACATTGACCAGGTCATCCAACATCTTCGGTAAGTGCCTAAGAGCCCAGCAGGGGCAGCCTCAGGGGAGAGGATCTCTGACTCCGGGAAAACCAAGAAAGGCTAAGGTCAAGGTCAGTCAGCTTAGGCTGGAGCAGCCCGTCAGTGAAGGCTTTGAGTTTTTAGGGAAATCAGGTGAGGGTGAAACCAGGTGAGCAAAAGCCTGGGGGTCGAATGGGCATCTGAGAGAAGAAGCACAGGTGCCCTGGGCCAAGGTTGGGGAAGGCTTTGAATGCCAAAGAAGGTTATATTTGATCCTCGAGTCAGGAGGGCATCACTGATGGTTGGGGAATGATGTGGTCAGATCTGGATTACTTTGGCAGCTGAGTGGGGAATGGTTTAGAGAAGGGGAGATCTGGAGGTCTGAGAGGCCAGTAAGGAAGCTGCTGCTGTAGTCCAAGGGAGAGCTGATGGGGACCTGAACTGGGGGGTGGTTGGACATAGGGGAGGGATGGCCACAGAGGTAGAAAGGATGAGAGTCAGTGATTGAGACACACATAGAGTGAGGGAGACAAAGGAGTTTGGGGATGGCTCTGAGGTTTGGAATCCAGGAGACGTGGGGCCCAGAGGGAACAGAGTCAGCGGGACATAAGAATGGGCTTAGTTGTGGATGTGGCCATTGGCCGGAAAGCCCAGTAAAGATGGAGGCCCAGGAAGCTGCCAGAGAGGGGCAGGGTTAGAAGCAGAGACCTGGGCCTGGGGCTGAGGACAGAGGCTGGGGGAGGCAGTCCATGGGCCGCAGTCCTGCTGTAGCCTGTGACCCCTGACCCCTCTGGCCATGCCCCAGGACCCTCCTGAAAGAGGAGTGCCATGCTCTGGAGAGAGAGATCAAAGCCTTGCAGGTGAGCTCTTCCCCCTCCACAGCCAGGGGCTCTGTCCCTGCCCCTGGATTCAGCCACAGAGGGCCTTGTTTTGCCCCTGGTCCATGGCCACCTGCATCCCCAGGCTGGTGATCATTTTGTGCTTGGTATTCTCTGCCCCTTTCCCCTGTGGAACTAGGAGAGTCACCCCATGGAAGCCCTGCCTTTGGGCCTTCTGGGAGCAGGTTTTTGCCTGACCTCCTTTGGCTCTGGAGACACCACTTGCCCTGCCTTCCAAAGGTGTCTCAGCCTGCCTTCCCTGAACTCTGGGACCCTTCTCTGATGGGCTAGGGTGGGCCAGCAGGAAGGGGTGGGGAGCACAGCTCCTGAGCCATGCAGGGCTCTGAGCACTAACTCTGTGGGTCATTGTAGCTTTGCCTGGAGGACGTGCACAGCTCGGTGGCAGAATCCTCCCTGATGATGCTGGAGCCCACCCTGGCAGGTGGAGATTTGGGGCACCCTTTTTCCCCTCCTGTGGTCTCTGTGAGCCCCAGACAAGGGTGTGGGGGAGCAAGGGAGGACCCTATGCCCCTGCCACACCACCCCTGAGCCAGCCTAGATGCTCTTCTTCCCAGAACTCAAAGAGCAGAAGAGGGCCATGGAACAGGATCTGCTGGGGCCCCCGACACCCCTGGCCCCTTGTCCCAGCTTTCGAGGGGACAAGAGCCAAGATGCTGGCTGGCAAGGGCTGGGCAGGTACAGGCCTGGGCTGGACCTTTGGGGAGGGCAGCTGGTCAGGGACTGGGGGGCACAGCTGACTTCTTGTCTCATAGGCAGAGGATGCTCTCCAGCAAGGGCCAGGACCTGCCCTTTTCTGGGCAGCAGCCCCAGGAGTTCCGGAGCTGTGGCCTGCTGCCAGTCCTTCCCCCTACACCTCCTCAGCCACGGGCCTCAGGCACCTCCTACCGCCAGAGCCGCTGGGGCCACCACCTGCAGTGCCATCCCCGCAACGGGCCACTGACCAGTGCAGGGCCTCATGCAGGTGCTGCCTCCTGATGGCTGTGGCCTGGGAGCCGAGAGCCAGGCTGGGGAATAAAGGCCCTCATGCTCAGGCGAGAGCTGCGTGTGTCTGCATGTCTGTGTCTCCCCTGGAGCCTCCCCAGTCTGCTCCAGAACCTCCTGCAGGGGCCCAGAGCTGGAGCACACCCAGAGACCCTGCCCACCTCCCACTGCAGGGGGAAAAACAACAGCAGCCCGAAGTCAGGAATAAAAATTTCATTAAACCCCAGCAGTGCACTGGCCAGGCTGGGCCAGGGCCGAGCCCCAGCCTCATGGCCATAGGGAATTAGAGGAAACACACACAGTGGAGGGACCAAGGACAGGGCCAGTGTACAGGCCAAGGAAGACAGGTGGGCAGGGCGTGGTGCCCTCCAGCCCCAGACAGGCCCGTTTGGCACCATCACATGACACTTTCCCTCAAACCCCTGGGGCTGAGCCTTCCACAGCCCACACCCCAGGGGGCTCTGGACCAGGGTGCAGGATGGGAGCAGGGAAAGGAAGAGTCCCCAGAGAGGCCCAAGGGAGGGCGGGATGAGCCTGGAAGACGTGCTGGGCCTAGAGCCGGGGGGTGGGGCAGCAACCACAAATACACGTAGTTTGGACACAAAGAGGAGCCCACAGATGTGCCCCTCGAATATCACACAAGACCTAATGCTAAAGGGGCAGCAGCCAGACGCACGGGTGACACTGCTGCCTGGAGATGGGCAGCAGGGCTGGGGGGGCAGCCTCCTGAAGTCACAGTGGGGTGTCCCCTCCGAGCTTCTTCCTTCCATCTCTCTAAATTACTGCGGCAGGTAGAGCCGAAACCAACTTGGGACATCACGTTTCATCTTCAGGGACGGAGTTTGGCATCCTTGGGAAGGGTGTGTGCCAGGCTTAGCTTGGCACCATCTGGACCCAGGGTGGCAGCTAGCTGCATGCTGGGCACAGGAAGGTTGCACCACTCCTGGCCCTCAGAGCCTAGGCTAGGCACCTCCCCTTTTTGTGGAGGTCAAGAGAGCAGCAGAAAGCATGAAGGGGCCGGTCCCACAAGGCCAGACAGGCCCCTGGTTTGGGGTTTTGCATATCCTGGGTACTGAAGAGCAAGGTGGCCCTCTCACTCCAGGCCTTGTTCTGGTCTCCAAGTGACACTCAGTGGCCTCTGATGTCCTTCCCAACTCTCCTAGGCCAAGAGCTTGCCCAGAGCCCAGGGTCCCAGGCGATAGGAGGCTCAAGTGCTCCTGTTCACCGAAAAGCAGCAAAAAGACTGCCATTATCCCAGCCTCCTCAGGGGCATACCTTTCTTCCCCACTGCCACCCCCACCCTACCCTCCCACAAGTCATTTTCAGCCTAGGCCCCACATCCCTTGGTGTGTGGACAGATTTAAGATGGAGGGAGAGAGCTGGCCCCTGACCTCTGCCCCCTCCTGGTCCTGGCACATAAAAAGGGCTTGTAAACACAGGGGGAAGGGGCAGAGGGAGACACAGGATGAGAGACACAAAGGGCACAGGGGTTAGCAGTGGTGGTGGTGGCAGAGGGCAGGGTGCTCACTGCCTCCTGCCTGGGGCAGTCTCTGGAGGGTGGGTAGGGAAGGGTTTGGATGGGGTCAGTCCCCTGCAGCAGTGCTTATATCCGGGAGTCCTGGGGGTGGGCAGAGCCATTGCTGCCCCGGAGCAAGTTGTGGGCCTTGTCTGGGTGCAGGGGCTGAACCTCCAGCCCATCCTCGGGGGAGACGCCTGTGGCAGGGGCATAGCGACCTGTCCGGTGCTCAGGGAGGGCTGGACCCCAGTCCCTGCTCGGTGTCGTGGCATTTTTCAAACGCTGAATGAGAAAGAGTGGGCAAAGGAAGCAGGCCAGAGAGGGGGTCAGAATTGTGTCCCTGGCCCCCTCCCCCTCTGATACCTGTCCAGCCCCCGTTCATCCCCAGCTCACCTGTAGAAAAGTGTCCCCATCCACACGGCAGAGCTGGAACAGGGCATACAGGGGAATGCAGATGACGGAGGAGAGAGCCATGAGGAAGCCGATGGCCACCGCCCAACCTGGGTACTGGTACTGGTTGTAGGTAATCGGTCGGTACTGGATTACCGTGAAAATGAGGATGAACTACAGAATGGGCAAGGAGAAAATGGGCCATGAGGACCCAGAAGGCTCTGGGCCAGGTTCTCTCTGGGCCCCATCCTCCCTGCCCTGGGCATGAGTGTGTATGCACATGCACGCATGTTGAGAGGAGGGAGGTTTGGAGCCAGGTGTGAACCATGACTGAGAGGCCATGGCCATTCCACCAATTGCTGCCACAGAACAGGCTGAAGAGAGGGAATGGTGCCACCAATATAATGTCATCTGTAGGAAACTGCAAATATGCAAATGGGGACTGCTGCCAGTCAAGTGGCACCAAGTAAGAAGCTTGGGAAGGGACCCAAGACCTCATAAAATCATGGCTGGAGTTGGAAGGCATCTCAGGTACCACTGAGTCCAACCCAGGAACTTGACTAAGTTTCCTCTTTCCAACATCCCTGTCAAATCCAGCCTTGGCTTGAAGACCTCCAGGAATGGGGAGCTCACTACCTTGTGAGGCATCCTATTCCACCATGGGACAGTTTTCACTGTGAAGAAGGTTTTTCTTACATTGAGCCAAAATCTGCCTCTGGAATTTCTACATATTGCCTCAGGTTCATGCTACAGGGAGAATTATTTGAAGAACAGGGACATTTGGCCTTGAGAGGTGAAGGGGAAGGAGAAGTGCCTTAAGGTACTGAAGGGCTACCAGAGTGAAGGGGGAGTAGACTGGTTCCATTTGGCTTTAGAAAGCAGAGGCTGGAGCAGATGGGTTGGTAGGTAGGAGTGTTGCAGAGGCAGACTTAGGGTCAATGTCAGGAAAAATTTCCTTCCACCCAGAGCCATCCCAGAGTGGAAAGGGCTGCCTTGGAAGGTGGTAAGCTTTCCCTCCTTTAAAGGACTTCAAACAGGATGGCAAACTGAGCATGTCTCTGGTTCAGTGAAGAGGCTGCATGATCACATAAGAATATCGAATATTATAGAGGTCTGGACTGGATGATTTCTGAGGTTTTGTGATGCTGCCTTCTGGGACAGATTCCTCTTTCACACAACAGTGCTTCACACTGGAAGGCAGCTCCCCAGTCTTCTCTTTTCCAAGGTAAATATCTCCAGTTCCTTCAATGATGGTCCTGTAGCAAGGATCTCGGCTGTTGGCCATCTGGCTGCCCTTCTCTGGAAGCTCTCTAGCTTGTCAATATCTTACCCAGAACTGACCCAAGCCTTCCAGATGGGCCAAGGACAGGGGGGCGGCATCTCCTTATGCTACCACCTCTCCGTGAGAGACCCCGGGGCCACAAAAGCTTTTAATCAAATGCGGTTTACATTGAGCTTGGAGCATCCTTAAATTTGTAGACCTTTTTCACCCAAACTTTTGTCTGGCCACACATGGCTCACCCCATTTCCTATACCCATGGACTTACTTCCCTATTACATTTTGCCTTGTTAGATTGGGCTGATCATTCTGGTCCATAAATATCTTTTGGGATCCTGACTGTTGTCCCATTTATAATGGTCTCAAACCCCTGAGAACAACCTAACAAACTGGGCTTGTCCTTATAATTGAATTTAGGAAGGCTGGCACACAAGTGGAAGTAGCCTCCTCTGTGCAGCAGTTGGCATTTCCCTCCCTCAAATTTTCCATATCTTAAGGTGACAAAAGTCAGAGATGAGGCAGCCAGATGCCAACCACATGGGGGTGAGGAGGGAAGAGATGCTGTCCCATTATATATTCTGGCAAGACTTTTTCAGGAGGTAAATGTAGAGCTGTGCATCTCCTAAGCTGTTCTGGGCCTTTCCCTGGCAGCTGGTGCTCTTTGAGAATTAGTGCTCACTTAGGACTCCAGGAGATGACAGTCACTTGACCCAGTGGGCAGAAACCCAGGTCAGCCATTGGAATACTGAATTCACTCCTGGAACCCAAAGCTGGCTAGCAGCCAAGAGGTGAGAATGAACCTTTGCCATGCAAGAAGATGGGGAACTAGTGGGTGGGAAGCCCTGCTCTGGCCAGCCCTCAGGGACTGTGATGTCTGGGACCCTTGGAGTTCATTTCTGCAAAGGTCTTTCAGTGTGTTGGCCCTCCTTCCTCATGAGAGCAAGGAAGATTGATGTAAAAGCTGGGGGACCTAGAGATCTGGCTTTTTCTGGAGTGGGCGTGTTACATCCTGTTGGTCTATTCAGTGATTGATCTGCTGAAGAGGGAAGGTGGGAGGCTCTGTGTCATGAAGGACTTAGGGCTGGAGCAGCACTACCCTGAGATGGGAACCTGGGAAGCAGAAGAGAGCACCAGAAGTCTGGAACAACTCACTGTGTTGGACCATTCTACTCTGCCCAGTCATGAGCTGGTGCAGCCCAAGTAAGCAAGCAACCAGCCCGCATTTAGTATTTACTATATGCCAGGTGCTGAGCTTGGAGGGCACCACCTGGTGGCCTGCTAAGGAACTACTCCAGCCATTCCCCTGCTGGCTGATAAAGTGAGTTTCCACCTCTTTGGGAATAAGAGCTTTGGGATGATTGAAAATGTAACCAATGTGAAAAAACTCCAGGACATCCTGATTCAGCTGAGCTCAGAAGTCTCTGCTGTCCTGAGGTCCTGTGATTCTGTAAAGAGCTCTAGGGAGTATTGTGAAGGGTGCGATAAGAACCAGGGTAGTGACTCTAGACAAAGATAATAATGATAACATGGGGAGGAAGAGCGGAAGGAGGAGGGTATTAATAGCATTTATACAGCACGGTCAAACAGCTGGTAAGTGTCTAAGGCCCAATTTGAACTCAGGTTTCCTGACTCCAGGTCTGGAGCTCCATCCACTGGGCCACCTAGCTGCCTGACTGTGCCCCACTAAGACCACGTGACAGGACAACAAAGGCTGTCATCTAGGGACCACTGACGCAGACTTTAGTTCCTGGGAAAGAGATCCTTAAAGAGATAGTTGGTGGATATCTAGAAAGGGAAGCAGCAATCAGGCACAAAGAACCAGCCTTGCTTCCTCACTGGTGCAGAGGTCTTGCCTATCATCATCTTTTTTTTTTGACAGGATTATTAAACTGGTAATAATGCTTTGGATAGAGTTTGCTTAGGTTTTAGCAAAGCCTTTGATAAAATAACCTGTCATATTCTTATGGAGGTGATGTGAACTAGATGGTAATCAAATTATCTGAAGTCAAAACTGGATAGATGGCCAGACTCAAAGACAGCTGTTAATGGTTCCATGTTAACATGGCAGGAAGTCTCTAGTGGAGTGGCCCAGGGATCTATGCTTGTCTCTTTGCTGTTTAATATTTTTATCAGTTGACTTGGATAAAGGCATATATAGAATGGTTTTCTAATGTGTGAATGACACCAACATTGGGAGGGACAGCTAACACTGGATAACAGAATCAGGATCCAAGAGAATTTTGATAGGCTAGAGCATTGAGCTGAATCTAATGAGAGGAAATTCACTGGAGAGAAATGTAAAATCTTACACTTATAAAATCTTACATTTACACCCAAAAAATCAACCTCATTAGAACAGTTAGTTAGAAGTTCTGAAAAAGATCTGGAGGTTTCAGTAGACTGCAAGCTCAATCAGTCAGCAGTATGCAGTGGCAGCCAAAACATCCACTGTGATCTGGGGCTGCACTGGGAGGGGGCATAGCTTCCAGGAATAGAGGAGTAACAGTTCCTTTGCTCATTGCCCTTGTCAGACCTCCTCTGAAATACTGCATTCAGTTCTGGGTGCCATGGTTTAAGAAGGATGTTGGTAAGCTGGGAGTGTCCAGAAGAGAGCAACAAAGATGGTGAAGAACTTTGAGTCCAGGTGATAGAAAAATCAGTGGAAGGAAATGGAAAAAAGAACCTCTCAGGGGCACATGATAGATGTCTTCAAAGATGTGGAGGGCTGGCTGTCATGTCAGAACCCAAGGGGCAGAACCAGGAGAAACTGCTGGAATGATGTCAAGGAAAAGAACTTGCTAATAATAAGAGCTGGACAGAAGTGGGCTGGCACATAGTAGGTGTTTCATGAATCTTGATTGAGTGATTCTCAAGGTAATGGGTTCCCCCTTCTTGTGGGTCTTTGAGAAGATGTGTCTGGTATGTTAGAGCAGAGATGGATGGCAAGGTGCCGAGGTCCCTCCCAATGCTTGGATTCCAACATTCTGTGGTAGATGTAAATGTGGAGGTAGTGGACAAAACCAATGGGGCAGGGCCCAAAGATGATGGTGGATGTAACAGATATGTTGCTTCAGACACGCTGCATTTTCAAGGTCTTTTCTAAAAATTTAGCTGTTCATAAATATGATTTTGTATCATAAGTGAAAGTTCTAGAAGTTTTCTCCACAAAATCCTCCTCTGATGCCTCATCATGGCCCAGATTCTTGGGTACTGTGCTACTGCAGAATGACTCATATTTCGTGAAACCAGAAGGAGTTCAAGTCTGGCCCCAGCAACATTTGGGGTCTGCCTTCTGAGGACCTGGAGTAGCTCCTCCCAACAGACAGGCTGTGGAGTGGTGAATTCAGTGGTCCTTGCATCCGCAGCATGGAAGAGAGGGGTCAGGGGTGGGGAGCATGGCTCTGATGGATTCTGACACTCTCCAGGTGAGATCCTCACCCAACAACCAGGCAGCGGGACTCTTGCTGGGAGAACCAAATTGTATCAGTGCTGTCATTCTTGCTAGAGGAAAAAGCAGAAGCCAGAAGGGAGCCAAAGTTCAACAGAAGTCCGGCTTGCAGGTTCTCCTTGTTGAGGCATATAGAGAGGTCAGAAGATTCCCTTTGGGTGTGTACCCAGAGTAAGCATGAAGAGCCATTTCTTTTGCTGCTCAGCCTCCTGGCCTACAGTGCTCACAGTAAACAGAAGCAAGCAATGTAGTAAGTGGAGAGCTGAAGACGTCACAGACAGACGAGTTCTCAAAACAGCCAGATCCCCTGGATCGAGACAGTATATACATGGATACTCCGTACTTCTAATTCGAAGGCAGATATAGGTGAAGATGATGGAAAGTGGATTGGAAGAACACGAAACGGTCGAAGAAAGGAAGAAAGTCAGAGACTTATAGAACGGTCACTCAGAAACCTCTTGCCTTTGTGTCACGAGGACTCATTTGAAGAGGAGAATCAGAAAGTCTTGGACATGAAGAGAAGCAGAAAAGATCTCAGAGAATGAAACACACCATGGGGACATTCCAATAGCTCCAGTGTAGAAAGAGCACTGATTCTGGAATTAAGAGGACCTTAAACGCCACCTCTGATACTTATAGTAGGAGAGTCACTTAACCTCATCAGGCCTCAGTTTCCTCACTTGTAAAATGGAGTTAAACCAGATGGCCTCTGAAATTCTTTCCAGCTTTAGATCTATGGTCCCTAGCATCCTATTCAGATAAGCTACTGAAAACAAAAAATGGGAAATCGGGGAAAAAAAGGAAAGACTAATTTGGATTGTGTGACTTCCTACAGAAGTGTAACCAAAGAAAGGGAATCACTAGAGCAAAAATCACCATAAAAAGCAACCCAGAACCTGCCTCAGCTATCTATTCAACAAGCAGAGAAGGAAGAAAAGAGACTTAGATTGTTAGCCCATTTATAGGAAGGGAGCGATCAGGGAGGGAGAAGGTGGAGGCAAGATCATGGGCAGCACTGCCCCACAGCAAGAGCAAAGAGCAGTGCCAAGACAACAGGTTTCTAGAAAACTTGGTACGAGGTTGGCCTAAGTCCACGTACAGGGGAATCTGGAAGGAGGACAACAGAAAAAAATGCAACCTATCTGCCAGCATTTTGATAGGGTTCTATTTTCAGTTCAATCCAACAAACACTTAAGCTCCTGAATACAAAGACAAAAAACCAAAATAGCTCCTGCCCTCAAGGAGTCTACGTTTGGCTGAAGGCATATAACGTGCATATGTGTAAGGTAAGTTGAGGAGGAGGAGGAGGAGGAGGAGAACCCTACCAGCTGGGGTTGGGGACAAGGGAAGGCTGCACAGAGACGGCACAATCTGAGCTCAATTTTGAAGGAGGACGGATGTTCCAAGCCCAAGAAATGGCCAGTGCAGATGTACAAAGTGGGACTACAGACTGTCAAATTTAGAGTAGGTGGTAGTCTAAGCAGGGTGGATTGCAGAGTTCATGAAAATGAATAGTGTAAAATAAGGCTGGGAAGACTGCTTGGAATCAGATTTGGGAGGGTCTTCAATGCCAGGTGGACAAGCCTATAATTGAACTTGTAGGTTATTAGAAACCTTGGAAGATTCTTGAGCAAACGAGTGACATGGTCAGACCTGGGTCTTTGGATGATTTTTTGGTCAGCTGTGTGGGGGGAGATTAGAGTCAGGGAGACTAAATAGGAGGCTGACAGTAATCCAGGCTACTAAAGTCGTCCAGTCAATAGGTAACTACAGCCTGAACTAGCACAATGGCCATATGGGTGCAACGAACGGGCAGATTCAACAGATATGGCAGAGACGGACTTGATGGCTTGTAGATATGGGGATGAGGGAGAGGAAAATGTCAGGGATGATTCTGTGTCTACCAAACTGAGTTAGTGGGAAGGTGGTTGGTACGTTTGATATAAATAGGGAGGCCGAGAAGAGAGAGGAGTTCAGCAGAGGCAGGGAGTCTGTGATTCTGGGAAGATAATATACTCTGTTCTGGATATTAAATTTGAGATGTCAATAATGCGGATAATAACTAGCATTTATATAGCTCTTTGGACAGCTGCAGGGCACAGTGGATAGAGCACCGGGCCTGGAGTCAGGAAGACTCATCATTCTGAGTTCAAATCTGGCCTCAGACACTTACTAGCTGTGTGACCCTGGGCTAGTCACCTAATCCTGTTTGCCTCAGTTTCCTCATCCATAAATTGAGCTGGAGAAGGAAATGGCAAAATACTCCAGTATCTCTGCCAAGAAAACCCCAAATGGGATCGTGACATGACCAAAAATGACTGAATGACAACAACATACAGCTCTTTAAGGTTTACAAAATATTTTTAGAGATATTTTATTTTCACAATAATCCTGTGAGATAAGTATCATTATTATCCCCAATTTATAGATGAGGAAACTGAGTCAGACAGAATTAAGTGATTTGCTGAGGGTCACACAACTAGTGAGTATCTTAGGCAGGATTTGAACTCGGGTGCTTCCTGTCTCTAGGTCCAGTCCTCTATCCACTGTGCCCTCAGCTGCCTATAAGGCATCTAAGAGGAGCTGTCCAACAAACTGTTGGCAGTGTGGAGCCTGAGTTTGGGCAATCAGTTGGAACTGAGTCACCTAGGCAGAAGTGGTACTGAATCCATGAAGCTGATAAGACCACCAAGAAAATGGTTTGACCAAGAGTCAAATCTGAACTAAGGGGCTAGAGGATGAACAGGGACCCAGCAAAGGAGAATGAGAAGAAGTGGTCAGACAAGTGGGAGGAGAATCAAGAGAGGAGGCTGTGGCAAAGACAGGGTGGATGACCTCCTTATCAATGTCAGTGCCACCACATCTGGACTCTGATGCCTTTGGTGGCATCACTCTGAGGAAATGGAATGGCCTTAAGAAGAAGCACACTCAGACAAAATTCCTTCTGGAGGTGACTCAGTTTTTAAAGCATTGAAAAACTGGTTTTCAGGATCTCTGAAAGAAGAACAATGCTGAACAATCAGAAACACTCCCCACCCATGCACCCACCCATACACATACAGATGGGATGGTCCCTTAAAGAGGCCACTGAGGGGAGAGCAGAAACTACCTAAGACAAGTGCCAACTACCCAAGACACAAACAGGAGAGAACTCAGGCAAGACAGTACACCAGAAACACCGTATGAGAGATGACACACCAGAGACAGCACATCAGAGACAGCCCACCAGAGATAACTCAGGAGATACCAAACCAGAGAGATACCATGAGACACCAGAGATACAACATGAGAGATAATGCATGAGACACCATACCAGACTTGCTACCTGAGAGATTCTACATGAGAGATGGCACACAAGAGACAAACTAGAGATGCCACATGAGAGACACCCTTGTGCCTAGCTGGCACTTGGGCTAGGGGGCTGGCCTTAGAGTCAGGAAGATCTGACTTACCTTCCAGGTTTATTATGAAGATTAAATGAGATAATATTTGTAAAGCCCTTTGAAAACTTTAAAGTTTGCAATATATAAATGTTAACTATTATTATCATTATTATTTATTACCATATGAAAAATAATATGAGACACTAAACCAGAGATGACACCCAAAAGACACCACGTGAGAGATGACACACCACAGATACCATCCCAGAGACACCACACAAGAAGTCAGCACACCAGGGACACCACATTAGAGAAACCACATGAGACATACCACAGGAAAACTGCTGAACAAATAGCATCTCGCCAGATGGCATATGAGATAAGACACAAGAGGTATTATAACTGAAACATCTGACAGACCACCGAAGAGACTCCACAGGATCCCTTGGGAACAACAACAGAGAAATAACTGTTCCACAGTTCTGGACTAGTGTAATAAAAGCCAGAAGCTAAGATTCCCATGTTACTATTATGATCTCTGATGTAAGCTTATGTACCATGGGGAGAGTTCCATAGGCCTGGAGAAAAGGCAAAGGCCCCAAGTTTTAAAAAAGGGAAGAATCTGGAATTTTCAAACTAAAAACTAGACCAATGAAATTGATTTTGAGCATATTATTAAAGGGATTGTTAATGAGCATTTAGAAAGGGAAGCAGTGATTACAAGTTGCAGCCTGGCTTCATCAAGAACAAGTCCTGATAGACTCACCACCTTCCCCTTTCTTTTTGGACAGGGTCACTAAGCTGACACATTAAAGGAATCCTGCAAATATAGTTTTACCTAGCTCCTGGAAAACGGATAAAGTATCTCATACTATTCTTTTGAAAAAGGTGTAGGGATGTAGACTAGGGGACAGAACAGTCAGAGAGATTTGTAATTGCTGGAATGGCTGACTCAAAGGGAAATCACTCATGGTTTGCTATCAGCTTAGAGGGAGGTCTCCAGTGGAGTGCCCCAGGGATTTGTGCTTTAGAATAAAGCATTGATGGCATGCACGTCCAGTTGGCAGTTGACTCTTGGATCTGAGAGGGAGAGTTAAGACGCTGGATGACAGAGTCAAGTTTCAAATGGATTTGGGCAGGCTGGATCTCATTAGATGAAATGGAATAGGAATAAATGTAAAGTCTTACTCCTGAATACAAACGATCACACTTAGTACAAAATGAGGGAGCTGTGTCTAGACAGTGGTTTGTCTGAAGAAGATCTGGGGGCTTTGGTGGACTGTAAGATCGATGTGAGCCAGCTCTTCCATGTGGCATCCCAGAAGCTAATGCAGTTCTAAGCCAAGAGTAATAGTTAACATAGCACTTCCAGGTTTGGAAAGCACTTCATTACATATATTACCCCAGCTGATTCTCCCAATAATCCGGGAAGGTAGGTGCTCTTAGTATTATGCCTACTTTCCAGATAAGAAAACTGAGTCTTAGAGAAGTTCAAAGGCTTGCCCAGAGCCACACAGCTCTAGTACGTGGCTAAAGTGGGATCTGAACTCAGTTCTTCCTGACCCCAGAGTCAGCCCTCTATCCACTGCAGAGCCCCCTAGCTGCCTTAAGAGTGTCCATTCTAGAAAGGCAAAAATCCTGCTAGGCTCTACTATGGAATATTATGCTCAATACCTTGGCGTGGGTCTGCTGGAGAGCATCCAGAGGTGGGCAGCCAGGATGGGGAAGGGCCTTTGTGCCATGTAAAGATTGGTTAAAGGAGGTGGGGATAGTTTGTGGGAAGAAAAGAAGACTTGGGGGGAGATGGGCACCAGCGATTGTGAAGGGCCATCCTGAGAAGAAGGCTGGAGCTTTGTGCTGCTTAGCTCCAGAGGGCAGAACCAGAAACAAGGGTTGGGGTGAAGTTAGAAAGCTTTCACTTGACGCTTAATATGAAGAGAAACTTCCTAACAACAAGGTGTCCAAAAGAGGAAGAGGCTGCCTTGGGGGTCACCCTCCTCAGAGGCTACTTTTGGGAATTCTCATTCAGACTGGAACCAATGGCCCTCTATTTTCTGAGGGTCTGTGATTCTGCACCCACTATTAGGGAGCTGGAACACCTTCCCAAAGACTGCTCTGGAGAGCCATGCTGAAGAGAAGGTCTCTACAGATGGCACAATCCTCCAGGGGCTCCCATGTGTGGGTGACGTAGCCCTCCTCAGTGACATCTGTGACTCCTCAAAAGAGATGCCCAACAATCCACACAGGAAAGCCAAGCAGGAGCGGGCTACTGGGGCCTCCAGCACTCAGCACGATGCCTGGCACGTAGTCCTTCCTCTTTGACTTGACTTGTTGCTCAGAGTTGTTGTCTGGGCAGCCCATCAGTACACAGATCATGGTCAGCAGATGGACTATGAGTTGGGACCAGAATTTAATGGGAGATAGAGAAGGGGCTGAGTTGTGTTTGGGGAGGTATGCAGCCCCTTCAGTAAAGCCACACTGTTCCTGGCACAAAACTTCATTGTTTTCATACCGGTATTCTCCTGGTGATGCCATGTGGCTGGGGATCATAGGCTGCCATGATCTTTGAAGAACCAAAGTTGTGGGTGACTCAAAGGGAAACCTCCAGCAATGACTTGCCCACAAGAAGGGCTGTAAAAGCTACCACCCAGAAAATACACAAGAGGATGGGCTGATCAGGAGGTGATGGTGGGGAGATGACAGCTGAAACTAGCACTGGAACTGTGGGATGTTAAGAACCTTGAGGAAGGAAAGCTCCTGGTGAATGGGCTGATCTGCTACTGAAGTCATATGGAGGGATGGGCAAGAAGCTCATGGGATGAGCCCAGGTGCATGGGGTGCAATGTGCCCCAGTGAAGAAAGTGTGCACATTGAGGAAGTCCCAGCCCCTTGAGTTCTGATGTATAAACATACCCATTTCATTGGTCTGGTATTGTCTAAAGTTCATCATAAAATACTTTTTCTGTTTCTGGCTTCAGAAAGAGAAGACAGACGGAGGTGGAGGAGCAATTCTAAAGGTGATATGGAAGACTGGGGAATTGAGAATGAATGTGGAAGGAGGAGAAGGAGCCAAAGAAAAGAAGGAGCAGAGGAAGAAACAAAGGAGAATGACAGGAGGGGAGAGTTGGTGAGGCAAAGTGGGAAGAGTTAAATGAAACTAATTGGTCAGACAAAGTAGCAGGGGCTGGCTGTCAGGCTGTTAAGTGGATACTAACGAGGTATCATGAGACACCAGCTGAGAGAGCAGAGAGAGAACCAACCTCCGGGCCAGGAAGACTCAGGCTCATGGCCCTCCTGCCTCTGGCATCCACAGCCAGGTCACCTGACCTCTCAGTGCCCCATGAGGCAGCCATTTAAGGTTTTAAGTTGTAGAGAAGGGAGTTTCCTCTCTGGGAGCTCCCTGAGAGCAGTCCAAGTCCTGGAAGAATAGCGTCAGAAGGATTCAAGCTGAGAATGAGTGGAAGCCTAAGGGCAGCCAACCAAAAGTATGATCTTTTAGGATTTGTAAGAGAAAGAGGGGGTCAGCAGAGGGCTAGGACCCCCGCTGGGGTGGGATGGGACAATGTGAGCTGATGACAGCAGAGAAAGAGGATGAATATGAATGAGGGCTGTAAGGTTTGGAGGAACATTTCCCTACATAAAGAAATGTCCAAAGCCCAAAACACTGAGCTGTGGGGTTATGTCAATAAGAGACTTTCAGGCTGTACTTTATTCTCTTCTTACTGATAATGATCAGCCAGACTAATTCTATCTTGAAGGAGGCTTTGCTATCTTAGGGATGACCAGCTACAGAGAAATTCATTTCCCTATGGGAAGATCCCCCCTGATCTTACTCAGCTCCTGTGACTCCCAGGCTTTCCCATTCCCCTCTCCCATTCCCTTTCTGCTGTGGCTCTGTACTCTAGCCAAACCTAAAAAGCTGTAATAACCCAATCTTTACCCTAAGAAGTTGAAGCTGCTCCTAGCCCAAGCAGTCTGCCTTAGTGCACTAATTAATTTTCCTTTTAGTTCAGTGGCTCACTTTTTGACTTCCAGTCTCTCTGACCTCATGGTCAGTGAGTTTCTCCTTGGGCTCTCTAGGAGCTCAGGCTGGAAAACTCCTGCAACAACAGTGAAGGGCCAGGCCAAGAGGTTCTGATACTGCCTCTGTCTCTCTGCCAAAAAGAAGGATCATTGGACCAGAGAGGGTGGAACAAAAATGAGCAACATGGGGTGGCTGCCCAAGATAGCTCCTCAGATGAATTCAAGTACCATGGCCCAGGTGAATGATATCCCTCCTCTGGTCCTGAAAGGGGATGGCTGAGCCAAGCGATGTCTCAATGAGCATTGAAAACAGAGGTGCTGTGGGACTGGAGAAAGACGAACACGGTCCCGATTTTCAAAGACGGGAAGAGAACTAAGTCTGCAAGCTAGAGGCCAGGGAGCGTGACTTGGATTCCTGGGAAGCCTCAATAACGTATTATTAAAGAGACCATTTTGTGAAGCTTTATCTTTGGGTTCACAAACCAGCTTCTCAAGTACATGATGGGGGGAGGGTTAGGATTATGACTGCCTGAAAAAGAACTGGACATTCTGATGGTCTGGGAGGTCAATGCCAGGCGACAATGGGATGTAGTAACCAAGAAAGCGGTTGTGATTTGGAGGGGCAGGGGAAAGGAAGCAGTGATAGCAAGGAGCCAGGAGGGGCAGGCTGGGCTCACCTTAATCCCTGCATTTTTCTTGTAGGTTCACTAAATTGGTAAATCAGAGGGTGACTGTACATATAGGTTACCCAACAAGCACTCAATAAAAAAGTCTCTCTGGTGTTCTTATGGAACGGAAGGAAAGATGTCGAAGAAGGAAATAGTACAAATGGGTGAATTCAGAACTAGCTGAATGGCCAACCTCAGAAGAGTAGGTGGGTGTTAATAATTCAGTGTTAACTTGTCAGAAGGTCTCCAGTGGAGTTCCTCAGCGCTGTTGAACACTTTTATCAATGACTGAGATAAAAGGCACTAGGAGGTGGCATGCTCATCAACCTTGAAGATGGCCCAGAGTGGGGAGGGACAGCTAACACGTTGGAGGAAAGAGTCGGGACCCCAAAAGAATTTGGTGGCCAAGAACATTGGACTGAATGCACAAAATGAAATTTAATTGGGATGAATGTAAAACTTTGGGTTCACTTTCATTAATTCAAGATGAGGGTGGAACAGTTAAGCAGCAGTCAGCTTAAAAAAAGATTTGGGGGTTTTAGTTGTTGTCAAGCTCCCAATGGGTCAGAGCATGATAAGGCAGCCCAGAAAGCTGCTGTCATCTCGGGTGTCCCTCTGTCTTCTGCTCCAGCCAGACCCCACCTGGGTGGCTGTTCAATTCTGAGCATCTTATTTTAGAGGGAGGGCATTCGGGATGATGAAAGGGCATCTGAGAAAAGGTTGAAGGAACTGGGAATATTTAGCCCAGAGAACAGAAGATTCAGGATAGACCCAAAAGCTATGGTCAGGTATTTGAAGGGCTGTCATGAGGAGGAGGAGTCAGCTTTGGTCTGCCTGGCCCCAGAGGGCACAGCCAGGGGCACTGTGGGAACATGTAGAGAGTCAGATTTAGGCTTGATGTCAGGACAAAACTCCCAACAGTAAGAGCTGCCTCAGTGTGGATCAGCTGCCTTGAGAGGTGGTAGGGTCCCCCCTCCCTGGGGGCTTCAGGTAGAGGCTGGATGCCCACCTTTATGGTAGAGCTTCCTTTTGGGTCCAGGTCAGATAGGGTGGTACTGAGGGGTCTTCCCCTTGTCAGTTCTGTGATTTTGTTCCCAGTGTCATCTGAGGAGCCAGGACAAGCTCTTGGGTAGTATTGAGCTTATGGGCAAGCAACACTATTCTCCCTCCACCACAACAGCTGCCTCTACTCCTTTATTTGTCTGATTGGTTTGTCTGAACTGAAGACCAGGTTTTTACCCTCTGGTTAGGCCAGGGTCATCCCTACATCCTGGGAAGTTAATCATGTCCTTGCCTCTGATAGCTACGCCTACTCCTGCTTGTTGGCTAGTTGCTGAAGCCCTCTAGGAGGCTTGTTTCTGAATGATTAAACCCAAAGAAGGAGGGACTGGTCCTTGGGCTGGCAGGGGGTGGGGGAGAGTGGGGGGAGAAGGGTAGGACCACAAGGGTACTTACGAAGATGATAGCTGGGGAGACAAAACGCCAGCACATCTGGAAGAAGAGAGGGGGTGGGAAGCCCAGCATCATCTGGATGTCCTGGAAGTAGTTCCGGTGTCCTGGGAAGAGAAGTCATCAGAGGCCATGCCCACTATGGAGAGTCTGTAGGAGGGTTAGAGGTGGGGGTGGGGTGGCCTCAGGGTGGCCTGGACACCTACCATAGATGTACATGATGGTCACACACATGATGCAGGAAATGACGACCAAGGAGAAGCTGGCAGCATAGTTGTCCATCAGCAGTAGCCAGTAGATGCCCGCCTGTTGGGCAGAAGCCATGTGAACCATTAGAGGGCACTATCTACCCACCCATCCCCCTGCTGCTGCCTGTGTGCCCACCAGGAGGCCAAAAGCACATGAGCCACTGGAGGGCACTGCCTGCCAGGCCTGCCCCACCTGCCCCACTGGCCCCTGAGGCCTGAGCACATGCCTGCAGGGCAGGCACATACTCTATGACCTACCAGAGGGCACCATCCTGTTCAGCCCCCTGCTGTCTGTGTGCCCACCTGGCTGGTCAGAGGGACCCCGAGCAAGAACCCAGCAATGGCCACGGCCAAAGTGACGTAGGTTTTCTTCTTCAAGATCCATTCATTCCCCACTTCATCCACAACTGCAGTCACTAGAGTCTCCAGGAGGCAGAACTGAGGGGATGTAACATCAAACAGTCAGTCAACAAGCATTTATGAAGTGCCTACTATGTGCTGGGCACTGTGCCGAGTGCTGTGGATACAAAGAAAGGCAAAAGACAGCTCCTGGCCTCAAGGAGCTCCCAGTCAAATGGGGAGACAACGTGCTAAGTAGCTACAGACAAGCAAGCTGTGGAAGGATAAATTGGAGGTAACTTCTGAAGGAAGGCATGGAGTGAAAGGGAATCAGAAAAGTTTCTTGTAGAAAGTGGGATTTTAGCTGAGATGTGAAAGAAGCCAGTGAAGCCAGAGGGCCTTCCAGACACGGCGCACAGCCAGGGAAGATGCCTGCAGTCAGGAGGTGGGGGTCTTGTTTGAGGACCAGCAACGAGACCATCTCACCGGATCATAGAGTAATGGGGCAAGGGGGAGGGGGAGAGAACGAGATATAAGAAAACCGAAAAGACGGGAAGGGGCCGAGTTTGGAAGGGCTTTAAAAGTCGAACAGAGGATTTTAAATTTGATTCTGGAGATAATAGGGAGCCATTGAGTTTACTGAATAAAGGGGTGACATGGTCAGACCTAAATTTTAGGAAAATCAATTTGAGAGCTGGGTGGAGAATGGACTAGATCAAGGAGAGCCTTGTGGCAGGGAGACCCCCCCCCCCAAGGTGTGAGGTGATGAAGGTCTGCACCAGGGGGGTGGCAATGTCAGAGGAGAGAAGGGGATGTATTCGAGAGATGCTGCAAAGGTAGAAATGACAAGCCTTAGCAAAAGATTGGCTATGAGGGGGAGAGCGAGCTGGAGGATGACACCCAGGTGGGAGGGTAGTAGGACCCTCAAGAGTAACAGGGAAGTTTGGAAGGGGGGAGTGTTTGAGGGGGTGGGGATAATGAGTTCAGTTTTGGATCTGTTGAGTCTAAGATGTCTATGAGACACCCAGTTTGAGGAGCCCCTGGGTAGCTGGAGATGTGTGAGCTGGGGGCTGACCTTGCTGTCTGAGTGCCCAGCCCCTTCCCCATCCCAGGCATCTCTGTCCCCTCATACCTGAGTGCCCAGTCCCAGTAGGATAAGCATGAAGAAGAACAGCAGAGACCAGAGTGGGGAGATGGGCAGCAGGGTGAGGGCTTCTGGGTAGGCCACAAAGGCCAAGCCTGGGCCATGGTCAGCCACTCGGGACACATCCACACCCAAGTGGTTTGCCATAAATCCGAGGATGGAGAAGATGACGAAGCCTGCATAGACGCTGGTGGCACAGTTCGTGATGCTGATAATGATGCTATCTCTGGGAGGGGCCAAGAAGAGCCAGGCTCAGCATTGGAGACTAAGGGTACAGAAGCAATCTCATCATGGGCTCCACCCCCAGCCCCACCAGGGCCTTGGGAAAAGGAGCCTTGGGTTCCCAGAATCCTCCCTGAGACTGTGGGCCAATCCCACCTCAGCTTTCCCAGGCCTCTCCACTTGCCTCCCTCCCCCTCTTTCCCTTGTCCTTTGCAGGCTCAGCCTCTGGCCTCTGGGGATCTGGGGTGGGGGTGTCTCTGGTGCTAATGGTTTGCCAGCTATGCCTGGTTGAGATTGAGAAGCAGAGGTGGGACTGGGAGGGACCACCCAGGGACCCTGAGGGCCTAGTGTGGAGTCGGGGGCACGGACACTCTGGAAGTGAAAGGAGCAAGGTCTGAGGTTCACCTGTAGCAATTGTTGTGGAACTTGTTGTATGAAGCCATGGTGATAAGACCCCCCCAAGCACAGCCCAGGGAGTAGAAGATCTGGGAGGCAGCATCTCCCCACACCTGTGAGAGTTGGGGAGGAGGGCCAGTGGTCAGCTGGGGCCAACAAAGCAGAGGACAACTTCTCCTCCCTCCAGTCCCCAAATGCCCAAACAGACACCCACCTTGGCCTCCAGGATCTTGTCCCATTGTGGTGTCAGGTAGTACATAATACCCGTGAAGGCGCCTTCCAGGGTGACCCCCCGAACAAACAGAATGGTCAGCACCACATAGGGAAATGTGGCTGTGAAATAGACCACCTGGAGGGGGGCAGCAGGGAGGTGTTGGCTCAGACCCTGTCTCCTGCTGGAGAGATCGTCTCAAAGGCTAAGCCCTTTCCATGTTCCCTTGCTTTCTCTGTCCTCATCCCATCCATTTCCCCACACTTCACAGCCCTGACTTTTTCTCACCCCCACCCACTCTGGTCTTCCCTGGTTAGGGGAGACCCTTAAATCCCAGGAGGAGAGGGGAAGGGGTGAGTGTACTTGCTTTCCCTGAGGACTTGACACCACGGATGAGGCAGAGGAACACGACCACCCAGGAGACTCCGAGGCACCCAAGCAAGGGTAACCGCACCTCCCCAAAGTTGCCAATGTCATCTGACAGCTTCAGCACGTAGCGTCTAGGATGAGGAAGAGAAAGTGTCCCTGAGGGTGTCCTCAAGCCCCTTACTGCCCAGGAAGGAATCCCCAAGGTGCTGCTCAGGACGACAACTCTCCTCAGGCTTTCGCACTCTCGGGGAGCAGAGCCTGGCAGCAACCTGGTCCCCCACCTCTGAAGGGGGAACAATGACAAAAAGCAACTAATCACCTCCCCAGACAAGTCAGTGTAATGAACGGTAGCAGGACCCTTGCTAAGCCGGCTGCTGCTCAGGGTGAGAGAAGGTTGGACTTCTGTTGTTCAGTTATTTCAGTTGTATTTGACTCTTCGTGATCCCATTTGGGGCTTTCTTGGCAAAGATATTGGAGCAGTTTGCCATTTACTCCTCTAGCTCATTTGACACATGAGAAAGCCGAGGCAAACACGGTTAAGTGGTCACAAAGCCAATAAGTCTGAAGCCAGATTTGAATTCAGGAAGATGAATCTTCCTGACTCCAAGCTTGGCACTCTATCCAATATGGCGCCACCTAGCTACCCAACTCTTACTTGCTTCTATTTTCTTAACTAGGGACAATGATCCTTCGATTGGGAAAAGTGGAATGAAAAAGATCAATAAGGAGTTGAAACCCAAAGTATTAAGAGCATATAGATTCCCTTAATGAGTTTAGTTCACCAGGCCAAGCCAGACTACATCACAAAGTGCTATAAATAACTATCGGAAGTGATTGTTGAGTCTTGCTCAGGATCTTTGAAAAAGAACAAAGAATGAGAAAAGAACCAAAGGAAATGGTCTAATGGGCAAGAGGGAGATTTTTCAGACTATAATGCAATGACCCGACTTCCAATTCCTACCAAAATCCTAGAACTCATTTTTAAAGGGATGATCTGTGAGCATTTAGATAGGGAGCCATGATCACCATTTATCAAGAACAAGGCATTCCAGACTGTGCTTGGATAAGGTTGGCAGCAACAAAGGGGTGAGTTGTTCATTTTATTCTTCTATGAATGCAGCCTGGGAAAAGGGCACTATCTATCCTTCACCATCCCCTTTTTTGTGTCCTGTCTTGCTTCCTCTGTCCTCGTGATTTGGTGTTCTGGGAGACAGACCCTAGTAGCCATGGGTAACATAGAAAGGTGTGAATGACATCATAACCAGCACCTCCACTGCATCTGGGAGAATTTTAGAGCCCGTCACAGAGGTGGTGGCCAGGACTTATGAAGGGAAAAGATCCAGACATGCTGAGGCTGACATCTGGTGGAGTCCTATTCTGCTGGGAAGTTGATTTCTTTCAGCCCGAGGGTGAAAGTGGGAATGGAAGTAAATACTGATCATATCTCTTGTCTTCTCTTGTTTAAGCTGACGATACCAAGACTCCTCCACAAGTCCTTTCCCACAAGCCTCAGGAGTATGTGGATCCAGATTCTCCCTCTCTCACCAGTCACACCAAAGATCTGGCAGGGAAATGGGGGGATGGCTGGTTGAAGGCCAATGTCTTTGTAGAGAAGTATTTGGTCTAGTTTCCTTCTTGCTTTACTCTATGTACATGAGTGTGTGGGAAAAGGACTGGAGTTGGACTCTATATAGGCAGATGCTGAGGTGTCAAACTAAATGTGAAAATGTGTATATGCCCTGCTTCCCTATATTAAGTGCTAGGGGCAAAGTTCTTTGATTGAATTGGAGGGGGAAGTTGCTATTGACTGATGGAAGTTTGGCCATTACCCTGGTCACCTTTAAAAAGTTAAGTCTGCCAAGCCCTAGAGGCAGTTAGACAATTTGAGAGTTCAAAGCAACTTGAGGTAGGGAGTAGCTGTTAGAGTGCAGTTCCTGTGCTTCTTCCAGAAGGCGGTGGGGGGAAGGAGAGGCTTTTCCTCTTCTCACCTGCCATCACCCACGGCATCCTGAAAAGATGCTACTACAGTCTATCTAGTAGGAGCCACCTCATCAAAGTGCTTGGAGAATCAGCCAGTTTGAGCCAGGGAGCAGAGACAGATACAGACTCTTCAGACACATCAGCGTAGAAGGAAAGCAATCCAGGCATTAAAGAGTAAGCCTTCTGGCAGCAGAGAAGAGAGCTAACTAAGCCTCCAGGAGAGAATTAGCCCTGACAGCTGAAAGTCAAGCTGCAGATGGAAGCAGATGCAGGGAGCCCAGGATGAGGGCTCCATAGAAGGGGATACAACAGCGCTCAACGTGAAAGCTGCATGGTCACATGTGTTTCCTACACGTGAGCCTCACTACTATTGCACTCTATGTTTGTGCCCACTTGTGAGACAATGTGCCCCTAGATTTATAAGGAGAATGTTCTAGCATTACTGTTATCACTATGATATCTTGGTAAAATGCTTTTGCTTTGAGTTAATTGTGTCCACTGGATTCTCCAAAAGGCAAACTCATTGATGAGGGGTCATCAATTGCAGTTTTAGGAACAGGTAATGATAACAACAATCCAGAGAGGGAGATGCTATTATTACTTCTACTTTACAGATAAGGAAACTGAGGCAGAAAGAGGTTAAGAGATTTGGTCATGGTCAAATAGCTAGTAAGTGTCTGAGGCAAAGTTTGAATTCAGGTCTTGCTGATTCCAGGTCCAGTACTCTATCTACCTAGAACCCTAGAAATCAACCTGTAAACCTGTAAGTGCCAAGTTGGAGAGGTGGCCCAGAGAGGCTGCCACACAGGATAAACCATGTGATCATAGCACACTAAATTTCTGAAAGTGGCAGAAAAAGAACATTTGTAAATGATCAAATCAGCTTGAGAAAAAATAGTCTCTCAGATAAAATGTTGAGGATAGGGTCAGGCTGAGAGAAAACTACCCTTCTCCAGATAAATATATTAAGATGGACTATTTAAAGGCAGAATACTTAGTGAATTAAAGATGGATGCAGTGCCCTGTGTTCCAATGGTTCATTTGCATGCTACTGTTTTCAAAGTTTCTAAGGTTATAAATAAGAAATTATAAATTAACTGTTTAGGGACTACAGGAAAATCCTATCAGCATTGCAAAGAGTCTCACTTGACAGGTGAATTTTTAAAGTTTCACATTATAAGTTAAAAGGGGTCACTGGTTACAAGGAGGCTTTGAGTCATTAGAATCCAAAAGAGTTAGGAGTGGTAAGATATGATCAGAGGAAGATAGGAGAGTAAGCTGAGGACAGGGGAGTCAGAAACTGAAGACACAGGAGCAGAGTTGCTTACAGAAGATAGAATTCTTTAATGGACAGAAAATGATCCAAAGCAGGTATTCAGAGTCTGCTGTGGTTTTGCTGGGAACCATGCTGATTGGAAGAAAGACATTGCTTTGCGGAGAGCTGATGGGCTGGAAAAATGCAGGATTGTGCTCTAGCACCATCTACTGCCTGAGAGAGAGGAAACTTCTCAAGGGTTTGCCTGCCCTTTACTGCCCCTCTGTGGTTTGAGAGGGAAGAAAGATAGGCTTTGCTGTGAGAAGTTCGTCTTTGCTGAGGACTGACTGAAGACCTAAGAAGTTTTGTAGTTCTCCAGCCTTAAGGGATTACTTGTCACTGAAAGAACATAACTGTTTCTCAGCACTCTACCAAGAGTGGCTGCAGCATAAAAGCGACTGTTATGTTTCAGGGCCTGCAAGTAGCAGAGAAGTAGCTTTGCTAAGCAGCGAGCAGATAGCAGAGCAGCAGTTTTTGCCCAGCAACTAATGCACGGTGAAGACAGCTCTCTCAAGATCCAGAAACATGAATTGTCTTAGGCACATGGGTTTCCTTACTCGTGTGCCTTTCTGCTAGATTTCTGTAAGCATGTGATCACTCTCTCCCACGTACAGGCAAAATGACATCACTGTAACTCTACTTAATGCAAGAGAGTGTTGATGGGTCCGGAGACAGGACACGAGTAGCCTATGAGGCTCTATGTCTGGGGCAGTGAGGACAGAAGGCTCCTGTGAGAAAGCCCCAAGATGGGCAGAAAGCCCCAGGGTGAGAACCTTTGGGGATCAGCTACACAGCAGGCAGTGACCAGCACAGTGTAGACAGTGTGGTGCCACCCAACCCAGTGCTGTAGAACCCATACTGCGCTCTGAGATCCCTAACATCCTTTCCTTTGATGATGGAGTGGTGCTCTGAACTTCAAAAATTCAGAGATGCTGAACCCCAGAAGGTGGAGTCAGTGAAAGAACCCAGGGCAAAAAGAAACAGGACCTACCACCCCACCCGAAAGTATAGCAGGGTGCAAAAGCCCCAATTCAGAAACTAAAGCTGGAAAGATGAATAAATTAAACACTAACCAACACCAAACACTGCAAATCTAACTCAATAACAATTGTAAGCAAAGACTTACAGGAAAAAATGGATTTTCTACAAGAACTACATGAATCCCTAGAAGAAATAAAGTAAAAGATAAAAGCTCTGGAAGAAAAATTGGAAGGAGAATGTGTAGTTTAGAAGAGAAAGTGGTGCTAAACCTGACCCAGTATCATATTGTTTGTCTTCTGAATGGGTGCAGGAGGAGCTGGAGGGATGGAGATAATTTGAAATTCGAAATAAAATTTTTTTTAAAAAGTTAAAACAAAACAATAACAAAAAGAAAAATCTGACCAAAGGATAGACTCCCTATAAAGTAGAACAGGCTAAACGGAAATCATTGGCTTTATGAGAGAGCAAAACATATTAGATCAAAAAATCAGAAGATTTAAAAATTAGAAAAAAATGTAAGATATCTGCTATCAAAAACAGCTGATCTGAAAACCAAGTCAAGGAGAGACAATTTAAGAATCATCAGAATCCCTGAAAACCATGATTTAAAAAAAGCCTGAAAACTACATTTCAAAATATCATATGTGAAAACTCTCTAGAGCTATTAAAACTAGAGAACGAAGTCAAGAGAGAAAGAATCCACTAATCACCTACTGAAGGGAACCCCAAAAGAAAAAAATTCCAGGAATGTCATGGCCCAGATCCAGAGGTCCCATGTCAAAAAATACTGCAAACATGCAGAAAGAAACAGTTTAAGTTCCAAGGAATGACAATCAGGATTACACAGGACCTAGAAGTTTCTACCAAAAGTGAGAGGAGTTCTTGGAATACAATGTTCCAAAAGGCAAAAGATATAGAATTATGATCAAGAATAATTTGCCTTGCTAAATTGAGTATTATCCTATACAGGAGAAAAGGGACCGTAAAATGGAATAAAGGACTTTCAAGTATTTCTAATGAAAACACCAAAAGCTGAGTAGAATATTTAAAATATGAACATGAGAGTCCAGAGAAACCAACAAAGGTAAATTTATGTGAGGAGCTATATGATAATGTAGTGCTGACATTTTAATAGGAAGAGAAGTAGCAAGTGTCCCTTCAGAACCCTTAATACCTTCAAAGGGCATTGAGGTAGTTAAAGGACAGGTTCAGAGGAGTGTACAGACAGAGAGGAAGGGGGAGAGGAGAGGGCATCAGAGGAACCTCACTCTTATCTGAAACAGACCAGGTAGGCTGAACACACACACAGACACCCATGTTTAGTGTAGAAATATATCAGACTCAGCAGTGAAACCAGAAGGGATAGGGAGGGGCAGGTTAAAAGGGAGGGAAACACATGACCTCCTCCCACTATGTGCCTTTGCAAGTGGCCGTCCCTGATGCCTAGAATATGCTCCCTCCTCACCTCTATCTCCTAGAATCTCTCATTTCCTTAAAAGCCCAGCTCATGCACTACCTTCTACAGAAAACTTTGTCTGGTTCTCCTGGCTGTAGATCTACAATAATAACTGGCATTTGTATGGTGCTTCATAAATATCTTATTTAGTCCTCATAATAACCCTGGGAAGCAGGTGCTATTAGTATCCCCAATTTATAAATGAGGAAACTGAGGCAGGCAGAAGTTAAGTCACCTGCCCAGGGTCACACAACTAGTAAGCATCTGAGGCAACCGAGGCAAGATTCAAACTCAGGTCTTACTGACTCCAAGTCTGGTTCTCTATCCACTGTGTCACATAAAGGCTGTACATATCTATGTACTTTTCCCCAGTTAGCCTGAGGCTTTCTTGTGGGCAGGGATAGTTTAGCATCCTCAGCACAGTTGATCTCTCTTCAGGAAACCCAACCTCCTATCATCTTTGTTGGCTGTGGGCTTACAATGAGCATGTGCTCCACTACAAACCCCAGATCTTTGTCCCATGAGCAGCTGCTCATGTCACAACTCTCTAGTCGGTATTTGTGCAGTTTATTATTTTGAATCAAGGCTACATCCTACTCTATATTCAATTTACTCTTATTCAATTTGATCTATTCTTCTAACCTGTTGAGATCCTTTCGAATCTTGACTTCATCAAGTCATCAAATGTACCTAGCTATCTCTCCTGGCTTTACATTAGTTCCAAATTTGGCAGGTATAGATAGCATTTAAGCCTTCATTCAGGGTTGGCTGAAGGAACTATGGATGTTTTTATAGCCTGGAAAAGAGAGGATCTATGGGGGGCATGACTGCTCTTATCTATGTATCTGAAGAGCTGTTGCTGTTAGATGGATTAGGCTTGTTCTGCTGGGCCCTAGAGGGCAGAACCAAGAGCAGTGGGAGGATGGGGGCAAGAGAGAGAGGTGGTGCCAAAAGGCCCATTTAGGCTTGCCATCTTCTAGCACTACAGTGAGTTGTTCACAGAGAGTGCGCATCTGATAGGAAAGGAGTTTGCTTGTCCAACAGGCCCAGTGTATGTCTGCCCACCAGGGAGAGTTCAAGCCACAGGTCACACCATGAGTCTGTGTGGGATCTTAAGTGAGAAAGAGAGATTTCATAAGAATGCCTAATTTCATTAAGCTCCTTGTGAATATGGACTATTTTCATTATTTGTATTTGTGTCTCCACGCTTAGCACAGTGCCTGGCACATAATAGATGCTTAATAAATACTTTATTGAATGATTAAATGTGAAATGGCTGCCTCAGTGGCATTTCTGGGTTTATTTCCTTCTGAGGGGAACTACTATGAGTGGTTTTTGTGTCTATTATAGGCTCCTGTGAGTTCTTTTTTATCTGCAAATCTACATTTTCTGACAGGTAAAATAAAGGCTGTCCTTTATCCATATGCTTTTGTTACCGTAAGTAACTGTAAGGGAAATGAAGGCCCCTTTTTACCTGCAAATGTGAAAACTTAGAAATTAGTATATTTGGAGATTTACCAGAGTAAACTCTAGGTGGGACATTAAGGGTATAGAGAGAAAATGGCCTGGTGCGATCAGCCCCTGAGACCAAACCCAGTCTGAGTGAACACAGAGCTTTGAGAGGGCCTGAGCCACATGTTACATACTACAGAGTCAGAATCTCAGGGACTTCAGTGGTAATCAAAGCCAACCCATCATCTGATACTTAAATTCCTTCCACAACAGGTGGGCATCCAGTCTCTGTTTCAATACTTCCAGGGATGGGCAACTCACTACTCTACAAGGCAACCTATACCATTTTGAGACAGGTATAATTGCTAGGAGTTTATTTTTTATATTGATCCTGACCCCAGATAAGATCTGATCGAGGCTGAGAACAGGAGAACAAACCTCTCTCTCATCCTGGATGAGACTGAATTGAATCCCACAAACATGCATTGTGGCTTCCTAAGTGCTGGGCACCAAACTTGCCACTGTGGATATTAAGCTTAGGAGCTTACAGTCTAAGCTAAGGGGAGGTAAGATAAATAATATAATGTTAAATAATAGTGAAAAGCCACAGAACCAACACAGAACAGTATGCAGAGAAAGAGAGAGGCTGGAGAAAAAACAGAATGTGAGAAGTACCACGGCTACCAGCAATCAGAGCGAGGAGAGTTTGTTTTCACTTGGGTTGGGGGTCGGGGAGTCTTCATAAAGGAGGGGCCCTGAACTGGGGCCAAGATGCACCACAAGATCACATTTAATTTTGGAACATGAAGCCAAGGAAAGCTCCTTGCCCACCCCACCCTACACCTCAGGCCTTGTCCCATGGGCTGAGGTCAAGCCACATTGGCCTCAACCTGTAGAAACCAAAGAGCAGGACTTAGGTTCAAAACTTAAGGTTTGCAAAATCCTTTACAAATAGATCCTCACAACAGCCACAGGAGGGAATTACTCTGATTATCACCCATGTTTTGCAGATTAAGAAACTGAGGCCCACGGTCACAGAGCTGGTAAGTGTCTGGGGCTGGGATGGAACTCAGGTCTTCAATGTACCACCTGCTGCCTCCTTGGAAAAGGCTCAGGGCTACTGGGAAGGACAGCTGTCCTCAGAGCTCTTAGGCAGGGCTCTGGCGGGAAGGACCTGGAATTTCTCTCACTTTCCTGGGCCCAAACTGGTGGCACCATTCATCCTTCCTGACTGGTCCTCTCAAGGACATCATTTTGGCTCAGCGGCAGCTGGGCAGGGGATGGAAGCCATGTAGACACTGGGAAGGGGGCTGGAGTTAGAGGGCCTTTATGGTTCAAGGCCTCATCTGCCAAATAAGGGGAAGCATCCCCTCCAACCCTGTCATCTTCTCAGTCTGACTCTTGTTGATGCCACCTTCCAAACCTCTCTCTACTCCGGTCCCTACTCCCCACTGCTACTGCCCTATGAAGTAGAAGACCTCATTCAGCAGCTCTTAGCTAGATCATTTTGGGAAGATCCTCACTCAAGGGTCTTCTTGCCTCTTCTCCCCTATCTAACAGATGCCTAACCTTCCCTCCCTTCCTTCTTCCCTCCCCTCCTTCCTTCTTTCCTTCCTCCCTCTCTTCCTCCCTCCCTCTTTCTTCCTTCCGTCTTTTCTTCCCTCCCTCCCTCCCTCCCTCCTTTCCCTCCTTCATGTAATTTGCATTTTTGCCCAGTAGGGGGCATCAGGAGGCCACTCTGCCAAGGACAGCTGGACCTGACCAGGCTGGACACTAGACCCTGGTCGGTAGCCTAAGAAGTCATGTGCCTCACAGGCTTGGCTGGCTGGATTTGTCTCCAGGCTATTTCCCTTCCACGTCCCACCCGACAAGTTAAGCTGCAGGCTGGTGCCCCACAGTTTGTATAGTTTGGTCTCTATCTCTCTCTAGAGCCTCAAAGTGGAGGTCAGTAGAGCTAAATTCACCGCCCAGTTCTGCCACTGTTAACAATATGACCTTGGGCCCTGGGCTTCCTTAGAGTCTTCTTTGAAACCAGGACTTGGACTTCTGAGTTGGTTCCTCCTACTCTGACTCTCCAGGTTCCTATAGGCCAGGGGTGGGAAACCTGCAGCCTTGAGGCTATATGTGGCCCTCTAGGTCCTCAAGTACAGCCCTTTGACTGAATCCACATTTCATAGAACAAATGTGGATTCAGTCAAAGGGCCTCACTTGAGGGCCTAGACGGCCACATATGGCTTCGAAGCCACAGATTCCCCACCCCTACTTTAGGCACTAGTAGACATTAATTCTAGATAGAGTGAGGAGTCTCTTTTTCCCCCAATAAAACTGAATAGGCATGTTCTGTGTCATACAGCAGCTGTTTCCAATCCCTCTGAGGGTGGAAATTTGGCCCTGGATGTAGGGAACCTAGTCTGGGCTCCTGACTACCCCTACCTGGAGAATTAGGCCTGGGGAATTCTGCCTGGGACCAGCTTTCTCTCTTCTCTGCCCTCCCCAACACTGGAGTACAAAGGTGGCCCAGAGACAACAGAGGGGCTCCTGAAGCTGGACTGGAGGCTCCTCTCTACCACCTCCCTAGCCCCTCTGGCAAAGCACAACCAGGCCTCATGCCTTCATCTGGAAAATGGGTGTGTGTCCACTCCAGCCCTGAGATCCTATGCCCTTTCTGCCATAAGCCTGTGGGGCTGGGAGTGGGATGCAGGGGAGAGAATCCTGCCACTCATTACTTGCACGACCCTGAGCAAATCACTTTTCTTCTCAACTTGTGTGTCCTCGGAGGAAAGGGGGGTGGGAGGGTGTCACAAGGGACATGATGGGTCTGTAGAGTCCTGCAAACCTTACAGATCTCTAGGGATGCCAGTTATTGTGACCCTCCCTCCCATGGCACAGGCTGCTCATCTGTCTGTGACTCCTTGGACCCCTCTTTTGATGCTCAAGTGCCTTGGATTTCACTTTCCTGATAATGGGTGGGGTGGGGGGAAGAGGGGGAGAGGAAAAGGGGGGAGAGAGGACACTATGTGACTTACTCCTACCCTCCCCAGCCAGGAAGGCTCTGCCCACTCCATCCTGTGCATGGGTTGGGAACCCACCACAAATAGCTGGCCAGCAGCCACTGCTGGGGAGTGTGAGGGAACCTCTATTGGGCGTCTCATCAGAGGGAGCAGACCGAGGCCTTTTTGCTAAGCCCTCAAGGCCACCCGAGCTGGGCCTGATCTGGTGGGGAGAGCTCGGCCTCTGTTCAACCCTCAGATTAGAGAAGGGAGCAAGGCCCAGGCTCTTGGCAGGGAACTGGGCTGCAGGAGGCCTCTGCCATTCTCTGGCTTCAGTTCTGGTCTCAGTGAGGATGCCTCCCAAATGTGCTCTCGAGGCCTGGGTCTCCCAAAGCCTGCCAGCCAACTCTCACGGGTCCTCCTGCTGTCACCCCTTAGGGTCCTCCACTGTATACACAGTGATACTGTTTATACACACTGATACTGTGTACATACACTGACACTGTATACACGCTTGTACTGTACACACACTGATACTATAGACACACTGATACTGTACACACACACTGAGATTATGTATACCACTGTATACATTGGTACTGCACACACACATTGATACTGTACACACACTGATACCATGTGCACACACTGACATTGTATACACACTGATACTGCATACACACACACTGATATTGTGTATACACACTGATACTGTATTCACACTCTATACACCCTGTGGATGTGTGTGCATGCAGGTGCTAATACAGGGGAGGGGAAGGGCTCACACAGTTCCAGCTCTGCTGATCTCCCTTCTCTCTCACCTCTTCCTGGCTGCCCTGGACTCCTGGCACTAACTGGGCTTTCTGACCCCTCTTTGTCCCTCATGCCATCAGTTCCAAGGTCCTATCAATTCTTCCCTGGGAACGTCTCTCCCCTCTGTCCCTTCCTCTCCATTTTTGCTCCCACTGAGCCAGTTGACACCCTCAGCTCTTTTCTTGGCCTTTCAGCTTCCATGGCTAATTGCCTCCTACCTAACATAACTCCCACAGCCTTCCCTAACTCCAGATCTCATTGCCTTCCAATGGGGCCCCTGGACACCTTGATCTATTTTCCTGGCTGGTACCATCTCCTCCTTGAGGATGAGACCTGTATCTTACTCTGTGATCTCTCTCTCCCCATCTCAGAAGCGTGGGGCCTGGATAAAGGTTTGGGGAATGTATAGCCTTTGTGTAGCCTAGGCTCTGCAGCAGAGTGGATAGAGTACTAAATCTAGAGTCAGGAAGACCTGAGTTCACACCTGGCCTCAGGCACTTACTAGTATGACCCTGGGTAAGTAACTTAGCCACTTTCTGCCTTAGTTCCCTTATCTTTAAAATGGGGATAATAAAAGCACCTACCTTCTAGGGTTGCCATGAGGACCAAATGAGACAATAATTGTAAAAAGCACTTAGAATGGTGCTGGCAGAGTCCTATAGATCCATCTATCCACCCACCTGTCTGTCCAGGTATCATTCATCCATCCATCCATCCATCCATTCTTCCATCCATCCATCTATCTACCCACCTATCTGTCCACCTGTCATTCATCCACTCTTCCACCCATCCATCCATCCATCCATCTACCCACCTATCTATCCACCTGTCACTCATCCATTCTTCTACCCATCCACCCACCCATCCACCCATCCACCCATCCATCCATTCTTCCATCCATCCATCCAACAAAATTAAGCACCAGTGTGCTGAGCCCTGTGCTAGGCATTGAGGGAAACAGAGAGTTCATATAAAACGGAATCCCTGCCCATTTGGAGGTTAGATGAAGAGATAAGGGGATAAGACACAAACACAAGGAACTATAATGCCTGATTCATTCATGAGAACAGTATAAAACCAAATGCCCCCTCCATGGGATTGGAGAGTATCAGGGAAGGCAAATGAGTCTGAGCTCCACCACATAGGAGATTTTTCAGCAGAGGATTAATAGGGCAGATTTGTGAGCCTGTTAGTGGGTGTGGGAAGGCCTGGAGCAAGGACGGGGACCCTACACAGCACTGCCTGCTCACCCCCAGCCTCCAATTTAGCTTCTTTCCAAATAAAACCTCTCCTCCCCACTGGGAAATACGAAGCAAAGATGCACTGACAAAGAATGCTACTTTGAAGCATCCCTCCCTTCCCCTCCTTGCACAGCTGGGTCTGGCTCAGGCTCTCTCCCCCTGCCCCTTCTAGGCCGGCACCCCGTGTCCATGCTGCAGTCAGGCCTCAATGTGGGCTCTGCTCCTGTCTGCTGCCTGCATAAAGGCTGGACTTTTCTGCCCCCATCCTAGCAATAATCAAAGCTGTTTGCCCTTCACCCTCTGGTGGGACTCTGAGCTTTGCAAGCTTTGTAAATTCTTCCCAGACGCAGTATTATTACCCCAATTTTAAAGGTGAGGAAACCAAGGCTCTGAGAGGTTCGGTCACTAGTCCAGAGCTCCCAGCCAGTGCTCCTCCCTCACAACCAGGCTTTCCCACAGAACCTCTCCTGCCCTCTTCTCCATGGCTCTCCAAAGGCTCTGTCTGATCTAGCCCATCAAGCCAGTCTCTTTACTGTCACAAGAGCACACCTGACTTATTCATCCCCTTCCCTGTCCCTTCTGCCTGTCCAGCTCCAGTTCCAGGCCTGCCCTGAGTCCCTTATTCCCAGCAGATCCCTGCAGGATGGAGACTCACCGCCAGTATTCCTCACTGGGGCTGGTCCTTTTAAGAGTGTAGTTGAGCAACTGGGAGAGGTTGAGGGGTCCATGGGTTGGGTCCGAGCTGTTGGTGAGGTTGGCGGCGTCGAGGACCCCAGCACAGTCGAGTGTGTTCCAGGGGTTGTTGCAGAATGCCCAGGGTAGCACAGGGGTCATAGAGGAGAAAAAGTAGTAGAAGGCGATGCAGATGACCACGTTGTAGTAGATGCCAATGTAGGTGGACACCACCATCATGCCGTAGCCCACACCTGCAGGGCAGGCAAAGGAGAGGTTTCATGGTGGGCTGGGGAAGAGGAGGAGGCAGCTTGGGAGGGAGAATGTGGAGCCAGGCCCAGGCAGTGGCCAAGGGCAGCAAGGGGAAACAGAGGGCCTATGTGGGGAGAGGTGTGGGGGCCAAACCAAGGAACACATGCCCAAGATAGGGAGGCGGTACTCCGGGGGCAGAAATGTGGGCACATAAACACTGCCCTTGATCCTCACCTTTAAACATGGGGCTTATCCTCCAGACCCCCAAACAGCCCTGGCTGGCAAACTGACCAAACGAGAGCTCCATGAAGAAGAGCGGGATGCCACAAAACACCAGCATGATGAAGTAGGGGAACATGAAAGCACCTGGGAGGGTGTGGGGAGAAAGGCCAGGTTCAGGGAGGGAGGTCTCTGCCCCTGACTGCCCTAAGCCCAGAGTCTCAAGAAAGAGGGAGTGCTTTGGGGCCAAAGTCCCTGCCTCTGCTAGTTTTCAGGAGCAGGCCACAGCCCCCTCCTTCCCCATGAAATGAGGACCCAAGCAGGTGGGGGTGTATTGGGGGTGGGGAATGTTGGAGCAACTCTGAGAGCCAGATACAGTCTCTGTGCCCAGGAGATGGATGCTCTCCTCTCCACTTCCCTCCCCCTGAGAGAGTATCTGTGCCAGGAGCTGGAGGTGGTCTGTGCCCCAGGCAGAGGGGCATCTGTGCCAGGCTGTGGGGGAGGAGCCTGCACTCTGGCTGGGTGGTCTCTACCCCAGGGAGGAGACACGGAAAGGCCTGGGCCCAAGGAAGCAGTGCCCACTGGGTACCTCCCCCGTTGCGGTAGCACAGATAAGGGAATCTCCAGACGTTGCCCAACCCCACAGCATAGCCCACACTGGTCAGCACAAACTCAATCTGGTTGCCCCAGTTGCCCCGTTTGAGGTTCTTGTCCCGTTTGGCCACCTCACTGGGGACAGCACCATTCTGTGGAAAGAGGAGAGGAGGTGCAATCAGTATGAAGCCAGAGTCAATGCTGGCCAGGGCTGAGCCTGATCCCTGTGCCTGCTGCCGGCCAGCTCCCAGGAGGGAAGAAAGGAAATGAAGGACAGGAGGAGGCGATGCCATGTGGAGACGGGGCCCAGTCTCTCATCCTAGTCAGCCCAGGACAACCCAGGCAGACCTGCCTGATTCCTCTGACCCCCGCCCCCCCCCACAGCCTCCAGCCTCCACAGCTCTCAGGGGCGTGAGTGGTAAGCAGCTCAGTGTCATACCAAGCAGCCCTGCTGGGACTGGCAACAAAGGGTCCTGTGTCCAGCGTGTGTGTCCCCCCCCTCCCCCCAGTCTATCAGTCCGCCTGCAGGCCTGTCTGTCTAGCACATCGCCAGGCTGAGCACGTGGGCCAGCTGGGCACACAGGAGAAGAGGGGGAGCAGGCCCCTTCCTCTTGCTTTGGGCTTTGCGGGGAGGACAAATTGGTCAAAGGAAGACAGGCAGGCTGGTACAGCTGAGCCCAAGGGCCCTGGGCTGACAGAGTAGTTCAGTGGCTATGGTCAAAGGCAGGAGGAGCCAGCTGGCACAACAGGATCTGGCCCATAGGCAGGGGTCCCTGAGGAGTAGGTTCCAGCCCAGGGCTGGCCAGAGCCTGTCAATGATGTCAAAGGCAGGATGGGCAAGTTGGCACAGCTGTGCCTGAGGAAGGGGCCCTGGGCAGTAGGGTCCAGCTAGAGCTGGCAGGAAGCTGGGGGCTACTTAAGATACATTCTGCAAAGGTCAGTGGGAAGTCAGCTTTGAGAAAGACCTTAGGGAAAGAGATAAAACAGAAAAGGGCCTCTGGGGTGCTTGTCCTCTGGGACTAGACAGTGTGGGGGAGTGATTACAGGGTCTGAGCCCCTGGAGAGAAGGGAGGACCTGCCTCTGAGGGGGCCCTGGCCCAGGAGCCAGGGATTTGAGAAGTATCTCCAAGGGAGGAGACAACGTCTGATGGGGGAAGAGACTGACTTCGATTGGGGAGGGGAGATAATCGCTGGGGACAGAGACAATTTCTAAAGATGGAAAGATGACGTCTGAGGGGAGAGGTGATCTCTAATCAGAGAAATACAATGTCTGAAGAGGCCGCTAGGTGGCGCGGTGAGTAGAACACCGGCCCTGAAGTCAGCAGGACCTGTGAGTTCAAATCCGGCCTCAGACACTTGACACACTAGCTGTGTGACCTTGGGTTGCCCTGCTTTCCCCCCTCCAAAAAAACAAAACAAAACAAAAAACAAATACAACTTCTGAAGAATAGGGAAACTCTCTGGGAGGGAGACCATTTCTCATGTGGAGAATCTCTGAGGGTTGGAGGCTGGGTCTGTCCATGATCCTCTGGGAGGAGCAGATTATCCCACTATCACACCCTCTCTCCAGGCTTCAATTTCTCCCAATATGTCCCTTACAAAGGATCCCAAGTCTTCTTGTCCTTTAAAAAAATCACTCACTGGATCAGACTATCTTTGGAATCAAATGTCCTGGGTTCAAATTCTGCCTCTGATGCTTATTGCCTGTGTGGCTTTGGGCAAGCCACTTAAACTCCATAGGCCTCAGTTGCTTCATCTGGATAATGAGGGGGCTGGACTAGATGGCCTCTGAGGTGCTTTTGGCTCCAGAGTTGGGATCCTAATCTGGGCAGAATGCCTGGCACTTGGTAAGCACTTAATAAATGCATGCCGATTGATTGATGAATTGCTCTCCCTTTTCTCATCCAAATTCCTAGGAAACAAAATCTGTCTAGGCTGCTTATCTCCATTTCCTTCCACCCCACTTACTCTGCAGCCCTCTGCAATCTGTCTTCTGAGCCCATAACTCACTTGAATTTGCTCTCTCCAAAGCTACCAACGATCTTGAATTGCCAAATATAATCACCTTTTCCAGTTCTCAAGGGAAAAAAACTCCAGGATTTTCAATAGCCATATGGAAAAAATCCCTAATAGAGACATACAAATTGAAGTAACACCGAGCTTCTACCTCAAAGTGGTCAGGTTAGCAAAGCCATCAAAAACGGGGAATGTTGAAGGGGCTGTGGGAAAATGGGCCGACTGTTGCACTGTTGATGGTCCAGCCATTCCAGAACTATGGCCAAATTACTACTAAGCTTTGCAAATCAGCTAACCCAGAGAGACCACTCACAAAGAAATAAAAGGAAAAGGAAGAGGACCCTTATGTACGAAAATATTTATAGCAGTGCTTTTTGTTGTGGCAAAGCATTGAGAATTGAGAGGATGCCCACCAGTTGGAGGATGGCTGAACAAACTGTGATATCTGAATGTGATGGAATTTTTTGTTGCTGAGTCATTTCAGTCATGTCTGACTCTTCGTGATCTCATTTTGGGGTTTTCTCCTTCTCCAGCTCATTTTACAGATGAGGAAACTGAGGCAAACAGAGTGAAGTAATTTGCCCAGGGTTGCACAGCTAGTAAGTATCTGAGTCTGGATTTGAACTTGTGAAAAATAAGCCTTCCGGATTCCAAGCCCAGTGTTCTATTCACTGTGCCATGTAGTTGTCTCATGTGATGGGACACTACTATGCTGCAAGAAATGATGAAGAGTATGGTTTTAGAGACACCAGGGAAGACTTGTATGAATGGAAACAGAGTTAAGCAATCAGAACCAGGAGAACAATTTATAGAATGAATTGTGAAAATGAAAAATGTGGAAACACTTAGGCACTTTGATCATTTCAATGACTAACTATAATGTCATGGGACTGATGACGAAGCAGGAAGCTACTCGCCTTGTGACAGAGAGGTGATGGGCTGATACTAAAATAAATGCCTGTCAAATGAAAAACCAAAACCAAAACCAAACCATCCTTCTGGAGCTCTCAGGCTATTTTCTGCTGTTGACCCCCTCTCCTCCTGGACACTCTCACCTATTTTGTGACCCTACTCTCTCTTTTTCTCTTCCTTTCCATCTGCCCGGTCCTCATGCTCTCTGGTACTACCATTGCCTCCCATCTGAACTTGATCCCCAAAACCCTGGAACCTTTTCTTTCTCCTATACTCTCTTGCTTGGTGATCTCATCAGTCAGTCATCAAGCATATATTAAGCACCTACTATGTGCCAGGCACTGTGCTGAGTACTGGAGATACAAAGAAAGACAAAAGACAGTCCCTGCCCTCAAGCAGCTCCCAGTCTAATGGGGCAGACAACTTGCAAATAACTATGTACAAACAGGATAGATACAGGGTGGATTGGAGATACAGTTGCTGTTTGGCCTTCATTCTCAGAGAGGACCAGGACATCAGGAAGGTGATGCCATGACATGTAAGTGAATTGGATTTAAGTGAGGGAGGGCTGTGCAAAGTCACCAGCCTCACACTCTCCTCCGGAGCCATCTGGGTCCAGTGGCCAAATATCGATCAGGATGACTGAAGATGGCCCCCAAATCAGAGATAACCAACACAAGGAAGGTACTAAGAAGAAAGAAGGGCTGGGGAAGGCTTCTTGAAGAAGGTACAATTTTAGCTGAGTCTCTAAGGAAGCCAGGAGGCAGAGATGAGGGAGGAGAGACTACCAGGGCATGAGGGACAGCTAGGGAAAATGCCTGGTGCCTGGAGATGGAGGGTCTTGTCTGAAGAACAGTTAGGATGCCGGTGTCGACTGGATCACCAAGTGATGGGTAGACTGGACTGGAAAGGTAGGAAGAGGCCAAACCAATTCTAAATTTGATCTCAGAGGAAATGAGCAGTCCCTAGAGTTGACTGGACGGGGAGGTGATATGGTTAGGCTTGTGCTTTGGGAAAATCAATTTGACAGTTGTGTAGAAGATGGACTTGAATGGGGAAAGATGAGGCAGGGGGACCCATTACCAGGCCATTGCAATAGTCCAGGCATGAGGTTCATCACCAAGCGGGCTGATAGCAGCGTCAGAGGAGAGAAGGGGATGATAGGAGAGATGTTTCAAAAGTAAAATCGATGGGCCATTGCAATAGATGGGGGAGGTGAGAGAATGAGGAGCTGAGGATGACAGCTGGGTTGGGAACCTCAGTGACTCGGAGGATGGTGGGGTCTCAATAGGAATAGGGCAGTTTGGGAGGGAAGGGTTTGGGGGACAGATGCTGAATTGAAGATGACTACTGGACGTCTAGCTCAAGAGGTCTACTAGGCATTTAGCGACGTGAAACTGGAGGTCAGCAGAGAGGTTGGAGCTGAATACACTGATCTGAGCAACATCTGTAGAGTCAGATTCATGGGAGCGGATGAGGTCATCAAGTGAAATACGATAGAAGGAAAAGAGGAGAGAGCTCAGGACAGAACCTTGGAGGACACTTGGGGTTTGGATGAAGCCTATCGTCTGACCGCAGAGGAGTGATCAGATGGGTGGGAGGAGGACTAGGAGAGAGCAGCGTCGCAGAAACCTAGAGAGAAGAGAGCAGCCAGAAGACGAGAGTGACCAATAATGGCAAAGGCTCTGGAGAAGTCGAGAAGGAGCCGTTAGATTTGGCCATTAAGAGATCACTAGAAACTTTGGTGGTGCAGTGGATAGAGCGCTGGACTTAAAGCCAGCAGGACCTGACTTCAAATCTGGCCTCAGACACTTCCTAGCTGGGTGACCCTGGGCAAGTCACTTAGCCCTGTTTGCCTCAGTTTCCTCATCTGTAAAATGAGCTGGAGAAGGAAATGGCAAACCACTTCAGGATTTTTTTTTTTGCCAAGAAACCCCCAAATGGAGTCACGAAGAGTCAGACAGGATTGAAAACTGACTGAACAACAACAGCAACAGAAACTTTGGAGAGGGCAGTTTCAATTGAATGATGAGGTCAAGAACCAGATGGTAGAGTTAAGAGGGTAAGAGGAAAGGAAGTAGAGACACATGTTGTAGGAAAAGTACCATCTCTTCATGGGAGACAGAACTGGCAGAAATAGTGGGGGAAGCCATCTGAGTGCTACGAGATGAGAAGAAAAGGGGGATCTTGGCCGATGGCCCCAGTTTTTTCAGTGAAATATAAAACAAGGTTTTCAACTGAAAGAGTGAGGACAGGGGAAACCAGGAGAGTTTTGAGGGGCACCCCCACCACGCTTGTGCAGGTCCTTATCGCCTAAGCTCTGGCAATGCCCTGCTGGTGGGTCCCTGCTCAAGACTCTCCCCCCTCCAATCAACTGCTCATGTGATTTTCCTACCCAATAAACTCGAGTGCTTGCATATCACCTTTGAGACAAAATATGAACTTTGAAGCTCGGCATTTAAAACCTTTCACTATTTGGCCCCAACCTACTGTTCTAGTCTTTTTACACATGATCACTCCACTTCCTCCATGCAGACTGGCCTTCTTACAGTTCCTCCTGCCCTGGTATCATCTCCCAGCTCTGTGCTTTCACACTGGCTGCCCCCCCAGGTCTAGAATGCTCTCCCCCTGCCCCTCCAAGACTCAGCTCAGGCACCACCTTCTGCCCAAAGCCTTTCTTGAGCTCCTCTCCTATTTCTCCCTACCCCAAACTATCTTGTATCTATTTTGTCCCCCACATAGAACAGAAGTTGCTTGAGGGCAGGGGCTGTCAGTTGGTCGATTCCCTTCTGCCCCCCTATGCTGACAGGAACTACAAGGTGCCTCCTCCTTTTTGCAGCCATGAAGAATGGAAGGGCTCCTTCGCTCCAGGGTCCTACTACAAGGCTGGCCAGGAAAGAGGGCAGTGAAGGGGGGTGGGGTGGCACTGGACCACGGGTCGTGTGCCAGCAGTGGGTAATCACATCAGAGTTGCCTGGCTGAGCACCGATGAGCCCGCTGTTCAGTTTAACAAGAAGCACACACACCAACGAGCCGTGTGCTAACCTGCCCAGTCATGCGGGTGAGGACACGAGGAGGGTCCTGGAAATGGGCATTCGGGGGTGCACCGATATGGCTGGAGACGACTGAAGAACCTCTAATATGAGAGAATCCTAGAATCCAAGAGTGGGGAGGGTGGGAGGGAGGGAGCTAAGCAATGGGGTCGCCCCTCCCCAAGGCCTGAGCTCTTCCCATCTCTGACATCCCAGACAAGTGTCCAGCCAGCATCTATCTGCTCAAACACTTCAACCTGTGGGTAACTCATGACCCCACCCCCCCACCCCCCTCGTTTGGACTGCTGTCATTGCTAGGAAGTTTTGGATCCTGGAAAAACTTCCAGCCTCCCACAGAACTAGCAATCTGCCAACGTTCAAGCGCTACGGAACCATGGGTCACCATTACAATTCCCATGCCCATCTCACTGTGGTGTCCTGGCCAGAGTACTGGGCTACTCCACAGCAATCAAGATGTCAATAAAGGGACTGCTTAGCGAACTTCTGCCTGCAGCAGGCTGCCTCAGCTTCCTCACCAGCAGATCAGGAGAGAATGCTCAGCCCCAAAGTTCTTCCTCGGCCTGGGGTCTGGATATCTCTCCATCCTCTCTCTCTAGCACAAGCTCCCTGGGGCCCCCAGACCACACACATTTCTTTCTGAGCCTTTCCTCGCTGCTCCAGTCTGTCCCTTGCCATATGGTAGGGGAAAACACTGGAGGGGCCTCTGTGAGGGTGGGATTAAAGGCTGAGGCTATTGCTGAGGTTTGAACCCAGATGTAGCCAGAGGAGAGCCCCTGCTTGGCAGTGGGCACGCTGCCCCAGACCATGAAGACTGGCCACCACCCACTGTCTGGTCAGCCATTGGGCCCCCTTGGCATCCCCCTCTTCCCTGCCTGGCCTCCCCAAGTTTATTTCCTCTGTTCAGTCAAAGGTTTTCACATCCCCCTCTCCTCTTTTCTCCCCAGGACATCCCCTTCATTTTAACAGCTGCCTCTCTGCGGGCTATTTATTGCCTGTCTCTGGAAGTTCTTTGCTTCAGCCCACTCTCCCCAGGTTCCTCAAACTCATAGTTAGAAAAAAATGGGGCGGCCCTTTATTCACCAATATCTCCTCCACCCCCACACAACCAACCCCAACCCAACCCGACCAAGGAAACTGCTATGATTCTAGAGACAAAGGGGGTCTCTTGCTCCTGGTGCCAGGACATTTAATCAACCAGTTGGCCAATCAATGTGCCAGGCTTAGCCCAGTGCTTGGCCCTAGAGATACTGAGAAAAAAGCCACAGTCCTGCCCTATAGAAGTTTCCAGTCACCCAATGCCAAGTTGGCTGCCATTGGGTTCCTACCTTTGACAGGAGGCGTAACTATCTTTCACTTGAACCTTTCGGTGGGTGAGAGAATTTTGATCTTCCCTTCCTGTCAACAATCCTGAGCCCTGGAGAAGACTTGTAAGGCCAGTGAGCCTCTGCCTCATCAGCCCAAGAGCCCAAGTCCCCTCTAGCTTGAGATGGAAGTGGGGGGCAGCAGGGTGCAGGATGAGGAGACACAATCATTTCTATGAACACAGACAGGTTCACTGGCTACCCTGGCACAGCCACCCTAGGGCTTTCCTTGTGCTCAGAATAAAGATAAGAGCCAGCATTTCATAGAGAGCTTTAAGGTCTGCAGGATCCTATATGCATGTTAATCTGATCTGATCCTCCCAGGAAGGTAGGTGCTATCATTATCTCCACTTTACAGATGAGGAAACTGAGGCAAGAAGGAGTTCTGTGACTTGCCTGAGGTCACACGGCTAATAAGTGTCAGAGGCGAAATTTGAATTCAGGTCTATCCTGACTACGGGTACAGAGCTGTGCCACGCACTGTGCCACCCAGCTAAGATCACCCGTGTCCCCTCCTCCTTCCCCTGCACTCTCTAGGGGGGCTACGGCTAACACCATGGCCCAAGCATTGGGATTCAGAACAGCACCAAGCATAGAATAGGCAGGGCCCTCCAAGTTACAGAGGGGGGAAACTGAAGCCAAGAGTATTTCCCTGCCCTCTTCGTTGCTCTCACTGAGCTTTTCCCTGGGAATGAGGCAGCCCAATTTCCAGGGCAGAATCACCAAAATGGTTTCATAAGAATTTGCAAAGTCTGTTCTCCCCTACCCTCAAACCAAAAGCTTAGAATAGTCCACTGTATAACTGTTGGTCCTGTGGTGGGGGATGGGGGAGATAGCTAGGTACCACCTTATGTCTAAGGAGACATAAACTCCTTAGGGACAGGGACTGTCTTGTTTGTTTTTTGTCACTAGCACCTAACAGTGCTTTTCATGCACACAGTAGGTACTTTCTAAGTCTTTGAAATTAACTGCATTTTCCCAAAATCATGGCGCTGCCACTGATACCCACCACAAATGGTCCTTACCAATCAGCTCCCAGAGCCCATCTGAGCCGGCTCTGGCACACTCCAGGACCAGAGGAATTGGAAACGAGGTGTCCAATAATTTTGAGATTTTGGTTCTGTCCCCATTAGGGTTTTTCTGAGCCTTGAATCTCTGTTTTCTGTTAGTTTCCCAGGTTTCTGGCCTGATTTCTCCATCATCACGGGAAACCCCTTGTCTAACTGTGGGAGACGTAGTGGGGTGAGTCGTGGGCGGGGGGTCCCGGCTCCAGGGGGACTAGCTGTTCTCAGTTTCCTCATCTCTGAAGGGAGGCTGATTTGCCCGCTCTGTCTCAGGGCTGCTAGAGGCAGGCACTGGGTAAATTGTCAGACCCCATCAACCTGTGCCCTTTGGCCTGGAGGGCGGTTCCCTCTTCCCTCTCTTGAATGGAAAGGAAGGGCTCCTGGAGCTCCCCTGCCTGGGCTGGACGTGCCCTTGTTGATGACTCTCCAGCCTGGTTTAGCTCATGAGATGGAGTCACATCCAAGACAAACTTTATAAAAGAGAGGGCAGGACCTCACATCACATCCTTCCCTGGAGCTCCATCTAGGCTGCTGGAGATTTCCTCGGGTTCTGGAGGGGGGATCTGAGACAAAGGCTCTTATGGCCAGGTCTATGCGGCTTCTCTTTCCCACCAGCCATTTCTAGGGATAGTGCCTCTTAGCATTTGTTTGTCTGATGTTCTGATTCCTGCCTCCAGGGAAGCCAAGTCAGGCCACAGATGGACATATGTCATCTGTCACATGCCATGTTCCCCATCCACAAACTGGGCCATCTTGGTAGAGGGAGGGGAAGCAAAGACCCTCTTCACTCAAGTCCTGAATGAGACTGCTAGGGAGGTTATTGGGAGCCCAACCTGGGTGCCTGCCCAGCTTGTGGAGCTAGGATAGCATTGGTGGGGCTGTAGTGAGCACCTGGCCCAAAGAAGGTATAGATGCTTGTCCTCTGGCCCACAGGTACCTGGGGCAGCATCTTGGACCCTGTGCCAGTGCTGGCCCATGGGTGACACAGGTCCCTGAGACAGCTCCTTTTCCATTTCCTCTCAGAGCTCTGTTGACAGGGACAGAGGCACCAAAGACCCAACAGAGAAAACAAAAGGCTGCCCTCCCTTCCCCCTCCAGGAGTGCCAGCCAGTGCCATGACAGGCCAGGCCCTGGATACTATGGGAAGCCAGCTGGAGAAGCCTGAGAAGGTACCATCATCCCATCCCTAATTCAGCTCTTGGTGGGGAAGGCACCAGGGTGGTGACCCATAGATCCTATGACGAACCCTCTAGGCATCTGAGACGTGCATATACCTTTCTCTTCAGGGCAGCCGAGCTGTACCAGCTCAGGGTGAACTGGGAGCACTTCCTCTGACTTAGGGGTATTTGTTCCAGCAGGGCTTGTACTGGAGTCTCTCAGGGACTGCTGGAGGACATGGGCTGCTGTATCCTTTTCTAAAGACCCAACCCCAAACTCCTTGACATTATTCTTTACTATTTCCTGAGAGTGAACCAGACTCCCCTATTCCTGGCCCCTGCCTCACACACCCAGAGTAGAGGGGCCAATTCATGGAATAGCCTCACTTTCCATTAGCTACATCATGCATGGCACAATGGCCCCTGCCTAGACCCCAGAAAGACACACTGGAGGACTTTTCCTAGAGCATTTCCCTCCTAGAGGGATTACGTTAATGGGAGGTCATCTCATATCTCCCCAAATCTCACTCTGAGACTCCTGCCACCCATCCCCCCCCCACCGCCACTGAATTTGTGGGCACCACGTTGGTGCCCTCACCCCCCTCCCCACAGGAGTAACTGCCGTGGCCCAGACAATGGGGCTGTATTGATTAGTCCAATTCCTGGGCACCTCCGGCCCGTCTCCCCGGGAGCCAGGACAATGCCCCTTTGATACACAGAGCAGATTCTCAGCAGGTCCCTGGGCAGGGGGAGCCCTCACAGCCCCCCCTCCCCTATTCACCCCCACACACACATACACTCTCACACACACAAACCACCTCTTCTCTCACTCTTTGCCGAGTTGCGACTTTCTGGGTCAGTTCTGTCGGCTGCTGCTCTCCCTGAGCCTGCCCCCTCCCAAGAGACACTCATTCAGCCCCTCACCCTCCCAGCCCCCCAAGCCCATAGGATGCCCAGGCCAACTGGGGCCAGGAAGGGGGATGGTGGCTGACCTGTTCTGGGGAGAAGGGAGCCCCCTGACCACCACGGGCCTCCGCCATCCTGGGACGAGCAGTGGGGAGCTCGGGCGGCTCAGTCCGAGACTCATTCACACCTCTGCCAGCTCAGCCCTCCCGCCTCCCTGGTACTCCCTCTGCCGCGCTTGGCCAACGTCAGAATTACTTTCACCTCATCTCCTCCCGAGCTCTGCCTTCTCCAGCACCCCCCCTCCAGCCCTCCCCCCCTTCAGTCCCCATGCAGCCCGGACGATTCAGAGCAGCCTCTGATGTACTCCCTTGTTTCCCAGCAAGTTCTTGGAACAAAAAACAGTCAAACACTCACACCCACAGAGACTCCGCTACCCTCCTAAGACCCCAGCCCAATGGGGGGTAGCAAGCCCTGGGAATGAATGAGGCCAGGGAGAGGGGCCCCTCCAGTCCTACAGGAGGGACCCAAAATGTGGCCAGGAGGAAGGGCCATGGCCTCTAAGGATAAGGGGCTGGTGTGAACACACCACCACCATTGCCACCATCCCACTTGGAGTCCTAGCCTGAGGGCTGAGAGGGCCCTTGAAGGCCATCTAATACAATCTATTTTACAGACATGGAAACTGAGTCTCCAAGACCTACAGTAGCCTCAAGGCCCAAAGCCACATGTCTCTACAGCTAGGAAGGGGGAAAGCCAAGAGGGGGCTGGCTCTCCTGATGCCAAGTCCTATATTCTTTCCACTCTGTTTCCCCATTTTCAGGGAGGACTCAGAATGCCATCATCAACCTGTGGAAACTGATAGAAATATTTGCTCTCTGCCCAGTGGTGAGACAGCCACTTTTCAATTCTGGACAGAAAGAAGGTCAGCCAGAACCAAAAATTCCAGCTCCCCTCTGGTCCTGAGGCACCACCTAGGTACTTGCCAGCTACTAGGCACAGGCAGAGGTCTGGAGGAGCAAAGACTAGCATACATTATCAAGTTGGGTAGGAATGAAGAAACGTATCCTTCCAAGGTCTGTAAGGTCTTTCCCTCAAAAATTCAGACTGAAAAGTCTTGAGGATGTGACACTGAATCCAGGAGCACTTCCCCTGCCCCCAGGCGCCTCCCTTGAGGCCAGAGTGCCCAGCCACTGAGGTGGGGCCAGGAGGGAGAGGGGGAAGAGTACTCATTGATTCCCCAGCCCATTCCTGGGTCAGACTTGTTCCTGCTTCCGGCCCCTGGCGTGGTTACTGACTTCAGGAAGGGCCAGTCACCCATGAGGTCCAGGGTAGGCGCTGGGCTCTGGCTGCCCTGGCCTGGGCGAGGTGCCCAGAACACACAGCCCTAGCCCAGGGACAGGAGGAGGCAGCAGCCCAGCTGGGCACTGGCCTTAATGAGGCCTCATTAGTGGGCTCCAGCTGCTCCCAGGCCCACTTTCTTAAGTAGAGTCTCCCCAGTTCCCTTCCTGTGCCATGCAGACCACTCTGACCCCTGGACCTACCATATCAGAGCTGCCACAGTGCCAGAAGGGTATGGAGCCCAGAGGCCCTAGACCCAACATGGGAGAAATCCACAGAACTGAGGTGCAAAGGCCAATGGGCATCCAGGGCTGGCCTGGGGTTATGTGTGCTCATAGAAATGCCAGGTTGCCAAGGAGGCACAGGGAGGACCTGGCAGAGAGCGGGGAGATGACCAGAAAGAATGGCAAAGGTCTGGGTCTCAGGGGCCAAAAGGCTCATGGGATGGACCCTTCCCTTCTGAGCCTGCCTCCCCAGGGATACTGGGCTTTTTCATATCTGCAGTTCATTCACTGAGGCACTAGCCCCACCTCTCACTCAGGCTCACTGCCTGCTGGGCTGGGGTCCAGCTGGAACAGCCTGTGGCCACATTTCTGGGGCTATTTAAGTCCCTCAGCCTGGCCCACCTGCCCCTCCCCATGGGCCCTGGGCTCGGTTACACTTTCCTGGGTCCCTAGAGAGGACGGCCAGAGCCAGTGGGTCGCCAGGGCCCTGGAGGACCTTCTCTCTAGGGTGGAGGGAGAAAACCAGCAAACAGGTGTCTGGGATTAGGGAGGAGGCCTGGCTGTCTGGGCTATGGTCCTTCTGGGCCCAGGCTGAACTGCATCCAGGTGCCCTAAGCTGGAGCAGAACTGCTACGAAACCCCTTCACTGACCTAACCCCAGAGGAAGGAAAGAGCATCCATGAACCTGCTCACTTGCTGGAGGAAGAAGGCTCCTGCTCAGCCCCCACCCTTCCAGTCTCCTGGTTTGGGGGAGATAGCTAGGTTCGGGGTAGCCAGGTGAGGCCTTGAGAAGGGAGATGCTTTGGGATCTAGAACACCAGGTTCGAAGCAGCCTATTTCCTCCTTTGTCATGAGCCCCTAACTCCCAGAAGCCACTGCAGAGGGATTATCAAAGACTCATAGCACTGGGCTTGTCCCCTCAGAGCACACCTCACCTTTCCCAATTGTGGAATGGACATGGGGGTGAGGGGAGGAAGGCCCTTCAGTTACCACCCCAGCCCTTTCTGTCTGGAGAGTCCAGTCTATCCTTCAAGCTTCTCTCTGGCCCCAGAGCCCTCCCTCCAGCTTCCGATGCCACAGACCCCCACCCCAAGGGCTCCCTGGGAAAGGGCCTCATTGTGTTCTCACTAGGCCCCCCTCCATTCTGATTCGCTCTCACCCTCTGCATCTGCCCCCAAGTTGTCCAGCTGCTCCCCTTGCCTAGAGGCTCCATGGCCAGCTGGCCTCTTGGGAGCCCATGTCCTGGGAGCCACTGAGGCGTGAGCAAGGCAGCCGAGCCAGCCTGGCAGAGCCCATCTGGGCTGGGAGGTATGGGGAGGGGGGCACGTGGGACTCAGGCACAGACACATGCATGAGGGCTGCCCACTCTCACCAGCCCCCTGCCTCCGTGGGAGAGGCTCAAACCGGGAACTCACTGGACCTATGGTGACCTCAAAGGCATCCAAGCCCAGGCAGCTGAGGGCCACCTAACGTCCTATCCCTCCCTGTGGCACTGTTAGCATCTCTGTGGCCATAACAATGGAAGAACAACTTCTCAGTACACAAGCAGGGAAACCAAGGCCTAGAATGCTGGGTCCCAGATCACAGACAGTCAGAAGCACAATGAGCATCCATGGTCCTCCTTCCAGAGAATATGCTGGAAGGAGCAGATCTGGCTGCTCCTGCCTGTGGCTAAGGGACCTACTGTTGCTCCCCTCTTCCTACACCGAGGAGATTCAGCTGTTGGTAAGGCAGCCTGCAAGTGAGCTTCCTCTCCCCTAGTCATCTGGCTTGGCTCCAGCTGCTGAGCAGAGACTAAAGCCTCACTTGGGGATTGGCTGGGAGATATCCCCCACCCCCGATCCTGATTCCAAGGGGGCCCCAGAACCACTAGGCTAATGCTGCAGTGTGCAGCCAGGGAAGACTGGGAGACCATGTGGGGAGAGCTTTCGTCGCCAGAGAAGGCCAGGGCAGAGCAAACCAGGGACCTGGGGCAAAAGGGGCCTGCTGGCCTGGGCTTGAAGGCTGGCTGCCAAGTTCTGCACTGAGACTGAACAAACCCGAGAGGAAGGACAACTCCACAGGTCCAAAATGGGAAGCCTGAGAACAGAGGTTTGCCTAGGATCCTCAGAGGGACGGAGGCCAAGACAGGATTAGAATCTCAGAGGCACCCAGCGGGACCTCCTGTCCCTGGGATACGGGCTGTAAGCAGGGAGCCCAGCTGTGGGAAGGGCAGAGGGCAGAAGCCAGGCCCCATACTGCTCACTTGGGCAGAGAGGGAGCTCTGGGAATGGGACTGTGAGCAGGCGCAGACCAGCAAGGCTGTCCGGACAGTAGCCAGTATAGATCTTAATGACTGGGCCTGCTGTAGGGTCCCTGGTGTGGAGACACTCTTCCCATAGAGTTACCCCAAGTTACCCTTTCCCATACTGAACTGTTGGAGCCTCTTCCCCACTGGGGTTCCCCAGCCTAAGCTGAGGCCCCTGGCTTGCATTCCAGGAGCCTCACTGGGTCTCCTTCCCCTCCACAGATGAGGTCAATTCCCAGACCATCACTCATGCAGCCCTGAGCCTCCTGGTACCCCTAGATCTCAGACTCACTTTGGAACAGCCTTCATAAACTAAGGTCAGGATGGGCCTGCCTGTCACCAAGTGGCCACTCTTGGTTTTAGGCGCAGCCTCAGGTCTGACTTCAATTAAGCTGTAACCCCCCACCCAAGGTCAATCTTTAATTAGAAGGGAAAACATCTGAAAAAAATACTAGAGAAGGGGAGGAAAAGTGCAGAGGACCTCCATACTGTACCTGGGTCTGAAGCCCAGAATGAGAAACAGTCCCAGTTCCATGGGTTGTGGTGGCTACAGGATTGGTCTCATCTGCCTGCTTTGCCTACACCCCTCCCTGGGTTCTGTCCCTTCATACCTGGCACTGAAAACATTACCCCTCCTGTAACCCACCTTCTTCCTGTTCCAAATCCAATAGCCCAGGTCTATACCAGGTTATGAGAGATCAGGCAATTTGCCCTATGATAAGCCCAAAGGAAGGACACAATGACCCGCCCTACAGCTACAGGTTAATGTTCTGACAGAGGAGACTGGGAGACGGAGAAAAGAGATGGAACCAAGAGCCGGGCACCCAGTCACTGTTTCTGCCTGGACCCTCAGAGGCGGCCCTTCCCTGACTGCCTGGCTAGGCCTTGAACAGCCCACTTTCAGACCTGCACAATAAGGGCTTGACTTCTCTGCCAGGCTTTGCTGCCAGCCAGGCAATCCCAGATTAAATGGCCCAAGAATCGGGGGGGGGGGGGGAAGGCCCAGGAGCGGGTACGGCTGGCGTCTTGCTCCTTGACCTGGATCCGATGGTACTCACCTGCATCCCTTTGACATTCTTGACGGCCATGGCAGCCCCAGAGTATCAGGCTGCCGTGGGTGTGGGGCTCTGGAGTCCCGGGCAGCACTCACGGCCTTGGGTTCCAGCTCTGCTCAGGCCACTGGCATCAAGAGCTGAAGACAAAGCACAAGAGGACAGAGGGCAGTGAGTGCATGGGCTGCATCGAGGGAGGGAGAATGAGGGGCTTGGGGCCTGGGGTTGGGAAAGCTGCTCTTCAGTTGGGCTGATCTCCAGCCCAGGCTTTGGGGTGGAACAGAGGAGCTGGACATTACAGCCACTCAGGCCAGCAGTCTCCATCTTCCCCAGCTGGGAAGCACACCTGGCCCTTCATGCCCCCCATCACAGGGCATCTCTTTCCTGGCTCTCCTCTCTCTTTCTGCCTCTCCTGATCACAGAAACAAGGACCATAAAGAGGCAGAAGGGACCTCAGAGACCATCTATCAGACCCATGGGCCTTTTCCTCTCAGTGGACAAAGGTATATTTTTGACTTTCCAGATGCCCAATTCTATGAAAGATTTTTCAAGCACACACACACCCCAACAATCCACAAAAACCAGACCTGGGCTTATGGCCAAATCCTTTATTAGTGGCCTGGAGCACTGTTAATTCTTCCCCTCAGGGTGGATGTAGCTCAGAACAGCATGCCCTCCCCACCCTCCAAGCTCAAACTTTGCCCAGGGTTGTCTATGCTGGGGGCTCTTGCCTGATCTGGGCCCTGCTCTGCCTGGCACTTCCAAGGCCTTCCATGCCACACCTCCCGAAGGGGAAGGGGATGAAAACTGTAGCTAAGTGGTGGTTCCAGCACTGATCCTCCTCTTCAGTGTCCCAGACCCTCAGGAATGTGCTGCCCAGCCTTGGGCTAAGCAGAAAGGAGCCTGGGGGACAGGAGAGGTGAGGCTGAAGAATAATGGAGGAAGGCTGGGGACACCAGAGAGAGGGCTAGAGGTCAGAGGCTCACAGATTTAGAGTTGGATGAAACCTTAAGAGGGCACTGAGCCCATGCCCCTCATTTTTTTCCAACAGGAAACGGGCCTACAGAGGTCAATGAACTTGTCTAGAATCACACAGCTGGTGTCTGCTCCGGCCTTCTGGACTCCCAGTCTAGAGCCCTGCCTACTTTACCACCTTGGTGCTGTCACCCTGAGCTAAGGACAGGGCTATAAGGAACTAGCTGCTGGCAAGTGGCTATGTAGGTTGGACCTGTCCCAGATTCCAAGAGGCCCTGTTCTTGGAGGAAAAAATACTCCAGTTTCCTTGAGAAAGATGGGTTTGGACATTTGACTATCTTGGATCCGAAGGAGGTTTGCTCCGGGGCCCCTCAGGACTCCATGCCACCCTGCCCTGTGCCGTGGGCAGCTTCCTCTCTAACCCTCTAGGATACATGGGAAGGGGGAGAAGCTGATTTTCCTATGCAAATCCATGTTGTCCTCCTTCCTTTGGCTGTTGGTCTGGTCCTGCCACTGGCACTCAATCCCAGGCACTTGGCATGGGAAGGAGTGGGAAGGGGCCGTGCCCAGGAGTCCCTCCTGCCTCTGGGCCTCTAAGGCTAAGCCTCACCGACCTTCTACCTCTTCTGTGCCATCTCCTGCCTGCTTAGGGCTGGCCTTTCCGGAGCTGCTATAGGAGGCCGGGGTCTTCCCCAGCCCGACCCCCAAACACACCCTGCTTCCTCAAGGCCTCTAGGTCGCTGAGGGTTCAGGGACGCAGGCCTCCCTCAGTTTCCCTACCTGGAGGTCTGCTGGGTGACTGCTCTCTGAGGGGGAAGGCGGCCAGAGTGGGCGTGCCGGCGCCCCCCTGGCCCGCTCACCAAAGCAGCCCCAGCCTGACCGCCTCCGCTGTCGCTGCTGCTGCCGCAGCCGTGCAGACCCCGCAGGCCCCCTTTGTCTGTCCTCCCTGGTCCCGCGCCTTCGCTCCCCACCCCCCCGTCCCCCTCTCATCCCCCAGCTTCTCATCGGCTTTAGGCCTTCTCCGGGGGGCCAGCCTGGGCTGGGCTTTAGGAGCGGGGTGGGGTGGGGCGCGGGGGTGGAGACGAGCAAGCTCCCCGGCACAGGTCAGGGAAGGGGGATGCGGCCCCTTTAAGGGTTGTCAAGCAGAGGGGCGCGGCCTCCTCGGGCAGTGCAGGCTGGCTGGGGGTGAAGGCGGGCAGGGGCATCTGGATTGGGGGACTCAGGACGCCCCTGGAGAAGGCTCCCTGCACCTAGGCTCCTGGGGGTGGGGCGGGGCGCTTCCCCTTTAAATGCGGCGCGGGGGAGCCGGGGTTACATCAGCCGCCACGTGTGGGCCTCCTCAGCTGGAGTGGGAGCGGCGGCAGGCCCCGCCTCCGGCACATGCCGTGGAAAAGTACCGGGCCGCTTCTGCTCCGCCCCCCTCAATCCGCTCCGCCCCGCCCCAGCCCGAGGGGGAGACAGGGAAGGAGGGAGGGGCGGGGTTCGGGAGGCTCCCCGCCCTCACCTGTGGCTGCCTGCGGAGCCGCCCGACTGACCCTGGTCCGGACCCCGGCCCCGACCCTGACTCTGACTCTGACTCTGATTCAGCCTCCAAATGTCTCTCCGCCCGTGTCTCTTGGAGGGCATCGAGCTAGTGGCTGCGGTTCGAGAAGGGAGAGGTTGATGGAGAGATCTGGGCTACTGGGACCCGGGAGAGGGGAACCTGGCTGAGCTGGGCTGGGCTGGGCGAGGGCAATGCAGGGCTCCCGCCCGGTGGCTAGGCGAAGGAACCCCGACAGAACTCGCTCACGCACGCACACACACACACACACATACACACACGTTCTCGGAGGGGGCGAGAGTCCCCCCCATCGGTGTCAGCCTCCTGCCTGCATTTCCCAATTCCAGAGATGCCCGAGAGTAAGCCGTAGCCGGCGCCGGCGCGGAAAACGGCAATAGCAGGCTGCTCCCTCCCCCGGCTACCTTGGTGACGGGCACTGCGTGGGACCACACACACACACTCACACTCTCACGCACGTTCACGCACGCGCGCACACACTCGCGTACATTCGCATACACTCGCACGCAGAGCCACGACAGGCTCCGAGATGCACAGGTACCCACGGAGACCCACATCCTGGGCATCCAACAGCATCCACAGACACGTTGGTTGCAGGCGGGTATGCGTACACAGGCAGCCGGGGTGGGGTGGGGGGCAGCGTTGGCAGGGAGCACTGATGCCCTCACTCACAAGACACCGAGAGAACCCGGCACACGCGGAGCCACAGACACTCAGGACAGAGAGGCAGGAGCAGCATATAGGGTCGGTGCGAGCGCGCGCGCGAACACACACACACACACACACACACGCACGCACGCACACACAACACAGAGGAAGACACAACCCAGAGAGACAGGCACAGATGCCCGCCTCGGGGACGGGCAGACAGAGCCCCAGACGCCGGGACAGCCAGCAAACGCACACACACACACACGCACACACACACGCACACACACACACACACACGCACCAGCTTCCCTCGATTCCTTCATCTCCCTTTACCATGGTCCTTGGTCCCTGTCCTTCCTCTCCCGAGCCTCTAGACCGGCGGGCCGAGGGCTGTCCAGGTGGATTTCTTAAAGGGAGAGTTGCATCAGCCTGGCCCAGGCGGAGGCTGCTGTGGTGTCGGTCTCCCCGACTGCACTACTCCAAGGCTTTTCCCGAGCTTGTTGTGTTTTGTGTGTTGGGGGGGTGGGGAGGGAGGCTGGGGCTCGGAGTTTGGTGCAAGTTTGGAGAACCGAGACGGTTTCGGAGCCCCAGCCAAGCCCCTCCCCCGCTCAGCTCCCCGGCCCGCCCCCCTAACCCGTCCCCTTTCTCCCCTTCTCCCGCCCCCGCCGCCGGTCCGTCTGTTTCCCCCAGGCTCCTCCTCCCAAGGAATAAGGTTACCAGCCTCCACTGCCGCCCTCCGGGGCTTGGACGTCCACAAGATTGATCCTTCCCCTGTACCTCTGAAAGTTGGCCCTGGAGGCCCGGGCTTACGCCCTCCGACCCTGCAGTCAGGGCGCTGCCTGCCCCCTACCCCCAGAGGCCTGGGACCCAGAGCCTGGAGAAGCTGCCTCTCTTTGGGCTTTACAGGCGGGAAGCGGAGCAGTCCTGTTGAGCCCCTCTATTTTCTCCCTTCCCTCCTCCGAAAAGCAGCTGGCACTCGTTGGGGCCTCTTTGGTTAGGCCTGAAGAGCATGGTAGCCCAGAGCCACACTGGCCTGGCCTATAGTCTGCCTGGGAGCTGAAGGGAAGGGGGCTAATGCGTGTGGGGAGGAGTCCGGAGTTTGAGTTGGGGAGGTCATAGGTGACTTTTCTCCGAAGACCAACTGGCGTTTCTCCTCCCCTAAGGTCCCCCTAGCTTCATCGGGCTTGACCTGGAGTGAAGGGTGGGTGGTGTTAAGTCCTCCACACTTCAGAGCCCCCTCATCCGTCCTCACTGAGGGCCCCATGGAGTCCAGAATCCTGGCCTTTGTGTCAGACTGGTTCAAATCCTACCTCAAACTCTCCTAGGTATACAACTGCTGGTCAGTCTTTGCTCCTCTCTGAGTCTCCTAATTTGAGAGCTTGGGTCCTTAGACCTGGACCTATCTCCACCCCCAGGAAAGTGCTTCCAAACCTTTAGGTTACAGAAATATGAATTATGTAGTGTTTGCTGACTCTAGACTGTGTGGGGAAAAGGAGAGAGGTACAGACTGAGAATCCAGAGCCTCACATTCTCACCCCAACTTGACCACCCATTTGCTGGTTGACTTAGGAGAAGTCCCTCCTCCTCTCATTTCTGGTAATCAGAAAGTGAAAGGTCTTGGAGTAGAGAGGATGAGACAATGAAATAAGTTGAGGAATATGTGTGTGTGTGTGTGTGTGTGTGTGTGTGTGTGTGTGTGTCTAGGTAGGTTAGGGGTTGGCTTTCGAAAGCATGCAGGGTGTGTACCAGGGCAGAGCTCTGGGGCCTGGGCCATGCCCCTCCTTTCTTTCCCTCCTGCTCAGACACAGCTCCTTCTCTTCTCCTCTCCACAAGTGGGCTAGGCAGTTCCTCCCTTCCTTTAGCTCTCCTTGGGCCTGTGGGTAAGCAGGAGCCATACCTTCCTGGAAGGGACCATGGGCCACTGCCTCCCACCAGGGGTTGGCCAGAGCCCTACATGGGGTGGTGACTCTATGATTATTTTCCTTCCTTTCCCCCCAAGTTGCCCATAGGAAACCAGGGGTGGAGAGAGCATCCTCTCCTTTTCCCCAGGGAGTCAGCTTAGATTGGAGAAGAATCTCACCTCTCCTCACACTTTTAAGAGAGGGAAACTGAGGCATGGGACAGGAATGAGATTTATCAATGCTTCTTACCCAGTAACAGTAGAGTCTGGTTCAGGGGTAGGGAACCCTCAGCCTCGAGGCCACATGTGGCCCTCAAGTTTGGCCCTTTGACTGAATCCAAACTTCACAGAACAAATCCTTTTATTAAGGGGATTAACTAGACTTTAGCTTCTTCCCCAGGGAAACATCACAAGGAAACAGCCTTTATAGGACTCATAGAAATCTGCCATCAGCCTGGTGTTGGGGTGAGAACAGAGTGTGAGGAGCCCAGGGCCCCCCTGGTATGGGGGGGAGCCACTGGGGGATTCTGAGTTTGGGAGTGGGTGGATGGAGAATTAGTTCTAAGGGAGGGTCACTGGTTGCGGGTGAGGATTTAGCACAGCCCAGAGTGCTAGCAGCATGTGAGGCAATGGTGGGAAGAGGGAGCGCATTAGTGTGGAAGAAGAAGGTATTGTGAGGAGAGTGTTAGCCTTGAGGAATAGAGTTAGGTGTAAAGTTGCTGAACAGGGAGGTGGGGCGCTAGAGGGAGGTAGGAGAGAGAAATAGAAGGACCCAAGGATAGGGAGGGCAGGCTAGAGTTATCATTCTGGGGTGCTGAGTTCTTCTCTTCCTGGTCCCTGTGGGCTGGTCCCTTTGGGGGTGTCCTCTCATTGAGGGGGGCCAAGCCTAGGGGGTGTGGCCAGATTCCTGGTGCTTCTTTCTTTCAATCTTGCTCCAGGGCTGACCCGCCTGTTCACACAAATCCTTAATTATGTCTTACATCACATTTGGGGTACACCACTGTCATGCATAATTGATTATAGTTGCTCCTGATCCACCAACAAGCATCTCTCCTCTGCCAGACCCTGTGGTAGCCAGGCCAAGGGGAACTGGGAGAAATGAAACAGTGCCTGCCCTCAGGCAGCTTATATTTGAATGGGAGAGGCAACACCCACACCCATCAGGTGCAGTAAGTACTAGGTGGTTTGGGAGGAGGGCACCAGCAGCTAGAGGGAAATCTGGAAAGGCAGGCCTGGTGCAAGAGGTAGTCATTGAGTGAGCCACTGAGGCCACTGAGAATTCTCTCGAGGCTCAAGGATGGAGGAACAGAATCCCAGGTATGGGAGACTGTCAGGAGCAAGGCACAAAGCTTTGTGGGTGAGGAAGAGCAAGGAGAACTGTCAGGGAGGTGGTGGCAACTGAGTCATTCTGTCCTTGGTCACCAACTCTCACATGTGGCTCCAAGAGGCTGTAACATGGGCAGCAGCCACACCCTGGCAACACCATCTTTTCAAACGGGCTCAATCAGGTTGAGGGTAACCAACAGGCCTCAATCCTGTTGGTGAATTAGTGGGGCGTCTACCCCAAGGTGTGAATGAAGACATCCCTCAGAGGAATGGGCAGCTGAGAACAATTTGTTCCAATGATGGCCATGAAGGCAGCTGAAGCTGAGCTTGGTCAGACATGAAAGATGCCGAGGTCATCCGCCACATCCTGGGCCATCGTCTGCCATCTTGATTTTTGTCCTGCCACTGGATTTAAATGACTCTGGAAGAGAGAGTGAGGCTGATGACTTTGTAACTTTGCCTCCATGAAATCCAATTCAGCAACAAGTCAAGTCATCACCATTAGTCCTCTTCCAAAATGAAGGACGAACAACAATTGCGCATGAAGGAGAGTTGTGTTTGAGAAGACTGGAAACCTAGGGAAGCACTGGGTCAGTCCCTCAGACAATAAACGTTAAACACCTACTATGTGCCAGGCTCCTTACTAAGTGCTGGGGATAAGGCAGATGATAATCAAAGAGAGGAGAAAACAGGTATACAAAAGCTATATACAGGATAAATTGGAGATAATCAACAGAGGGAAGGCACTAGAATGAAGGAGGCTGATGTGGTTGTTGTTGCTTATCCTTTGTTCTCCAAGAGGACCATGATATCAGGAAGGTGAATTGGACCTAACTGAGAGGACTGTACAGTTATGAGCCTCACTTTCTCCTCCAGAGCCATCTGGGTCCAGTGGCAAGACATATATCACAAGAAAGAAGATCAGGAAAGGTTTCCTGGAGAAGGTGGGAAGTTGAAGGAAGCTAAGAGACAGGAGAGGAGAGAGAGCATTCCAGGCAGGGGGCACAGTCAGTGACCATGCCTGGAAAGATGGAGTGTCTAGTGTTAGGAACAATAAGTAGGCCAGTGTCACTGGTAGTGGGTGAAATAAGTTGTAAGAAGACTGGAAAGGTAGGAAGGGGTCAGGCTAGGGAAGGCTTTAAAAGCCAAACAGAAGATTTTTTATTTGACTTTGGAGGTGAACGGGAACTACCGCAGGTATTGAATGGTCAGACCTGTGCTTAAGGAAACTCGATTTGAGAGACTGGTAACTTGGGAACAAGCAGTTTTGGGTGAACCATGAGGTGAGATGTCAGAGAGTAATTGTAGAAAGTGTAAAAAGAGTGAGAGGAAAAGAAGAGGAGGCAGTGATTATAGCAGCCTTCTTGATGGGTGATGATGGTTAGTGGGAAAGGATGGATCAATTGAGGTCTTTTTTTCCCCTTTTTTCTTTTTTTTATTAAGTTAATTTATGTATTTTTAGTTTTCAACATTCACTTCCATAAGTTTTAAATTTTCTCCCCCTCCCCAAGATGGCGTGCAATCCAATATAGGCTCTACACATACGTTCCTATTAAACATTTTCACATTAGTCATGTTATATAGAAGAATTAGAACAAATGGGAGGAACCATGAGAAAGAGAAACATAAACCAAACCAAAACAAAACAAAAAGAAAATAGTCTGGTTCGATCTACATTTAGACTCCATATGTCTTTTTCTGGATGTGGATGGCATTTTCCATCATGAGTCTTTTGGGACTGTTTTAGGTCCTTGCATTGTTGAAAATGACTAAGTCTATCAAAGTCATAGGACACTGCGGGTGAGGTCTTGAGGATGGGGGTGACATGGGCATGTTTATAGGCATAGGTAAATAGTCAATAGACAAGTAGAGATTGACAACAAGTGAGAGAGTGGAAATGACAGAAAGCAATCTGTTGGAGGAGATGGGATGGAATAGGACTGCTTGTGCACGTACAGGGCTTGCCTTGGGAAGAAGAAAGGGCCACCTCTTCATGGGAAATGGGGATGAAAGAGGAGATAGTGGCATATGAGTTACGTGAGATGAGAAAGACAGAGCTCTTGGAGAAGGACTCTTTTTTTTTTTTTTGATGTGAAGCAAGTTTCTCAGCTGGGAGTAGGGGGAGCCAGGGGAAGTTTGAGGAGGGATGAAAAGGTTTGGAAGAGCCGCTGTGGTGAGTGGGATAGTGAGTCAATTAGAGAGGTGCAAAAGTTTTGCCTTATAGCAGTGAGGGCCCAGTTGAGGCTGTGTAATATAAATTTGTAGTAGATCCAGTCAGCATGGTTTCATGATTTTCTCTAGCTTCATTCAGCAGTACATGAGGAGTGAAGGTGATGGGTGGTAGAAGTGATGTAAGATTTGGGCTTGGCTGGGCAAGATCAACAACAGGATGAGAGGTCAAGGGACTTCAAAGTGGGAGATGGTGGACAGTTGAGCTGATTTGCCAAAGGGTCAAGACGGGGAAGGGAGGACACCGTAACCAGTGCAGGGGTGATGGCCTGGGAAAGAACTCAGGGGTGGAAGGATTAGAGGTCACGGTTTGGGGTTTGCAAGGTAGAGGGAAAGCTGGAGTGACAACAGATTGTGATCAGAGAAGGGAATTTCAGAGTTCATGCCCATGGTAGGTAATGAAGAGTTTTCAATGCCAAATAGAGGAGTCTATATTTGATTTCAGGACCAGCAGCCTTGGACAGTGTTAGCCTCAGAACTCCAGAATCCACATCCCATCCAGCCCGGACTTACCTAAGACTTTCCTCCTTAACAACCCTACCAAGTGGTTATCTCACCTCAGCTTGGAATAACTCAGGACCTTCTCTTGAAGCAGCCCTGTTCACTCGTCTTTGGGTCTTTTGAAGTTTTGATTCTTCGATCACTCGATTGATAAACATTTATTAAGCACCTACTATGTGCCAGGCACTGTGCTAAGCTCTGGGGATACTTTTACTTGGTAGGCAGTAGAAAATCAGCTGAAGTTTTTTTAACAGAAACGTTATCCATGCAAGAAAGGATGGTGATCAGCATGAAGGATGGATTGGATTGGGGAGAAAGTAGAGGCATGGAACTCTGTTTGGAGGCTGTTGCAATAGTCTAGAGTCAGGGGTGGTTGTGGGAAGACAATACTGAATTTGAAGTGACAAGATTTAGTAATGGATCTGTTATGAGAGCAGAGGCTGAGGAAGGAACCCCAGAAAAGCCAGGGAGGAACAGGGAAGCCCTTCCCCCTGTATGGTCCAAGGACCCCCCAGGCCAGTTCGCTTCCTGCTGCCCCACTTCCTTCCTCTCTTCTCTGGTTGACTGAATTACTATAAGAGCCCATGGGTCAATAGCTGGACATCAGTGTCCAGCCCACGCCAAGCCCCAGCATCCAGCTGGAGAAGACTGGTTGGGGTGATTTGGGATCTATGAACCCTCCTTGGTGCACTATTGTGGTCTTGGGGGCCTGCCTTCCGGTCTTCCCTTCCTTTCTGCTGAGAGGGAGAGCAATGTCCATCATGAACAGTGGACTCTGTCCTCAGTCTGTCTTCCATGGGGTTGTACCAGTAATTGTCTTACAACTGAGGCAAGGTAGTGTAGTTAATAGAACTTTGAACTTGCAGCCAACAGAGTCATGACTTCAAAATCTTGACTGACATTGAGTAATTAAGTAAATATTACCCTGGTCCAGTCACTTCCCCTCTATGAGTCTCAACTTCCTTATCTCTGTTCTTTGCCCTGGTCAGACCACTCCTAGAATACATATTATTTTCAGATTTGGGCACCAGAGTTTAAGAAAGACACTGATCAGCCAGATAGTGTCTGGAGGAGGCAGCCAGAATGGGAAATGAGCGTTGGCATGAGGTCATATGGTGATTAGTTAGAGGACCTGGGAATGCTGACACTGGAGAAGATAAGTTCAGGGAGAACATGAGAGCTGTCCTCAAATATGACTGTCACGTGGAGGAGAGATCAGCCTTTGTCTGCTTGGCCAGAGAGGAAGGACCAGGAGTGATTACCAGGGGTACGTGCAATGAGGCCAACTGTGCCTGGATGACAGGACACATTTCCTAAAAATTGCCACCATCCCATAGTGGCCCAGGCTGCCTGGGAAGGTAGTGAGCTCACCCTCCTTGGACAGAGGGTTTCAAGCAGAGGTGGGATGATCACTCATCAGGGACACTGTGGTGGGGGTTCCTTGGTGCATGGGTTGGACCCTCAGGGGCTGCTGAGTTCCCTTTCAGCTCTGAGGCTCTAGGCTTCTTCACAACAGTCACACCTGTAGTCCTCAGCTTGCAGGGCCACTTTGTGCATCCTGGAAGGAGTGCCATGCAGGGTTATAGCATGAGGGGTGTGTGTGTGTGTGTGTGTGTGTGTGTGTGTACCTTGCTCCATAGTCCACCCCCAGCCTAACCTCCTTGCTAGTCCTTTCAGCTCCCTTCATCTACAGTCCCATCAGTAGCCCAGCTTAAGGAGAGGCCCTCCAGATGGGAGGGAGGAGGATACAGATAGGCCCAAAGTGGAGATGCTCCTCCAGGCCCATTGAATCACCAGGCTGGGGCCTAGTTCCAGGGCTAGGGATGCCTGACTCCAAGCCAGCCTTCTCTGGGACATTGAGAGAATTGGGGGGGGGATATCTGCGATCCTGTGGGGGTGGAGGGTTAGGTAGGGACAATAGTCACTTGGGGGATTCTTTCCTTCTTTCAGGCTCAGATATTAGGAGGAAGAAGCTAAGGAGGAGGGAGGGGGACTAGATGGGCGAAGAGTTTTGCCAGAGAAGAGTAAGGTTCCTCTGTACCTCTTCTGACTTCTTCACCCATCCCCCAGGACTGGCAGTTAGTTGGGCCTCCTGGGTCTCCCAGACACTTCTCATCAGGCCATCCTCTACCCCTTGGCAGCCCCCAAGAACTTGTGCAGGCGCTAGAATCTCTGAGCCCCTTCCCTGCCTCCCCAATAATAACAGCTCTGAGAAAAGGCATTGAACTGGCCAAACTCCCCCAGGCCATCCCCTGCTCCATGCTCATGCATAGGGAGGGAGGAGTTGACAGGACTCTGGAGTCACAGGCTTCCAGCCCTTCAGGCTGGGGACCTCCCAGGGAGGAGGAAATCCGGCTCCCACCATCCTGGCTGGTCCCAGCTCCCTGTGCAAAACCCTCAGGGGCTCTCGGTCTCTCATATCTGTGCAGGTCTGAGGAGTGATGACACGGATGGGATTGGAGGAGACAGACAGAGACAGAGGTAGAGAGAGAGACAGAGAGTGGGTAACTAAATACAGGCACATGAGATGTAACTGAGAGGCATGTAAGCCAATGGAGAGGGTGCTGGTCTTGGAAGTCCTGGGTTCCTACTGGGGGGCCACCACTTCTGAGCTGTCTGATCCCAGTTTGAACCTCTTGACTGAAATGGGAACCACCCACACAACCCCTCTGCCAGGGCCTGCATGTGGTATCTGGGCTGGGCAGTTAGTTGGGCCTCCTGGGTCTTCCAGACACTTCCCATCAGGCCATCCTCTACCCTTTGGCAGCCCCCAGGAGCTTGTGCAGGAGCTAGAATCTCTAAGAGCCCTTTTTCTGCCTCCCCAATAATAACAGCTCTGAAACAAGGCACTGAACTGGCCAAATTCCCCCAGGCCATGCCCTGCTGTACCCACTCTGAAGCCTGTAGTCAGTTCAGTGAACATTTATTTAGTGCCTGCTGTTTGCAATGCTGTTTGCTCAGTGGATTGGGGGAGGGATAGGCTTTGGGGTCCCAACCTGTTTCTGAGGCCCTGGAGACTAAGATTTGCTCTGTCTCACTGTGTGAGTCCCAAGGGCCTGGGCCACTCTGCCGGTCCTCTGTCCCGTAAAAACCCCTACGGCTGAGTACAGCCCCAAGCTTAGGCCATCAGGAGCCCAGAGAGAACCCCAGACATCTCTGCTCTGCTCAGCCTCCCAGCCTGGAACTGGGACACACAGTGAGCACCCTCCCCCCCAGCATTGCCTGGAATCTCTTCTAAAACCTCCCTGACTTCTGACACTGCCCAGAAACCTGCAGCCCCTGAGATGCTCCCCCCTCCCCCCCATTTCTCAGTCCTTCCCCCAAGACCAGCAGATAAACCAGAATGCCCAGTCTCTCCCTGGGATCTAGCCATCTCTTGGGACTCTGCACAAGGCCAATAAGAGGTCTGCCAGCGCCAAGCACTGCTCAGACCTGCCCTCCACTGCACCTGTCAGTTCCTGCCAGGACCCCAGATGCCGCCCAAACCTGTAGTCCTTGGGCAAGGACCCAGTCATCAAAGCCCTCTGAGAAGCAGGCCAGGAGAGGGGAGGGGCAGAGAGGGTGGAGCCTTCCTGGTTTGCCTGGATAAGCCCCCTCAACTCTATTGCTAGTGGCTTATCTGCCCCCCACAGACCTCCCCTTCCCTTCCCAGAAAGCCTCCTGTGGTGGGGGTGGGGCCCAGGATAAAGGACCCAAGTATCCTAATGGGGGGATGGGCTTAAGAAAGGAGGAACCAGGTTGGGGTGAAGGGGCTGTTGGACAAGGGGTCAGGGTATCCATCCCTCCTGGGGACTTCTCTGAGTCATGTGGTCAATGGCCCACCCTCATTGCACCACACTCCTTGGCATGCTTAGGCCCATTTCAGGCCCAGCCAGCTGCGAGCCCAGAAAGTGAGAGGGGAGGCCACCTCCTCTTGCCCCAACAGTCACTGAATTGGAGAGTCAGGTTTAAGAAGTTTGGGAAGGAAGGAAGGGGCCCTGTTCTGAAGGGCTTTTACAAACAAACAAAGGGTTTCATGTTTGATCCTGGAGGTGATAGGGAACCACGTGGGGGGCACTCTGGTCAGCTCTGGCTTTATAAAGATCGTTTTGACATCTGAGTGGAGGATAGACTGGAATAGGGAAAGACTTGAGGCAGAGTATGGAGGTAGGGTACTAACCCCTTGGGAGCCCAGCCCAGTATCCAGAATAGGTCCCTGCATACAGCAGGTTCTCATGGAATGGTGAATCAGACTGAATGAATGGAGAATGAATGGGGAGAGGAGATCTATTTCCTGCAGTCGGAAACCTCCTATCTATGGCCCTCCCCCCATGTTTCCCTAAGTTAGCGTAATGGCTCCCACCCTTGGCTGAGGGAGTCTGAGGTAGGACTCTAGGGCTGGATCACTGGGGCCAGGAGGTCTACACCCCTCCCCCCCCCCCCCACCAGTTTGTCCTGGCGCCTTCCCTCAGGCTTCTCAAACTGTTGTGCACCCTCCCCATCCTCAGGCTTCCAAACCTCAGGAGGTACCAAAGACAAGGATGATTCAGTCCATTTCACAAAGGAGGAAAATAAGGCTCAGAATGGGAAAAGATGTTGCCTGGGCTTGAACCCAGGCCTTCAGCCTATAGACCCTGCTGCCTGGTTTAGCCAGGGGCTCAGGACTGAAGGGACCCCAGGACCTTCTGATTAACTGGAGCTGAAGACAGTTTGGAAGGTCCAAGCTCAACAGGGGAAGCAAAATCCCAGGTCTTCAAGTCTCGGGGTCACCAAGGGCTACTGGTCACCTGAGTCTCCTCCCAGGGTCATATTCCTTTATCCATCAAAATCCTTTAAGTCCAATGGAAGGAGAGTGAGGAGGTAGCTGTGAGCAGAGAAGGGGGTGGGGAGAAACCACATACAGGACCTGGGGTGGGGCTGGCAAGCTGACCTGCATCAGGGCAGGGGCTTTCTGGCTGTAAGACCCCATAAGTTCCAACATTAGGGGTCCGTGGTTCCACAGCAGAGACAGAGAGGACAAAGGACCTTGGGGTCACATGCTCCCAGGACACCCACATCTTAGCTGTTATTAAGGTTCATTAGGCTAAGGGAACAGCTCCAAGAACACCCATCCAACCTCCATCCCAATTTAGACAGAGAGAGAGCATAATGTTGTGACTTAGGCCCAAATCCCAGTTTCACCAATCACCACCTGTGTGACTTTGTGCAAGTAACCTCCTTTCTCTGGGATAAATATATAGCTTTATGATCCAGGCTGGAAAGGCTAAGAGACGAAGTCCTGGATTCTTTTGGAGTATCTGGGGAGGGACAAGTAATGGCCCTGAGTCTGTGACCACTGTCATCTGCCACCAGGGATTAGCTGAGTCACAGGGTCTAAGCTCATTACCCTTGGCTACCCCTGCCCTCCCCTTCAAGGTCTGGTGGCTGCTCTAATCCCCAGTGGGAGCAGGAGGGAGGAGCAGACCTTGGCGGACAAGGGCAGGAGACACAGAGCTTCTCGCTCTGTTTCTGATTCAGTGCCTTTTGTCAATATCCTTCCTGAACTAAATTGGCTATTTCTGTCTCAGATTCTCTTCATCTCCATCTCCTGGGGTCTCAGGGTTTTTGTCTCTCAGTCTCTGTTTCTACCTTCCTGTGACTGTTGTCTTTGCTTTTTGTACAAAGAGCAGAGTTTCTCTCCCCATAACGGAGAGAAAGCAGCCTGGAATGGGCTGAGAGCCAGGCTAAGTGGGGAGTGGGAGAGGGCTGGCCTCCAGCCAAGTAGGCCTTGCCATTCTTGACCCATGCCCATGGCTGGTCCAAACTCAAACTGTCCACAAAGCTGCACCACAGCCATTGGCCCCATGTTCCCATCAAGGTTCCTTTGACTTGGGCACAGATTTTCTTTGTGCGTATGTAAAAAGCCTAGCCCCACTAAACTACTCCTCTAGGTTCTGAATGAATCTAGAGGAGGATACAAAATGATTGCCCCAGAATTGTAAAAAGAAATCAGGACAATTTGTAACTTTGGAATCCCCATCCCCGCTCTCCTGAAAATTTTCTACCTCGATCTAGATTCTATGTATTGATATTCCATAACCAATCAATTTACTTGTGGACATAAGGTTAATTAAACATGGTGAACTTGCAGAGAAGCTGCGCAGTCAGCTCCTAAAGCCTACCTACGTCCTGGACCATAGATTATGGAAAGAGAATAAAATGGTGGCCAGGGCAGGGGGAGGGGGGGCCAGGATGAACAGGAACAGTAGACCCAATGCAATGGTAGCATGCTAGTAGTTAGAAAGGTGCCCAGGCCTTTTCATAGCCCATGACCTTCCTCCCAGACCACACTCTGCTCTCGGTACCCTGCTTCCTAACTGAGGGCCCTGGCTCCCTGTCTAATCCAAGTGCCTGTTTTCCATTCCCAGTGTGATCTCAGCTCCCCTGACTCAGTTCTCAGAACAGACTAGTTAGGAATTGAGATCCCAGCATCTGATTGATAGGCTCATGGCTGCAGCTTTCCCTGACCTGTGTCTATTTATGAAGAAATCTCCCTTGGGTTGTTATCATGTTGGCTGCCATGATTCCCAGAGTCCATTGTTTTTCACCTGCCTGGTGATCAGCTGTGATTGCTTTCCTTGACAGCTTTGAAACATGTCCATTCCTCCAAATAAGAAAAGGTCAATTCTCAATGATGAGGGGGAGAAAGACTTGGAGAGGAAACTCCTCAAGGAAACCTTAGCTTTGGCAGGAATAGAGAAGTCTAGAACCTCTCTTTACCATCCCCAAGGAGACCCATAACCTGAGCATTTTAACTTCCCAGTGACAATTCATTAACCAACAAGCTTTTATTAAGCTCCTATTACAGGCCCTGGGATCACAGAGACAAAAATAAAGCAGTTCCTGCTCTCTAGGAGCTTCCCTTCTAACACACACAAATACACACTCTCTCTCTCTCTCTCTCTCTCTCACACACACACACACACACACACACACACACACACACACACAAGTATCTACAAGAAATACAAAGTTGACAGGCCTAAGTTAGCCTACACTGAGACCTGGGCAAAGATCTTAGTGAAGTGGGGTATGTGTCATTCACAACAACATTTGGATAACTCTTCCAGGAATGGTGTCATAGGTTGGTGTTTGGGTGAAAATCACACCCGCCTCTTGAACTGTGCTTTGGAGTATCCAAAGCTGGAGAAGACATGAATACTCACATCCAGTCCATGTCTCAGAGGAGAGAGAGGCAGAAAGAAATGAACCACGTTGCCATGACCTTAGCTCTGGCAGAAACAAACCGTGGCATAAGGCTCATATTTGCGACCATCAAAGACTTTAACATGGTAGACAATCTTGACCAGAAACCTTGGTGCTCAGGGAACATTTAAGGTGGAGGACTAGAAGAAAGCTTGTGTCTATCACACACTTGAGAAACAAGGCAGCTGGCTTGCTTCCAGAAGAGGTCCCTGGGAGCCATAGTGCTGATGGGGGTGGGGCTCTACAAGACAGGTCAGCACAATCACATCTTGGCCATATTGGAGTTAGTGGGACCCCTATGGTGAGCAGGAAGATAGAAATGATAGACAGTCACCTAGAGGGACTCTAGGGAGAAGGAGGCGCCCACCTACTGGGGCAGAGGGGAGTTACTCAGAAAAGGGTTATGTGAAAAAGCCATTGGGCATCTCAACCCCGACTCCTGCCTTGGCTGGGGGCCAGAGGCAGCTGCCTGTCTGCCTCAAGCTTCAGCTGGGGACATGCCACAGGTGGAGAGACAATGCAACAGTGTCTGAGAATTCCAATAGCCAGTCAGGGCCACCTGCCAGTTTCGGGACTATAAAGCAGTAGGTTTGAAGGTGCTAACGACCCGTCTATCCGGTCACCCAGCTCATCCATCATCCTCATGTCATCACAATAAACATGTATATGGTGCTCCAAGGTTTGTAAAACACTTTCCATAGAATAGCTGAGAAGCAGGTACTGAACTGCATCCAGGCTCCTTGGCGATGAGAGGAGGAGGAGTGGCTCTTTTTGCCAACAGATGACAACATGAATCTTTTTGCATATAATATATGCTTTGCATATAACTGCATACACTAGTATATGTTGAATATTTTATGTTTTGCATAATTTCACAAAGTGATATCACATTTCTTGCCTTCACAATGGGTGGGAGAGGGGTGGCAGGGAGAAAGAGAATTCAAAACTCAAAATTTAAAAAAAAGAATGTTAAAAATAAATAATAAATTTGAAATAGAAAATTAAACATGCTATTGCATATTTTCTGTTTTCTTTTTTATTGTTGCTATTCATGTTTATATGCTAATGTTATGAATTTACTGTTGCTAATTGCACCTATCAGTATTGTTTCCCTCCCATTAGTGATAGGTTTTTTTGCTATTATATGTTCATTTCTTGGTGTATTTAGAGCATGTATGTCCATGTGACATGTCTTGCTTATAATCTTGGTATTGAAACAATCTGTCAAGTGATTCTTTACATTGTGCTATGTCTGCCTCATATCATAGTAATGTGGATGTAATGTTAATGATAATGTGGGATGAATACCTGTGATGTTGGGATAATCAACCTGGTTGGATTAGGGATTGATGCTTATGAAGTATATTTGCAGATGTTCAAATGAACCTTGAATAATTTTGCAGGGACTGAAAAATCTTTAGCTGAATGGAGGAGTATTACTTACTTGTAAGCCAGGGTACCCTTCCAGGGTCCATCAGGGGCCTATCTTAATGTCCGCAGTGATCATAGTTGGCTGGCAGGACTAAAAGGAGACAGAAAGCTGCTGAGGAGTCACCCCATCCCCTTTCACTAGGAATCACTATTGTCATCTTTCTACCCCTTGGGGAACTCCAGAGGAGCTTGTGCTCATTCTGAGGCAGGAGGTTATTCAGTAGAGCAGTAATAGAGTCATACTAGATTAGATGTTATCTAATTTTCCCTTAATATTTGTACAGGATTTCCTTGTCCACAGTGTAGCTATATGCTCATGCTTGGTTGCTGTCAGATGCAGCCAGTTAGTTGGCTTCCATGCAAGCCAGTATCAACTGATTTGGAGAATCAGGATTGTACATATAGATACTACAAATGCAACCTAAGAAAGACTTCCCCTTCCATTCCAGCACAGGTTTATGGAAAGCCACAGCAATCTTGACAGGAACTTCCAGCCTCAGAGTGGTTGCTGACACCTGAGATTTTATATGGAGAGACCAGGAGTGGAGCGAGACTGACCAATGGGTAAACACCAGACTTGATGCAGAGCTAGAAAAGTTCCCAAATACTTCAGTCGCTGGTGAGAAGGCTGCTAGATTGTCCTAAACCCTTGATTGCCTGTGCTTATAGTCCCAGACATGCAATCACTTCCATAATTCTTTTTATAACCCATTGATGGAGGTGGTGCAGGACTATCCTTCAGGAACCCCAAAGAAGTGACAGATCGAGTAGAAAAAGATTTGTAGAGGATTGTGTGATATGCTTCACAGTGGTGGGATGCTTGACAGGTTTTTAAAAGTTGTAACACTCATGGTTTAATACAACAAAAACATTTAAATCAAAAGAAAAGTAATCAACTGAATAGCAAATGCTCAAAACAGCATGTTTTCCATTGGAAACGTGTTAGGAAGAATAAATGGCTTAGTTTTTAACTTACTGCAATTTTATTATGTATTACTAGCCTTCAGACTTATTTTCTTTAATTGTGCAGATGTAAACGGAACTTTGAGTAATTAAATAAATGAAAAGTCCATTTACTGCAGAGTCTCATTTCACAAGGTGGCCAGATTGGCTTGGAAAACTAAACTATTCAAGAAACACCAATTTATGCTCATTTTAGAAATCACAAACCTTCAGCTGTTCTGCCTTGACAATCTCAGCCTCCAGGAGGAACTGACCAATGTTCTCTCTCTGATCTGCACTTGCAGGATCTTACAAAGAGATTTCTTTTTGAAAGTCTAGCCAGGGTCTGGAGCATGCACAGATCCCATCACCTGGCTTGATATAACCTCTGCATGTGGAGAGGCTGGGAGAGAGAGAGAGAGAGAGACAGAGAGAGAGAGAGAGAGAGAGAGAGAGAGAGAGAGAGAGAGAGACAGAGAGACAGAGAGACAGAGACAGAGAGACAGAGAGAAAAACATGAAGAGTTTTTATAAATTGCTTTTTGTCATCATCAACAATTGCCTGAACAATGTGTGTCTTTCTACTGTTTCATTGGATTCTTATATGAATGGAGTCTTCAGTGCCTTCCAGAAGTAAGTCAGCACCTTTAGTCTTATAAGCAGAGGCTGAAAGATGGAAGTTTCTGGATTTTGGACATGTGATATTAGTGAGAAGTTGGTGGTGGGATAAAGTGTCACCAGAAGTCCTTGGGAGCCTGTGCCAGGAGTTTGTAAGCACCCAGGAAATGTATTGAAACAAGTAAAGCAGGGTAAAGGGGTAGATGTGGAGGAAGGCAAAGTCACAGGGGAAGCCAAGAGGAAGAAATGGCCCTGACGCTTATCTGTTTCACAGTATGTTTAACAAAGAAACCATGTAGTCACAGAAAAGGGTGTTGCCTGTGAATTTTCAATATAGAGGATCTATATAGAGCAGGAAAATTTCCAAGAGTGTGGTGGGAGCTGTAGCCACAGAGATTTTCAAATAACTTTGAACAGCATTTCACCTTCATAACTCCTAGATCAACACTGAAACCAGGGCCAGCATCTGCCTGCTTTAGGGCCTATGTTAGCAGTATTATGAGGTTCTACAGTGACCAACCTGGTGAATGGTAGAATGGTATAAATATTACCAGACAAATTGTAAAACACACACACACACACACACATGCATGCACGCATGCACACACGCGAGCCCATCATCTGCTAGCACAGTATGTCTCACTCCAAATAAATTAACTGTAGCTTTGCATTTGTCTGTGTTGTGCTGGCTTATTGGCAGTGATTAGTCAGTGGATCCAAATAGGATTTATCTATGCCTCCAAAAATTTCCCATTTGCCCCTTCCCTCTTTCCATTTCACTTTTATGTATTATCTTCTCTCATTAGAATGTGATCTCCTCACAGGTAGGGTCTATCTTTTAAATATATATATATATATACATATATATATATATACATATATATATATGTATATTCCCAGTCCTTAGCATATCACCTGACATATAGTTAGTGCTTAATAATGCTCTATCTATACCATACCACATTCTTCCAATGGAAATACAAGTCTGCCTGCAGAGCTTCTTCCAACTAAGCTGTCCATTCTTCAAACATTGGAGAGTAATGCATCAATCAATAAACATTTTTAAGTGCCAGGCACTGTGCTAAGTGCTGGGGATACAAAAAGAGGTAAAAGACAGTCCCTGCCCTCAAGGAGCTCACGATCTAATGGGGGAGACAACAAGGAAATACTATGTACAAAGAAGCTATAAACCGGATAGATAAATCATTAGAAGAAGGAAGGTCCTAGAATTAAGCCAAGCTTCTCGGGTTCCACTTCTGAATTGCATAAGCCAGTGCTTTTGTGCTGTTCTCTGCCATCACACAGCTTCCGTTCAGGCTTCATGGATGGTCAAGGTATTGAGTCCTAGTTTGCTATTAGAATGATTGGACACTCACATTTTTAGTCTTTACTGTCCCTTCTTCATAGGATCCAGTGACCTCAGATGTGGCAGACCTAAAAGCTATTGATGATTGGGACCCAGCTTGATCATTGTAATTTCATTCATTCAATTTCAGTGGTTTCATTTTTGCCATTTCCAGCAAAAAATATATTATTTGACTAGTTCTGGTTTATAAGAGTTCCTAGAAATCTTTTCATATTTTTCTGTATTTATCATACCATTTATTATATCACAGTAGTATTATATTACATTCATATACCCCAAATTATTTAGCCATTCCCCAATAGATGGGTATCTATTTTATTTCCAGTTTTTTGCTATCACAAAAAATGCAGCTATAAGTATTTATGTGTATATGGGTTCTTACTTGCTGTCATTGACTTTCTTGAGGGTATATGGATATCAGTGGGCTCTCTAAGTCAAAGAGCACAGATATTTTATTTGCTTTCTTTGAAAAATTCCAAATCACTTTTTAGAATGGTTGTATCAATTCACAGCTGTACCATTGATGCATTAGGTAGATTCAGAATATTTTGAATGTCATCAAGGGCATAACCTTTCATCGTCGCTGTGGTCTACCACCATTAGGACATAGTTGAATTGTGCTGTTGTGTGCTGCATTTGAATGTAAACTATTTAAACTTAAAGTCAGATAACACTTTTGTGTGTAATAGCTGTTAGATTTGTATGAATGGGGTCAAAGCCGTCTCATGCCACGACTAGTTAAAAACATATCTCAGTCAGTCAGTTAATCAGTGGAATCCAACAAAAAGAAAACTACACCATGCCCAAGGGGAACCTCTTCCAGACACTAGGAGCTGTATATTATGCCTTTACATGTATTCTCTAGACTTGAGACCACTTTCTTCTGGATTCTGTATGTTTTTGTGGGAGAATATGTCACAGATGTTTGGTATCAACTGTTTTCATGCCAACTATTCTTACTGTACCACCTTAGTAAATGCCCCTCTATAAAACTACTTAAGGATAGCTCGCTGCATTGATTCTCAACTAAAAATCTTTTTGGGGAAGCACGCTAGTGGGGGCTTGAGGCAATGGCACTCTGAACTCTCAGAAGTACATACCCCTAGATCCTTGATAGAGAGAGGGAGGGAGGGAGAGGTAGAGAAAGGGGGAGAGAAAGAGACAGAGACAGAGAGATAGAGACACAGAGAGACACAGAGAGATAGAAAGAAAGAAAGAACCAGAGAGCCAGAGCCAGAGACACAGAGAGAGACAGAGAGACAGAGAGAAAGAGAGAGAGAGGGAGAGAGAGAGAGAGGGAGGTGGGGAGGAGAGAGAGAGTGCTGTGGCCAAGCCTCCGGGAACCCAATTTATCAGTGGGAGTGGGAGTTGGGATATGTGTCCATGGTTCATACATTTCTAAAACATTATTCATTTTGGTAGGTTCAATGTTACAGCCAGTTTCCAAAAAACTTCAACTTTCAAAAATGGAAACAATTCAAAAAAATGGCTACATATAATAATTGGGAATTTTTGAAAGTTACATTTAAATTTTGTTGTTTTAAAATTTAACTAACTCTAGTTTTAAAAAATAAAATAATATAATTTTGTTCTGGATAAACATATAAGCAGTTCGAAGAGAAAACTCATTGGAGCAGCTGCAAAGAGTGCAAACACAGACCATAGAGACTGTTAAATAGTAGTAATATGGAACATTCAAGTGCGGTCAAGTCAACAACCAACACTTGCCTTGTGCTAGGTAAGGGCTAAGTGCTGGGAATATGACTCCAAGTAGAAAGAAACATGGTCCCTGCTCTCAAGGAACTTACATACTTTTAAAAATTTTACTTTCAAAGCTATCCCCCAAATCCCTCCAAACACCTTTTAAAAATGGCTCTGAACAAATTCTAGAGCTCCAGAACCCATGAAATAGCAGAGGGAAACAGGTCTCCAGCTCAGGAGAACCTGGATGGTCACTGGGAAGGGTCTATCACGCGGTGCTGGGAGCGGAGCACAGCCCAGCATGGGCCGCACCAGGACCAACCAGAACTGGAGTCAGCAGGCCAGAACAAGCCTTAAGGCCATGAATCATTGAGCTGTGGCAGTTACTAGACATCTCAACCCACAAACGCCAAAGAGCAGGTTAGCGGGAAACTGCAGGATCGAGGCAAGAGCAGTCCAGCACCATCCCTGGGGATGGCAGAGGTGGTGCAGTGGTGGCAGTGGCAGTAGCAGGAAGCTCCTGAGGCTGCTTCCAGAGCTCCAGCTTTAACTGCTTCATGAGTCCCTGGCTCCCATGGTGGGAGGAATCTAGCAGCGGGAGTGCAAGGAGTGGTCTGTGGGCACAAAGGCAGTTTCTCTTGCTGTGCCCTGCTTGGATCTGGACTGCAGTCCTGGTTGATGGTTCTTGGAGGAGGAGGAACGCTGCTGTGATAGAGTAGAGTAGATGCAGCTCTGAAAACAGTAGCGCTTGGACCCTAAAGCTTGGGACAAAGTACTCTACTCTACAAGCAGTCGTATCCTGACAAAAAGCTCAAGGGTCAAGTAGTTGGCTGGGAACGTGAACAGGCAGCAGAAACAAACTCAGACTCAAACTCAGACTCAAACTCAAACTCCAGATTCCTTTTTTGGTGATAAAGAAGAACAAAACATACAGCCAGAAAAAGTCAACAAAGTCAAAGAGCCTACATCAAAAGCCTCCAAGAAAAATATGAATTGGTCTCAGCCCATGGAAGAGCTCAAAAAGGATTTGGAAAAGCAAGTAAGAGAAGTAGAGGAAAATTGGGACAAGAAATGAGAATGATGCAAGAAAACCATGAAAAACAAGTCAATGACTTGCTAAAGGAGACCCAAAAAAATACTGAAGAAAATAACACCTTAAACAATAGACTAACCCAAATGTCAAAAGAGCTCCAAAAAGCCAATGAGGAGAAGAATGCCTTGAAAGGCAGAATTAGCCAAATGGAAAAGGAGGTCCAAAAGACCACGGAAGAAAATACCACCTTAAAAATTAGATTGGAGCAAGTGGAAGCTAGTGACTTTATAATAAATCAAGATATTATAAAACAGAACCAAAGGAATGAAAAAATGGAAGACAATGTGATATAACTCATTGGAAAAACCACTGACCTGGAGAACAGATCCAGAGATAATTTAAAAATTATTGGACTACCTGAAAGCCATGATTAAAAAAAAAGAGCCTAGACATCATCTTTCAAGAAATTATCAAGAAAACTGTCCTGATATTCTAGAACCAGAGGGTAAAATAGAAATTGAAAGAATCCACCAATCACCTCCTGAAAAAGATCCCAAAAAGAAAACTCCTAGGAATATTGTCACCAAATTCCAGAGTTCCCAGGTCAAGGAGAAAATACTGCAAGTAGCCAGAAAGAAACAATTTGAATATTGTGGAAACATAATCAGGATAACACAAGATCTAGCAGCTTCTACATTAAGGGATCTAAGGGCTTGGAATATGATATTCCAGAGATCAAAGGAGCTAGGATTAAACCAAGAATCACCTACCCAGCAAAACTGAGTATCATGCTCCAAGACAAAATATGGATTTTCAATAAAATAGAGGACTTTCAAGCTCTCTCAGTGAAAAGACCAGAGCTGAATAGAAAATTTGACTTTCAAACACAAGAATCAAGAGAAGCATGGAAAGGTAAACAAGAAAGAGAATTCATAAGGGACTTACTAAAGTTGACCCGTTTTGTTTACATTCGCACATGGAAAGATGATGTGTGTAATTCATGAGACCTTTCTCAGTATTAGGGTTGTTGAAGGGAATATACAAATTGAATAAAGGGGGACAGGATAGGATGGAAGGAAATATAGTTAGCCTTTTACAACATGAGCATTGTGGAAGTGTTTTACATAATTATACATGTGTGACCTATGTTGAATTGCTTGCCTTCCTAGGGAGGGTGGATGGGAAGGGAAGAGGGGAGAGAATTTGGAACTCAAATTTTTAAAAGCAGATTCTCAAAAAAAGCTGTTTTTGCATGCATCTGGCAAACAAGATATATAGGGAATGGGGCATAGAAATCTAGGCTGACTGGGAAACAAAGCAATCAGAATATATGCTATCTTGGAATGGGGGGGGAGGGTAGAAATGGGGAGAAAATTTGTAACTCAAAATCTTGTGGACAGTGTTGAAAACTAAAATATTAAATAAAAATGATAAAAAAAATAAAATTTTACTTTCATTTTTGGTTCCAAATTTTCTCTGTCCCTCTATCTCTTATTCTATCCATTGGGAAAGTAAGAAATGCGATACCCACTATACATATGAAGTCACACAAAACATCTCTGCATTAGCCATGTTCCAAGAAAAAAAAGCAATAAAAATAAAGGAAGAAAAATATGCTTCAATACACACCAAGACAACTGGTTCTCTATCTGGAAGTGGATAGCATTTTACATCATGAGCCTTTGGAGCTGTGGTAGATCCATTCAACTGATTAGAGTTACTAAGTCTTTTGTAGCGGATTATCTTTACAGTATTGCTGTTAATGTATAGATTGTTCTCTTGGTTCTGTTCACTTCACTTCTCATCGGTTCATATAAGTCTTCCCAGGTTTTCTGAAATCATCCCCTTCATCATTTCTTATAGTATAATAGTATTCCTTCATATCTACTGATGATCATTTAAGATCATCTGAACCCCAATAAGGGCCAAAGCCTGAACTAATCAACCAAGAGAAGAACCGCAGCATAACAGACATGCCCTTCTTTACTCTTTGAGCAAACCCAGGGAATGCTTCTTCCTGTGTCAATAACTACAAGGCGAGATGTAGCTGACTAAGAGCATTTTTATCTGTTTATGGCCATTAAGGATAAGGTGCCTTAACCCAAGACATTATCTTGAATAATTAGACTTTTCTTATCTTATTTTAGGGACATATACTATGGTATGTCATGTTAATAGTAAAGGAAACACAGATATCCTGGGTTGTAATTTCAATTGACACTTTGTCAACTCTTTTATCTTATTGTATTTACAACTTATTCAATTAAGAAAATTCCTTTCTCATATTATGGTTAAATATATACGGAGAGCATAAATTTGAGTGACATAGACATTCTGAGTTGGGATTGTTCTGAAATGTATTTAAGACTTCTAATTCTTTTTATCAGACAGCCAAAACTTAAGTTTTGACTCCATGTCCATGTATCTGCTAACTTTACATGAATAAAACAATATGAATTTATGTATCATCTAGCTTGTTTGCCTCTTTTAACCAAACTTCCGGGTTGACACTATATACCACAACTTGTTCAGCCATCCCCCAATTAATGGGCATCTCCTCAGTTCCCAATTCTTTACCACCACAAAAAGAGATACTATAAATATTTTTGTACCTACTGGTCCTTTTCCTTCTCTTTGATTTCCTTGGGATATAGACCTAGTAGTGGTATAACTGGGTCAGAGGTGATACAGTTTTTGAGTCCTTTGGGCATAGTTCCAAATTGTTCTCCAGAGTGGTTGGACTAGTTCACAGCTCCACTGACAATGTATTAGTATCCCTATTCTCCTACATGCCCTCCAGTAGCTGTCATTTTCCTCTTCTGTCACCTTGGTCAATCTGATGAGTATAAAGTCATACTTCAAAGTTATTTTAATTTATATTCTTCTGATTATTAGTGATTTAGATAATGTTTTCATATGAGTACATTAGTATTCATAAATTGAGTGTGAATTGGATAAGCTAATCCATAAAGTGCAAGTGGATAGCAGAATTGATTAGAAACCAGAACCGAACAATACTTTGTGTACAAGAGACACACTTGAAGCAGAAAGTAGAAAGTTAAACATAGAGAGTTAAAATTAAGATCTTGAGCATAATCTATTATGCTTCAGCTGAAGTAAAAAAGGCTGGGTTAACAATCCTGGTTTCAGACAAAGGAAAAGCGAAAAATAGACCCAATTAAAAGAAATAATCAGGGAAACTGCATTTTGCTAAAAAATACCATAGACAAGTAATATTAAAAAAATTTACAGCAAGTTTCTCTGATAAAGGCCTTATTTCTCAAATATATAGGGAACTGAGTCAAATTTATAAAAATAAGAGCCATTCCCCAACTGATAAGCTGATGTGAACAGGCAGTTTTCAGAAGAAGAAATCAAAGCTATCTATAGTCATATCAAAAAATGCTATAAACCACTACTGGTTAGAGAAATATAAATTTTTTTGAACATCTGCTTTTAAAACTTTGAGTTACAAATTTGCTCCCCTCTTCCCTCCCCACCCACCCTCCCTAATAAGGCAAGCAATTCTACATAGGCCACACATGTATCATTACGTAAAACCCTTTCACAATACTCATGTTGTGAAAGACTAACTATATTTTGCTCCCTCTTATCCTGTCCCCCTTTATTCAATTTTCTCCCTTGACCCTGTCCCTTTTCAAAAGTATTTGCTTTTGATTACCTCCTCCCACATCTGCCCTCCCTCCTATTGACCCCCCTTTTATGTCCCCCTCCTCCTTCTTTCCTGTGGGGTAAGATACCCAACTGAGTGTATATGTTATTCCCTCCTCAAGTCAAATCTGATGAGAGCAAGATTCACTCATTCCCCCTCACCTGCCCCTTCTTCCTTTCCAACCAACTGCTTTTTCTTGCCACTTTTATGTGAGATAATTTGCCCCATTCTATCTCTACCTTTCTCCCTCTCTCAATATATTCCTCTCTCATTCCTTTATTTTATTTTTTAAGATATCATTCCTTAATATTCAACTCACCCTGTGCCCTCTGTCTATATATGTATGTATGTATGTATGTATGTATGTATGTGTATTCCCTTCAACTACCCTAATACTGAGGTCTCATGAATCTCACATCATCTTTCCCTGTAGGAATATAAGCAAAACAGTTCAACTTTAGTAAGTCCCTTATGAATTCTCTTTCTTGTTTACCTTTTCATGCTTCTCTTGATTCTTGTGTTTGAAAGTCAAATTTTCTATTCAGCTCTGGTATTTTCACAGAGAAAGCTTGAAAGTCCTCTATTTTATTGAAAATCCATATTTTGTCTTGGAGCATGATACTCAGTTTTGCTGGGTAGGTGATTCTTGGTTTTAATCCTAGCTCCATGGACCTCTGGAATATCATATTCCAAGCCCTTAGATCCCTTAATGTAGAAGCTGCTAGATCTTGTGTTATCCTGATTGTGTTTCCACAATACTCAAATTGTTTCTTTCTGGCTACTTGAAGTATTTTCTCCTTGACCTGGAAACTCTGGAATTTGGTGACAATATTCCTAGGAGTTTTCTTTTTGGGATCTTTTTCAGGAGGTGATTGGTGGATTCTTTCAATTTCTATTTTACCCTCTGGTTCTAGAATATCAGGGCAGTTCTCCTTGATAATTTCTTGAAAGATGATATCTAGGCTCTTTTTCTGATCATGGCTTTCAGGTAGTCCAATAATTTTTAAATTATGTCTCCTGGATCTATTCTCCAGGTCGGTGGTTTTTCCAATGAGTTATATCACATTGTCTTCCATTTTTTCATTCCTTTGGTTCTGTTTTATAATATCTTGATTTCTCATAAAGTCACTAGCTTCCACTTGCTCCAATCTGATTTTTAAGGTAGTATTTTCTTCCGTGGTCTTTTGGACCTCCTTTTCCATTTGGCTAATTTTGCCTTTCAAGGCATTCTTCTCTTCATTGGCTTTTTGGAGCTCTTTTGCCATTTGAGTTAGTCTATTTTTTAAGGTGTTATTTTCTTCAGTATTTTTTGGGTCTCCTTTAGCAAGTCATTGAGTTGTTTTTCATGATTTTCTTGCATCACTCTCATTTCTTGTCCCAATTTTCCTCTACTTCCCTTACTTGCTTTTCCAAATCCTTTTTGAGCTCTTCCACAGCCTGAGCCCAATTCATATTTTTCTTGGAGGCTTTTGATGTAGGCTCTTTGACTTTGTTGACTTCTTCTGGCTGTATGTTTTGACCTTCTTTGTCACCAAAAAAAGATTCCAAAGCCTGAGTCTGAATGTGAATTTGTTTTCCCTGCCTGTTCATGTTCCTAGCCAACTACTTGACCCTTGAGCTTTTTGTCAGGATACGACTGCTTGTAGAGTAAAGAGTACTCTGTCCCAAGCTTTAGGGTCCAAGCGCTGCTATTTTCAGAGCTACTTCTACACAGCAAGCTCTGCCACACCAGTGCTCCTTCTTCCCCAAGAACCACCAACCAGGATTGCAGCCCAGATCCAGGCAGGGCAAAGCAGGCTTTGCACTCCCGCTCTAATCTGCTGCTCAATCCCTCCCACCAGGTGGGCCTGGGGCTGGAGGCAATTGCAACTGTAGCTCTGGAAGCAGCCTTAGAGCTGCACCACCTCTGCCACCTCCAGGGCAGTGGCCAACCATGAACTTCTTTCACTCTGTCCCAGAAGCTTTTCCCACTAACCTTTTCTGTTGTCTTTGGTGTTTGTGGGTTGAGACATCTGGTAACTGCCACAGCTCACTGATTCAGGGTGCTACACTGTTCCACCCAGCTCCCAGTCTGGTTGGTCCTGGTGCAGCCCATGCTGGGCTCTGCTCTGCTCCACTCCAAGCTCCTTGCTTCCCAGCGACCATCCCGGCTGTCCTGGGCTGGAGCCCTGCTTCCTTTTGCTATTTCATGCATTCTGCAGCTCTCTAATTTGTTCAGAGCCATTTTTATAGGTGTTTGGGAGGGACCTGGGGGAGAGCTCAAGCAAGTCCCTGCTTTCCAGCCGCCATCTTGGCTCTGCCCCCGAGAAATATAAATTTTAAAAAATGTTGTGGTACCACCTCACACCAATCAGAAATTACAATTGCTGAGGGGATGAGGGAAAATGCACACTTTAATGCATTGTTGGTGAAGTAGTGAACTTCTAGAAAGCATTCTAGAGAAAAATTTGGAACTATGCCCAAAGAGCTATAAAGCTGTGCATGCCCTTTGACTGGGAAATAGCACTGTTAGGTCTGTATCCCAAAGAGGTCAAAGAAAAAGGAGAAGGACCTATCTGTAGAAAAATATTTATAGCAACTCTTTTTGTTGTGGCAAAGAATTAGAAATTGAGGGGATGCCCAGCAGTTGGGGAATGGCTGAGCAGATGTGGTTAAAGGTACTTATTTGATTAAAAGATATGACATGTTGTTGAATTTTTTTTGGAGGGGGGAGGGCAGGGCAATTGGGGTTAAGTGACTCACCCAAGGTCACACAGCCAGTAAGTGTGTCAAGTGTCTGAGGCCATATTTGAACTCAGGTCCTCCTGATTCCAGGGCTGGTGCTCTACTCACTGTGCCATCTAGCTGCCTCAGTGTTGTTGAATTTGATGTAGTAGGCAGTTAAGTATGTGGTTCACGTGAATAGGCTGTGGTATATAATTGTGATGGAGTGCTAGTGTGCTATAAGAAAGGATGAGGTAAGTGGTTTCAGAAAAACCTGGGAAGACTTATATGAACTGATGCAAAGTGAAGTGACAACCAGGAAATCGTGGTGCACAGTAGCAGCAATACTGTAATGATGATCAACTGTGAAAGACTTAGCTACTCTCATCAATATAGTGATCCAAGACAATTCTAAAGGATTCATGATATAAAATGCTATCCACCTCCAAAGAGTGAATTGATGAACTCTGAGTGCAAACTGAAGTATAATTTTCTCACTTTCTCTAATTTTTTTTCCTTTTTTGTTTGCAATATGGCTAATACAGAAATGTTTTGCATGATTTCACATGTATAATTGATATCATATTGTTTATCTTCTCAGTGAGTGGGGGAGGGGTGGGAGTGAAGAAGAGAATCTGGACCTCAAAACTTGAAAAGAAAAGACTATTAAAAATTAAAAGTTAGCCATTCCCCAATTGAGAAATGGTCAAAGGATATGAACAGGCAGTTTTCAGAGGAAGAAATTAAAGCTATCTACAGGCATATGAAAAAATGCTCTGGATCGCTGCTGATTAGAGAAATGCAAATCAAAACAACTCTTAGATACCACATCTCTCCTGTCAGATTGGCTAAAATAACAAATCAGGAGAATGATAAATGCTGGAAAGGATGTGGGGAAATTGGAACATTGTTGCATTGCTGGTGGAGTTGTGAGCTGATCCAGCCATTTTGGAGGGTGGTGTGGAACTATGCCCAAAGGGCTATAGAAATGTTCATACCCTTTGACCCAGTAATACCACTTCTAGGGTTGTATCCCAAAGAAATCATGCAAGCGGGAAAAGGACCCATATGTACAAGAATATTTATAGCAGCTCTCTTTGTGGTAGCCAAGAATTGGAAAGCAAAGGGATGCCCATCAATTGGGGAATGGCTGAACAAGCTGTGGTATATGAAGGTGATGGAATACTATTGTGCCATAAGAAATGGGGATGATGCAGACTTCATAACAACCTGGAAAAACCTACACGACATAATGCTGAGTGAGCGGAGCAGAGCCAGGAGAACGTTGTGCACAGCCACAGATATGTGGATTCCGTGAGGACCAACCCTGACATACTGCGCTTCTTTCAGCAACCTAAAGGGGCAAGGACAATTCCAGGGGACTCACGATGGAGAATGCTACCTTCATTCAGAGAAAGAACTGTGAAGTTTGAATACAGACTGAGGCACACTACATGCTTGCCTTTTCTGCTTCTCTTTTGTTTTTGTTTTTGGGTTTTTTTTTTCTTGTTTGTTTTGTTTTTTTTTTTTTTTTTGGTTCTGCTTCTTCTTTCTCATGATTCATTCCATTGGTCAAAATTCTTCTCCACGACTTGACTAGAGCATAAATTAATTCAATGCGAAGTTATACATGACAGTTATATGAGACTTCATGCCGTCTTAGGGAGGGAGGGGGGAGGGAGGGGAGAAAAACTGGAACTCAAAACTATGTAGAACCGTGTGTGGTAAACTAAAAATAAATAAAACACCTTTAAAAAAAATTAAAAGTTAAAAAGACTCATAATTACAGACATTGAGTAAAGATCACTGCATTTTCTTTGTATAAATGTTTTAGCTGCAAATAGCATGAAATCTAATAAATGGGAACATCTTGAAAATGGGTATGCAGAATCCATTGTCAAAGCAACAGAATTTTTTCCCAGAGAAAATTAGATGATCCTATTCAGCAAAAACAAAATTCCTGTGACAGCAAAATGATTTTTTTTTTTGCAGTACATAAGGTTGCTTGGCAATTTGGTAAGCAGTATGGTGATAATGAGACATATAGTTTCATTTGGTAGCAGAAACATCTGCAGATATCAATACAGTCAAAGTAGTGCTTGGCAAGTCAATTTCATAGCACTTTCAAATGGTTATTCTTGTAGACAATATAGTGGGAAACAGAGTTGTCTATAAACACTAAGAGATTTATGTGATCAATTAATTGAGAAACTACAAGCTGCTCATTTTGCATCACAAGCGGATAAAGCAGCAGATGTAGTTAAAGGTGCTTATTTGATCAAAAGATATGACATGTTGAATTTGACGTAATAGAGAGTGAAGTATGTAGTGCATGTGCTGAGTGCAGCTATTCAGAGATGGAAGATGCCCACATACCCTCTCCTCCTTGATCGTCTCCTAGTTACCCTCTCTCTCCAGAATCAATGGCAGCCTAGTGAGCATATTCTGTAATATATTCAGAAATAACGAAAAATTACAAAGTTCTCTCCAATTAACTCAAACTCCCACCTCCCCCCAGGGCTCTTAATCTCAATCACCTTAATTCATAGGATTCACTAATTCACTGCTAATAGCTTTGTAATTTCTAATTGCTAGTGCCTTTATTCTTTAGCTACCTTGTAGTTAACTACCTTATATTTATAATATATATTTATTTGCATTTATTCTGAACATATATATGTACATACAGATATGTTCATGTTGTCTGCCTCTAATAAAATTTAAGCTTCTTTAGAGTTAAAGTTGTTTCATTTTTTGCTTCTATTTCCAGCACCTAGCGCAATGCCTGGTACAAAGTAGATACTTAATAAAATACTCATTGACGGATTTATTGAACATAAAATGCACAAATAGACATTTAAAGGAAAATTGCTTCTAGTTGCATGCTGTGGTAGCATTGCTATGAGGCTTGGATTTTACTTTCCTCCTCAAACTGGTTGGTTTGAAAGGAATAGAAAGAAAGGGTCTAAAATTTACCTTGGGCAAGTTGTCCAAAGCATAGCACTCTGGAAAAATGGAGAGAAAAAAAGCTTGATTTCACCAACAGGAACAGCTGCATTCCTGGCGTCAGACACTCTTCACCATTCCTGGCTCTCTCTAGGCCACCCCAGCAACATGGCTACTCTTGTTTCATTCTCATCTCTCATCCTCCATGTGTGATCTGCAAAGAGATTTGAGTTCATACTTTGCATTTTTCTGTTTTCAGTCTAAGGGCTGTCTCATGCTCTCTGCCATACTCAGGAGGAGGGGTTCTCCTCCTGCAGATGGATGATCACTTCTTCTTTCTTCTCTGTCTTGCTTCCCATATCCATGGCCTTGAGAATGAGTCCCTTCAAGGCCAAAGGAACTGGAATCCTAAGGACTTCCACAGGAGATTTGCCTGCATACACTCTAGCTCACCAAGTCTCCATGACCCCTGGTCCTCTTAAGTCTATGATTTCTAGGAGGTCCTTTTGAATCTTCCTAGACCTCAGAAAACCCAGGCTGCATCGATGATGTAAAATATTTGTTACTCTGAAAACACATCAAGACATTTTCAATATAATTGACATATTTAATCAAAATGATATAATGTGGTCGAATTTCATTAAACTCTGTAGTGATGGAATTCGTTCAGTGTTAGGATGAAAAATGGGACTATAAGCACTAGTTAACAATGTGGCCCCTTAAGGACTATGGGCCCATTCTCTTGAATTAAGAAATTTATTTAAGGACAGGTTCTTTCAAATTGACATGAGAACAGTCAATTTTACCAAAAGCAGTCCATTAAAATAAAAATTCTTTGTAAAATTGTGTGATGATGTAGGAGCAAAGAAGAAAATACTTCTATATTTTTAAAAACACACTGACTTTCACATGCTAAAGAACTTCCAAGGATATTTGAGCTCTAAGAATAAATTGCCATTTTTTCTGGTAATAGTAGTAAAGATGACACAAATTATTTTTATAACAAAAATTCTTCCCTGAAACTTGGTACGTATTTTTGAAAAATGGGGTGTTACAAATAAATTAATACAAGCTCTTCACACTCATACCCTGTTTCAGAAATTTAAAATGATGACATTTATGGAAAATAGCTATGGATAATGAATTTGCAGAATATAGTAAGTTTCCCAAAATAAAAAAAAATACTTGTTCTGCAAATGAAACAGAAAAAAGTAAAGACTTGAATTTTTGATCATTTAACTAATTTACAGAAGCTATTTGTAGACTATTTATTTTGAAGACTTAGATATTTCTAAATATCAATACATCTGGCATGGACAAATACAGCAATTTGGTCTTACGTCATTTGAACAAAAAGAGTTGGCAGAATTATCTTGTGATAGTATATTGAAGCAAGTGGTTGAACTGGAAAATATTATAATGTTTTTGCTAAGGGCAAATACATTTTTATTTACCAAAGTGGCACCAATACCATGTCAATGTTTGAGAAACTCTACTTAGAAAAACAAGGTCACCCATCACATTCATAATATTATTATAGTTATTATTTTTTATAAATTATAACTATGATAATTGGTGTGGGTGGTGGGTGCTGGAGGTGCCTGTGATGTGTCAGAGACGTGGACCTTCCTCCGATTTCCACATTTATAGAAAGCAGCAGGTGTAGGGCAGACTAGGTAGTGTAGAGAATAAAGCGCCAGGTCTCGAGTCAGAAAGAACTAAGCTCAAATCCAGCCTCAGACACAGCCTAGCTGGGTGACCCTTAACCCTGTTTGCCTCAGTTCCTCATCCTTAAAATGAGCTGGAGAAAGAAATGGCAAATCACTCTAGTATCTTTGCCAAGAAACCCCAACTAGGCTCACGAAGAGATGGACATGACTGACCAACATAAGGCGTGTAATGGATTGCTTGGCCACCAGATGACTTTCCGATTACCTATGATAGGTTACTTCCCCTATTACTCCTCTGAGCCAATGTGTGACACCAGTGGCATTCCTCCCTCTTTCCTCCCCCAAGTTAAATAGAGGTTTTCAAAGAAACAAATCTCCACCTTGTGTTTAGGATTAGATTTGTTAGAATTACAATTTAGTATTACATGCAGTTGCAAAGAGAGTTTGTTGGGAACTCTAAGTAACAGATTTGGTCAAGTAGCTTTTATACATTCCCAGGATTAATTTAGGTGGTTTTCTCTGAGTTTAACACTTAAGTGTAAAATGTTAGATCCAGGGATAGAATCATAATTTAGAGGAAGTAAGTCCACACACCTTTGGGGGTTTTATCAGGACCTTCACAAGAACTCCTTTAATGCTTTGCTGCTTCTGAACCAATGGTTTTAGTTCTTTTAGTTACATTTTTTTGAACAAATCATCTGGATTCTTTTTAGAGCTGCTCTCCCTTTCCCTGCTCCCTCCCCTCTTCCCCCAGCACACACTTTCTACTAGCAAATACACACAAGAAATAAACGGCAATTAGAGGCCTTACTTTGTTTCCTACAGGTCCAGAGGTATGATCTTGTACATGATCCCCAAATGACCAAAAATAGGAACTCCCCTTCTTTTCTGCTCTTTTTGACCCCTTCTTTACCATGTTTGGATTCTTTCTTTATTCATAATCCCCCAGTCATACTAAAAATCCAAGGGCAACCCCCTCCTAACATACACTCACAGGTGAGTCCCCTGGAGGACAGCTGCTCTAAGTTCAAGGTACTCCTTGGGTATACTCTCCTAAAACTATAGCACACAAGCCCCCATTAATGTGACTATCTTTCAGTAGTCTGTCAGAGGACACAGTTATTCCAATGTAAAGGCATTTAATTGTAATGGTGGGCTCCACATTTTTCATGGACTATCATTGCATAGCTCGAAGGAAGACAGAATAGACATGTATAGACTCTTCTCCCTGCCCCATCCTTCACCAAGGGAGTCTTCAAGGTTTTCCAGAAGGGGAGGCAGGAAGTTGGGGCCAGAGGCCACCACTCTGCTCTCTTCAGAGAGAGAGAGGGTATTGGGCTAGAATTATATCTCTCTACTATCTTAAATATTATTATTCTAGAGGGAATATGATCATGTTCAATCTAACTTCTGATCACTTTATCATAATGGGGGAGAACAAGACCTCAAGCTCTATATCAAAGGCTTGACCCTTTTCCTACCAAATACCAGTTTCACATATATAATGAATTGCAAGGAAACCCATTTATCCAAATCATAGCAAAACAGAAATCAGAGAAGGAGAATATATAATAGACAATACAGAGTGAAGGAACTCTTTCACTGGGAGCAAGATAGCTCAATTCAACCAACAAAAAGAGAGAGAGAGAGAGAGACAAAGAGAGAGGGACGGGGGAGAGAGAGAGAGGGAGAGAGAGGGAAACACTGGATGTTACCCAAGGAGAAACTTCACAAAGTCTTGGGTATAGCAAGCTAGGACAGGGACATGATAGAGACCACTGGCTCCTCTCATGTCTTCCCAGTATATTTTCTGTCAATAACCTGAAGTAGGGTTGGGATCATCCATCTTCCTTCTCAAGGCTGGAAGCCAGAAGTGCCTAAAGTGACATGATGCTTGAAGAATCCTGAAGACTGAAGAAAGCTGGAGATCTCCTGCTCTCACCAGGGCAGGGTATTCATCTCCATGAATAAGAAGAAAGTCCCATACCAATAGGCCTTGGGACAGGGGTTCCATAATAAATAGCACAGTAAGATTTATAGTAGAACATTTGCCCACCCCATAAATGTTGAGAACATTCAGCAAACAAATACAGCATCAAAGGGAAAGATGTCCAGGTCCAGAGTTTATACATGTTTATACAGCTTCACTTATGACAATATGGGGCCCCTGTGGCTACTTTGTGATGTCCCTGACCTGCCACTCATTGGACAATACATCTTGGCCTAATGAGTTACTCCATTGGGCTTACTACATGGCATGTTGCTCTTCTGGTTGGCCCCTATAGCACCTGGTTTGCCTGAACTCTTTGACTACAGAACTGTTATAGGCTTTCATAGAAATGGAACTCTTGCCCTGAGACTGGGTGGACATCTTCCCAGTTCTACTCCTTCAGAATCTTGCCTCTGAAACCTGCTTTCTCCTGAGCAGCAGGGTCCAAGCTCTTTCTTTCCTCAACCTCTCTCTCTACCCAGAAGATTGGGGTCCATAAAGAAGTGTTCTTGAATTCAGCTTTCAAGCTACATACATGCATATGTCTCCTATGACCACACACTTTTGCTAGAGGATACTGTTGTAGATGGTGGGTATTGGGGGAGTGGGGAGAGGAAGAAGGAGAGAGAAATTACCTTCTATACTTTGTTGCACTCGCAAGAGGGATAGGTGAGTCTTCAGTTCCTGCCAGAGCTCGCTCTTAAGCTTGGTTTCTTGGAGTGAGAACATCTTGCTTTATAAAGCCCACCAGTGGCATAGCTGGTCCTTAGCAAGTCAATTAACTAGAAGGTCCATGTTTCTTATCAATGGCTAATTCATTACAATGTCATCAATGTTGTTTGTGTACACACACACACACACATACACACACAAACACATCCCTTGTAACAAAGAATAAAAGAGAAAGAAAAGTTTAGCAAAATTAACCAACACCCTTCCACCACCCAGGTGCTGAGAAACTGGACGTGACTCTCTTTCTACTTCCAACCTGGCCCAACCATCCAGTCACTCTCTCTCTTGCTATGTTTCTACATTTCTCTAGTCATCCCACAGGATCCAGAGTCAAGACAACTAATCATCTGCTTTTCTCCCACCTTGTCCAGAGGAAGAGTCAGGTGACTCCATGCACCTGGTTTTATCAGCAACACCACCCTTCAGAGAATGTGAGCCACAGAATTCACCTGACAGTTCTGTAAGATGAATCCTCAGCAAAAACAAACAAACAAACAAACAAAAAAAAAAAAACAACAACCAAAGAGAAACAAAAATAAGATCCTACATACAGTCCAGAATGGAAAAAAAAGAGGGCTAGAAACCAGTGGCATCTGGAAGAGTGCTTACACCAGGGAAGCCACAGTAAGCACCAATAAATTAACTGAAGCCCATGAACTCTGGAAAAGGGGCCACAGCAGTGGAGAAAAGCGGGGCGGGGCGGGGGGGGGGGGGAAGGAACAGAAAAAAAACATTTAACGTAATGAAGAAACCTGAGTTAAGATAAAGCAATCTCAGATGAAAAGGGGAACTCCACTACAAATATGAGCAGAACTTCAGAGGAAAAAGAATGGCTTGGGCATGAAGACTAAAATAATGGCTGGAAGAACTGAGACAAGGGACAAAAAATGAAATTAGACTCATAGAAGCTCTGGAGGAAAGAGTTGGAAGGAGAATAAATAATTTAGAATATCAGGTAGAAAATTTTACCCAAGTAGCTGTCTCCTTAGTAAATAAAATGGAGCACTGAGAACTAAATGAGGCAGCAAGAACTATTAGAACATAATCAAAAGTTTGTTAAAATAGAGAGAATGTAAGGCATCTGTTATTGGAAACAACTGACCTCAAAAACATTTGGAGAAAGAATTTAAGAATCATTTAACTCCCTGAAAACCGTGATGAATCAAAAATTTGGATGCCGTACTTCAAAAAAATAAAATAAAACCGTTCAGATTTATTAGAATTGGAGGCACAATGAAACTACAAAAAATCCACCAACCACCTACCAAAAGAAACCTCAAACCAAAAATGCTCAGGAATGTTGTAACCAAATTCTAGAGACACTGAGTCAAAGAAAAAAAAATTTCAAACGACCAGAAAAATGAGTTAAACTACAAAAGAGCCATGGTAAGAATAATGTAAGATTGCATGGTGCAACATCCAATTACTGTCAAGCTCTTCTCTATGGGGCATATCTGTAAAAATGGCCCATTTCCATGGTAATTCTGTACTTAGAAGTGTAGTTATGAAGTGGACAATACTTATGATCCCAGTTAGAAAGCAACATTCTCTAATGATGGGCCAGGGGGAGCTCCAAGCTCCCAAGAGCTTGTTCATTATGTCAGTTTTGAAAAGCAAATGCTTGCCCCTTATTGGGTCCTAGTTACAACTGAACACAGTGGCACTGGGTCATATACTCACCCTTTTTTCCAGAGTTGCTTATTATGGGTTGAATGATGTAATATGGTCCCTCAAACAAGATGGAGAGATTCTATTGCTAAATGGAAAAAGGCATATTAGAAATCATGCTTACTTGAGTCACTCTGCTGTTACTGCTCTTCACAAATGGGTGATGACTATGCCAAGACTTTCAGTCCAGACCCTGGAACCCTGCCTCCTCTGCTAGCCCAATGGGTTCCCACCTATAAGGACATGATGGCTCCTGAGAAACAGTCTGGTTAACTGATAGTTCCATCTGCTACAAGATTGGCCCATACAACTGGACTTCAGCAACTACTGATCTGGTAACAGGAAATACCTTAGGAAGAGGGGTGCTGGAAAGTCCCTCCAGTTGGCTGAACTTTAGGTTGCATGGCTGGTATGTGAGAGAGCCTTGAGGGATGGGCAGAGAAGATCTTCCTTTATACTAGTTCCTTGCCAGTCTCCATGGGTCTAGCTATGTGCTCTGGGGATGGAGAACACAGGACTGGACAATCAAAGGCTCTTCCCTTTGGATCAAGACCAATGAAAGAATTTTCCCAATGCCTTCCACTGCATATAGGTGTTTGTGGGGCATGGAAGCACCCATTAGAGAAATATGTAAACAACCAGGTTGGAATTATAACAAGAATCGCAGAGGCTGGGAAGTGGGTCTAGTGTCAACTTGGATATTTGGTTGGTGATACCATGCTGTGCTGAGCACAGGACCATATGATTCCTTTTCACTAAGGATAAGGTAGCTATTCCTTTTTAAAAAAATAATATTTTATTTCCACCCAATTACATGTAAAAACAATTTTTAACATTTGTTGGATTTTTTTTTGTTTTGAGTTAGAAATTCTATCCCTCCCTCCCTTCTTCCCTACCTCCTCCCTGGGATGGTAAGTAATCTGATATAGGTTATACATGTGCAATCATGTAAAACACTTCCATATTAGTCATTTTATGCAACAAGACTCAAAATGAAAGAAAGAAAGAAAAAAGAGAGGAAGAGAAAATAGTATGCTTGAGTCTGCATTCAAACAACATTAGTTCTTTGGAGGTAGATAGCATTTTTTTTTTATCAGGAGTCCTTTGGGATTGTCTTGGATCGTTGTATTGCTGAGAATAGCTACATCATCCATAGTTATTTGTTGTCCAATATCGCTGTTACCATCTACAATATTCTTCTGGTTCCGCTCACTTCACTTTGTATCAGTTAATGTAAGTTTTTCCAGGTTTTTCTGAAAATATCCTGCTTGTTATTTCTTATAGCACAATAATATTCCATTACAATCATATACTACAACTTGTTCAGCCACTCCCCAATTGATGGTTATCACTTCAATGTCCAGTTCTTAGCTACCACAAATTTTGTTTTGTACCAATAGGTTCTTCCCCCACTCTTTTTTAATCCATTTGGGATACAGACCTAGAAGTGGCATTGCTGGATCAAAGGGTATGCACAGTTTTATAACCCTTTGGGCATAGTTCCAAATTGCTCTTGAGAATGGTTGGATCAGTTCACAACTCCACCAACAGTGCATTAGTGTCCCAGTTCCTCTCATTCCCTTCAACATTTGTCATTTTCCTTTTCTGTCATGTTAACCAATCTGATAGGTGTGAAGTGGTACCTCAAAATTGTTTTAATTTGCATTTCTCTAATTAATAGTGATTTAGAGCATTTTTATCTGACTATAGATAGCTTTGATTTCTTTATCTGAAAACTCAAGGCAGCTGTTTCTAACCCAAGCAGCCCTCAACCTGCTCCTAACTGGCAAAATGGCCATCTTAGGACAAGAAATTGGCTCCTGCTGATGAACAGCTGCATTATTGTTCCTTTGACCACATAATGACTGCGTACCAAGCCAGGCTTCTAACCTGAAGCCATGTCTGTGACAAATCAGTACTACCCTGGAAAGAAGCTTGTCCCATTACTTCTTAGTTCCATTCTCCAGGAAGTCTTGCCTGATAAGAGTGAACTATTTTGGGATATAATTCTGGCTAATTCTCTCTGGCCCTTCTCTAGTCCTTTCTCAGCACAGAGTTGCCTTGGCCTCATGCTTCTTACCCCTCAGAGCTCCATCTACCTTAGAGAAATAGCTCAGATGCCTACAATTGATACTCTTCCTTTCCTCTGGGATGGTTTCAAGGACCTCCTTCCCAGAAAGGGTTTGGGGGACGGAGTGGTTGCATTATTGGGAAATGTTTTGTTTTCTAACAGGATAGGGGAGCAACATAAACTTTTCCTATGTAACCACGGAGGGTAGTGTTTACCTGGAAAAAAAGGGGATTCCTGGTTGACTTGGAGAGAATTCTGAGACACTAGATGAAAGTGAAGGAGAATTCTTATTTAGTCACTGTAGAAGAAGGGGGAACCTCCCCAGCAGTGGCCTCTAAGGTGGCAAAGATGTAGTATCATTCCCTGGATGTAGATCTCAGAGAGGGGGAGGTTTTGGCAGGTGGTCCAGGGAATGCTGAGTGGATGATGATACAGGGAGAACCTCCATATCAATTTTGATCCTGGGATAGGCAAGTTTTATAGGTAGGCTTATATAGTTCCTGGGTGAATCTTGTTATATATGTTCCCAAATATTTTATAGCTTCTGCTATTATTTTATTTTTTTAAATTATAAATTTATTTTTTAAATTTAGTTTACAACACCCAGTTCCACAATTTTTTGGGTTCCAAATTTTCTCTCCCTCCTTCTCCTCCCCCCTCCTCCCCAAGAGAGCACGTAATCCAATGTAGGTTCTACATATACCTTCACAATGAACTTATTTACATAATAGTCAAGTTGTAAAGAAGAATTATAACCAATGGAATGAATGGTGAGAAAGAAGAAAGGAAGCCAAAAAAGAAGTAAAAAAAGAGAGCAAACAGTTTGCCTCAATTGGCATTCAGACTCCATAACTCTGTCTCTGGATGCGCATAGCTTTTTCCATCATGAGTCTTTTGGAGCTGTCTTTGAACCTTGGGTTGATGAGAGGAGCCAAGTCTATCAAAATTAGTCCTTATAGATACCTTGTGTCTGTAATTGTGTATAATGATCTCCTGGTTCTGCTTCCCTCCCTCAGCATCAGTTCATATAAGTCTTTCCAGGTTAATAATGAAGTCCTTCTGCTCCTCATTTCTTATAGCACAATAGTATTCCATTACATTCATATACCACAATTTGTTTAACCATTCCCCAATTGATGGGCATCCCTTGATTTCCAATTCCTTGTCACCACAAAAAGAGCTGCTATAAATATTTTTGTGCATACTGGTCCATTTCCCACTTGTGTGATCTCTTTGGGATACAGCCCTAGAAGTGGTATTGCTGGGTCGAAGGGTATGCATTTTTATAGCCTTTGGGCATAGTTTCAAATTGCTCTCCAGAATAACTGGATCAATTTGCAACTCCAAAACAATGTAACAATGTTCCAATTTTCCCACATCCCCTCCAGCATTTGTCATTTTCCTGTTTTGTCATGTTAGCCAATTTGACAGGAGAGATGTAGTGCCTAAGAGTCGTTTTGATTTGCATTTCTCTAATCAATAGTGATTTAGAGCATTTTTTCATATGACTATAGATATCTTTAATTTCTTCCTCTGATAACTGCCTGTTCATATCCTTTGTCTATTTCTCAATTGGGGAATGACTTGTATTCCTATGAATTTGGCTCAGTTCCCTGAATATTTTAGAGATGAGGCCTTTATCAAAGATACTGGTTGTAAAGATTCTTTCCCAATTTTCTGCTTCCCTCCTAATCTTTGTTGCACTGGTTTTGTTTGTGCAAAAACTTTTCAGTTTAACATAATCAAAATTATCCATTTTGCATTTTGTAACACTCTCTATCTATTGTTGTGTCATGAATTCTTCCCTTTCCCATAAATATGACAGGTAAACTATTCCTTGCTCTCCCAAATTGCTTATAATATCAGACTTTATTCCTAAATCATGAACCCATTTTGACTTTATTTTGGTATATGGTATAAGATATTGCTCCATGCCCAGTTTCTGCCCTGCCATTTTTCAATTTTCCTAGGAGTTTTTGTGAAATAGTGAATTCTTAGCCCAGATTCTTTGGGTTTATCAAAGAGTAGATTGCTATAGTCATTGACTACTGCATCACGTACCTAACCTATTCCACTGATCCACCACTCTGTTTCTTAGCCAGTACCACATAGTTTTGATGACTGCTGCTTTATAATACAGTTTAATATCTGGCATGGCTAGGCCACCTTCCCTAGCATTTCTTTTCATTAATTCCCTAGATATTCTAGACCTCTTGTTCTTCCAGATGAATTTTGTTATTATTTTATCCAGCTCTGTAAAATAATTTTTTGGTAGCTCGATTGGCATGACACTGAATAAATAATTTAGGTAAAATTGTCATTTTTATTATATTAGCTCAGCCTAACCACGAGCAACTGATATTTTTCCATTTATTTAGATCTGACTTTATTGGCGTGAAAAGTGTTTTATAATTATGCTCATATAGGCCCTGGGTTTGTCTTCGCAGATAGACTCCCAAATATTTTATCGTATCTACAGTAACTTTAAATGGAATTTCTCTTTCTATCTCTTGCTATTGGGTTTTGTTAGTAATATGTAGGAATGCTGAGGATTTCTGTGGGTTTATTTTATATCCTGCAACTTTGCTAAAGTTTTTTATTATTTCAAGTAGTTTTTTACATGATTCTCTAGGATTCTCTAAGTAAATCATCATATCATCTGCAAAAAGTGATAATTTGGTTTCTTCTTTGCCTATTCCAATTCCTTCAGTTTCTTTTTCTTCTCTTATTGCTACAGCTAACATTTCTAGTACCAAATATAATAATAGGGGTGATAATGGACATCCTTGTTTCACCCCTGATCTTACTGGGAATGCATCTAGCTTATCCCCATTACAAATAATGCTTGTTGATGGTTTTAGGTAGATGTTATTTATAATTTTAAGGAAGGCTCCATTTACTCCTATACTTTATAGTGTTTTTAATAGGAATGGGTGTTGTATTTTGTCGAAGGCTTTTTCTGCATCTGTTGAGATGATAATATGGTTTCTGCTAGTTTTGTTGTTGATATGATCAATTATGCTGATAGTTTTCCTAATATTGAACCAGCCTTGCATTCCTGGAATAAATCCTACCTGGTTGTAGTGTATTATTTTTGTGATAAGTTGCTGCAATCTTTTTGTTAATATTTTATTTAAAATTTTTGCATCAATATTCATTTGGGAAATTGGTCTATAATTTTCTTTCTCTGTTTTGACTCTTCCTGGTTTGGGTATTAGTACCATATTTGTGTCATAAAAAGAATTTGGTAGGACTCCTTCACCTACTTTCCCAAATAGTCTATAGGAATTAATTGTTCTTTAAATGTTTGATAGAATTCACATGTAAAACCGTCTGGCCCTGGAGATATTTTCCTAGGGAGTTCTTTGATGGCTTGCTCAATTTCTTTTTCTGAGATGGGGTTATTCAGGTATTTTACTTCCTCTTCTGTTAACCTGGGCAATTTACATTTTTGTAAATATTCATCCATATTCCTAAGGTTGTCAAATTTTGGGGCATACAATCGGGCAAAATAATTGCTAATTATTGTTTTAATTTCCTCTTCATTGGAGGTGAATTCATCCTTTTCATTTTTGATACTGGTAATTTTATTTTCTTCTTTTTTTAAATCAAATTGACTAAAGGTTTATCAATTTTATTGTTTTTTTTCATAAAACCAGCTCTTGGTTTTATTTAATTTAATTTAACTAATTTAATAGGTGTCTTGACTTCAATTTTATTAATCTCTCCTTTGATTTTCATTATTTCTAATTTGGTTTTGAATTGGGGATTTTCAATTTGTTCTTTGTTTAGCTTTTTCAGTTGCATGCCCAATTCATTGATCTCCTTTTTCTCTATTTTATTCGTGTAAGCATTCAGAGATATAAAACTTCCCCTAAGAACTGCTTTTGCTGCATCCCATAAGTTTTGGTATGTTGTCTCATTATTGTCATTCTCTTGAATGAAGTTATTAATTGTTTCTATGATTTGTTCTTTGGCCCACTCATTCTTTAGGATTAGATTATTTAGTTTCCAATTAATTTTTAGCTTATTTTCCTATGGTCCTTTATTACAAATAATTTTTATTGTATCATGATCTGAAAAGGATGTTTTGACTACTTCTGCCTTTCTGCACTGGATTGTGAGGTTTTTATGCCCTAGTACATGGTCAATTTTTGAGTATGTGCCATGTACCACTAAGAAAAAAGTATATTCCTTTTTATCCCCATTCAGTTTTCTCCAGAGGTCTATCATCTCTGCCTTTTCTAAAATTCTATTCACCTCCTTAACTTCTTTCTTGTTTATTTTGAGGTTAGATTTATCAAGTTCAGAGAGGGAGAAGTTGAGGTCTCCCATTATTATAGTTGTGCTGTCTATTTCTTCCTGTAACTCCCTTAACCTCTCCTCTAAGAATTTGCATGCTATACCACTTGGTGCATATATGTTAAATAATGATATTGCTTCGTTGTTTATGGTGCCTTTTAGCAGGATGTAGTGTCCTTCCTTATCTGTTTTAATTAGATCTATCTTTGCTTTTGCTTTGTCTGAGATTAGGATTGCTACCCCTGCTTCTTTTACTTTAGCTGAAGCACAATATATTCCGCTCTAGCCTTTTACCTTTACCCTGTGTGTATCCCCCTGTTTCAAATGTGTTTCTTGTAAACAGCATACTGTAGGATTATGGTTTTTAATCCATTCTGCCATCCATTTCTGTTTTATGGGAGAGTTCATCCCATTCACATTCACAGTTATGATTACTGTCTGTGTCTTTTTCTCCATCCTATTTCCCCCATTTATGCTTTTGTTACTCCCTTTCACCTTCCACTCCTTAACAGAGTTTTGCTTTTGACAGCTGCCTTCCTCAGTTTACCCTCACTCTTGATTCCCCTCCCTTATCTTACCATTTTCCCCTTGCTACTTCTTCCCTCCCTTCTGACCACCCCCTCCCTTTTTTCCCCTTTCCCCTCCTACTGCCTGTAGAACAAGTTAGCTTTCAATACTTACCAGTGTTATGTTATTCCCTTCTTGAACCAACTCCAATGAGAGTAAAGCTCAAATGCTGCTCTTCTCCCTCCCTTCTTTCCTTCTACTATAATGTATTTTTGTGCCTCTTCATTTGATGTAATTTACCCTTTTCTACTGCCTCCTTACCTCTTCTCCCAGAACCAACCCTTTATATCTCTTAATTATATTTTTTTATCATTATATTGGCTATTTTAAACTGATGCCCACAGTCTATGAATATCCCTTTCAAGTGTCATAATAGGTACACTACTCGCAAGATTGAGATATATATATATATATATATATATATATATATATATATACAAAATATATAAACGAGATAATCATATATAAGGATGTACCTAATTAGTCTTATTGATTAACTAGGGTTCCCCCCCACCCCATTTACTTTTTTATGTTTCCCTTGAGTTCTGTATTTGGAGATCAAATTTTCCATTGAGCTCTGGCCTTTTCATCAGGAAGGTCTGGAATTCCCTTATTTCCCTGTCCATTTCCTTGCCTGAAAAATTATGCTTAATTTTGCTGGGTAATTGATCCTCAGTTGTAGTCCAAGCTCCTTTGCCTTTCAGAATATCATATTCCAATTTCTCCTGTCATTTAGTGTAGAAGCTGAAAGATCCTGTGTGATCCTGACTGTAGTTCCATGATATTTGAATTGTTTCTTTCTAGCTGCTTGCAGTATTTTCTCCTTGACTTGGTAGTTCTGGAATTTATCCATAATATTTCTTGGAGTTTTCAATTTGGGGTCTTTTTTCAGGGCATGATCAATGGATTCTTTGGATGACAATTTTACCCTCTGGTTCTAGGACCTCTGGGCAACTTTCCTTAAGGATTTCACAGAAGATACTGTCCAGGCCTTTTTTTCATCATAGCTTTCAGGTAGATTGTCTCTCCTGGATCTATTTTCCAGGTCAGTTGTTTTTACAATCACATATTTCACGTTTTCTTCTATTTTTTCATTCTTTAGATTTTGTTTGACTGATTCTTGATGTGTCATAGAGTCATTAGCTTCTACTTGCAAAATTCTAATTTTTAGTGTTTTGTTTTCTTCCTTTATCTTCTCTATCTCCTTCTCCATTTGGTTGATTTTACTTTTCAATGAGACATTTTCTCCATTTATATTCTGATTTTCCTTAACCAATTCCCCAATTTTACCTTTTTAAGATTTCTTTTCCTCATTGAATTTTTTTCCCATTTTTTCCATTTTTTCTTTTACCTCCCTAATTTGGTGTTTAAAGTCCTCCTTGAGTTCTTCCAGGAATGCTTTTTGGTCTGGAGAGCAGTTCACTTTCCCTTTGGAGGTTTCAGATGTGAGTGTAGTGTCCATGCTGTCCCTTTCTGAATTGGTATTTTGATCTTCCCTGTCTCCATAGTGTGAATCAATTATCTTCGGCTTCTTAGTGTGTTTTTTTCATGGTGTTTTTTTTCCCTCCTGGCTTCTAAAGTGGATCTCTGTTTCTGAGGCTCAGGGGGCTCTGTCCCAAGTTTCTTGTGTTGGAATCTGTGGGTCTGCTCACTGGCTTTATGTTCTATGGCCTCTGGTTTTATGAGGTGTGGGAGATGGGTGGTCTGGCTGCTGGGAGTCTCCTCTTCCCTAGGACTGTTCTACAGCATGGGTGGTCTCAGCTCTTGTCTGTGCTGGTATCTGCCACTTCCCCTGGCTGTGCAAATCCATATCTAGGGTCCTGGCATTGACATTAATTAGCTCCACCGCCTGGGGCTCAGTTACTCTCGTTGTTCTTCTGAGTGAGGGCTGCTGGGACACCTCTCTTCCTGCACTAGTCTCCTTCTGCCACCACAGGAAGGGCCCTCTCCTCCACTTCTCTTGTTACTGAAGCCCCTCTTCTGGCTCCTCTGTTTCTCCTGAGGTATTATTCTTTGGGTTTATTTCAAGGGAGGGATATGAGCCATTTTACCTGGCCATCATGGCTCCCAGAAGTTCAAGAAGGCAAGTTTCAAACCGTTAGACTGTGGATTGGAGGCCTCTGGGCTAGCTGCTCCCGTGGCCGCAGGCTCTGTGCTCCGACAAACCCCATCCTGGTCTGAGAGGCCCGGGGCTCGATCGTGGCCATAGCCCATACTTCCACCCTGGGCCTGTTCCTGCTCTGGCATTTGGCTCACCCAGGGCTCTCCTAGACCTGTGCACTGGCTGGATTCCTCTGCTGTTCCCAGTTGGTTTGGTTTGGTGCTACATGCCCGATGCTCCTGCCCCTCTCAACCTACTAGTGGCTTCTAACTCAAATCTGCTCAGATTCACATTTTTAGACGTATCTGACAGAATTTGTGAGAGAGCTCCGGTAGTTCCTTTCTTTCACCTCCAATCTAATTTTTAAGGTGGTATGTTCTTCATTGGTCTTTTGGACCTCCTTTTCCATTTGGCTAATTCTGCCTTTCAAGGCGTTCTTCTCCACATTGGCTTTTTGGAGCTCTTTTGACATTTGGGTTAGTCTATTGTTTAAGGTGTTATTTTCTTCAGTATTTTTTTGGGTCTCCTTATGCAAGTCATTGACTTGTTTTTCATGGTTTTCTTGTATCACTCTCATTTCTTGTCCCAATTCTCCTCTACTTCTCTCACTTGCTTTTCCAAACCCTTTTTGAGCTCTTCCATGGCCTGAGACCAATTCGTATCTTTCTTGGAGGCTTTTGATGTAGGCTCTTTGACTTCATTGATTTCTTTGTCACCAAAAAAAATTCTATAGTCCAGGTTGTTTTACTCTGCCTGTTCATGTTCCCAGCCAACTACTTGACCCTTGAGCTTTTTGTCGGGATATGACTGCTTGTAGAGTAGAGAGTACTTTGTCCCAAGCTTTAGGGTCCAAGCGCTGCTTTTCAGAGCTACTTCTATTCCACTGTCACCTCTAGCTCTGCCACAGCAGCACTCCTCCTCCCCCAAGAACCACCAACCAGGACCGCGACCCAGATCCAAGCAGGGCGCTGCACCAGCAAAGTGCTCCTTGCACTCCCGTTCTGATCCACTGCTTGACTCCTCCCACCGTGTGAGCCAGGGACTCAGGAAGCAGCTAAAGCTGGAGCTCTGGAAACAGCCGCAGGAGCTTCCTGCTGCTGCCGCCACCACCACCACACCACCTCCGCCACGCCACCTCAGCCACCCCCAGGGATGGTGTAACCGGAATGGCCTTTGTTTTCTTTGAGTGACTCAGCTTACCTCATTGAGCCTCTGGACGCTGTGGCTTGCTCTTCCGGGGCAGGAAGCCCAGAGAGCATGCCAGGAAGCAGACAACCTCCTGTGTGATGAGTCATGGGGCTGGCTGAGGGGAGGTGTTAACGTCTACGCTAGGGGGAGGGGCCAAGTCAAGAACCAATCGGCCCTGGTCATTCAGGCAGCGCTTGATGATGTCAAAAACTCTATAAGAGGGGAGAGGACAGCTTGAAGCTCTCTCTTTCCTCTTCCGGTTGGTGTGGGAAGCAGCGGCAAGCAAGTGTGACTCTGGGCCAGCCCTTGCTCTCGGACCGATCCCAGATGTTGGTAACTATGAATTGTATTGGGTCTTTCTGTTGATATTTGTAATTTGTTTGTATTTTGGTTTTAAGGTTCGGGGTGCTGGTTTGTTTTTCCCCCGAACTAAATGAATGTTTTAAACCTCAGGGTGCTGGTTTTTTCCCCTGAAGTAAGTCAATGAATCTGTATTTGGTCTGTCTCTTGATGCTTGTCTGTATGCTCCCCTGAACTAACTGAATGCTAACTGAATGCTGGCCTTTTCCCCTGAACTAAATGAATGTTGTCTATATGCTAACTGAATGCTGGATTAAAGTAAGCTGGTCAACCCCTTCACCGTGCTTTCCTTGTTTAAGCAGATAAAAAGAACCTGTGCTTTCCTGGCAGCCTCCTGGGTCCCGGCGGCCCCCTGGGTGTCGGCTGTGGGGGAGGGATCTTACGCCCCCACCGAAGCTGCTACCTGGGTTGTTAAAACAGATGGGACCAGACCACTCTCACACCGATCCAGCAGTTTTTCCGCTAATCTGCTCTGTGGTCTTTGAAATTTTGAGTTGAGAAGTCTGGTAACTGCCACAGCTCAATGATTCATGGCCCTCAGGCCTGCTCCACAGACTCCAGTTCTGGTTGGTCCTGGTGTGGCCCATGCTGGGCTGTGCTCCGCTCCACTCCGCTCCCAGCACGCTGCAATAGACCCTTCCTGGTGACTATCCAGGCTATCCTGGGCTGGAGACCTGCTTCCTCTGCTATTTTGTGGGTTCCACAGCTCTGGAATTTGTTCAGAGCCATTTTTTACAGGTGTTTGCAGGGATTTGCGGGAGAGCTTAAGCAAGTCACTGCTTTCCAGGCACCATCTTGGCTCCACCCCCAACAATTTTCTTTAATTATTTCTTGTATTATTGTATCAACAATCTTTTTTTTATCATAATCTTCAGTTAATCTGATTATTTTTATGTTTTTTCTTCTTGATCTATTCTCCAAATTTGTTGTTTTTCTTATGTTTCACTTTCTCTTCTATCTTTTCATTATTCATGTTTTGTTTAATTATTTCTTGATCTCTTACAATTTCACAGCCTTCACTTTGCCCAATTCTGATTTTCAAGGTGTCATTTTCCTCCTTAAGATTCTGGATCTCCTTTTCTCATTGGTTCACTTTCCTTTCATAACCTTCTTGTTTTTCTTGGATTATTTTTATTTTTATTTTTTTTAGTTTTTCCTCCACCTCTGTCATTTGATTTTTAAAGTTTTTTTAAAGATCTTCTATAAATTCTTTTTGGGCAGGTGACCATTTGACATTACTCTTTGGGGGCTTCTTTACTTCAATATCCTCCTCTGAATATGAACCCCAGTCAACTCTATTCCCATAATAGGTTTCTATGGTTGGATTCTTTCTCCTTTGCCTGTGCATTTTTTTGTGGTAATAACTTGATTTTTGTAATCACCTCTAACCATGGGGTATGGGAAATGATGCCTCTTGCCTCAGATCTTCAGTTCTCCCCTCTAGCCTGGAACCAAAGCCAAATCTCCAACCTCCTGTAAGTGTCCACAGCCAGGGGCTTTCTGCCCCACTGCTTCTGCACTCACCTGCATATGCTGGTTCCTTCTTGTTCCCACTTCTTTGCAGCACAGCTGGGTCTGGTGTTCCTCATCAGCAGAAGTTTCCTCAATCTTCCTGGGATCAAATGTCCAACTCCCCTCAATATCCTGGGGTGAAAAGTTCCTGTGGCTGGGGCCAAGGCAGCCTCTCAAAGCAAATAACACCAGGGCTTGCCTCTAGTTGTTTAAGCAGCTTGTTGTTAAAATGGAAACTAGCCTGGAGGTGTTTATTCCTTGCAGGGACCAAACCTCTTCCTGGGAATTTTCTTCAGATCTTCTCAAATTGTCTGGGAAAGATCATGGTTGTGACCCTATTCTTCTTTGTCTCCACCCACACTTTGTTTGCCCTAAGGTTCTATTTTAACTCTTTTGTGGGGGAAAATCTTGAGAACTTGGACTTTTCTGACCTACTCAGCCATCTTCCCAGAATCCTCTCCTGGCTAGTTACTTTATATTGTCTTAAACTATTGATTACTATGGCTTACACAGTAATAGTTTCTCTCCTTTTCTCTTTTGACTAAATCTGATTTTAGCTTTAACTTTGTCTGAGATCATGATTACTATCCCTGTTTTGTTTTTAACATAATAAATTCTACTCCTGACCTTTATTTTGTGTTTGTGTGTATCTTTCATTTCTATAGCATTTCCTGAAAGCAATGTATTGTTGAATTCAGCTTTTTAATCTGCTACCAGTTTCCATTTTATTGGTAAATTCATGCTATTCACACTCTAAACTATAATTACTTGTATATTTTCCTCCTTCCTGTTTTTCTCAATATCCTTCTCACCCTCTTCCTATGCCTCCTCACTCCTCTACTTTACTTCTACCTGCTACCTTGCCCTTCTATTCCTTAACCTACCCCCACTCTAAGAATTCCTCCCTTATCCTGTCCCTCCATCCTGTCTCATTGCCCTTTTATTTCTTTCTGAATTTACAAGATTTTTATACCCTTCTAAATATATATGTTACCCCCTCTTTATCCCATTCCCATTAATTTACACATGCTCGTATACCCCCTTTATCCTATTCCCTATCCCTCCCTTATCCTCTCCCCCTCCCTATCCCCTTGCCCACTCATTTTTTTTCTGAATTTAGAAGAGTTTTATCCTCTTCTAAATATATATGTGTATATATGTATACATATATATATGTATATATATTGTTCCCTCTTTAACCCATTCCTGATGAGAGTAGGGTTCCAGAACTACCCACCCTCCTCCCTCATCTAATTCCTCTGCATCAGTTCTTCCCTTGAACTTCATTTGTATGAGATAATTACTCTTTTTACCTTTTCCTACCTCATTTTTCTTTTTTAAAATCACATCAAATGCAGCTCTCCCCCACTCTTTCTTTGGAACTAACCAATTACTAATGACAATCTTAGACATACGGTTTACATTTCCACATATAAAAAATAAACAATTTGTCCTTATTGAGTCCCTTGTAATTAGTCTTTGATGTTTACCTTACATTTCTCTTGGATCTTGTTTGTCAAATTTCCCATTAAGTTCTGGTCTTTTTGCAATAAAATCATGAAGGTTTGTCAATTCATTGAATATCCACTTTTTTTGTTCAGGATTGTACTTAACTTTGCTGGGTATGATATTTTTGGCCACAATCCCAGTTCTTTTGGTCTTTGATGTATAGCATCCCAAGACTTACAGTCTTTTAGTGTAGCTACTGCTAGGTCTTGTATAATTACTATTGAGGCTCTGCTATATTTGAATTTGTTTTTTCTTGTTGCTCATAATATTTTCTCCTTAACCTAGGGGTTTTGGAATTTGGCTATGATATTCCTGTAGGTTTTCCTCCTAGGATCTCTTTCAGGGATTTCTTCTGTTTTTACTTTTGCTTCTTGTTCTAACACTTCACAACATTTTCTTTAATTATTTCTTATATTATTGTATATTCTTTTTTTTTGATCATAGTTTTCAGGTAGTCCAATTATTATTATATTTTCTCTTGACCTCCAGATGAGTTTTTTTCTTATAAGATGTTTCACATTAAGATGTTTCACATTCTCTTCTAGTTTTTCATTCTTTAGATTTTGTTCTATTATTTCTTGGTCTCAAAACTTTGTTAGTTTCCCCTTGCAGAATTCTAATTTTTGAGGAGTCATTTTCTTTCTTAAGATTCTGGATTTCCTTTTCCAGTTGGTTGACTTTCTTTTCATAATCTCCTTGTTTTTCTTGGATTGTTCTTTTAAAAAAATGTTTCCTCAATCTCTCTTATTTGATTTTTGAAGTCTTTTTTGAGTTCTTCTTTGAATTCTTTTTAGGCAGGTGACCATTTGACATTACTCTTTGGGGTAGGAGAGGTTTTTTGCTTTAGTATCCTCCTCTGAAGATGATCTCTATTCCCATAGTAACTGTCTATGGTTGGGTTCTTTCTCTTTTGCCTGCTAATTTTTTTTAAAGCACCTCTAATATGATCACCTCTAATTCCTGGGGCATGGGGGATGGTGCCTCTGGCCTTGAGTCCTTCTTACTGATGTTTTTTGAGCTTTGTCTGGGGCTTAACCTCTACACTCCTTTCACCTCCAAGTCACAGCTAGGGAACCCCAGGCACACTGTGCTGGAAGTGCTCTTGCTCCCTGAGAACCGTCCAGTTGCCATGACCTTCTGTTCTCCCCTCTGGCCTGGAACCAAGACCAAGAACTCAGCTCACCTATAAGTGCCCACAGCTAGCAGTATCCCTGCCCCACTGCTTCTGCACTCCCAGGACCATGTCTCAGCAGCATAACTAGGCTTGGCATCCCTTGTCAGCAGAGGCTCCCTCAATCCCCCCCTCCAATGTCCCCCCCCCCCACCTCGGATGCTGGACTCCCCACACTGGGGGTCTGGGAGGTGAAAATTCCTGTGACTGAGGTTGAGGCTACCTCCCAACCCAGCTGCCCCAAGGGCTTGCTGCTTGCTGTTTCAGCGGAGCTGGTCTGTGGGTGTTTACACTTCACTCAGGCCAAACCTCTGTCCTTCGATCTTTCTTCAGATCTACTCTGGTTGTCCCAGGAGGACCGCTGTTCTGCCCCAACTCTTGCTTATTTTTGCTGCTCTATGTTCACCCTGTGGCACTGTTTTGTTTTGTTTGTGGAGGAAATCTAGAGAGCTTGGAATTTTCTGACCTACTCCATCATCTTCCCAGAATCCTCTCCTAGAAGCAATATTCTGACCTCTCTCTGCCCCATGCAAGTGAGATTAGTTTTTTTTTTGAAAAGGTATTGAGACTTGGTAAGATCAGGAGACTAAGGACTCAACCTTTAAGTGATTTTCTCATCACCTGAGTACAAGGCAACCACGAGGAGCTAGACCATCTCTCAGATGCTTAGCTGGCAAATCACAATGTGAATTTTGCTCACATGAATCAAGTCAAGGAGTTCTCATTGCTTGCCCTGGTGGCTCCCCTGTGCCCCAGGAGCACCTTGCCTCTCACTGTCAGAGAGAGATGGGTTAAAGGCCCAGACTGTGGGTGCTGTAGGTCCTGGGGTGGATGGGCCGGAACTCAGGAGGGAGGTACCCTGGGGAGCCTACCCAGGTCCATCTCCTGCCATCTTTTCTTTCTTCCTGCATCAGTTAACACACCCATCCCTTTAGCCTACTCCTCAGGGCCTTGAGCTTACAGCTGAAGTAATCCATCCATAAAGACTGGGGAGCAGGGGAAGGAGTTGAATTGTGAAGCCAAATGGGCAGCAACTTTTAATTTGTATGTGCACTAGGAGAGGGTGCTGATTTCAGCACCTTGGCTTACTTCCTCCCTTCTCCCTTCTTGGTCCCAGGAGGCTGCGGAGGTAGAAGGCCTCCTGCGTCCATTATAGGCTAGTAACCTAGCTCTAATCTGCTGGAGGTCAGGCAGCTCTAGATCCTGGTCCTGGTTCTGGGTCCTATCTTCCAACTTAGCCACAGAATTGTTCCTTATTCATTCTCCAAGGATGAATTACTTCTCCTGCTGAGGGCCATCTCCAGCCATCCTGATCTATTTCTTGCCACTAGACCAAGATGACTCTGGAGAAGAAAGTGAGGCTTATGACTTTGCACAGCCCTCCCTCACTTCAGTCCAATTCATTGGCAAGTCATGGCATCAACTTCCTGATGTCATGATCCTTTTTGAGAATGAAGGATAAACAGCAACTTCTCCTGCAATGGCTAAGTAAATCTCCTTTTGTTAACTACAGAATGACCTAGGAGTCTCTCATTTTGTACCAGTAGTTAATTTAAACTACTAGAGGACTTGTCAGCTAGGTGGTACAATGGATAGAGGGCCAGGCCTGCAGTTAGGAAGACTCATCTTCCTGAATTCCAATCTCCCCTCAGCCACTTACTAGCTTTGTGACCTTGGGCAAGTCACTTAACCCTCTTTGCTTCAGTTTCTCTATCTGTAAAATGAGCTAGAGAAGGAGATGACAAACCACTCCAGTATCTCTGCCAAGAAAACCCCAAATGGGGTCACAGAGAGTCAGATATTCCTGAAAGGAGTCTACAACAACAGCAGGAGACTGGCTTGAGTCAGGCCCAGCCCAGAACACACCCATTGTCAATGGAAGAGAGTGATTACAATCTTATGAAACCAGAGTATGGAGACACGCAAGTAGGGTCCAGACAGGGTAACCTACAACTTTGAACTATAGTTAGACAAGAGTTTAATGAAACCCCTCTCCTGGGCCCCTCTACTCTCCTGCTAAGCTTCCAGGCTATTTCTCCAGGGCTACTAAATGCCACGCCTTTTCTTCACTGCCAAGGCTGTGTTAAGCCTTTAAGTAAAGCTTTAAGCCTTTAAATTAAGCTCTTACAGGAAAACGCAGTCTTCAGCCTTGGACTGCAGGTCTTCTCCCCTGCCTGGGCTCTGAGGCAATATATTTTTGTCAGCTAAAGGTAGGTGCGCCAAGCCTGGGGTAGGTAAAGCTCTTCCATGTCTGCTCCCTTGGCTGAGTTTTAAGGGCTTTACACCTCTCAGGAAATAGTCGAAGATGAAGAGAAAAGTAATGATGGAACTTCTGACGCTCCTTGGTGCACTCTTTCAAATGGCAAAGTTTCTCCTCCAATCAGCTTGGCTAAGCAGCAAAACCTTCTCTCTAATTCACTATTTCAAGCAGCAGATGATGATGTAGATTCTGGAGTCTTGCTGTGACCCAGCTTTGCAGTAATTCTGGGACCCAATTCTGAGAATTTTTTTCCAACCTATTCAGAAGTCTGGTCTTTATCAAGCCTATGTATCTAAAGCAGGGTCTCTTGTGTAAAATGACTCATCTCTATGTTACGATAGAAAACCAAAATCCACATTTTTGTCAGTCATATTACACCTAGGGAATATATAATTGTTTTATAGTCCCCAAACAGTTCTAGCTTTTAGTGTTTCTCAGCTATCCATCTTTAAAGTTCTCATGTCAGTTGTATAGAAATTGGATGCTCTAATGCCCAGAGGATACTCTAAGGTGAGTATCCTTCTCTAAGGGGCTGGTTTTTTTCAGTGTCTATCCTGTCTTTGTTTTCTCTCTTTTCTATTGATAAAATTGCCCAAATGGGAAAAGGGGGAGTATCTGATGTGTGGATATAACTGCAAAGCACCCTCGACAGGAAAAAAGGGGCAGAATTTAATTGAAGAGATGTTAATTGTTCAGAGATGGACCATGCCATTAGGATCAAAAAGACAATATCTCTGAAATTAATTTATAGATTTAGTATTATACAAATCAAGTTACCAAAGCTCCCTCTTCTCCCCTCCTCCTCACTTTGCATCACCCAAATGCCTTGTGACACCATCTCCTCCTTCACCTACATTGCTTGTGAAGATGTGGCCCTTTTCCTTATGGAAGCAAACCCCCTACCTAGCCTTTTCTCAATTCTTTCTTTACATCTCTGCAGCATTTGACACAATCAATCATTCTCTTCTCCTTGATACTCTTTTCTCTCTAGGTCTTCATGACTCTAGTCTCTGCTCATTATCCTACCTACATGACCACTCCTCCCTCTGTACTATTTCTCTACTCTCTTCTCCCTCTGTACTATTTCACTTGGTAATCACATCAGCTCCCATGAATTCAATGATCATTTCAATGCTGATGATTCTTAGATCTACTTATCCAGCCCTGACCTCTCCTGACTCCACCTTGCATCCCCATCTACTAGACATCTCAATCTATAAACATCTTAAACTCACCGTGCTCAAAAATGAACTCATTATCTTTCTCCCCACCCCCCCCCCTTCCAAACTCCTCCATTACTATCTTTTACCACCATCCTTCCCATCATTGGTGATGCAGTGGCTAGAGCTCTGGGCCCACAGTCAGAAAGTCCTGAGTTCTAATCTAGGCTTAGATGCTTACTGGCTATGTGACCTTGTGAAAGTCATTTAACCTTTGTTTGCCTCAACTGTAAAATGGGGTTAGTAATAGCACCTACAGCACATGATATTTGTGAGAATCAAAGGAGATAATATTTGTAAAAATCACTCAGCACATAGTAGGTGCTATACAAATGCTTATTCCCTTTCCCTTCCCCCTCACCCAGCTTGCAAATAAGGCTGAGAGAAATTAAGGCAACTTGCCCAGGCTCTCCCCCTCCCCCCATAGTAAGTGGCTGAGGTAGGATTTGTACTCAGGTCTTCTAACTATAACTCAAGTGGTCTATTAGCTGCCCACTATCTGTGGAGGTCCCCCAACACTCTGTCCTGGGTCCCCTTCACTTCAGGATCACTGCTGGAGGAGTCTTTGTCTCAGCCCCATTGGGCTGGGTCTTGAAGGTCACTCCATCCTTCTTGGGAAAAGTCCCCTGTTCCTGGAATGCTCTCTCTCCTCGCCTCCACCTCCCAGCTTCCTTTGAGACTCAGCTCAAATCCCCACTTTCCCCTCGAGGCCATTCCTAATCACTCCACTGTTAGTATCTTTCCTCTGAGATGAATGGTTATCCTGCCTATATATGGAAAGTACTTGGTTGTTTACATGTGGTCTCTACCATCAGAATATAAGCTTCTTAAGGAAGAGAGGGCAATGGCCATCAGAGTTTGCTCTGTTTGGTTGTGACTTCATATCCTAAGTCCTTAATAATGTACCTGGAAAGGAGGGTGTGCTTAAGTAAGTTTGTTGATTGATTGAGATTTTATTAAAGGTTTCTTTTGAGTATGGGCTGCACTAAATGTTACTAATGTCTCTTCCACCTCTCTCATTTTGCGATGCCATGATCCAATGCATTTAGCATTCATTAAAAAAAACAAAGTTGACTTCCAAATTTTCTCTGCCCCTCCAGTGCCTCCCCCAACTAGTGAGAAAGCAAGCACTATGACACGCATCATACAGGTGGAGTCATGCAAAACACAAATACATTTGGAATTAAAAGGGAAGTGGTTAACTAGAAAAAATTTTGTAGCAAATTTCTCTAATAAATGTATGATATTGAAGATAAAGGTCTGATGCTCAAGATCTAGAGAAAATTGGTTCAAATATATGAGAACAAGAGCTATTCCCTGTCATTCTGTATCTCTTCTGCCCTTTGTAGCTGACAAGGTATCTACACTAGGTGCCTCCACTTTCCTCTCACTCTGTTTTGAACACCTTATAATCTGGCTGCTGACTTTATCATTTGACCACTACTGCTCTCTCCAAAGTTACTAACGATCGTAGTTGCCAAATCCAATGGCTTTTTTCTCAGTCCTCATTCTTCTTGACCACTGTGGCCTCCGGCACTGTTGGCCTCTCTTTCTTCCATGATACTCTCTTCCCTCTAGGTTTTTAGGATGCCTCCTTCTCCCCCTCCTGGTTCTCCTCTTACCTCTTTGGCCACTCCTCCTTTGTCCCCTTTGCTGGATCCTCCTCCATATCATGCCCTCTTACTGAAGGAGCCCCTCAGGGTTCTGTTCTAGACCCCCTTCTCTTCTACCTCTATATCATTTCACTTGGTGATCACATCAGCTCCCATGGATTTAATTACCATCTCTATGCTGATGATTCTCAAATTATCTATCCTGCCTCAACCTTTCTGCTGACTTCCAGTCTTACATCTCCAACTGCCTTCTAGACGTCTCAAACTGGATGTCCAGTAGACATCTTAAAGCAAACATGTCCCAAACAGAACTCATCATCTTTCCCCTAAACCCACCCCTCTCTTTCTTCCTTATTACTGTAGAGGGCAACACAGTCGTCCAGTCCCTCAGGTTCACAACCTGGAAGTTATCCTGGATTCTTCACTATCTCTTACCCCCACATCCAATCTGTTGCCAAAGCCTGCCAATTTCACCTTTGCAATATCTCTCAAAGATGTCCCCTTCTCTCCTCTGACACTGCCATTCCTCTAGGGCAAGCCCTAATCACCTCACACCTGGATTATTGCAATAATCTGCGGCTGGGTCTGCCTGTCTCAAGTCTCTCCCCACTCCAATTCATCCTCCACTCAGCTACCAAAGTGATCTTCCTAAAGTATAGATAGGACAACATCACTACTCCACTCAATGGACTTCAGTGGCTCCCTATTGCCTCCAGGATCAAATGCAAATTGCTCTGTTTGGCATTCTTCATGACCTGCTCCTTCCTACCTTTTCAGTCCTCTTATACCTTACTCACCAACACTTACCTCTTCAGTACCATGACACTGGCCTCTTTGCTGTTCTATGAATAAAACACTCCATCTCTCAGCGTTTTCTCTGGCTGTCTGCCATGCCTGCAACACTCTCTCTTCCCCTCCCCACCTACTGGCTTCCTTTAAGTCCCAAGTAAAATTCCGTCTTTTATAGGAAGCCTTCCCCAACCCCTCTTCATTCCAGTGCCTTCCTTCTATTAGTTATTTCCTACTTATCCTGTCTATAGTTTGCATATATTTCTTTGCTTGTTGTCTCCCCCATTAGACTGTGAGCTCCTCAAAGGCAAGCACTTTCTTCAGCCTCTTTTTATATCTCCAGAGCTTAACACAGTGCTTAGCACATAGTAGGTGCTTAATAAATATAGGTTGATTGATTATTTAAGAAATGACAGAAGGGATGAGTTTAGATAAACCTGAGAAGATTTGTATGAATGGATGCAGAATGGAGGATAATTTATATAATGAAACACTAAAGGAGAATAATAATGAAAGACTTTAGAACTCCGATCACGGCAACGAACCAGCAGGACTCCAGAAGGCTGATGATAATATGCTTCCCACCTCTTGGCACAGCGGAAATGGACCAGAGGTGCAGAATGAGGCATATTCTCCTACATGGCCTCTGTGCAGAGTTGCTTTGTGGGACTATACTTAGTATGAGGGAAAGAGAAGATCTGTGGAAAGAAGGGGATAGCAGTGTATAATGATTTAAAAAAAAGAAAAGAAAGAAAAGTGTCAAAACATTTAAACAAGTACTCAGATGAGAGCAGAGGGAAGTTCAGAAGGGGATACAGACAAACAGAGTAGTGTTGGAAACTACTGTGTTAAATTTAATGAAAAGTAAAACACAACTGTATGAAAATTGCATGGAGTTATATATATATAATCCTCCTTCTGTTTATTGTATAAAGAAATGTTTGTGTTTGTCGAGTTGCTAATAATAAAAAGATAATTTTAAAAATAAAATAAAAATGAACCAATTCATCATCCCTTCAATAATTCGCTCTTTGGGGTCATGTGATCTCTTAGACTAACCAGGTAGCATAGAAATGCAAACAAACTCAAATGGCTTTGAAAAACCTAGTGGTTGGGAGGATTGGCAGTCGCCAGTTGGATGGGCTCCCCTTCCCCAAGCTTTCCTCCCACAGAATCAAAGGGAGGGCAGAGGATAAAAAGGAAAAGGTTGAGCAAAATTTTTGAATTCTCAGTCAGCCAATAAACATTTATTAAGGCCTACTATGTGCCAGACACTATATTAAGCACTGGGGATACAAAAAAAAAAAGGCAAATTATTGTCTCTGCCCTGGAGCTTGCAAACTAAGCTTTTTGAACTCTCAGAAATTTCCTCAACATGTTTGTGAGTAGGTGTGCTGGTAAATGGTTGACAATGGAACTCTCTGAAACAACTGGGCTCTCCGAAAAGGCAGGACACACTGAAGTTTAATGTTCATGTTAATATGTTAAGAAACATTATCTCTGTCACTTTCTTAAGTGTAAAGAATCAACAAAACAGGGCAGCTAGGTGGTGAAGTGAATAGAGCACCAGCCCTGGAGTCAGGAGGACCTGAGTTCAAATCTGGTCTCAGACGCTTGACACACCTATTAGCTGTGTGACCTTGGGCAAGTCACTTAACCCCAATTGCCTTGCCTTCCCTGCTCCAAAAAAAAAAAGAAAGAAAGAAAACAATCCGATTGATTTGTAGCATTTGCTGATGTCTCAGGTGTAAATACAAAGAAATTTTATCATTGAGTTATGTGCCAGGCACTGCCACTACTGAGGCCCAGCTCTGTCCCTATCCCCCTGGGCTGGGTGCTGAACACCACCACAGACACTCTCTTGTCTCCTTATGCCAGGCTTTGATCCTGGCCACTATACACGAGCTTTTCCCCCAGTGATGAGTCTAGAGTGCTATTGCAGACATTGCCACATTCTTTTGTACTGGGATAGAAACATTGCTCCATACATTGCCACTCTCCTCCTGTGCCAGGCAATGCCATTCTCAAGGCCTGTGCTCTGCCCTCCTATGCCCATTGAGAATTGCCCTATAGTGTCCCAGGCCAGGGTGTAACCACCCTCTGCTAGTTCACCACAATGAGGAGATCAGAGGTCAGGAAAAGCCATTCAGGACCATTCAGGCCACCGAACTCAGAGAAATATGCCAATACTTCTTTACTACAACAACATCTCATCATCTCTGACTGAATCACCATAAAAGATTCATACGTGCACATTGACAAACTTTTTTTTTGGAGGGGGAAGCAGGGCAATTGGGGTTAAGTGACTTGCCCAAGGTCACACAGCTAGTAAGTGTGCCAAGTTTATGAGGCTGGATTTGAACTCAGGTCCTCCTGACTCCAGGGCCGGTGCTCTACACATCACACCACCTAGCTGCCCCTTAACAAACACTTAAAAGATAAAGTAATAACCCATTACACCGACCACCTGGACTTTTCTCTCAAAAGGTAAAGAAAATTTTATAGAACTGCTCTACATAGCGATCACATTCACTTTGGATCTGTATCATCTAAGCAAATCACTAAGTCCATTTTTTTCTCATCAGAAAGTCCAGAAGATGGTTCTTTAGTTCCTTCAGGTGCAGGCTGTTCCAACCTCTTGAATACATTGGGTTACTACTGACAAAACAGGGAACATCTGTTTCTCAGTGGTGCTTTTTGGTCACCTGAGCCTAATTAGGGAAAGAAACGTAAAGCAGAAGGGGGAGCCAGACATCTCGGCCTGGCCTCAGGATCACCCAGGCAAGCATCTTACTCCTGGGATGGGGAAGGGGGGAAAGATACACTGCCTTCTTTTTGTAAGTCCAAGGGAAGGGTTGGCACTGGATCTATCCCAAGAGAGGGGAGGGGTAGAATCTTTCTAAAGTTCCTCCCACCTGCTAGATAGAGCAGCTTCTCCATAAAAATCTATTTCCCATGGTGTTCAGCGACGCATCCTTTTTGACAGAACCCCTAGTCATGAGGACACAAGGACCAATCAAGAATTGAATCTCAGTAAAGAACAGTAAACTTGAACTTGAACTTGAAATCAGCACATGCTCTGATACCTGATGATTTCAATGGAAAGGTGGGAGAGGGAGGAATATGTGGGCAAGAAATGGGAGAGGCCAAAGACTTGTGTATGATACTGAAGCCTCATGCTTCTATGTCTGGAGCACTATCTTTGAAAAGAGAATTGATAACTCCAAAATGCTCACAATGGAAAATGCTGTCCACATCTAGAGAAAGAATTAGTCTGAATGCAGATGGTAGCAGACTACTTGCTCTCTCTCCTTTTTGTTTTGTTTTTACTTTCTCATGATTCATTCTATCGGTTATAATTCTTCTTTGAAACATGACTAATGTGATAATATGTTTAATATGGATGTATATGTAGAACCTGTTTCAGATTGCGCATTGTCTTGGGGACGGGGGAGGGGAAGGAGGGGGAGAAAATTTAAAACTCAAAAGCTTGTGGAATTCAATGTTCTAAACTAAAAATAAATAAATTACTTAAAGTTAAAAGAAAAAAGAATTAATAGGTGAAGGATAAAGTGAACACCAAAGCATGAAATTGAAGGCATTCTGGTTAATATGGCTGTCAAAACAGGAGGCAGGACACCCAGATCTCATATACCTACTCCAGCAAACACAAAGTTCACATCAGACCAAATGATCAAGAAATCTGAAGAGAAACTACAGTAAGTGACTTTACACAAAGTCAGCCAGTGCCTTCAGCCAAGTCAGCACAAGTACACCTACAAAAGACAGCCAGGGACATGTGTAGTAAGGAAGGATGGAAGGAAGAAAGAAGGAAGGAAGGGAGGGAGGGAGAAACGAGGGAGGGACAAAAGAAAGGAGATAGGAGGGAAAGAGGGAGGGGGGAATGAAGGAAAAAGGAAGGGAGAAGAGAAGGAAGGAAGGAAAGAGGAAAGGATAAATGGAAAACGGAGGGAAGGAAGGAGGAAGAAGGGAAGGAAGGAGATGGAGGGAGGGAGGGAGAAATGAGGGAGGGACAAAGGAAAGGAGAGAGTGAGGGAAGTAGAGAGGGAGGAATGAAGGGAAAAGGAAGGGAGAAGGGAAGGAAGGAAAGAGGAAGGGAGGGAAGGAAAGATAGAAAATGGAGGGAGAGAGAGAAGGAGAGAGGAAGAAAGGAAGGAAGGAAACAGAGGGAGGGAGGGAAGGAAGGAAGGAAGGAAGGAAGGAAGGAAAGAAGTGTCAAAACATTTTGGAGATATCCTGTTTCCCAGAGCTAAGGCCCAGTAAGTATGCTGTGTCCTGAGGCTGATATAACAATCATCCTTTGCGGTCTGAATGACATCACCCTCTGGCAAAGTCTATTGCTTGGAGCAGCACCAAGAGTTTACTGAGGGATTTAGCTCCCCCTTTTTCCCAGGGCCATCCATCACATGTTCACAATTCCTGTTCTTTGTCACTGACAGGTACTGCATTCCTGTTCCTGTCACAGAACTCTGATTCTGTGCCCCACAGGGTGGATATGGCCTGCAAGACTTGGGACAATGCTGTTCCCATAGGGTCTGTGGGAACAGCAATTCAAGACTTAAAAATGATTATGTTATGGTCCAGCCCAGTATGTATAGTAGACCTGCCTTTATCCCAGCATGTTAGGCCCTCCTTCTTGTGGGGAAGGGGGGCTTCCATATGCATAAATCATTTTCTTCACTCTGAAATTAACTAAACTTCTGTTTATGTCCTGACTGTCCTGTCTCTAGCCTGCTCTATTTGTTTGACTCTGGCCACTCACAGGTTAGAGGATGGTTCCAGTCCAGTTGACATTAAGAAGGAAGGAAGGAAGGAAGGAAGGAAGGAAGGAAGGAAGGAAGGAAGGAAGGAAGGAAGGAAGGAAGGAAAGAAACATTTATTAAATGCTTACTATATGCCGGAAAGTCTATTAAGCACTGGAAATAGAAATACAATTTTTTAAAAGAGGATAGTCCCTGTCTTTAAGGAGCTTAATAGGGGGAGGACAACACACAAAAGGGAGCTAAAAGCCGGGGTTGGGGTGGGACTATGAAGGTACCTGGTTCAGGGGCATGATTTTGAAATCCAGAAGGTCAGAAAGAGGGCCAGGAGGGGAATGAAGGCAGGCCAACTTGGCCCTTTCACAAAAGGGAGGTTCCAGAAAGAACTTGCCAGTGGGAGAAGGGGACAAGCTTTGTGAAGATATTCCAGAGTGAGCAAGCCCTAGGGGTGGATAGGAGGGTGTTCCAGGGTGAGGGAAGTTCCAGGATAGGACAGGTGTAGAGGCCCTATTTTGAAGTCCAAAAAGACAGGAGCAAGCTCAGAAGGGGAACTGTGTAGCCTACAATGTTTTGGGTCAAGAAGCAGCAAAAGCAAAGAGTGCCCACCCCATCCCAAGAAAGGCTCAGGGTAGGGATGTTGGAAGCCTCAGGGAATGGGAGCAGTCAGTGACCAGTGAACAGTGAAGACCAGGCTAGCCCTGTGTTACCTGCTTAGATGAGGACATCCAAGGCCCAGGGGCTATGAGGTCCCAAACCCTCTGTCCTGATAGATAAGACATTCAAAATCCAGGGTTCTGAACTTCAGAGAGTGAAGGAAACTAAACTCCTGAAGATGGAGAGCAACAAGAGCAAAACAAAACAAAAATAAACAAAACTCAGGAGATCCAGGTGAGATGAAACAGAGCCAGCCACATCTAAGAGTACAACATGGAAAGAGGAATGCTCTGGCACAAAGCCCCGGTTCAGGATCTAAAGCTGGAGCAATGAGTAAATCAAAGAAAACACCAACAAGTATAAAAAATATTACAAATCCAGAGAGCCCCCCAAAAAAGAGAGACTCACTCTGTAACAACTGTAAGCAAAGAGTCAAAGGAAAAAATTTATTTTTCACAGGGACTGCATTAATACCTAGAAGAAATGAAGAGGTTGAAACAAGGAAATAAAAGAAGCTTTAGAGTAAAGAAATAGAAGGAAAACAAGCAATGTAAATGAGAAAGATTGAACCTACCCAAGAAATGGACCTCCTGGAAACTAGAATAGACCAGACAGAAGCCAACAACTCCAGGAGACAATAGGAAATATTAGAACAAACCAAAAGGTTGAAAAAATAGCAGGAAGTGTGAGATATCTGCTATCAAAAATGACTGACTTGGAAAATAGATTAAGGAGAGATAATTTAATAATTATTGGGATCTCTGAAAATCATGATAAAAAACCTGGACTCCATGTTTTAAGAAATCATAAATCAAAACTGCTCAGATCTAGTAGAACCAGAGAGCAAAGTAAGACTAGAAAGAACCCTGATCACCACCTGAAAGGAACCCCCAATGGAAAAGACCCAGGAATGTCATTGCCAAAATGCAGAGCTCCCAGATCAAAGAAAAAATACTGTGAGTCTCCAGAAAGAAGCTGCTTAAGTATCAAGGAACTATAGTCAGGATCATTCAAGTCCTGGAAGTTTCTACTAAAAACCAGAGATCTTAGAATACAGTAGGTATTCCAAAATTCCAAAGATATAGGCTTACAATCAAGAATCACTTGCCCTGCAATGTTGAATATTATCCTACAAGGGGAAAAAAGGGATCTTTAATAGAAGAGAGGACTTTCAGGCATTTCTGACAAAGACTAGAACTAACTAGAAACTTTGATATACAAACCTGAGTCCAGAGAAACCTAGAAAGGGAAATTTATTTGAGTAATTGAAAGAAGCTGATGTAGTGCTAACATTTTAATAGGGAGAGAAAATATACATGACCTTTAGTAACCTTAATGTCCTCAAAGGGTATTGAGAGTGTGAAAAAAATAGAGGTCCTGAGGCTGGACTGGTTCTGTTCTGAGGCTTTTAAGTGGGAAAAGAGACAGGAGGGAAAAAGGAGGAACACAGTGGCATAGAAAGGAAGAGGAAAGGGTGGGGTAAATGTTTCTATTTCTCATAATTTCAGTGTGTGAGAAGAAGAACACAGAAACATGGAGGACAGGATAGGGAGATATCAGATGAACCTCACTTTTATCTGAAATGAACAAAGGAAGGTTGAAATATGTCATTTCAACTGGGAAACAAGCAGGAATGAGGCCATAGAAGGGGTTGAGAATTAAGAAGGAGAATAAGAGGGAGGGGACAGTCAGGGGCAAATCAAAATTCTTGATCCTGAAGGGTTGACCAAAGAGGGATGAGGAGAATGAGAATCTAAGGGGGTGCTTTTAATCGCTTTTTAGGCAATTAGGAAATGGCTGAACCAAGGGCGATATATTAATGTAACAGGATATTTCTATTCTGTAAGAGATGACAAAAGAGATAATTCCAGAGAGTCCTGGGTAGTATGAATTGACAGGCTGTAATGAGCAGAACTGGGAGAACAGTCTATACAAGGACAACAATATAGTAAAGAAAAACAATTTCAAAAGTCTGGAGTGGTTGGTCTTTGTTTTCATGAGAGTTCTTAAGACTTACTATCCATTTCCTGAAAGAGAGGTGATGGGCACAAGGAACAGAGGAGACACACATTTTTGTGTGGATTCATTTTGTTTGATTATGCTTATTTGGCACAAGGTTTTTGGAGGGTTTTTTGGTCCTTTCACTCAGTTAATTGAGGTTAGGGGGTGTGTGTGGGTGTGTCTATGTGGCTGTGTGTCTGTGTATGCACACATGTAGGGAGATCAGAACATAAGGGTTAAGCTTAGGTTAGGGGGTGTGTGTGGGTGTGTCTATGTGGCTATGTGTCTGTGTTTTCGCACATGTAGGGAGATCAGAACATAAGGGTTAAGCTTAGTAGTATTTTAAAAAGAGGGCCATTGTAACATTTTAAAATGACAATTGTAACATTTCTAAATACACAGGAGAGAACAGAAGTACATTCAGATGGAAGCACAAGCAGAATGGTTTTTAAAATTTACTATACACATACATACTTATGTTTATGTAAAAGCAAAAGTTTTCAAATGAAGCTTCCCAGTTTCATACAGGATCCCTCTTTTTGTGTTCTGCTGTGTGTACGGGAATGCTTTTTTTACCCCGTCTTTAAGTTCAGAACAAAAAAAAAACATTACGAAGAAAAAAATCCCCAATTATGAAATTGACTACATTTTAACAAAGAGGAAAAGACTTAATATGGATGTAGGTGTTATCTCTGAGTCAACTGTGCACCATCAGATCATTGATTCGTCAGAGGTAAGACAAGAATTTATTTTAAACAAGAAGGAAACATAATTAGAAAAAGAAATGGTGCACAATTAAGAAGATTTAACCCTGAATGATTTAAACAAGCTGTTGAAAGTCAAAAATGGATAGTGGTCAATGGAAATGCTTAGCTCTGAGTAAAATTACTTCCTATCTCCTCTCCCTTCATGGCTAAACCTCTTGGGAAACTCACCTCCAATCAATGCCTTTCCTTCCTCTCCTATCACTCTCTTTTAAACCCCTGCAGTGTAATGTGTCTTAACAATCCTTTACACAGTTTGAACCACATGTCTCATAGACATCTCATGTCCAAAACTAACCCCATGACCTCTTCCCCTCTCCCACATTTCCCGGTTACTGGGGAGGTACTGCTATCCTCCCAGTCACCTAGGTTTGCAAATGAACCATTCCTCAGCTCCTTCTTTTCTCTCACCCCCCTCCACACCCCATATCCAATATGTTGCCAAGCCCTGTTTATTTTCTCTCAGCAATCCCTCTCTCCTTTGACTCAGTCCCCACCCTACTGTAGTCCTCTTCACTGCAGGCCTGGACTATTATAATCACCTGTTGCCTGGTCTCCTCAAGTCTCTTCCTGTTTCAGTTCATTCTCCCCTCAGTTATGAGTCCCCTAAAATGCAGGTCTGATCATGCATCCCAAGCAGTCCCCAAGGGCTTCTCCAGCTTTTGCAAACATTTATAATAATTGATTTCAGGATCTTCTGCCACAGAAACACAAATGTCAGGCCTTGGTTGCTGTCTTTACCAGGTTACATATTGTTTTCTGGATCCAATGCTCTCTGGCACCACAATATTACAGTCATGGGACCAATCTAAGTCTGTCGGTTCTTCTCTAAGTGGACACAGGCTCTTTCCAGAAGGTTCTCTGTGAGGTAGACTAGATTCAGACTCTCTAAGGGATAGGTGTCTTTCCCCCCAGTCCAGTGAGTCTTTGTGGATTCCACTGGTGAGCATGGGAGCCTTCTCAGCTCATTAAGGAGCTGCTTCTCTTCCAAGGCAGAGGGTGGGGAAGAGGGTATGTGTGAAGGGAGGGTGTGAGGACCAATTTCCAGGTACTGCTCCTTGGAGTCATTCTCTCTGTTTGGTGATTCACAAAAAACACAGAGTGTTTAGTCTGGACAGACATGCTCCTGATTATTCTCTATCTGTCCAAATAACCCTTCTCAATGTCTTTACAGCATTCTTCTTCTAACACTCAGGGACTACTCTCAGGATTATAAGGCCTTTTCATGTTCCCATGTACATTTTTTAAAACACCATTTTGTTATAGTTTTCGTGTTGTATCCACTCTGGGATGCCCCTCCCAACTTGCACTCACCCTCATATGTGAGGTCCTCAGAAGGAGGAAGTCTACTACCTTGGGTTCTGGGATACCCGGTGTATCCAGCCTCCTACTATTGTAGCTCAAAAGACTTCATCTGTGAGTGTTCCTTGAACAATCAATCAATAGACACAATCAGCTTTTAAGGAAGCCATTTACTAAGACAGTGCAGTAAAAATAGTAGCTAAACCTGGGCTGAGTTTCCCACCATACGCCCGGCATCGGTGGGAGAGCAGGCCCAACCTCAGACCTCAGTGGTAGTGAAATGCACACGTGGGAACACATGGCTTTGGATATCACCCTTAGATCGGTACAAACACATGGAAGAAAAGTGCAAAGAGCCCAATTCCAGGGTCAAGGGTGGCAAAAGCAAGCCCTAACTCCAAACCTGCAGAAACTCTTTTCTCCCTTCAGAGGAGTCTTTTCTCTTTCCATAAGGTCCCTCAATTCTTCATTTCCAAGACTAGTCCCATCTGAAGTCTGTGGCCAGCTCTTCTTCCTCACTCTTTGAATCTGGGTCCAGCCTTGATGGACTGTCTGTCTGTATCTGTGTCTGTCTGGAGTGCTTGTGTCTCTGCTCCCTCAACTGCATCTAGAACTCTCTCCAACTGGCTTTCCAGCTGCTGATGTGGTTTTCCTCTGGATGAGTAGCCTCATTGCTAGATGCCATGGCTGTTGGAGGGAGGGAGGGAGGAAAATCCACACCCCTCCCCCAGAAGAGGGGAAGAGCTAGGTTTTCCCCCAAGAGTTGGCACTCTCTCTTCAGCTGTTCTAAACTCTTCAACTGTCCAACTATCTCCAAGGCTTGGCTATTTAAATCCTCCCTTGCCCCAAAGGGACAATTTTTATTTTTGCTTGTGCAATGTCCAATCTCCCTTTAATTCTATCACAAGAAACCGAAAGAACTCTCGCATTTTCCATTGCTGTGGAATATCCTCCCCTGATCTCCTTTACAAATGGGTTCTGTGGCCTAGGGCCCCCTTCCCTTGATCACCCACCACAGCCCACTGCCTGGCAGGGGGGCTGCTCAGGAGCTGCCACTAAGGTTTACATCATCAAAAGAAGAACAAACAATATGGCAGCAATCTGTAGCAAGCCATGACTACTACTGAAGGCATCTGGGTTCCACTTCCAACAAAAACTCCTGTAAAAATGCTGAGTGCTCTGGTGAAGTCATCCCCTACCATCCTGGTCTCCCCAAATCAGACCCGGGCCACTAGTGGGCAAGCTTCTTTTTTGGGAAATCGAGTCATCCCTTCATGACAACCTGTATTGCAACCCCTAGAGCACTCAGGAATTTTCCAGGTTGTTCATGGACCTATCACCTGTGACCTGGCTCGGGGAAGCCTGGAGGAAGAGCCCACTGGGCTTTCTGCAAGAGTGGCAGTACCCTCCTTGCTGCTCCCCCCTCCCTTTCTCAAGTGTGCTAGGCATCAGAGCCCACGTCCCCCTTCACTCCCCCCTTCTCTCTCCCACCTATTTCCTTAGAATAAACAGGCTGCTTAAGTGTAGAAGTAATTGTGTGTGTGTGTGTGTGTGTGTGTGTGTTTTAAAAAGGAAGACAAAAGCAAAACACCAAAAACAAGCAAAAGAAACCACACTGTCATTGTTTGTTTGTTCATTTTACTACTTGAATGATCTACGTGCTTTCTAGCAGCCTCAGTAACTTTGTTTACTTTGTACCCAACAGAACCTAATAAACTTTGAGCAGCCTTTAAGAAAATTCCATCACAGAAGATATTCATATTTCATAAAATGTCACAACACTTTGTTGACACACGAGTCTCTGATTATATCCTATAGCTACATCACCTAAGCTGGGGGTGGCAGGAAACCAAATCTCCCCACTCCCACCCTTACATTAGTAAAAATTGTATTCCACCAACCAATCATAGTAAAGCAAAGCAACCAGACACACAGGCACGTGTACTGAATGAAAACAGTGAAAGACCAAGTGCAGACCAAGATGGCCATCACCATACAACATCCACCAACAATGAACGGGTGCATACAAAGGAGCAACAACTTAATCCAACAGCCCAGAACATGATGCGTTAGTAACTGACAACACTGCACCTTTGGAACACTATAAAATATGGTGGGCGGAGCAAGACAGAAGATATTTTCATGGGGGCAGGGATAATAATTAATTAATATCAGAAACAAATAATCCCAGTGATGGAACCAGGAAACATTTCAAGAAGTGATTTTGTCCTGTACAATTGTGCCAATGTCCATAGAAGACAACACATATACTCCGGTGAGCTTAAACAACCAGTCTGACACAGTTACAAAATCCTAGATTGTGGGAAGTGGATCCTCTGAATGAGAGGTCTGTGATGCTGGGCTGTATTTGGGATCCTCCAATCCACCTAACTAAGGATAGGCCTGTTATTTCTGCCTAACAGGGTTCCTCATGCCAATTAGAGCACCCATCTGTCTACATTATCCTTATCCCACCCCATATTACCCAACTGGTCCTCTTCCCCCATGTCGAGACAAGCTGTTTCCCCCTGCTGAACAACGGTCCATCATCATGCCCTGATATGTAGGGTCAAGTGTTCCACCTCCCAGAAGCCACATTTGCAATGGATCAATTCTACGTGAGAAAGGGAGATATTTCCTTGGTCTAATGGTTCTGGGGATCCAGCCTCTGGGAAGACTTACCAGAAAAGGAAGGGTTTCTTTTGGACACAGATCTGATTGATCGTCTTGACCAGTGGGGCAATGTTCAATTTAATCTATGCTGAGACAACAAACAAACAAAAGCAAAGCTCTGTGCGATAGACACAGTGTCATATTCAATCCTCTTTTCCTGTTCTTTGCATGTTGAAATGTTCATGTGCCTGGCACACAGTGGGTGCTTAATAAATGTTTATTGACTGACTGATGTTTATTGATACTCAATATGTTCATAATAATTTTTAATCCTATGTGACAAAAGTTATCTGTGACTACAAGTGCCCAGTTGAGGCAGTGGCCCTAAAGAGGTGATTTCTCCCCCTTGACCTGCAGCCCCTCCTCCCTCCAGGGTCTATGGGTGACCCTGCACTTGAACTCACAGTTTGCATGATAAACCTATGTGTGGCTACTACATGGACCCCCCATTTGATTGAAGGTAATTCCAAGGTAGAATTATATGGAGATTTCCACAGTTATAGTAATTCTGAGTGATATTACAGCTTCATTCCCCTAGATCAACATGTATTGAATCAGGTTCGGCTTCACTGGCCCTCATTCCTGGTGTTAGGAGAGGTCTGAGAGTTTGTAGGCAAGTGCCCTCTGGTGAGCAATGAAGTTACTGCAGGTGTTTGAAAAGCCTGCAGCACTGCACTGACTCCCCCTGGTGGCCAAAACCTACTTTCACGAATTCCATGACAGCTGGCTTCTCTGTACCTTGCAGAAAGCCGGGAACCCCGCCAGGTGTGGGTGGGCATAGCTCCAGGAGCACCACCACTAACTGCCCACTATACCAACACCATCTCCATCATTCATCGCACTCATTAAGTGCTTATTAAACTCCAGATCCTTTGTTAGGAGCTGGGGATTGAAAGACAAAAGGAAATAACCCCTATTCCTGAGGAATTTACATTATTTTCCAAATAAATTTCCCTCTCCTCTCCTCTTCCATAGATTCATCCCATATGACTAAGAATACTTTTTAAAGAAAAAATGGAGAAAGGAGAAAAAAAATCAGCAAAACCAATCAATACATTGAAAAAGTCCCTTATGTATATGTATATGTGCATGTCTATATCTGTATCTATATCTAAACATATTCATGTTTAATTGTAACCTTCGTGGGGGTAAGGGGGAAAGAAAAAAGCAAAAAATGCACAGCAGAGAACAAAAGAAAACTTATAAGGAAGCAAAAAAAAAAAAAAAAGCTGGACAGCTCCCAACACAGCACACAGTATTTGTTATATATGCTTTCTTATAATGGAAACTTATTGTCATATATTTTGAATCCTATCATGTTCTACTGCACACTGGGCATGTTTTTTCTTTTCTTATTTTGTATTTAAGTCTTAATATTTAAGTTTATAATGTTTCTTTTTCTTTTCTTATTGTGTATTTAAGTTTTGGTATTTAAGTCTAAAATAAAAAAAAAGATTTTAAAAACTCTGAAAATATACTGCACGTACTGCCCCTGGGATCCTCCCAATTCTGCAGAGGGGTGGAGGTGGGAGCTCTCCTATGTCTTTTGTGGAACTGGTCTTGTCTGGAATTTTACAACATCCGCTGTTTGTTTAGTGGTTGTTGGCCCTTCCTGTTACCTTGCTATGGTCATTGTTTTGTGGTTTTCCTGGCTTGTTGACTTCTCTCTGAAGACCAGTTCATGTAAATCATGATTCTAGGAACTTACATTCTAAGAGAAGGCGTAATAATCAACATGTATGTAGATAGAGAAGTATAAAATACCAATAAAAATGCAGATGAGGTGGGGGTGGAGAAGGAAATAGCTAATAACTGAGAAGACCAGAAAATGCCTGATGCAGGAGGTGGTAACTGAGCTGAACCTTCAATTCAGGTTGGGATTCCAAGAGGTGAAAGTGAGGAAAAGAAGGCACTCCAGGCAAAGAGGACAGCCAGTGCTGAAGCACAGGTGTGGAGGATGGAAATGCCGTGTGTGTGTGTGTGTGTGTGTGTGTGTGTGTGTGTGTGTGTGTGCGCGCGTGTGTGTGTGTGTGTGTGCGTGTGTGTGTGTGTGTGTGTGTGTGTGTGTGTGTGTGTGTGTGTGAGAGAGAGAGAGAGAGAGAGAGAGAGACAAAGAGAGAGACAGAGACAGAGTCAGAGACAGAGAGACACAGACAGACAGACAGGCAGACAGAGACAGACAGGAAGGCAGGCAGGCAGGCAGGCAAGCAAACAGAGACAGAGACGGAGAGACAGAGAACAAGGGCAGTTTGCCTGGAATGTATGGGTGCTTAAGTGAGAGCCATGTGTAATCAGCTTGGAAATGGAGGTTGGGGCCAGATTGTAAAGATGGATAAATGTCAAATAGAGGAGTTCGTATTTTATCCTATTGTCCACAGGGAGCCACTGTGGATCCTTTATCAGGGGAGTCCCATCTGACTTTGATCCCCACTTCTGGGTCTCTATATGTGGAAAGTTTTGGTTTATTTGTTCCATGTAACTTGGAGATTCTAAGGATTTGAGATGGTAACATCTAATAGAAACCTCATTCTTAAATTTTTATTAATGAGATTTCTGTCTGGGCAGCAGTTCAGTGCGTGAGAAGGGTCTGCTCACAATTCAGCTTATTGACTGAATCCTCCAGGAGGTTCCCAGCTCTGCGTCTGTAGCAGTGTGCAGCTTTGCCAGCTCTCAGCCCTTACAGGACAGCAAATTTTGGATGTAGAGTTTTAGCTCCCAGGTTAGCTGCCTGGCTTCTCCCATTTCCTGGCACATTCTACCTTGATGATTAAGTCCCGGGTACTTAAGGCTAACTCTTCTGGAGTTTCTGCTGGCAACGAGCTGGTCCTGAATGGCTCATTTCAACTCTAATTTCATTCCCACAAGCAAATCCACATGACTCAGCCATTCATTCCACACTCTTTTGGCAACATATTATTGGACAAGTCCATGCAGATATCTCCCAGGGAGTGCCTTTTCATTCCATCCTTGGATCTCAATTGTTCCATCAACTCCATACAGGGGGTAATACTAATACCAATAGCTAGATAGTGCAGTGAATAGATTGCCAGGCTTAGAGTCAGGAATATTCATCTTCCTGAGTTCAAATCTGGCTTCAGACACTTACTATCCGTGTGACCCTGGGCTGGTCATGTAACTTTGTTTGCCTCAGTTTCCTCTTCTGTAAAATGAGCTATCAAAGGAAATGGCAAGCAGCTCCCGTATCTTACCAAGAAAACCCCAAATAGGGTCATAAAGAGTCAGACACAACTAAACAAAGATTGTAGGTAATAAATAAACCACTTTCACTTATATCTGGCAAATCCAATGGCATGTACCTGTTATCAGACATAACCGTTGCTTGATGAAGTGATACCTACTTATTCCAATCGTATTTCTATAGTTGTCTGACCTGTTTACCATATATTCTAAGAATGTCTACAATTTTCTTCCTCTTTTTTGGTGGAAGGGGGTGTTAATCTTCCTATAAGTGTCTTCAGGAGATAGTTCATTAATATTGTATGGGTTTATGTAAGGCCATCTTCCCTATTTGTTATGGTTCATTTCACAGCTATATGGCTGTACATTAAGAATGACACCCATGGATGTTCATTATTTTAAATGTATTCTTCAATGTATTCTGCTTTGATTTTAAGTTGCCCCAAGTTTTCTTAATGTATTCAGCTGCCACATTCTCCTTGATATTTTTATGGTCAATGTGCCTTTTGCCTGCAGGAGACCAAGATACTTGGAGATATCGCCTTCGTCTATTGCTTTAATGTCACCTGTGGATTCAAGCTTGAAGTCTTAAGTCTCTCTCTTTCCTTGGCATAAATTAAGAATTTTGTACTCATTATAAAGTTCAGGAGTTTGGCAGGGGGCGCTAAAAGGGTGTGATCAGCTAGGGTGTGAACAGCATTTCTAAGTGCAATGCTACTGGGACCACTTAATCTCATAGGATCATCAATTTAGGGCTAAAAGAGGCCATAGAATCCAGCACCCTCATTTGAGAAATGAGGAAAGTGAGGCACAGAGAAGTTATTTGTCTGGTGGCCAAATCAGACATTGTAACCTCTTTGTATAACTAATATGGTGACACATTGTCTTTTTTGTACTCTGATAGAAGACATTAGTGTATGCTAATGTAAGTAGTCTATGAGCTGATGAGGTTACGTATACTAGCGCAGGGCCTAAGTGTCACACCAAGTACACATGCAGCCTCTGCTTGGGTCCTGTCAATAAATACAATCTACAGTCTTTTAAATTATGTCTACAGCATTTCCTTTATCTCCCAGGCCAGGGAACCTTTCAAAAAAGGAAATAAAGTGAATTGAAGGTGCCCCATCCTTGAAGGTGAGATGGCTGTCCGTCATTACCACATCCTTGAGTATCTGATACTCACTATCAATCCATTTAATTCTATGTAAAGGGGGGGGGGTTTAGGAAGGAATGCCCTGGATCAATTGGATGAGACCATAGTGCATGAGTGTTTGGAAGGACCTAAGGAATACATTCCCATCAGAGTGTATGCATGCCCATTGGTGCCTTGCTGATGAAACCCTGGGGATTTGAGATGATTGCCTGGTGGTGGTGGTGGCCCTTTGTTTTTGAGGGGGACCAATGACATTACACGGGGACATTACACTTTTCTTGCTCATGAATAGGATTTAAGTGAGGCAGAGTTGCCCAAAGTCGTCAGCCTCACTCTCTTTCAGAGTCATGGAAGTTCAAGGGCAGGACAAAAGTCAAGATGGTTAACGATGACCCAAGATGTAGTGGATGACCTTGGTGTCTTCAACATCCAACCAAGCTCTAAGAGCTCCACAGCATCTGCGTCAGCCACCTTCATGGCTGCCATTGAAACAAATGAGTCCCATTTACCCATTCCACCAGAGGAAGTCTTCACATGCTTGGGGTAGACACCCCACCAACTCACTAACGGATTGGAGGCCTGTTGGTTACGCTCAGCCTGGTTTAGGCCATCTGCTGAAATGGTTTTACCGAGGTGTGGCCACTGTGCATGTTAAGGTTTCTTGGAGCCACAGGTGAGAATTGGGTGAAGGTGGACACCGAAGGTGGATGAGCAGCCTTGAAAAGAGCTTGGCAAGCCTTCATACCGGGGGTGCTAGTGCTTCATGAACACCCCATACACCCCAATTTAATAGCTCTAGGAACAAAACTCCAAATTACTTTCCAGAATGTCTAGACCGATGATCTCTTAATCACCAAATCAAATGGTCTTTTTTCAAACCTCATCCTTCTTGACTTCTCTGTAGTCTTTGATGTTGTTAATGACAATCTTCCCCTTGCTACTTTCTTCTCTCTTTCTCCCAATTCTCCAACCGCACTGCATTAACGTACCTATTTCCCCACAGCCCCTCAAGATTTTGTCGTTTTCCTTTTCTTTGAACTTTGCCAATCCAATGAGTATTAAGTGGTACCTTAGAGTTGTTTAATTTTCATTTCTCTAATTATTAGTCATTTAGAGCAATTTTACAATCTGGCCATTGATAGCTTAGATTTCTTCCTTGGAAAACTGCCTATTCATCTCTTTTGACCGTTTGTCAATTGAAGAATGGTTTCTATTCTTAAAAAGCTGACCCAGTTCCCTATATATCTTAGAAATGAGATCATTATCATAGAACCTTGCTGCAAACATTTTCCCCCAGTTTCCTGCTTCTCTTCTAATTTTAGCTGCACTGTGGCTTTCCTAAACCTTTTCATTACTTCTCAAACCCCACATGGCTCCCTCTTCCACCACCCCCTCCACCGAGAACCTTGCCCTAAAAAAAACTGAGGCCATTCACTGAGAGCTCCCCCTTCTTCCTACCCTTTTCATATCATTCAGATGCCTTTTCCAACTGTCTTCTCCTCCCCTCCCCTGCCCCATCTCACACAAAGAGGTGGCCCTTCTCCTTGCCAAGGCAGAGCCCTCGAGAGGCACAAGTGATACCATTCCAACCCATCCCTTCCAGCCCATGGTCACTTCTAACATCCTTACTCTCTCACTTATCTAAATGTCTCCCTGGCTGCTGGCTACTTCCCTACTGCCTGAAAACATGCCCATGTCTCACTAATCTTCCAAAACTCCTCGTCTAATCTGTCCATGCTCGCTAGATATCATCCTATACCTGTCCTCTCTTTTGAGGCTAAACTTCTTGAGAAAGCCATTGGCAATAGGAGATACCATTTCTTTCCCTCTCATCCTCTTCTTGACTCTCTACAGTCTGGCTTCTGACCTCATCATTCAACTGAAACTGCTCCCTCCAAAATGACCACTTATCTCTTATTTATTGTTTATTTATTTATTTAGAGGCAATCAGGGTTAAATAACTTGCCCAGGGTCACACAGCTGGTAAGTATCTGAGGCTGGATTTGAATTCAGGTCCTCCTGACTCCAGGACTGGTGGTCTATATACTGTGCCACCTAGCTGCCCCTCTAATGATCTCTTAATCCAATGGCCACTTCCCAGTTCTTGATCTCTCTGCAGCCTTTGCCACAATCATCCTCTTCTCATTGATACTCTCTAAGTTTTTGTGACACTCTTCCCTTTTGGGGTTTCCCTCTACCTGTCTGACTGCTCCTTCCCAGCCTCCTTTGCTGGATCTTCATCCAATTCATGCCTGCTAAGAACTATGTGTAACTCCCAAGACTCTCTCTTGAGTGCTCTTCTGCCTCTAGACTATTTCACTTGGTGATCTCATCAGCTCCTGTGGATTCAATTATCTTCTCTCTGCTAGTGATTCTTAGATCTATTTGTCCATCCTTAACCTGTCTCCTTACTTCCAGGTTCACATTCTCAATTGCTTATCAAAAATATCAAACCAGATGTCCTATAGCTATTTTAAGTTCAATATATCTAAAATTAAACTCTCCAAGATGGCAGAGCCAAAATAGAGTAGCAGGAAGCAGTGTAGGGAACTACCTGTTCCAACAATCTGGCTAGCAGCTGCTGTGGGGGTGAAAGACTAACACCAGCCCAACAACAAGCACGCTACCAGCACACTGCAAACACCCAGGTTCTTTTGATCTGCTTCACTAAGGAAAGCAATGTTAAGGGGTTGACAAGCTTACTTTAATTCAGCATACAAATGCCATTCACTTATTTCAGGGGGAAAAACCAGCACCCTGAACCTTGGAATAAATACAAATACAAACAAATTACAAACATTGACAGACAGATCTTGTCTGATTCAAATCCCAATACATAGTTACCAGAGTTTAACAAAGTCCCAACATCCGGGTTACGAGCTGGAAGGCCCTTAGCTACAGCTGGAGGGCTCTTAGCTACAGCCGCTGGGAGTCTCTGCATCAGCTCACCAGCACGAGTGAGGGCCCTGTGCAAATGGCTCTGTCTTCTTATAGCATTTCAGACATCATCAAACGTCATCTGAATGACCAGAACTTAGGCTCCTATGATTGGCTCTTGAGTTAGCACCTCCACTTAGTACCCTGGGAGCTTCACACCCACATAGGCTTAGCACCTAATAGGGGTTTGGGCCTGGGGCTTAGCACCTAGTAAGACTCAATGAAATACACCGAATTACTCAAAGGAAACAAAAGCCAAACTCTTCAAGGGCACTTGGTTGAACTGAGTGCTAAGAGCCCATTTTGCTTACCAACACACTCTACCCCTTGTTACAGAATACATAATCTAATCAGCCATGGATCCTGGAGCATACATTGTGATCCAATTACACAGGAAACTAAAAGGTATCATTCACAGCAAAGCAAAACATATCATACAGTGACATTCCCAAATGTTTGTTTATAATTCAAATATCCACCACTAGGTCAAAGCAAGTTAATCTCTTTAGCTAATACAAAGTGTCCAAGTAAAGTACTCCTTCAGCAGCACACTGCCATTGCAGGCTTTTTCCCAGTACCCTGAGGCATGGGCATGCTTTAATTAGTAAAGTCCTAAAGCAAACAGACTATAAATATAGCTCTCTTGGGGATGTCTCTTTCTCCCCAAACTGCCATTGCAGGCTTCCACTTGGCACCCAAAGTCCCAACATCCGGGTTACGAGCTGGAAGGCCCTTAGCTACAGCTGGAGGGCTCTTAGCTACAGCCGCCCGGAGTCTCTGCATCAGCTCACCAGCACGAGTGAGGGCCCTGTGCAAAAGTTCTTTTGGGGTCTGTTCTCCCCTTTATGTTCCAGTCCCCAGTTCCAAGTCCTGAGGGTTGACTGGATGATAAAAGCCAATGGGGTGGGGTCCCTGGGGGTCCAAGGCACTTCCCCCACCCCAACAAAAACAAATCCATGCCTCCCTCCTGGATCTCAAAGCAGCTGAAGAGGAAGGGACCAGAAAGGCAGATTCAGTGCCTGCTGCAAAGCTTCCATCTTGCCCTAGGGCTGAATTCCAAGCCCCTGCGTTCCTGGTTGTCTAGCTCTGGCTGGCCTCTCTTGGCTTCTGCCAGAATCTCGATTGCAATGTAGGTGATTCTCCACCTTTTTGCTCACCTCAAAGTTCTCTGCTCTGGCTGGGGAAGGCAGGGAAAAAGCACACTCAGCGTGTTGCTGCAAAGTTTCCATTTTGCCCCAGGGCTGAACTCCAAGCTCCTGGGTTCCAACTCCAGCTGGCCTCACCTGGCTTCTGCTGGAATGTAAGCAATTCTCCACAATTTCGATCCTCTTACTGAAGTCAGCTCCAAGGCAACTCAGCGCTTTCAGCTTTCCAAAGTTCCCATGCAGGCAGTCTTTTGCTCTGTCTGGATCAATATTTTGGCAGCTGCTGTCTGCTTCTTCTTTCTCCTCACCAGCCCCTCCTGTCAAATCTGCAGCACAGTCCTCTGGGGCCAGGTTTATCAACTTAAGCCCTCAGAAGAAGGGATTATCTCCCAGGGCCACTCCCAGCACTTCCACCTGTCTGTTTTCCTTCAGGCCTTTGTTGTTCCTGGGGCTCCATAGAACCATAGCCACCCCAAGTACAAAGAGCAATCCAAAAACTGGGAAACATTCAGCCACCCCAGTACCCTAAAACGCCATGCTTTCCTATTAAAATGCAGATCCTGACCATGACTATGCCATTTGTTTCAACAATCCAGCTAGCAGCTGTTGTGGGGGTGAAAGACCAACACAAGCCCAACAACAAGCACGCTACCAGCACACTGCAAAAGCCCAGGTTCTTTTTATCTGCTTCACTAAGGAAAGCAACTTTAAGGGGTTGACAAGCTTACTTTAATCCAGCATACAAATATCACTCACTTAGTTCAGGGGAAAAAACCAGCACCCCAAACTTCAGAGCAAAATACAAACAAAGTACAAACATCGACAGACAGACCTTGTCTGATTCAAATCCCAATACATAGTTACCAGAGTTTAACAAAGTCCCAATATCAGAGTTTACGAGCTGGAGGGCTCTTAGCTAGGTTCAGCCTGGGGGCTTATAACAAGGGCTGGCCCAGAGTCACACGTGCCACCATGGCTGTGGGTAAGAGCTCCGAAAAATAGAAAGCCAACACCTGGTTTTATATCTTTTTCAGGGTCAAGGGTGAGTCATACATGTGACTCACCCATGTGACCTAGAATCATCACAAAGAGGGGACTTAAACCCATGTGGTCTAAAAGCCTCTGGTGTCCCAAACATGTCACTCAAACTCATGTGTAAACTAGGCCCTCCCCTGAGGCAAGGAGGTCACCAAAAGGACTCCCAAATCTAATCAAGGAAACAAAAGCCAAACTCTTCAAGGGCATTTGGTTGAACTGAGTGCTAAGAGCCCATTTTGTTTACCAACACACTCCACCCGCAGGGCTCTCACTTGTGCTGGTGAGCTAATACAGAGACGCTGGGTAGCTGTAGCTAAGAGCCCTCCAGCTCATAAACCCGGATGCTGGGACTTTGTTAAACTCTAGTAACTAGTATTGGGATTTGAATCAGACAAGGTTTGTCTGTCAATGTTTGTACTTCGTTTGTATTTTGCTCTGAAGTTCAGGGTGCTGGTTTTTTCCCCTGAACTAAGTGAGTGATATTTGTATGCTGGATTAAAGTAAGCTTGTCAACCCCTTAAAGTTGCTTTCCTTAGTGAAGCAGATAAAAAGAACCTGGGCTTTTGCAGTGTGCTGGCATCCTTCTTGTTGTTGGGCTTGTGTTTGTCTTTCACCCCCACAACAGCTGTTAGCCAGATTGTTGAAACACTACCCCACCCCAAACTCCCCCTAAAAGACCTAGAAAATGTAATAAACCAAATCATGACAGGTAAATAAAAAAAGTGACAGTGAGTCCTTTTTCCAGCACACATTAGGTATAGGGAGACACATAGAGAAGTCTGCAAACAACTGAGCATTCTCACCCAGGCACAGACTGTGTGCTGGGGTAAGAAGAGGCCCCAGACTCACATCAGGCCTGCCCCAGACCCATGCAGGCGCACCTCAGACTTGCACAGGAACAGGAGCCAATTGACACCTGCTGCCCAGTTCCAGGTCACAGATGAAGGGCAGACTCAGGAAGGGAAAGGGGTGGTACAAGGCCCTGAGCTGTGAATGGAGAGATGAGGAAGTTCAGAAGCAAGCAGCAGCAGCAGTGTAGTTCAGACCCCAGGAGAAGAGCAGGGTCTCAGGTCCAGTCCTCAGCCCTGGCTGAAGCCTGCACAGGAATGACCAGGGCAGGAGTTCTTGACCAAAAGGGAAGCTTATAGTTCTGTCACTTTAAACCAGTAGAGCTTTCCAGCCGGCTGATAGGGTCTGAGTCTAGTGCAGTCTTCTGTTATTAAGACCAAGACACCAATCAGGAACTCACAGAGTTCAGACCAGGTGCATTAATCAGACTTGGCTTAGGATCGGACCACTTTGGGAGCGCTGAAAGACTGCAGAGCCCCAGTCTGATCTGTCCTCGAGATCCAGGAATAACACAACACTCAAAGCATCTAAGAACACAAGGATAGGATCAACTCAGACATTCCCTTAAAAAAAGGCTGTAGAGTCCAGCCTTAAAATCAAATCTAACTTAGGAAGTACGTTACAAAAATGAGCAAACAAAAAATAATCCCACCATACAAAGTTATGATGACAGGGAAGTTCAAGACACAATCCCAGAAGAAGAGAATGACCCCAAAACATCTGCAAGCAAATCCTCAAGTGAAAACAAAATGGGGGGCACAAAGTCAACTAGAGTTTCTAGAAGAGATGGAGCAAGACTTTTAAATTAAGGGGTTTTTTTAGTCACTGAAATGAAACTTCTAGAGGAGAAAACTGGAAAAGAAATGAGAGTTATGGAAAAAAGAATTGGAAAGAAAATTAACAACTTGACACAAGAGGTACAAAACTTTGCCCTAGCAACAAACTCCTTGAAAATTAGAATGGACCAAACAGAAATCAATGACTCTGCAATGCAACAAGAAATAGTAACAACAAATGCAAAAGACTGAAAAAATAGAAGAAAATGTAAATCATCTCACAGCAAAAAGAACTGATTTAGGAAATGACTGACGAGAAAATATTTAATAATCACTAGGTTACTTGGATGTCATGACCAAAAAAAGAGCCTAGACATATTTCAAGAAATCCCGGAAGAAGACTCTTCAGATCTCTTAGAACCAGAAGACAAAGTGAAAATAGAAAGAATTTACCAATCACCTCCTGAAAGAAGCCCCCAAATAAAAACTCCCAGAAAAATCATAGCCCAAATCCAGAGCTTCAGGTCAAAGGAGAAATGCAGCAAATAGCCAGAAAAAAAGAATCCAAGCAGTCAAGAGTGGCAACCAGGATCACAAAATGATTTAGCGAACACCACTATAAAGCAGTGCAGTTTGGAATACAATATTCTAGAAGGCAAAGACATAAACTTACAATCGAGAATGACTTACCTAGAAACTCCGAGTATAATACCGAATGGGGAAAATGGACCTTTTAATAGGACTTCCAAGTATTCCTGATGAAAAGACAAGAGCTACACAGAAACTTTGAAGTTTGGACACTGGAGTAAAGAGAAGCATAAAAGGATAAGCATGAATGAACAAACATGAGGGACTAAACAGGGGAAAATGGCTTACATTCACATATGAAGAGAACTCCCCTCTGAACTCCATCACCATCAGGGGTCATAGGGGAAGTCTAATTAGTCAAGGCCTGGGAGTGGCTCCGTGCTGTCTTAATGATCTTTAGAGAAGAATAGAAAGAGAGGAAGAGGAATATACTGCAATGAAGGAGAAAGGAAGGCAGGAGAAAATGATTTCATAGAACCAGGGTGTTCAAGTAGACATGTATTCAAACAAAGAGGGAGGAGTGGGGGCAGCTAGGTGGTGCAGTGGATAGAGCACTGGTCCTGGAGTCAGGAGGACCTGAGTTCAAATTCAGCCTCAGACACTTACTAGCTGTGTGACCCTGGGCAACTGCTTCCAAAAACAAAAAAAAGAGGAAGGAGTGGAGGAGATTGGCTGCCATTGAACCATAACCTCATCTGAACTAGTCAGAGAAGGGAAGAATACACACATGTGGGCATGCACACACACACACACACACACACACAATTCAGTACAGAAATACGATTTACTCAATGATGTTTTGTTGTTGTCTTTCATTCTCAAAGAGGACCCAAATGATATCACTACGTTAGAGTCAAGTTACAGTGTGTCTTACTGTGGCTGATCAGACCAATACAAGCTTAGCACATTCTACCACAGGGTGGGCACAAATAACCCCTGTGAACATTTGGGATGGATTCTTTAAATTTGGGCATCTAGCTTTTCTTTTGAGCTACTTCAATTCTGCTTTGCTCATGGAGCACAGCACCTTCTCTGATGAGGGCATGCCATGCTGAGCAGTCCTGTGCCAGTGTCTGTCACACAATCAATTCCAAAGCTCTAAGAAAGACCTTGAGAGTGTCCTTGTATCTCTTCTTCTGACCACCATGTGAATGCTTGCCCTGTGTGAGTTCTCCATAAGATAGTCTTTTAGGCAATTGTAAATAGAATGGGAAAGGGGAGAAGGGAAATTGGAGGGTGTAGATTAGAGTGATAAGTCCTGAGCAAAGCAAACTCTAAGGACATACAAAACTCTTTATAGCTCTTTAGAAGTGACAAAGAATGGGAATCTGAGGGGATATCCACAAATTGGAGAACAGCAGAACAAATTATAATAGATAGATATGATGTAATACTACTAAGCTGTAAAAATTATGAAGAGGGTGGTTTCAGAGGGAACTTATGAAAACTTGTATGATCTCATGAAGAGTGAAGGGAAAAGAACCAGGAGAATAATTTCTACATTGACAATATGGTAAAGACAAATAATGTTGAAAGTAATGAGCAGCCCCAATTCTGGAACACTGATAATGAAGCATCCTACTCAGCTCCTGAGGGAGAGGTGAGTGACTCAGAGCACAGAGTGAGACACATGTATGTTTTTAGGTAGGGCCAAGGTGGAAATTTGTTTTGCTTGTTTGTAACATTTGTGACAAGTTGTTTTTTTTCTTTCCTTCTCAATAAGGTGGGAAGGGGAGTGAAGAAGGCAGATTTACGCTAAATGATTTTTTTAAAAAGATGAACAAACAAATCTTAACCACCCCCCCCAAACCTCTGTCCCTCCAAAAAACCCTTCCTTCCTTCCAACTTCCTTTGTACTATCAAGGGCATTGCAGTCATCCTCGTCGCCCAGACTCACAACCTTGGTGTCATCCTTAACTTCTCACTCTCTCTTGGTCCTCATATCTAATCAGTTGTCAAGGTCTGTTGATTTGACCTTTGTGACATCTCTGTCCTCTGCCTCCTTTTCTGCTCTGACATTGCTGCCCCCACCCCAGGTGCAGACTTTCCACCTCATACCTGGATTGTAGCAATAGCCTGCTATTTGGTGACTCTCCCTTGGCTCTCCCCATCTGTCCTCAGCTCAGTCTGACCAGATTACACATGGACTCCCCTCCCATTATATAAACTCTAGTGGATCCCTCTTGCCTTCAGATCAAATCTAACATTTTCTGTTTATCATCCAAAGATTTTGATTACCTGGCCCATTCCTACCTTTCCAGTCTTTTTACATTTTCCTTCTCTGAATGTACTCACCACATAATCAGTGAAACTGGGATTCTTGCTATTGCTGGTATGTTGTTATTTAGTCATTTTTCAATCTGACTCTTCATGACCCCTTTTGGGGGTTTTCTTGGCAAAGATACTGGAGAGATTTCCTTCTCCAGCTTATTTTACAGAAGAGGAAGCAGAGACAAACACAATTAAGTGACTTGTCCAGGGTCACACAACTAGTAAGTGTCTGAGGCCAGATTTGAACTCAGGAAAATGAGTCTTCCTGACTCCAGGTCTCGCAGTTTAGCCACTGTGCCACCTGGTAAAAGACACTCTAAATCCCAACTGTGAGCATTTCACTGACTGTACCATTGCTCTACCTCATCATGTCTGCCTCCTGGCTTCCCTGGCTTTCTTCAGGTCTCACTCACAACCTTACCTTCTGTAAAGAAGCCTTTCCTGGTCCCTCTTAATTCTAGTTTGTTCCCCCGTAGATTAATTTCAATCTACCCTGTCCATAGCTTGTTTGTACATAGTTTACATGTTGTCGCCCCAATTAGACTTAGCTCCTTAGGAGCAGGGTCTGTCTTTTGCCTTTCTTGTATCCCCAGTGCTTAGCACAGTACCTGGCACATTGCAGGTGCTTAATAAATGCTGGCTGATTGATTGATTAAAGGAAAAAAGCAACTATATTTTGTGGGACCTCTACTAAAAGATATCAGATAATCTGGGCCATCACTTTGTCACATCCTCCCCCAGGGTCTGTCTCCCCCTGGACTTCTCAGGGGCATGCCCTCACACTTTGGAAAGCTCTGGTCTATGCCACAATGATTCTTGAAGAAGAAATCTTCCTTTTAGCCCATCCAGCCTTGGGAGGGGACCCTCAGGACTTCTTAGGTACTCGGCTATTCTCACTGTTACATTGTAGTTACTGCGCTCATTGTTGCTTTATGACACTGTAGCTTTCTTATCTTGACACATTACTCTTACTGTTATTTTGTTGCCCCACGAATTAGAAAGAACCAGGTTTCATGGCTGTGTGATCCTGGTAAAGACACTCATGCTCACGATGCTGCAGGCAGCTCCCGTGGGTTATAAGAAGCAGAAGGGATGCTGCTTTTGTCCGTGCCCAGGCCCACTCCATGTCTTCCTGGTCATCCCTGAGTCATGCTGCCTGCACTCTGGTCTCTTCTGCCCGGACAGAGGGCTCCAGCTCCTGGATGGTGATGGGTGGGCTTTCACCATTGTCTGGTCATTGGCACTCACCCGGTTACCATTCCCAAGCTTATGTTGTCTTTCTCTATTCAAATGTAAGCTTCTTAAGGGCAGGTATTGCCTTACTACCTTGCATTTGTAGTCCCCAGGGCTTAGCATGATGAGTGACAGTAATAAGCATTTAAATATTTTATCTTTCATTCTGTATGAGGAGAGTGTCCTCTCTGGGAGCTCCCTACCCAAGGAAATCTTAAGTCCAGACTGTCCCTATCAAACCCGCTCACTGTTCCCCTAATATCTGCCCATCCCTACCCTTTCTTTCCTAGGTGGGCTTCAGTTACCCCCACATGACCATGTCATTTTCCCTACTTCTCCCCCCCCCCCACTTGTTCTCCATTCCCTAGGCTGAGAGGACTTGGGCATCCTGCCTGCCTTCCATTGCACCTTTGACCTCTAGAACTCTCATCCAGGCAGCCCCAGTTATTGAGGGGGAGGGGAGAGAAGGATATGCAGCTGGATGCTTTCCATTCCCTAAGCAGAGGCCCCATCTACTCAATTGGGAATGGAAGATTTCAGGATCCCTCCCTGGAGCCCAGCCAGAAAAGGCATGCTTTTACCCAGCAAAGCCAGACTTTCAGCCTCCAAGATAGACTAATGAAGAGACAAAGTCACAGGATAAGAGAATTTCAGGGTCAGAGGTGACCTCAGCGGCACCTAATCCAACCCAGATACACCTAGAAGAGGCTCCCAGTACAAGGGATCAGGGCCACTGAAGCTCTGCCAAAGACTTCCAAGGAAGGAGAGCTCACTACCTCCCAGAAAGGCTTTGGGAGAGCTGGCTGGGAAGTCTTTCCTGACACCCAGTCTAAATCCTTTGTACTTCCCCTGCCGCACCCCCACCTGCTCCAGGTTCTGTGCTCAGAGGCCATACAGAGCAAGGCTGACCCTTCCTCCTCCACCATGGACAGCCCTTCCCAGACTCCATCACTGTTGTCATACCCTGCACCACCCCCTACACATTCTCTCTCTCTCTCTCTCTCTTCCAGGTTCATGATGTCCTGGTCCTTTCAGCTCTCTCCATGTGGCCTGAGAGAGAAAAGACTTGGAGTGCCAAGTTGGGGAAACCTGAGACAGAGAGAGCCCCTGCCTGGGTCTTTGGGGGAGGAGACTTGGGCTCTGGGTGGGCCCACAAGGGGAAGGGAAATATTTTCTGGCAAAGCTGGGGGAAATCTGTCTGTGACACTCCCCACCCCCTCTCCCTATTGGTATCACCTCTGGGGCTCGGGAAAGGGCGAGTCTGGGTGGGTATTTATAGCTGGGAATTCCCTGGGGGCCCAGCCCGTCCGGGTCATTATTTTCCTACCCAGCAAGTACCCCCCTCCCCACTCCCATCCCCACCTCTCTTCCTGCCCTTCCAGCCACCCCCATCAGCTCCAGCAGATCAGAGCTCTCCCCCAGTTTGCTGGGCAGGCTCTCTCCCTCCCATCAGCCTCCTCTGTCCCCATCCTTGACTCACCCTCCCCCATCTGAGCCAGCCTATCCTAGTCACCCCCACCCATTCCTCCCAGGGAAGACCAAAGCAGGCTCTGTGAGGAACACAGGGGTCAGAGGTGGAAAGGGTGACAAATGAACTTCAGATCTCCCCTAAACTGAGAAACTCCCCAAGTCAAGAAACTGAGACATCAGTGGAGGAACAGGCTTGCCCAGACCACAGAGCAAGTCAGTAGCAAAGTCAGACCTTGAGTTTCACCTCTAAATACAGTGTGAAGAAAATGAGCCTCCAAGGTCAGAGGCCGAGGGGCACCAGCCCCTCAGTTGTCTCTGGAGGAGCCTGGGGTCTAGCTTACCCTATCTTGTGTCCTCCCCATTCCAGAAAGCTGAGCCTAGGAGCAGCCTCCCAGGGCCCACAACCTGGGGACATGGCCCAGAGGCCACAGCCCAGGCCCATAGCAATGGATGCTTATAATAAATACAGTGAGAACTTTAGGCTCTTCCAGTGGAGGCTGAGCTGTTCCCCCTCAATCTCACAGCTTCTGAATCTCAGCCAGGCAGGCTCAGGGTAGAGGACAAACAACCAGACTTAGGATGGGGGTGGGAGAACTGAGACAAACCAGGGGTTTGGGTAGGTATGTGGGGGGAGGAGGGAGGAGAGCTTGTTCATGCACTGGTGTGTGCTTGGACACAGGCAGGTTGGTGGGAGAAAGGGCAGGAAAGGAAGGATCTGTGCTGAATAAGGAGAGTCCCCAAAGCTCAAAGTTGGCGGGGGCACCAGAGCTGGCAGGGGCATCTAATCCAACCCCCTCCTGAACCAGGATTCCCCTACACCAACCCTGAGCAGTGGGAGCATCTGGTCTCTGCTCCAATGAGGAGAAACCCAGCATCTCTTGAGGCTATCTATCCATTCCCGTGGGCACGGGTGTCAGGAGGAGGATGCTGTCTAGCCATTGGTAGCCTCTTTGCTGCTTTCCCCTCCTGATCCTGGTTTTGCCCTCCGGGGCCCAGCTGACCAAAGCTGAGACCTCCTCCACACATAGCCTTTGGAATACTTTCCTTCACTTTGAAGCTAAAGTCCTGCCTTTTGCAAGATCCCTTTTTTTGACCTCTCTTAATGCTGGCGCCTTCCCCGAGATTGCTGCCAATGTATCCTGTCTATATCTTGTTTGTATGTTGTCTCCTCCATTAGATTGTGTGTTCCTCCAGGGCAAGAACTGTCTTTTACTTTCCTTTGTACTCCCAGTGTTCATCCCTGGGGCTTCCCCCTCCCCCCTTCCAGTTTTTTCAGACAATTCTCACGTGGCACAGGCTCACTATTCTGGCAGCCCTCCTTGGGACACTCTCCAGCTTATTGATGTTGGGCCCAGAACTAAGTACAAGATTCCAGATGGTATCTATCAAATGCAGAGGACAGTAAGATGCTTACCTCTCTGTTCCTGGAAACAATAACTCTCTCACTACAGTCCAAGAGCCCATTACATTTTTAGTGGTCAGATCACACTGCTGACATGGAGCTTGCAATCCACCTGAATCCCTGGGTCTTTTTCGGACATTCTGTTGTCTAACTGTGGCTCACCCATCTTGTAAAATCCCACCTCCCACAGGAAGCTTTTCCCAATCTCACCTAGTTCTAGAGGCTTCCGTCTCTCAATTTTTTCCTATTTATCCTGTATACAGTTATTCAGTCACTTCAGTTGTGTCTGACTCTCCATGATCCCTTTAAGTGACTTGCCCAGGGTCACACAGTTAATAAGTGTCTGAAGCCAAATTTGAACTCAGGAAGATCAGTTTTCCTGCCTTGAGGCCCAGCATTCTATGCACCATGGCACCACCTAGTGCCCTGTCTGGTATACAGCATTTGTTGTTGACTCATTTCAATTGTGCCTGACTCTTCACAATCCCATTTGGGGTTTCCTTGCAGAGGTACTGGAGTGGTTTGCCATTTTCTTCTCCAGCTCATTCTATAGATGAGGAAACTGAGGTAAACAGGGTTAAGTGACTTGCCTAGGGTCACACAGTCATTATATAGCATATGTATACCTATGTGTTTTCTTGTTGTCCCCTCCACTAGTTTGTGAGCTTCTTGAAGACCAGGACTGTCTTCTGTGTTTTTTTGTATCCTTCGTGCTTAGCATAATGTGTGGCACATAGTAGGTGCTTAATAAAAGCTTATTCACTAACGCTGAGTTTGGCTTCAGGGTCTTAAGAGACACTAAATATAGGCGAGGGAGATAAGGTGTTAACAGGTTACTTAAGGGTAGGAAGACAAGGGGAAACTTTGGAATTTTTTTTTAAAGCCAGAGACTGAAAGAAGGGAAGTTAGTAGGACTTGAGAAATTGAAAGAGAAAGACTTAGACGGAAGACCAAGCTGACAAGATGAGGAAAGAGCCACTGAAAGAGAGAAGGGAAAGGAAGTTGGGTGTGGCAGTCAAGTGAGTAATGGGGTACAAAAGAGGTGGGTAGGGGTGACCTACCCGAGTTAGAGTCACCAGACGAATCTCACTTCAGAGAAGAACGGAATGCAGCCAGAATGAGGCAGTGATCTGCAAGGTCTGTGCTTCTGCTCGGAAGGCAGGCTACCACCCTACTAGAAGAAGAGACTGAGGGTCTAAGGAGCCCCTCACCATACTTTAAGCTATCAGGTGTAATAAATTATTAATTGGACCCTTATTTTGTTACAATTGGTATGAATCAGTTTGATCTGATTCCGCAAGGGTAGTGATTATAAATTCTGTATATTAGAACTGTGAACTGCAGACTGTAAGTTCACTTGCTCATAGGAAGCTAATGAGAGGCCCTCCACCCTTGTTTTTGCCCTGTTACAGTGACTGACCTAGTGTGGGAGAGGTGAGTCAACGACATGGAAAGTCCCCTGGCTATTTTTGTTGCCCCTCTGTCCTTCATCATCCCTCTATTGCCCAATATGGGGAAGTGGCCATGAGGGCTTCACCAAAAAGTGGCCCTGTTTGCCAGTCTGTGGCCTGCCTGTCTACAGGCCCATCAGCCCTTGTGGATGTTTTGACATCTGCTTATCAGCTCAGCCCATGAGTCTGCTCATCAGCTGGGTAGGACCTCCTGAAAGGTCAAGGTAGGTCTGTCAAGGTCTGCTCATTGGCTCATTTGTCAACCAGTGGCATTCTGTACTTTGTGTAGACAAGGGCAAAGTCTTTCAACCAATGAGATTTTTCATTTTGAGTGTGCTTCATCTGTATTGTCTGGGTATCAAACACAATAAAACCAAGGCCCTGGAGGAAGGGGGCATCTCAGATAGTAAGGAAGATCTGAGGTCCACTTCATTAGAGGGGGACATGGACCTTTAAATAAAGTGCCATTGGCTCAGAGCTCTGCCTCAGTTTCTTTTATTGTTGGTGGGACAATTTTGGACCCCCACAGGGACAACCTTAAAGAGTCCCTAAAACACTGAGAAGAGCTTTCAGTGTGAAAAGAAAGAAAGGGGGCTTGGAAAGGCAGAGAGGACCACTGACCAAGGGCAGGACGTGATAGAAGAATATCAGACAGGAGAAGAAGGGAAGAGGAGGGACTCCTCAGTCTTCCTCCATCCTTCAAAAAGCCTTCCCCAATCCTTTCATCCCAGAGCTCTAATCCCTTTCTCAGACACAATCCAAGGCCCTGCTGCTGTTGCCTTCCCTTCCTTCCCCCTCACTTACTCCTGACCCCTGACCTCATCACTCAACTGAAGCCAGCCTTTTTCTAAGTCACCCCAATTTCTTCATGGCCACACTGATGGTCTTAGTCCTCATCATTCTTGCTTTCTCTGTTGTTTCAGACACTACTGAGCACACTCTCCTCTTAGATATTTTTTTTCCTTTCTCTTGTCTCTCCCACTTCCCCTCTAACTGCTCCTTTTCAGTCTCTTTTGCAGGATTAATATCTATGTCACATGCCCTTTCTGTGGCTGTCCTTCCAAGGCCCCAACCTTAGATTTCTCCTCTACTCTCCCTACAATCTCTCTCTTTGTGACCTTTTCAGTACCCATAGGTTCAAGTATCATCTCCATACAGATGGCTCTTAGATCTATATATTCAGCCCTAGGCTCTCTATTGAGCTCCAGTCTACTGGACATTTCAAGCTAAATGCCCCATAGTCATCTCAAACTCAACATGTCCAAAACAATGCATTATCTCTCCCTCGATCCAACAACCCACCCCTCTACTCTACTCTATTGCCAACTCTCCAGACTTTGCCACCATGCCTCAAGCATGCCTTCTCACCCTAGAAGTTCCCTGGGGCCTTCTCTCCCCGGAACATCCCTCCTTTCCTGTCGCCCTCATCTCCCACTGGGGAGTTTCTTCTAGAACCTTCATTTTGAGGAAGGTCCCAGGCCAGCTCTCCTATATTTCAAGAGGCAGCAGGGAGGAGACAATGCATTCTAGGCCTGCAAGAAGGCCCAGAGGGAATTCTGGGAATAGGAGGCTAGTGTGGGTGTGGATTGCCTGGAGCATGCTGATGTGGAGCGCTTTGAACTGGGAATGATGGGGGAAGATACAAAATGGCCACCACTCTAAAGCTCATAGGGAATAATGAAATAATATTTGTAAAGTGCTTAGCACAATGTCTGGTTCGTCCTTCATTTTGGAAGAGGACCGATGGCATCATGGGTTGATGTCTTGGCTTGCATGTGAATTGGATTTAAGCCAGACAGAGTTGCACAAAGTCATCAACCTCACTCTCTCTTCCAGAGTCATCAAGGTCCAGTGGGGAGACAAAAGGAAAGATGACTGGTGATGGTCCAGGACGCAGTGGATGACCTTGGCATCTTCAATGTCTGACCAAGCTGTAAGTGTTCCACAGAACCTGCTTCAGCCGCCTTCACGGCTGCCATTGGAACAAGTTGTTCTCATCTGCCCATTCCTCCAGAGGACGTCTTGCATGTGTCACCCCCATAACTCACCAATGGTTCTGAGGTCTTTAGATTATCTTCAACCTCATCCAGCCTGCCTGGTGAGACTGGTTTACCAAGGCTCTAGCCACGTGCTAGACTTCTTGGAGCCACAGGCGAGGGTTGAGTGCCAGGTGGACCCAAAAGTGGGTGAGCAGCCCTGAAAAGGACTCAGCAATCCCTCACATTAGAGGTGCTAGTCCTCCCTGAACACCCCATACAACCCAATCCTAACCCTAATGGAAATACAAACCAATATCCAAAGTAATCCTTCCCAGCCTGAACTCATCTCCAACCTTAACCTCCTTTTAACTCTAAATCAGATGAGTCTGGCCAGAAGCAGGTGGGTGGGGATCCAACCTGGTCTCTGGGTAGGGTGGGAGTGGAGTAGTGCATGTGTCTAAACTGGGAAGTGACCTCAGAAATGGGAGGAGAAAGCTGGCTGTATATCAGGGCATCCTGTGAGACAGAGGAAATGCAAGGATTTCAGAGAGCAGGGCCAAGACTTAGTCATGGCAGGAGCCTATCCTTCTCATTGGGTGTCACTGCACAGGGGTTAGAGTCTCAGAGCTGGAAGGTTTGCAGACACCATCTAGTTCACATGGATCCCTTCTGCCCCAAGCCTGGCCATTGGGCTTCTCCACCTCTGGGCTGGGATTTTCCAGGGCCCCCCTCTCCCCATGAAGCACCCTGTTCCACTCTCATTCTTAGAAAGTATTTCCTCGATAAGAGCCTGAATCACCCTCTGGGCAATTCCCCCCTCCACTCCCACCCGTGGAGATTCCAAGGATGAACTCAAGATGGGGGGGGGGCTGTCATGCTCTATCTCCACCCTCCCACCTCCCAGTATTCTCTTCTTCCTAGCATGCTTCCATGATTCTCATATGACATGGACTTGGAGCTCTCCCCCAGCCTAGCTGCCCTACTTTGGTCGCTCTCTGTTGATCAATGTCCTTCCTAATGTGGGTTCCAGGCCTGAGCCCAGTCCTCTAGATGAGTTCTGACTGGGGCAAAGAGACTCCTCCTTCCTTGTCCATAGAAATCCTGTCTGTCTCTCACTGCAGCCCTAGATGGCCTGAGTTGGCTATTACTCCCTGCTTTTTGACTTAGTGAGTTTTCAGGACAACCAGACTCCTAGGTCTTTTTCAAAGGAGTCAGTCGGCAAAGATTTATTAAGCACCTAGTATATGCCAGCACTGAGGATACAATACGAAAAAGGTCCCCACCCTCAAGGAACTTACAGTCCAATGTGAAGAGACAATACACAAAAGGAAGTTGAAAGGGGCAAGGGGCAAGGTTCTCAGTAGAGGGGAGGGGGAGGGAATGATGAAATCCAGAGAAATATAGGAGGGTGGGGAATGAAGAGAAGGCTGCCCCCCCCCCCGTTTCCACAATCAGAGAGGCCCTAGGGGCACAGGGTACTGGTGAGGAGTGAGTACCAGGGCTGTTGGGATCTTGCAGAATGATGAGGGTCCTGGGGGCATGATGGAGACATCCCGAGCGTTTGCAGACAGATGGGAAGTGAGACAGTTGGCCTGGGCTGAGCTGTAGGTTGTGTGACACTGACTGCCCTGGCCCCACTTCCAGGAAGGTCAGGATTGTTACATCTCACCCTTCTCCTAGGGTTCTCTGGTACCATTAAGGGGGACTTGGGGATATCTAGGATTTCACAGATATGTTACCAGCCCCACTGATGGTGTGCTCTCAAGTGTGTATGTGTACCCAGTTCTATTTAGTCACTTAACCATCAAATTCACTTTCACAAAGAAATATTTACCTCAAAGGTATAATCATAATTGTACAAATTATTCTCCAATACCTATGAGCCTTACTCCTCCTCCCTCTTTGTACCACTTCAGTCTCTGGGGAAGGGAAGGGGATCTGTTTACAATTTAGCTCCTTTCTTATAGGGCACATAGTCCCAGGTCCAAGCCCAGAGCTCCCCTTGAACCTGAGTCCCAGATACTGGGGCATCTCTGGGCTTCCTAGCCAGGCCAGCTGGCTGCATTATTCTCTCTGGAATCCTGATTCTGAGTTTTCCACAGTCCCAACTCCTGAGTTCTAACAGGGATCACCACCTGAAACTCAGAAGGAGAAACAATAATGAATGGAGTCTCCAGGCCCATTTCTCTGAACCAAGATAAAAGTGGGGGGAGGTATCTCTCCTTCCCAAATCAGTTCATGGCACCTGTTTTGGTAAATGATGTCCTTTAACCTCTAGATGCAACAGGAAAGAGCCCACAGGAAAAGAGGGTGCAGGAGAGAGGATGACTGTCTAAGTCTGGACAGTTTGAAAAGTGTGGAAGAAAGAACCTTGGCAGCTATGCAGCCAATCATGGGAGGCTCTCTCAGCCATGTGATGGGGAAGAAGAGGGCCTCCAGATTAGGTACCCTGGCCATGCCCAGGACAAGCCCTCAGGGCTTCTTGGGCAATGCCAGCAGGCTCCAAGCCCCTCTGCATTTTTTTTGTTTCAAATTTATTTATTTAATATATTTAGTTTTCAGCATTGATTTTCACAAGAGTTTGAATTATGAATTTTCTCCCCATTTCTACCCTTGCCCGCACTCCAAGATGGCATATATTCTGGTTGCCCTGTTCCCCAGTCAGCCCTCCCTTCTCTCACCCCACTCCCCTCCCATCCCCTTTTCCCTTACTTTCCTGTAGGGCAAGATAAATTTCTATGCCCCATTGCCTGTGTATCTTATTTCCTAGTTGCATGTAAAAACTTTTCTTTTGAACACCTGTTTTTGAAACTTTGAGTTCCAATTTCTCTCCCCTCTTCCCTCCCCACCCACCCTCCCTAAGAAGGCAAGAAATTCAACATAGGCCATATGAGCATCATTATGTATAACCCTTCCACAATACTCATGTTGTGAAAGACTAACTATATTTCGTTCCTTCCTAACCTATCCCCCTTTATTGAATTTTCTCCCTTGACCCTGTCCCTTTTTGAAAGTGTTTGTGATTACCTCCTTCCCCTATCTGCCCTCCCTTCTAACATCTCCCCTTTTTTATCCCCTTCTTCCTTCTTTCCTGTGGGGTAAGATACCCAATTGAGTGTGTATGTTATTCCCTCCTCAGGTCAAATCTGATGAGAGCAAGATTCACTCATTCCCCCTTACTTGCCCCTTCTTTCCTTCCTACAGAACTGCTTTTTCTTGCCACTTTTATGTGAGACAATTTACCTCATTCTATCTCTCCCTTTCTCCCTCTCTCAATATATTCCTCTCTCATCCCTTAATTTGATTTTATTTTTTTAGATATCATCCCTTCATATTCAACTCACCCTGTGCGCTCTGTGTATACACACACACACACACACACACACACACACACACACACACACATATATATATGTATGTATGTATGTATGTATATTCCCTTCAGCTACCTTAATACTGAGGTCTCATGAATCATACACCTCATCTTTCCATGTAGGAATGTAAACAAAACAGTTCAACTTTAGTAAGTCCCTTGTGATTTCTCTTTCTTGTTTACCTTTTCATGCTTCTCTTGATTCTTGTGTTTGAAAGTCAAATTTTCTATTCAGCTCTGGTCTTTTCACTGAGAAAGCTTGAAAGTCCTCTATTTTATTGAAAATCCATATTTTGTCTTGGAGCATGATACTCAGTTTTGCAGGGTAGGTGATTCTTGGTTTTAATCCTAGCTCCATTGACCTCTGGATCCTTAGATCCCTTAATGTAGAAGCTGCTAGATCTTGTATTATTCTGATTGTGTTTCCACAATACTCAAATTGTTTCTTTCTGGCTACTTGAAGTATTTTCTCCTTAATCTTGGAGCTCTGGAATTTGGTGACAATATTCCTAGGAGTTTTCTTTTTGGGATCTTTTTCAGGAGGCGATCAGTGGATTCTTTCAATTTCTATTTTACCCTCTGGTTCTAGAATATCAGGGCAGTTCTCCTTGATAATTTCTTGAAAGATGGTATCTAGGCTCTTTTTTTGATCATGGCTTTCAGGTAGTCCAATAATTTTTAAATTATGTCTCCTGGATCTATTCTCCAGGTCAGTGGGTTTTCCAATGAGATATTTGACATTGTCTTCCACTTCTTCATTCCTTTGGTTCTGTTTTATAATATCTTGATTTCTCATAAAGTCACTAGATTCCATTTGCTCCAACCTAATTTTTAAGGTAATATTTTCTTCAGTGGTCTTTTGGACCTCCTTTTCATTTGGCTAATTCTGCCTTTCAAGGCATTTTTCTCCTCATTGGCTTTTTGGCGCCCTTTTGCCATTTGAGTTAGTCTATTTTTTAAGGTGTTGTTTTCTTCAGTATTTTTTTGGGTCTCCTTTAGCAAGTCATTGACTTGTTTTTCATGGTTTTCCCACATCACTCACATTTCTCTTCCTAATTTTTCCTCTACTTCTCTAACTTGCTTTTCCAAATCCTTTTTGAGCTTTTCCATGGCCTGAGACCAGTTCATGTTTTTCTTGGAGGCTTTTGATGTAGGCTCTTGACTTTGTTGATTTCTTCTGGCTGTATGTTTTGGTCTTCTTTGTCACCAAAGAAAGATTCCAAAGTCTGAGTCTGAATCTGGGTGCGTTTTCGCTGCCTGGCCATGTTCCCAGTCAACTACTTGACTCTTGAGATTTTTGTCAGGGTATGACTGCTTGTAGAATAGAGAGTACTTTGTTCCAAGCTTGAGGGGATGCACTGTTGTTTTCAGAGCTATTTCTATACAGCCAGCTCTGCCACACCAGTGGTCCTTCTCCCCCAAGAACAGCCAACCCGGACTGCGACTCAGATCTTAAGCAGGCTCTGAACTGCAGCTCTGATCTGCCACTTAATTCCTCCCACCAGGTGGGCCTGGGGCCGGAAGCAACTGCTGCTATAGTTCTGTAGCTGTACCACCCCCGCTGGCCCCGGGGCGGTGGCTGAACCACCAACTCCTTTCACTCTGTCCCTTGCAGCTTTTCCCACTAACCTTCTCTGTTGTCTTTGGTGTTTGTGGGTTGAAGTCTGATAACTGCCACAGCAAACTGATTCAGGGCGCTAGGGCCTGTTCCGCCTGGTTCCTGGTCTGGTTGGTCCGGGCACAACCCACGCTGGGCTCTTCTCTGCTCTGCTCCCAGCTCTGTGTATGATGGACCTTACCCAGCGACCATCCAGGCTGTTCTGGGCTGGAGCCCTGTTTCCCTCTGCTATTTTGTGGGTTCTGAAGTTCTAGAATTTGTTCAGAGCCATTTTTATAGGTTTTTGGAGGGACCTGGTGGGGAGCTCATGCAAGTCCCTGCTTTCCAGCTGCCATCTTGGCTCCACCCCAAGCCCCTCTGTATTGAGCCAAACCTGGCATGTCCTACACTTTGGAATCCAATTTCTTGACTCATCATACTTCTTTACACTTTATACATTATTAGATTTAGCCCAACATTCCAGGCCCACTCAGACTGTAGGTTCCCTGAATGGTAAAGTGATCAAATATTTATTAATGCTTATAAGTGCCTACTATGTGCCAGGCATAGTGATGAATGCTTTACAAATATTAGATTATTTGATCCTTACAAGCACCCTGGGAAGAAGATGTTACTATTACCCCTTTTTTAAAGTTTAGGAAACTGAGGCAGACAGAGCTTAAGAGAGTGATTTGTCCAGGATTACACAGGTCTTCCTGACTTCAGGCCCAGAGCTCTCTCCTTTGTGCTACCTACCTGCCTCAGGCAAGGGAGCACATCTCTCTCCCTGCCCCTCCACAACCCATCGCCTTTCCTGGCTTGCTCCTTCATCATCAAAGATTCAGGACCTGGCTTGGAGATTGCCGTGACTCCCAGACTGGTCCTTTCCTGCCTCAGTCTTACCAAAATCCAGTATTGCTTGGAGGTCCTTTAAACCTAAACATGTTTTGGGCATAGGCTATGGGCTAATATTGGGGTTCTTGAGGAGTCTGCCCTTTGACCCAGCTGTCCAGCTGTGTGTCTTCCTGTCTCCACTGCCTGGGTAAGTTACCAGGCAGGTTCCTTTGAGTCCCTTGGGCAGGACTGTCATTGGGCTCAGGACCCTCTGTTGGTCTTGGGGAAGGGAGGAGGTGGGATGTAGAGAGCACATGTAAATGGCTGTGGTCGGTCTTATGCTGGCCCTGGGCCCTGGCTCTGTCAAGGAGAAACCAAAGGGCCACCAAGTAGACACAGATATGAAGACGTGTAGCCACAAGCCCTTTTCCCTTCTTCTCTCCTACTCTACCTCCCAATTTCCTTCCTTTAGTCTTCGTAATGGACCCCTCCTCACCCTCAATGAAGCCTCCTTGGTAGCCCTGTCCAGGTCAATGCCCCCACCTGAGCCCATCTAGGAGCCCTGCAGGTGACCTCAGCTCAGAAGTTACAGGTGAAAGCTTTGTCACTTCTTCCCAGATCAGCCTTGGTTATTTTGTGCCCCCTGCCCCATGTCTCAGGCAGCGTCTTGTTCTACTCCATATCACCAAAGTTCAGCAAAGGAATAGCCTGTGTTTCCGAGGCCAGGGGACCTTTCTAACGAGCAGGGATGATCAGGATAAGCCCTGTGACCACCAAGCCCCTGGCTTTCTTCTGGCCAGGTCCCCAGATGGCCATAGGCTTGTTCAGGCTCTGTGCTCCCTTGGAATATGATTTGGTGGGATAGAGTACATTCACCTCATCCAAGGTCACAGATGGGACAGTACCACAGTAGGTAGAGAAGTGAATGAAGGAATGAATGAAACATCTCCCAGGTCCCTCTTCTTGTGTCAGGCCTTGCCCTTGGTGCTGGTGACACAAGGGAAAGAGGGAAATAGATGCTCTGAAGGAGCTTCCATTTTTACGAGTGAGGCAGTGTGCACATGGCCAAGCGTCTATAGACTATATGTGAAAAGTGAACACAAAGTGATGGGTGGAAAGGCACTGCCAGATGAGGCGGAATTGGGAAAAAGAAGGAGTTTCATCTGAACCATGAAGGAAGCAGAGATCTCGAGAGTCCCAGGTGAGGAAGAAGAGCATGCCAGGCATAGGAGCCAGATAGGGCAAAGACAAGAGGTGGGAGATGACACACTGGAATCCAGCACCCTTTCCATTGTACCAAGTTTCCTCTCTGGAGACAGGAGACACACAAAGACAGATACACAAAGAGACACGAGATCAGTATATGGCATGAAAATATATTCACCCCACCCCATGCCAAGAGCAGTCAAGTTCCAGCTTCCCTCCCCCCAAGACAGTTTGCCCCCAAAGTTGTCTTGGTCAGTTGAGCCTGTGCCACCTGATTCGCTGATGCTTGCTGACACAGGAGTAGAGGGCCTGACTTGGAGTCAGGAAGACCTAAGTCTGAGGCTGTGTAACCTGGGGCAAGTCACTTACAGTTTTGCCTCAGTCTCCTCTTTTGTAAAATGGGAGCAATAACAGCACCTCCCTCCCTGGCTTGTCGTAAGGATCCAATGATAGAATATTTGTAAAGTGCTTTGCAAACCTTAAAGACTACATTATTGCTAACTGACATTATTTATTCTTATTATTCCCCAAGTGTCAGTCTCTTAAGGTGTTCTCCCTTCTCCCTTCCCCAAGACTGCCCCATTTGGAATTGAATTGTTGACTCGCTGCCTTCCCCCAAGGAAACAAGATGTGCTGTTTCTGGCTCCAGGGATTGGGGGTGGTGGTGGAAGGCTGAGGCATCCTCACAATGGAGACTATGGTTAATTTGCAGATCAGAGGGAGGACCCATGTGTCCTCTAGGCTGGACCCCAGAGATTGGGGGTGGTGGTGGAAGGCTGAGGCATCCTCAAAATGGAGACCACGGTTAATTTGCAGATCAGAGGGAGGACCCATGGGTCCTCTAGGCTGGTCCAGAGTCCAAAACTGCAGGGAGCATCTTGGCCATCAGATGGCAGCAGACACCGCCACACAGCCTGTCACCTCCAAGAGCCTGAGAGGGACTCCTGAGAAGTGGGAATGAGGCTCAGAGGCAGCAAGCCAGGGTATCTTCTCCCAGGGGGATGCCCAGGGAAGGGTGGGGGAAGCTGTCCATCCTCCACACTGCCCTGCCTGGAACCAGGCCCTAGCATCCAGGATTTTCATTCCTCCCTTCATGTACCTAGTGCAGAGCAGGCACCAAAGCCCAGCCCCTCCCACCCCGTCCACCATCAGGTCGCCCCTTCAGTTGGCTGTCCTTTGTTTCGCCTCCCCTAGTCCTTTTTTAAAGCTCCCCAGTGGCTGATGGGGGTCAGGGTGAGGTTGGTTGGGGTTGGATGCTAAAGACATCTCTCTCCCTTCTTGGAGCTCCCAGGAAACAGGGAAGGGTTTTCTGTCCTTGCTGGGGGTGGGGGAGTGGGAGGACCTTGTTATCTTGGGGTGCTACAGAGAAGGTAAACTACAGCCATCCCACTCTGGTGTGGAGGTATGGGTGTGTGTCATGGGGGGGGAGGGGAAGGGGTCCATGAGTGTGGCACAGTGCAGAGATTTTCATACTTGCTCAATGTATCTAGCTTTTTCTCCCCTTTGAAAAACATTTGTTCAATGGGATGATTCTCTTAGAGGGCAAAGGAGAGGGACCCTGAAAGAAATTCTGGAGACATAAAAATCAAAAGTTATCCATTCAAGTTAATTTTTTCAAAACTAAACAACAGAGAGCAAAAGTAAATCCACAAGGGGACGCTGACAATCAAGGCAATGTTGTTGCTATTAAGTTAAATTTAATCTACATTTTTTCAGTTACCAAGTATTTGTTAAGCTTTTACTGTTTGCCAAGCACTGTGCTAAACTGGGGGTGGGGCAGGAAAAAGAGACTGCAAAAATAAGAACTTACAATCTACTGGGGGAGGCAACAAAAAGCATCCGTTTATATAAAAGGTATATGTGTTATATATATATATATATATATATACATATATATGTGTAGGTCTATGTTCATATATGTATATGTATGCTGTCAGTAGACAATAGCTACTGGGATGTTGACTAGGTAGTACGTTGTGTGTATATATGTGCACACATGTAATATACACATGTAATGTAATATGTCATGTGATATAAATGTATATATTATAAATATGTAACATGTTACAGTCACATATATACACATATACATATATGCCTGCCCTGGGGACTTCTTGGCCTCCCTGAACAGCCATTCTTTCACCCTGTCTAGGCACCTTCTCTCCCCTGAGGATGTCCTGGGACAATTAGACCCAGAGGCTGAACCTCTATGGACATTGATAATCTCCCTGAACTCATTCCTTAGTGATTAACACAGTCCCATGACATCATTACCTCCCAATCTCAGTGATTCCTTTATTTAAACCCCCTTCTTTGACCTCTACTAACCACTCCCTTATTCCCATATCCCTCTACCCAACTCTCCAAGGTCCTACTCAAAAGCTACCCTCCCTTTTCTGTGTTCTCTGGAATGTCTTCTCCAGAGTCAATCAACCAATCAATCTTACCATAGGAAACAAACTTGCTTTCATCTTAACGTTTTCCTTTCTTGGTCTCTCTATCTTCTTGCACTCACTGAGATCTGGCTTCCTGTTGAGGACATAGCCTCTCTGGCCACCCTTTCTAGCTCTGGCTGGTCCTTTGCTCATTTCTCCCTTCCCTCTCCCATTCACTAGTCTTGGTGGGGGAGTCAGAATAGTCCTTGCCCCCCCCCCCATTGGCACTTCTAGATTCTCCTCTTACCACCACCACTGGGCAGCCTCTCCTCCTTTGAGGTTCATTCACTCCATACCTACCACCCGATCAAGATTCTGGCAGCTGTTGTCTATTAATCTCCAGGACCTTCCTCTCTTTCCTCAATAAGCTCAGTGCCTGGCTCCCAATCCCTCCTCCCCAACTCTTGCCCTCACACTAGGAGAGTTCAACATACATATTGATGCTGCCTCAAACACTCATTTCCCCTGACCTCTACCTCACCTCAGCAGAACACAGAGATGGCCATGCCCTTGATCTCGCCATCACCCACAAGTGTTCTATTTATGTCCATGGTCATAAACTCTGAAGCTTCCTTGTCTGATCAAACACTAGCATCATTCAATTTCTCCCTCTGCAACCTAATTCAGACCCTGTTCTTCCTCCACACCATGACCTCTAATCCTTCCACCCTGTTGTTTTCTCTCAGGCCATCACCCCTGCACTGACTATACCCTTGCATCATTCTTTGCCTTCATTCTTCCATCTATGCCGAGGAACAAAGTGGGAGAAAATCATGAAACTGTGCTGACTGAGTCCACTACAACTGTACATTTATGTAATGTAATCTCAGCTAGGCCCTTTTTAAGTCAGGGCAATCCTTTTATATGCTTTCTTAATTAAGTCACTATCCCACTCCCCAGGGCAACTCTTCCAAACTTTTTGATCCCTCCTTGTACCTCCCACTCCTCCCACCCTCTGAGTTGAGAATCTTGCCTCATATTTCACTGAAAAAATTGAGGCCATTCCCCAAAAACTTCCTCTTCTCCCCTCTTCCTCTTTTCATATATCCCAGATGCCCTCTGCCACCATCTCTGCCTTCACTGTCTCTCAAGGAGAAGCGGTCCTTCTCTTTCCCTCCATGAGCGATCCTATTCATTTCATTTTCTCTAGTAGTTTGCTCCCTCTATCATCCTTACTTTCTCAACTAACTTCAATCTTTCCTCGTTGCTTACTAGCTGCTTCTCTACTGCCTACAAATACGCTCATGTCCCCACCATCATCTGTCCAAATTCACCGGCTATCATTGTCTATCTTTTTTCTTCTATGTACCTAAACTGCCTGAGGTCATCCACAATAGGTGCATCCACTTCCTTTTCTCTCACTGTTTTCTTAACTCTCTGCAGTCTGGCATCCAGTCTCATCATTTAACCAAAACTACTCTCTCCAAAGTTACCAGAGATCTCTTTTAATAAAAATTCATTTTATTTTTAATTCTGAATTCTTTCCCTTATACTTTCTCTTTCCCCATCCATCAAGAAAGCAAGAAAAATAAAACTCATTACAAACAGGTGTAGTCCAACAAAAGAAGTTCCCAATTATCCATGCTTTAAGAAAAAGAAAGAGAATAATAAACTTTAATCTGCACTGAGTCCATCACCTCTTTATCTGGAGCTGGGTAGCATGTTTTGTTATGATCTTTCGGAACTGTGGTTGGTCATGGTGTTGATCAGAGTTACTAAGTCTTTCAAACTTTTTTCTTTACAATATTGTTATTGTTATCTTGGTTCTGCTTACTTCACTTTTCATCAGTTCACACAAGTTTTCCCAGATTTCTCTGAAACCATCCCTTTGATCATTTCTTATAACACTATAGTATTCCATCACATACATTTAACACTACTTGTTCAGTCATTCCCTGATCGATGGGCATCCCCTCAGTTTCCAATTCTTTGCCACCACAAAAAAGCTGCCATAAATATTTTTATACATATAAGTCCTTTTCTTCTTCAATTTCTTTGAGGTATAGGCCTAGTAGTAATTCCCTAGAACAAAGGGTATACACAAATTAATAGCTTTTTGGGCATAGTTCCAAATTTCTTCCCAGAATAGTTGGACCAGTTCATAGTTCTATCCACAGTGCATTAATGCACCTGCTTTCCAACATCTTCTCCAGGAACTGTCATTTTCATATTTTGTCAACTTTGTCAATCTGATGGGCATGAGGTAGTAATTCAGAGTTAATTTGCATTTTTTAAAAAATATTGCTATTGATAGCTTTTTTCTTCCTGAAAACTTTCTTTCATCATTTATCAATTGGGGATATGTCTTATTTTTTTTTAAAATTTCAATTAATTCCCTAAACATCCTAGAAATGACCTTTATTAGAGAAACTTGCTGCAGATTTTTCCAAATCCACTTCTTTTCTAATTTTAGCTACATTAATTTTGTTTGTGCTAAAAAATTAATTTTATATAATCAAAATGGCTCATTTTATTGCTGTGAGCCTCCCTGTCTTTTATTTGGTCATGAATTCTTCTCCTACCCTTAGATATGATAGATAATTTCCTCCCCTGATTTGTTTATGATATCATCCTTTGTGTCTAAATCATGTACTCACTTTGAACTTCTCTTAGTGTATGGTATGACATGATGGCCTATATCTATTTTCTGCTAGACTATTTTCTAGTGTTCTCAACATTTTTTTTTTTACAAAATAAATATCAATGTTTATTCAGAAAGATAATGGTAAATTTCCATTCAGCAGAAATTAACAACTCCCCACACAATCTCTAGGAATTATTCGTAGTTCTGAGCCATGCTTTAGGAAAACGTTCCCGGCAGTCTGTGCAGGATTTATTCCTATTCCATCATTTGTGATTATAGCACTTGTTGGTGCAGGAACTTTAAACTGTGTGGAAAGCTGATACTAGTTCTTGGCAATGTGTTCCATAGTTATTAAAAGAAAAGCAAACATTGCCATTTTTTTCTTTTTCTTCTGCGGCAGACTTTAAGACTGCTGTGAAAGGAGTATTTTCGGGAACACTGAGTACTTTGTACGGCAGCCGCCGGTCCAAGGTTAGCATGATCTTAAAGGAAACTTTCGACATAGTGAGGCCGTGGCTGGACGTTAGGGAGCCTCACGGCGGTGCTCAGTTCCTTTCTGCCGCTCAATTCTTCTCAACGTTTTTTAAGGATAAAAATAACATGTTTAATGTGAAAATGATTTGGGATAAGGGGTTCATTATGAGCATACATGCGAGTCATTTGGAAATAGACTCGAGCCTTTCATATCTTACTCTCACGAATAAAAAGAAGGGAACAGAAGGGGAAAAAAGGAAAGGGATGGAAACATTTTTGGCTTTTCTTTTTATTCAAATTTTAAAATCTAGCCTCAGACACTTGCTAGCTCTGTGACCTTCAATAAGTCACTTAACCTCTGCCTGTCTCAGTTTTCTCATCTGTAAATTGGGGTTGGTAATAGCATCTATCTCCCAAGGTTGCTGTGCAGATGAAAATGAGATAATAATTGTAAAGCACTTAGCACAGTGCCTGGCATATAGTTAGCACTATATAAAGGTTTTGGGATTTGGTTCTTCAGTGTCTGAATAAATGTTTTACTTCTTCTACCTTCTATGGAGAGTTCTCACATTTTGCTATACACAACTACACAGGCATATTCACAATTATCGTCAATATTGTGATTATTGTTTAGCTGATACAGAAGGCAGATGAAATTCAGTTTTATGTAGATAGTAACAATCCAAAGTGCCTCTTTGTACCCTGAAGGCTATTTATTTATAAGGGTCAAACACCTACGGTATATCTCAACTACTTGGCACCAATGGAGCCACACTGATTAGTGATAAGCACGTAATCCTGACAAGATGGGCTGAATACTTCTGAAGTGTTCTCAACAGACCATCATCACCCAATGCTGAAGCTATTCACCATATACCTCAGGTTGAAGTCAATCCTCTAGCTGCACTTCCAATTGAAGAAGAGGTTTTCAGTGTCATTAGGCTTCTCTTGTATGGCAAAGCACTTAGGGTTGATTCCATTCCAGGAGAAATTTACAAGGCAAGAGGTCTACTGCTTATACAAAAGCTGATTGAAATCTTCCAGGTTATATGGCAAGAAGAGGTTAACCCCTAGGAGTTCAAGGATGCCTCCATTGTCCATCTCTATAAAGGAAATAGATTGTCCTGTGACAACCAAAGTGGGAGGGGGTCTCTCAGTCATTGCTAGTAAGATTCTTGCCAGAGACCTCCATGATAGGCTGATCCTTAACTGGAAGATGGTCATCTACCTGAATGCCAGTGCGGCTTCAGAAAGAGTTGAGGAATGGTTGATATGGTGTTTGCTGTGCAACAACTCCAGAAGAAATGCCAGGAGCAGAACAGAGGTCTGTATACAATGTTTGTCGATCTGATGGAGGCCTTTGATGCTGTCAGTCATGAGAGCTTGTGGAAGACCATGGCAAAATTTGGTTGCTAGTAGTTCATCAATATTCTATACCATTTCATGACGGCATGTTTCCATGGGTTCTGGATAATGGACAACGCTCTCACACTTTCCCAGTCATCAATGGAATGAAGCAGGGCTGTACAATTGCTCCTATGCTTTTTAACATGTTTTCAGTGATGTTGTCAAATACCTTTTCATGCTTCTCTTGGTTCTTGTGTTTGAAAGTCAAATTTTCTATTCAGCTCTGGTCTTTTCACTGAGAAAGCTTGAAAGTCCTCTATTTTATTGAAAATCCATACTTTGTCTTGGAGCATTATACTCAGTTTTGCTGAGTAGGTGATTATTGGTTTTAATCCTAGCTCCATTGACTTCTGGAATATTGTATTCCAAGCCTTTTGATTCCTTAATGTAGAAGCAGCTAGATCTTGTGTTATCCTGACTGTGTTTCCACAATACTCAAATTGTTTCTTTCTGGCTGCTTGCAGTATTTTCTCCTTGACTTGGAAACTCTGGAATTTGGCAACAATATTCCTAGGAGTTTTCTTTTTGGTATCTTTTTCAAGAGGTGATCGGTGGATTCTTTCAATTTCTATTTTACCCTCTAGTTCTAGAATATCAGGACAGTTCCCCTTGATAATTTCTTGAAAGATGATGTCTAGGCTCTTTTTTTGACCATGGCTTTCAGGTAGTCCAATAATTTTTAAATTCTCTCTCCTGGATCTATTCTCCAGGTCAGCAGTTTTTCTAATGAGAAATTTTACATTGTCTTCCATTTTTTCATTCCTTTGGTTCTGTTTTATAATATCTTGATTTCTCATAAAGTCACTAGCTTCCACTTGCTCCAATCTAATTTTTAAGGTGGTATTTTCTTCAGTGGTCTTTTGTACCTCCTTTCCCATTTGGTTAATTCTGCCTTTTAAGGCATTCTTCTCATTGGCTTTTTGGAGTTCTTTTGACATTTGGGTTAGTCTATTTTTAAGGTGTTATTTTATTCAGTACTTTTTGGGCCTCCTTAAGCAAGTCATTGACTTGTTTTTCATGATTTTCTTGCATCACTCTCATTTCTCTTCCCAATTTTTCCTCTACTTCTCTAACTTGCTTTTCCAAATCCTTTTTGAGCTCTTCCATGGCCTGAGCCCAATTCATATTTTTCTTGGAGGCTTTTGATGTAGGCTCTTTGACTTTGTTGACTTCTTCTGGCTGTGTGTTTTGATCTTCTTTGTTACCAAAAAAGGAATCTAGAGTTTGAGTTTGAGTCTGAATTTCAGTCGGGTTCATTTTCATTGCCTGGCCATGTTCCCAGCCAACTACTTGACATTTGAGCTTTTTGTCAGGGTATGACTGCTTGTAGAGTAGAGAGAGTGCTTTGTCCCAAGCTTTAGGGGCTGTGCTGCTGTTTTCAGAGCTACTTCTACTCCACTGTCACTGCAAGCTCTGCCACAGCAGAGCTCCTCCATCCCCCAAGAACCACCAATCAGGATTGCGACCCAGATCCAAGCAGGGCAAAGCAAGCCCTGCAATCCCTCTCTGGTCTGCTGCTTGATTTCCACCACTGTGTGAGCCAGGGACTCCAGAAGCAGCTGATGATGAGCCACACCACCTCCGCCACCCCCAGGGCTGGTGGCTAGACTTCTCTCTAACCCAATCTAGAGGTTTACCCACTAACCTGCTCCGTGGTCTTTGGTGTTTGTGGGTTGAAAAGTCTGGTAACTGCCACAGCTCAATGATTCATGGCCCTAAGTCCTGCTCAGGTGAACTGGTCTGTCCTGGTGCAGCCCACGCTGGGCTATGCTCTGCTCCCAGCATCATGTGATAGATCCTAGACTGGAGACCTGCTTTCCTCTGCTATTTTGTGGGTTCTGCAGCTCTAGAATTTGTTCAGAGCCATTTTTTACGGGTGTTTGGAGGGATTTGGGGGAGATCTTAAGCAAGTCCCTGCTTTCCAGCTGCCATCTTGGCTCTGCCCTGTGTTCTTAACATTTTTTGTCGAATAGTGAATTCTTGCCCCCAAAGCTGTTATTCTGAGTTTATCAAACACTAAGCTACTGTGCTCATTTGCTCATATTGTGTACTTAATCTGTTCTACTGATTATTCTCTATTTCTTACCTATTATCAAAATGTTTTGAGCAGTTAGGTAGTGCAATGTATAGAGCCCTGGGCCTGGAGTCAGGAAGACCTGACTTCAAATTTAGCCTCAGAAACTTATTAGCTGTGTGATTCTGGGCAAGTCACTTTATTTGGTTTGCCTCAGTTCCTCATCTATAAAATAAGTTAGAGAATGAAATGGCAAACCACTCCAGTGTTGTATCAGTAAGGCAAGATTCATGACCTCAAAGATGATCATGAACATTCCTGTATAGAATCCAATCAGAATCACAAAGTATAACAGATTCTCTAGGTAGAAGGCAGGGGAAGTATAACATTTATTTAGACACCAGAGGATCAAATCCCAAAACCAATAACCCCAATTCAACATAGCAGTAATTGTATTCCAAAACCAGTAAATCCACCTCAATGTAACAACAAGGAAATTATAACACAGTATTATAGCAAAGAAACAAGTCATCCTTCAACCTTCCCCCCTGCTGGGGCCTTCCCATAAACACTCACAAATCCCAACTGTCTGCTTGCCTGCGTTCTCTTCCCCCCTCAACTGTCTGGTCTCTGAAACCCTTTGGTCTCCACTCTCAGCTCTGCACTCTCTCTGCAACTTTTTCTCATCTCTCGGCAGCTCTCTGAGCTCTGTGGCTCACTAGTCTGCAGATTCTCAGCTCTGTCATCTCAGAGTTCTTACTTCTTCTCCTTGGGCTGAATTCTGACCTTAATGGCTACCTTCTGGATAGATACATTCTTCTTAGGGCCCAAGGGCCTCATGCCCAGTCAGCAAAAGGATGTGGGTCTGAGGCTTAGCTCTTAGTAAGTAAAGGATGTAGGCCTGCCTCTAATCAAGCCTCCCTTAACTAGCCCCACCTGAGGCCAATCGAATGGGCTGAAAAGATCTTTAATCACTGATTGACATCACAAGTGTCCTTGCCAAGATAACCCCAAATGGGGTCATGAAGAGTCAGACATGACTGAAATGACTAAACAACAACAACACCAAAATGTTTTGATGATTATGGCTTTGTAGTATAATTTGAATTTTGGTACCTCTAAGTCCCAATTCTTCCTATTTCCCCCATTAATTCCTTTGATATTCTTGACCTTTTGTTCCTTTGGATGAATTTTGCTATTATTTTTTCCAGATCTCTAAAGTAATTCTTTGGTAGTTTGGCATGGCACTGAGTAAGTAAATTACTAAGTAAGTTAGGTAGTATTGTCATTTTTATTATATATTTTTGGTCTATCTATGAGCAATTCATACTTATATGATTATATCTGCCTTTATTTGGGTCAAGATTGTTTTGCAATTAGGTTGATATAGTTCCTGTGTATATCTTGGCAGGCAGATTTTCTTTTCTTTTTAATTGTGGGAGTAGAGTATGCATTTGCATGTATATACACACATACATTTTCCACATATGTACATACACATATAGTTTTTATACATGTGCACATGTATGTATACATACAAACATGAGTATGTGAGATAAGATGAGTTAGAATTCCTGCTCTGGATTCATAGAAGCTGAAATATAATCCCTGCTCCATCCCTCACTATCTGATCTTAAGCAAGTCACTCAACCTTTCTTCATTTCAGGCTTTAATTGTCTCTTCCTGACTATTTTCACGGATCCCCATCTGATCTCTCTGCCTCCATTCTATCTCCCACTTGAATCTATCATTCAACTCAATGCCAAAGTGATTTACCTATTTCAAGTGTTTGATCCCTGCTTCTATGTTCAAAAATCTCACTTTCTTTCAGTAGCTTATCAAATAAAGTACAGATTCCTTCTTCTCAATTTAAGGACATCCATGACACGGTTCTAGTCTACCTTTCCACCTGTCTTTCTTGAAAACTGGCTGTTATGATGAGGAGTATTAGTGATTCCCTGAGTCAATCTTTGCTCTAACAGCTGAATTGATTTGCACATACTATCCTCTTTGTCTGACATAGTTGCTTCACATTTCTATCTCTTGGAATACTTTCTTTACTTTGAGAACCATTTCATGTTAGCAGGTAGATTTCCAAGTGTTTTATAATGTGGCTGATGGAATTTATCTTTCTATCTCTCCCTGCTGGATTTTTTTGGTAATATACCGAAATACTGCTGATGAGTATGGGTTTATTCTACATCCAGCAACTTTGATAAAGTTGTTCATTCTTTCAATTAGTTTTTAAGTTGACTCTCTAGAGTTCCCAAAGCAACCCATCATGTTATCTGCAAAAAGTGGTAATTTTGCTTACTCCTTTTATTTCTTTTTCTTTTCTTATTGCTATTGCTAGCTATATTGAATAATACATGTTATAATGTAAATCCTTGCTATACCCCTAATCTTACTGGAAAGGACTTTAGCTAATCCCATTTTCAGATAATGCTGGCTCTTGGTTTTAGAGAAGCATTACTTACCATTTTAAGGAAAGCTCCATTTATTCCTGTGCTTTCTTGTGTTACTTTTTAAAACAGGAGTGAGTGCTGTATCTTATCAAAAGCTTTATGTATATCTATTCATACAATAATATGATTTTTACTATTTTTGTTATTAATATGGTCAATGATATTTATGGTTTTCCTCATACTGAACTAGCCTTACATTCCTGGTTTAAATTCATCTTGGTCATAATGTATAGTCTTTGTGATCTTTTGTTGTTGTCTCCTTGCTAAAAATGAATTTAAAATTTTTGCATTAATATTCACTAGGGATATTGGTCCACAGTTTTATTTCTCTATTTTGACTCAGGTTTAGATATTAAGACTATATTTCTTTCATAGAAGGAAACTGATAGGACTCCTTCCTTACCTACTTTTTCAAAAAGTTTATATCATATTGGAATTACTTGTTCTTTAAATTTTAGTAAAATTCATCTGTAAATCCATCTTGTCTTGGTCTTTTTTTTCTCTTTCAGAATTTATTTATAGCTTGTTCAATTTTTTTTTCTAAGATGGGGTTATTTAAGTACTACTTTATTCTGCCAATCTTGTCAATTTATATTTTTGTAAATATTCATCCATAGCATTTAAGATGATCAATTTTGCCTCACACCTATCAGATTGGTTAATGTGACAAAAAAGGAAAATGATAAATGTTGAAGGGAATGTGGGAAAACTGGGACACTATTGCTCTGTTGGTGGAGTTGTGAATTGATCCAACCATTCTGGAAAGCAATTTGGAAATGTGCCCAAAGGGCTATAAAACTGTGCATACCCTTTGATCCAGCAATACCACTGCTAGGTCTGTATCCCAGAGACATCAATTTTTTTTTGAAGTGAAAAAGACCTATTTGTACAAAAATATTTATAGTAGCTCTTTTTGTGGTGGCTAAGAATCAGAAATCGAGAGGATGCTCATCAGTTGGGGAATGGCTGAACAAAATGTGGCATATGAATGTGTTAAAATTGATTACCTGAAATAAAAAGGAAACTGAGGACAAAGTTACAGAACCATCTATGAATTAATCTGCAAAGCTAGCATTTGCATATTAAACCAGGTCACCTGACTCCTCAGAAGTCAGAGATAAAAAGTGATTTACAGAGATGGTTTTTATAACAAAAAAGAGGAATTGGGAAAAGTATAGAAATGTATTTCGAACATAATTCAATTGGACAAGGCAGGTCACCTGACTAGTTAGCTTCTCCCAGACTTTCCTCTAAGTGGTACCTGTTGTAACCAGAAAGTAAACTGGGAAAGAGGAACTTGGTCAATGGTAAACAGCTCCCCCTTCCCCCCGCCCCAATCTTCCTTAGAATAGTCCATTACTCAACTTAGACTATAGCTCAAGAAAAAGGGGCTTAATTTAACCTCTGGATAACCTTTCTCCAGCTGCCAGAAAGAAGAATTTAGCCTCTGGTCAACCCTACTTTCTGTCAGAAAGAGAGACTTAGTCTTTCGAAAAACTTTATCATTATATGATTATTTTATTCTTCTAAATTATCTGTTACTAAATGATAATGTCTTCTCAATCTATCTGTTAAGTCTGTAGGTAAGCAAGACTTAAGAGAATACCTGTGTTAGTCTGGCTTAGCTCTTCCAAAAGAAGGGAGCCTAATTCTATAATCAAACTAAAACTAAGTCAAAGTAACCAAAAAGAGATGATTTCAGAATCTTACTGTGTTATAAGAAAGGACAAGCAGGATGATTTCAGAAAAACCTGGAAAGACTTACATGAACATAATCATGAACATAGTGAAACAAAGTGAAGTGAGAAGAACCAGGAGAGCATTGTATATAGTAACAGCAATATCATACAATAAAGAATTATGAATGAATTAGCTATTCTCAACAATACAATGATCCAAGACAATTCCAAAGGACTCATGATGAAGCATGCTGTCTGTCTCTAAAGAACTGATACTGTCTGAATACAGACTGAAGCATGCTATTCAGTTCCTTCCTTCCCTCCTTCCTTCCTTCCTTCCTTCCTTCCTTCCTTCCTTCCTTCCTTCCTTCCTTCCTCCCTTCCTTCTTTCCTTCCTTCTTTTTTATTCAAGTCTTCTTATGCAAAATGAGTAAGATGGAAATGTTTTATGTGATTGCACATGTATAATCTGTATTGGATTGCTTACCATTTCAGGGATTATCTATTTTGTTGGCATATAACTAGGCAAAATGGCTTCTACTGATTTCTTTTATATTTTCATTGTGAATGTATCTTTTTCATTTTTAATTTGGCTTTCTTTTTTTCAATCAAGTTAGTGAATGGCTGAATTTTTTATATATAATTAATTTATTTGTTTTTAGTTTTCAACATTCACTTCCATAAGATTTTGAGTTTTAAATTTTCTCCCCCCTCTCCCTTCTCTCCTCCCCAAGACAGAGTGCAATTTGATATAGACTCTACTTATATGTTCATATTAAACATATTTTCACATTAGTCATGATGTAAAGAAGAATTAGAACTAATAGTACCTACCTACCAGGGTTATTGTGAAGACCAAATAAGATAAATATTCCTGGAGTACTTAGTTCAGTGCCTGGAACATAGCTTCTCACATATAGTTGGTAGAAAGACATGGGGCAGATCAACATGAAGAGGATACATAGACGGATAACATGGAGGCAGACAGACACAGAGAACAGATAAAGAAGAAGATAGAAACCTGGGGTGGCAGATGCGCATAAAGGTGACAGATGTATAGGTGGTGAACAGCCATGGAGGGGACAGAAAGACATGAAACTGTTACATGCTGGGGGTTAGCACACTGGGGACAGGCAGATATGGAAATGACAGGCAGAAATAAGGGGGGGGGGGCAGACGTACATGGCTGGAAGACAGACACATGTGAAATAATCACATGGGGCAGGCAGACATGGAGAGATTAGACAGAAACATGGGGGGCCTATAGAAATGAAGGAGGAAGGCAGATGCTTGGAGGGCAGAGAGACTCACAGAGGGCACAAGCACATGGGAGGCAAACAGACATGGAATAGACTGAGAGACATGGGTGGTAGAAATACACAGAGGGGACACACAGACACATGCGGAACAGACATGAAAGGCAGGTAGGAGGAGACACATATGGGGAAAGTGGTTGTGGGGGCAGCTAGGTGGTGCAATTGATAAAGGCTGGACCTGGAGTCAGGAGGACTCCTTTCCCTGAGTTCCAATCCATCTTGTGACCCTGGGTATGTCTCTTTAATCCCGTTTGCCTCAGTTTCATCATTTGCAAAATAAACTGGAGAAGGAAATGACAAACCATTCCAGGATCTTTGCCAAGGAAACTCCAAATGACTATGCCCAAAGGGCTATAAAAATGTGCATACCCTTTGACCCAGTAATACCACTTCTAGGGCTGTATCCCAAAGAGATCACACAAGGGGTAAAGGGACCCATATGTACAAAAATATTTATAGCAATTCATTTTGTGGTAGCAAAGATTGGAAATAAAGGTGATGCCCATCAATTGGGGAATGGTTGAATAAGTTGTGGTTTATGAATGTAATGGAATACTATTGTGCTATAAGAAATGGGGAAGATACAGACTCCACAATAACCTGGAAAGACCTACATGATATGATGCAGAATAAGAGGAGCAGAACCAGGAGAACATTGTACACATATATTATGCATATAATCAAATAAGCAAATGTTAGTCCCTGAGAACATAAACTCCTCCTACCACTAGGCTTATACTTCAAAGAGATCAGAGAAGGAGGATAAAGACCCATGGTTCCATATGAACAAATCAATTCAACAAGCATATATGAAGCATTTACAATGTTCCAGTCACTGTTCTAAGTGTTAAGTATACAAATACAAGCAGAAAAGAAGACAGTCCCTGTCCTCAAAGAGCTTAGATTCTAATAGGAGGAGATAACATATGAAAGGAAGTTGAAATGATATATTGATTCTGTGATGACTAACTTTGATAGACTTGGCTCGTGTCAGCAACACAAGGTTCAAAGAAAACTCCAAAGGACTCATGATGGAGAGAGCTATCTACATCCAGAGAAAGAATTATGGAGTCTGAATGCAGATTGAGGCATACTTTATGCTCTCTTTTTTTTTCCTCTTTTTTTTGGTTGTATTTCTTCTTTCTCATGATTCATTCCATTGGTCATAATTATTCTTTACAACTTGACTATTGTGTAAACAAATTTAATGCAAAGGTATATGGATATATTGGATTCCATGCCATTTTGGGGGAGGGGAGGGGGGAGGGAAGGGAAGGGAAGAAAATCTGGAACTCAAAACATGCAGAACTGAGTGTTGTAAACCAAAAATAAAAAATCTTAAAAAAAACTCCAAATAGGGTTATGAAGAGCAGGACATGACTAAAAAATGACTAAACAACAACAACAACAAAGTTGTGGGGAGTGTGTGAGTGTGTGAGAGTGTGTGTGTGTGTGTGTGTGTGTGTGTGTGTGTGTGTGTATGTAGCCATGGACCTGTGCCAGCATGTGCAAGCCCATATTTGACACAAAGCCCTCTCCCCTGGGTCTGGCACAGCATGAGTCTCCAGGCCTCGGGACATGATCCCAAAGTTGGGCTGATAACTCTAGAATAAATATTTCTGGAATTGAATTTTATGTCATTACAACTAGGAGGCTACAGGGAGCAGGAAGAGCTGGACCCACTCCCACTAATGTGGTTTGGGGTTGCTGGAAACCCCAAAATGTCAGAGTACAGGGCGAGTCTGCCTGGAAAGAATTCAAGCACTCAAGCCTTCTTTTAGTCAAAGCAGCAAGGTTTTACTGTAATGCCAATAGAGTAGGAGAAATTCTTAGGGAATCTGCACTGTAATGGGGTAGAGGCTGATGCTTATATACAAAAAGGGTGTGAAAGAAAATGAATGGCATTAAGGTGTAGTGAATGGTCTGGGGTGGGCCAGGTGCAACAGTGAAAGGACTATCAAGTGGGCCAATTAGGTGATTTAGACGGGGTTAAGGAGTGTGAAGTATATGCAAGTAGTCTGGGTTGTCTAAGTGAGAGGCAAAAGGAATGTCAAGTAAGCTAATTAGGTGATCTAGGAGGCCTGAGGTGGGGCAAGGGCCTTGGGCAGAGGCACTAGTGATCTGGGCTACTGAAATGTATGGGAAAATTCAGGGACTGGATTCCTTTTAAAGATATGGTCTTTTCCTTTTAGGGGTCCAGATCCCATCACCCCATCAGCACCATCCTCCCCTTAGGCTCTGGGTATTTCTCCAGACATTCTCCCTTCCCCTCCCACCCTGTTGGACTGCTACTGCCCTCCTCCCACTCCAGAAAGTCCTCCTGGACTGCCCACCCCTCCCCCAGCCAAAGGTTTGGGTGAAGTGAAATTGTAAGTGAACCTGAGGCCATTAGGCTCAGTCCTCCCCAACCAGTCCTCAGAGAACTTGCTTTGACCTCTTCAGGCCTCTTTGCCATTGGCCTTCTGTCTTAAAGCTTTTGTCCTCTATCTTCTTAGAGTTGTAGTGTGGGGGCAGGGATGGGAGCCAGGCTGGAGCAGTAGTTGGGGGTATTGTGGTCTAGGGGTGCTGGGAACCCCAAAAGGCAAGGGTACAGGGCAGAGGTCTGCCTTGGAAGAATTCAACTGCTCAAGACTTCCAGTCCAAGTAGCAAATTTATTTGTGACGCCAATACAAATGGGCCAGACTCCTAGTGAGTCTGGGCATTTGATAGGGACAAGACTGATATTTTTGTAGGGAGAAAGATAATAGGAAGATTTGGATGGGATTAAGGAGTGTCAAGGAAGCTAATTAAGTAATCGAGGTGGGCTGGGGTGGGCCAGATGCCTTGGGCAGAGGGACCAGTGATCTGGGCTACTGAAATGTATGGGAAAATTCAGGGACTGGGTTAGAGGTAACAGAGAATGACAGGTTGGACTGGGTCAGGGGCCACAATGAAATGACAGTTGAAAGGACTGGGGTGAGCCTGATGCCTCAGCAGACCAGGGATTTGGGTTCAGGGGCTGGGTTCCTGAAATTCATGGGAAAGCTGAAGGGGATGTCCAGTTTCATGGGAAAGCTCAAGGGGATGAGACCCAAAATCTTTTCGGGTAAGGGGCAAAGGTCTTGGCTTCTGAAACTGCTTCCTGCTGGCAAGGGCTATAGAGCTGTCCCTGCTTTGATGGGTTCCATTCAAGGTGTCAGACTTCAGAACTTGGCTGATGCCAGGTCCAGTGGGCTAAAAGACCTTGAACTTGGTCAGAGGTTGGCATATAGCCTGAGCAGTCATCTGGAAATTGATGGCCCTTACCCTGGCGTAGACAAACAAGGTTAAGCAAACAAGGACCAAATAAGCATAAAAGGTGATTTCTCTGGAGGTAATTAAAGACGGCTGTGGCGAGGCCAAAACATAAAAGGAGAAGGGTGTGTATAATTTCACCTGTCTGCTGGAAGGTGCCGGGGTCTTTCTAAAAAGTAGCTTGAGGTCCTTCAAGGGTTCACAGGTATATTCAGGAGTCTCTGGGCACAAGGTGGGCAAGCCTGATAGACTTGTTGGGTGGTTTCTCCTAGCTTATTGCCGGTAAAAATAGGCTTTATTGGAGACTGAAAAGCATTCTTCCCCAGGTGTGTGGTCTGGTGTAGGCCAAAAAGAAGCTTCTACTGGCTTTCCTCTGGGATAAGAAGTCGGCCTGAGGGTGTCTGAAACCACTCAGAGGGAGAGACTGAGCATCCCCTTTCTTTGGCAAGGGCTTGTTCTTGGGAGCTGTAGGAATGTGTGAAGGGATTGGAGCTGTGGGAGTAAAGGAGCCAGTATAGCCAACTGGGGGGCAGCATTCTTTGCCGCAGTGTCTGCCAGGTGATTTCCCATGACCTGATCCTTTTCCCTCTTCTGGCTGCCTTTCCAAAATATAACAGCTATCTTGGACAGCTTTTGAACAGCTTGGAGGAGATGTGAAATCTCCTGGGCATGTTTGAGGGGAGTTTTTTGTTGTCAGATATCCCCTTTCTTTCCAAGTTGCTCCATGGGTGTGTAGAACATGGAAAGCATATTCTGAGTAGGTAAAAACATTTACTCTTTTATTTTCCTCTAGCTCTAGGGCTCTGGTGAGTGCTATTAATTCTGCCATCTGGATAGAGGTCCTGGGGACAGGGGTTTGGTCTCTATGGTATGGTGGAGGCTGACTACTGCATACCCAGTTCTCCTAATCCCTTGTTCAATAAAGCTTGATCCATCTGTGTACCACTCTACTTCAGGTTCAGGAGAGGAGAATCTTTTAGATCAGATTGACTGGCATAAACGTAGTCCACGGTCTCCTCACAATCATGAACCAGGGCATCTGAGTGGGCACAGTATGGGAGGAGGGTTGCTGGATTGAGTGTGTGCACATCCAAAGAATTAGGTCAGGGGTATCTTAGAGTTGTAGTGTGGGGGCAGGGATGGGAGCCAGGATGGAGCAGTAGATGGGAGTTGTTCAGTCATATCTGACTCTGTGACCTCATGACCTTATTATCCAGGAAGTTTTCCTGGCAAAAATACTAGAACCAGTTTGCCATTTCCTCCTCCAGTTTGTTTTACAAATGAGGAGACTGGGGCAAACAGGTTAAGTGACTTGCCCAGGATCACACAGCTAGTAAGAGGTTGGATTTGAACTCAGGTCTTCCTGACTCCAGGCCCAGTGCTCTATCCACTGAGCTTTGGGGATTAAAATTGTCCAACCTACAAAAGAGACTGAAGCAGAGCTCTGAGCCAATGGCACTTTATTAAAGGATCTATGGTCCCCTCTAATGAAGTAGACCTCAGATCTCATGATCTGAGATGCCTCCTTTTCCCAGTACCTTGTTTTTATAGGGTTTGATACCCAAATATGCAAAAGAGGCATGGCAAAATACAGAATCGCATTGGTTGATAGCCTCTTGAGGGCCAAAAATGGCATATTAGCAGGGGGGGTCACAGGTTGGGTGAAGCACGGGGCATCTCCACTGACCAAGTGGTCATAAGATGGTCACCTGCCCATATTGGACAAGAGAGAATGGTCCGGCTGAACAAGTGAGCCTCATAACTTGGTAAACAAATATGAACATTACATTAAAGTTTGAGGCCCACTAAGAACCCATCTAGATTTATGCGGAACATCAATCTGATTAATACTGATCGGAATGGAGTAGGGGTCCAAATGAACTCTCATAGAGCCATCTAGCTTCCCAGTAGGCCCAACATTGGGGAGATCAGGGTTCTGCTGTCAAGGGTGAGCTGCTGGGTGAGAAGTGAGGCAACCGAGGGAGGTGAAACAAACGGGGGGTGGGGGGGAAGGGGGCTGGCTGCAGCCAGGATCCTTCTGTCTCTTATGTCCTGCCTGGGGAGGGAGCCTATAGACTCCAGACACCCAGCCTTACTGCCTAGCCGGGGCTACAGACCACATTCAGCTGCCCAGTCCCTCGCTGCCACAGAAGCCTGTGTGGATGTGGGAAGGGAAGTCTAGGACTTAGGAAGACACTTTGCTGAGTGACTACGGACATCCTAGGTCGACTGTGCAATCTAGGCTGGGCCAGGGGCAAGCTTTCAGTGAGCTACTAGGACTCCTGAAAGGGGGAGATTTGGGGGGCCAGAGCTATAGGCTAGATCTTGGAGGTCATTAGGGAGGGCCAGGCTGGGCTTTTCAAAGCTTGTCTTGTTCAAAAGAGGATTGGATTTGGGGGAAAGGATAAGTTCTGTTTGGACGTGATGAGTTTGAAATGTCTCTAGGCCATGGCGGATGGGTGACTGGAGCTCTGGGGAGAGACTGAGGTTGAATATGTAGGTCAGGAAGTCATTTGCATAGAAAATTGAATCCATGGGAGCTGATAAAGCTACCAAATAAAAAAGTAGAGAAATAGGAGGGCCCCACTGTTGGTGGGTATGATATGATATATGATATGAGATGAGATTAGAGATATGATATGATATATGAGGTGAGGTAACAGGATAGGGAAACCATTGAAATGGTGGGAAGACAGGCACATGAATGTACTGTTGGGATTATGCTGGAGTCCAGCTCAATGGCTCAATAATGGGTTATTTTACATGAAAGAAGTGGTATATCCTTATATTACATTAAGTGATGGATTCAGACCAACCTGGGAATGAACTTCATGAACTAATATGCAAAGAAGAACAGAAAACAGATTGGATGCAAAACTACCAATCCCACATGAGGCTGACTTTTTTTCAAAAGTGTACAACTTAAATATTACTTTCAAAGCTGGCCTGCCTTTCATGGTTTTCTTCTGACTTTTCTCATTTTCATCTGTGTGTTTTAGAAAATGCTTTCATGGCCCTCTTTTCTTTTAGGAATGTCAGGGGAGGAGAACAGAACTCCACTCTTCCTCCCAAATGTCATCTCCCACCCCAAATAATAAAAGAAAAACATAATCTTAGTAACAAATATGCATAGCCAACCAAAAGAAATCCCTACAGTGGCCATGTCCAACAATGTATTCCTCCTTCTTTCCCTTGAGTCCACTGCCTCTCTGTTCAGAGATAGGTAACATGTTTTATCACAGGGACTCTGGAGTCATTGGCCAATATATCGATCAAGTTCTTTAGCCTTTCAGAGTTGTTTGTTTACCATGTTGTATAAATTGTTCTCACTTTACTCTGGGATGGATCACCCTAGGGATTCTCTGAAATTGTCTCATCATTTCTTATGGTGTAAATATTCCATTACATTCATATAGCAGAATTGGCTTAGCTATTCTCTGTGTGTTGTACACCTCCTTTGGTTATATACTTAAATATTCAACCTTTTCCTTTCTCACAGCTTCCACCTTCTGGCTCACTGAAACTTGACTTCCCCCTGATGCCACAGCCTCCCTAGCATCCCTTTCCAGCATGGCAGTACATGGACTCCCATCACCTGCCTCACTTGCCATGGTGGAGGAGTAGGAATACTACTTCCTCCCTATTGACACTTCCATACTCCCGCTATTTCCTTCACTTGGCAAACCTCTCCTCTTTTGAGGTTCAGCCAATCCACATTTATTGCCAAACCAAGATTCTGGTGATTACCATCTACACACCTCCCAGACCTTCTTCTTTCCTCAATGAGTTCAGTGCCTAGCTCAGTCTTCAAACTTAAATTCTTGCTCTCAAACGAGGGAGTTCAACACATTCATCCAAGTTGGTATTTCCTCAAGCACCTTAACCTCCAAATTCCTCAACTTCCTGATTTCTCATGGCTTGCTTGTCCACTCCACCTCAGCTACACACAAAGATGGTTAGACCCTTGGTCTTATCACCTACAAGTGCATTGCCTTCATGGACTCTGAAGTGCCCTTGTCTGATCACAATCTATTGGCATTTTATCTCTTCCTCTCCCCTGCAGCTCCAAAACCTTCTCTTCCTCCATACCATAACCAATCTCTCCACTCTTCGGTTCTTTCCCAGGCCATCCATCACACCTGCAATGGTTATACTCCATTTTGACCTGTTGGTGAGCCAGTTTAACTCTGTCTCCTCAAGTCCTTTGCCTCCTTATTCTATTGAAGATCTTGCCCTGCCAAACCTCAGCCTTGGAGCATGTCCACCACCCACCACCTTCACTTCTATAAATGTATTGCTGAATGAAGGTAGAGAAAATCATGAAACTATGCTGAGTCCACTACAAATTTATGTTAAGTAACCTCAACTTGGCCCTTACTGCTACACAGCAGTCCTTTCACATCCCCCTAATTGACTCAGTGGATAGAGTGCTGGGCCTGGAATCAGGAAGACCCAAATTCAAATCCAGCCACAGCCACCTACTAGGTGTGTGACCCTGGGCAAGTCACTTAACCTCTGTGGGCCTTAATCCACTGGAGAAAAAAATGGCAAACCATTCTAGTGTCTTTGTCAAGAAGACCCCAAAGACAGTATTGGTGTACTATGGTCCACAGGGTGACAAAGAGTTGGACACAACTGCATGACTGAACACATTGACTCACTATCCCATCTCACTCACCAGTGGCTTTCCCTGATGTTTTTGTCTCCCTCAATTTCACTAAAATTCTATTTCACTAAAAAGATTGAGGCCCTTTCCCAAGAGCTCCCTCTCTCCTCCTCCTCATCTTGCATCACCCAGATAAGTTCCCTCACTGTCTCCTCTTTCACCCTTGTCTCACAGGTAGAAGTGGCTTCTTGCCAAGGCAATTACTTCTCCAGCACATTGCCCCCTCCATCATCCCTACCCTCTCACTTCAATCTCTCCTTGTCTAGTGGCTGCTTTCCCTACTGCCTACAAAAATGCTCATCTCCCCTCATCCTCAAAAACTCTCAGTTGATATATTCATCCCCACTGGCTATAGTGTTGTATCTCTCCTCTCTTTTGTAACTAACCTCCTTGAGAAGACCATCAAGAGGAAGCACCCATTGCCTCTCCTCTCACTCAACTCTCTATAGTCTGGCTTCCAACCTCATCATTCAGCTGAAACTGCTCTCTCCAAAGTTACCAGCGAGCTCTTAATCACCAAATCCAATGATCTTTTCTCAGTCATCTTTCTTGACCTCTCAGCAGTCATTGACAACCAATCACCATCTTGATACTGTTCTCTAGGTCTATGTGATTCTATCTCTCCTCTTTTTCCTATCTGTCTGATTACTATTCAGTCTCCTTTGTTTGATCTCAATCCAGGTCATTCCTGCTAACTGTAGGTGTCTCCCAAGACTTTGTCCTGGGTCCTCTTCTCTCCTCCCTTTATGCCACTTCACTTGATGATCTCATCAACCCCCATGGATTCAACCATCATTTCTATGCAGCCTATTCTCACATCTCCTTATCCATCCCTAACCTCTCTCTTGACCTCTGTTTCACATTTCCAACTGCCTATATTTCAAAATTCACTCTCTCGTTAAATTGCTAACCAATCAGAGTTGATTGGCACCTTCCGGAACATCCACTTTTCCAAGGGCATATAAGTCATCAGCCCACCAGGAAGAGGGTCTTTGGTATTCGAGAGTGCCACTGACCTCTTTTATTAATAAAATACTAACATTATTACTAAAATGATTAATTACCCAGAAATTATGTCTCTTGAACTTTTTAAACGTCACAACTGGGACTTTTGCAATAATCTGCTGGTTGGTTGGTCTGGCTACAAGTTTCTGGACCTCAGAGGTCAAGCTGATGTTCTTTAAGTCAGGACCTGACCTGCTATCACTCTCCTCAATAAACTTTAGTGGCTCCCTATTACCTCCAAGACCAGATATATACTCTTATATTCAAAGCCTTCCAAACCTGCCCCTTCTTACCTTTCTAATCTTCTCACACATCCAGTGACACTGGTCTTTTTTCTTCTGTTCCTCAAATGTGACATTCTACCTATCAACTCCAGGCAGCTTCACTGGCTGTATTCTATACCTGGAATTCTCTCTCTCCCAGCTTCCTTGGCTTCTTTCAAGTTCCAGCTAAAGTCCCACCTTCTAGAAGAAGCCTTTCCTGATCTTTAATGCTAGTATACATTCCTTCTGAATTTACCTCATTTATCCCATACATAGCTCATATTGTTTTCATGTTGTATCCTCCATTATATTGGGAGCTCCTTGAGAGCAGGCACAGTCCTTGGCCTTTCTCATGTAACCCTAGTGCTTAGTGTAGTGCCTGGCACATAGAAGGTACTTAATAAATGCTTATTGATTGATTTCCCATTCTTTGCTACTACATTCTTTGCATATGTGGCTCCTCACCTTTCTTTGATCTCTTTGGGGCATAGTCTTGGTTGTGTTATTGATGGGTGAAAGGGTATGCACAGTTTTGTGACTTTGGAGGAATAGTTCCAAGTTACTTCTCAGAATGGCTGGCCCAGTTCACAGTTCCACCAATGATATATTAGTGAGACTGTGGGCTGGTCTTCCTGCCTCCAATTCAATCTCCACTAAGCTGCCAAAATTATCTTCCTAAAGCTCTGAACCATGTTACCTCCCCCCCACCCCCTCAATAAACTACAGTGATTCCCTATCACTTCTAGGATCAAATATAAATCCACTTTGGTTTTTAAAGCCATTCATAAATTGGTCCCTTCTTATCTTTCCAGTTTTATTCCCTACTTACCTTACTTTGCATTCCCTCTATATAATCTTTGATCCAGTGACATCAGCCTCTTGGCTGATCTACAAACAAGACACTCCATCTCTTGGTTCTGGATACTTTCTCTGGCATTTTCCCTTTGCCTGGAATGTTTTCCTCCTCATCTCTACCTCCTGGCTTGTCTGTTTTCTTTCAAGTCCCAGCTAAAATCCCACCTTCTACAAGAAACTTTTGCCCAGTTTTCTTTAATGCCAGTTGGTACCTTTCCCTCTGATGATTATGTACCATTCATCCTGTCAATAGATTACTTTTCACATAGTTATTTACATGTCCCTCTGATTTGATTGTGAGCTCTTGGAAGGCAGGGACTGTTTTTTGCCATTCTTTATATCCTCAGCATTTAGCATAGTGCCTGACCCATAATAGGCACTTAATAAATGCTTGTTGACTTCTTTTCAATTTTTGTTAACTTTGCCAATTTTATGGGTATGAAATGTAACCAGAGATGTTTTAATTCTCATTTCCCTAAATTATTAAATGGTTTGGCATTTTTTCATATGGCAGGCTTGGATTTTTTCCTTTGAGAACACTTATCTATTGGGGAATCAATTGGCTGTTATTCTTATTTATTTGAACCAATTCCTTATTTATGTTGAATATCCTATGAACTCATTGCAATGATTTTTTAAAATGAGATAACTTTCCCTTATGATTTTCTCTGCATTGATTTTGTTTATGCAAAAACTTTTCAATTTTATGTGATTGAAATTGTCCACTGACCCTTCTATGAGTCCCACCTCCCTAGTTTGGTTAGGAACTCTTCCTGCCATCATTCCCCCCTTGTTCCTCTGATTCATTTATGATTCCTTTCTTTTCTATTTTTTACTCAGTAGCAAATTGTATTTATGATTATGGCTTTGTAGTACAGTGTAAGATCTGGCAATGCTAGGCTCCCTTCCTTCCCATTTTTTATTTCATTTTTTTCCCTTGAGAATCTTATTTTGTCTCTCTAGCTGAATTTTATTATTTTTTTCTAGCTCCCTAAAGTAATCCTTTGGTAGTTGGATTGGTATGACACTAAATACAAAAATTAATTTAGGTAGCATTGTCATTTTTACTATATTGGCATAGCCCAAGCATGAACAATTAATCTCTCGTTATCTAGCTGTAAAGAGTGTTTTGTAATCCTATCTGTGTATTTTCTGCATTTGTCTTGGTGTAAGTAGAAGATTTTTTAACAATAAATTTTTATTAATATCTTTTGGTTTTTACATCACCAAAATTTCTCCCCCTCCTCTTTCTAGAGAGCCATCTCACATGAAAAATAACTTCATTAAAAGAAAAAAAGGAAAAAGAGGAAGTAGAGAAAAAAATCAGCAAAATTAATCAACATATGGAAAAAGTATGAAAATATATGCAATGTACCACACCTGTGGACCTCCCACCTCTGCAAAGGAATGGGGTGGAGTGTCTTCTCATTTCTCTTCTTTGGGGTCATGTTTGTTCATTGCAATTTTTCAATAGTAACTTTTTAAAAGGGAGTTTATTGATGTTTCTCTTTTACATCATCATAGCTTCCCCCCATATCCTTCACCTTCTCCTCCCATGTAACAAATATTTTTTTAAAGACTGAAAAAGAAAGGAAGAGGAAGCAATTAGCATAACTGATTCATTTGTTTTTGAGTTGTTTCAGTCATGTCTAACTCTTCATGACCCCATTTGGGGTTTTCTTGACAAAGATACTGGAGTGGTTTGCCATTGCTTCTCCAGTTCATTTTACATAAGAGGAAACTGAGGCAAACAGGGTTAAGTGACTTGCCTAGGGTCATACAATAGTGTTAGGCAGAATTTTAACTCAGGAAGATGAATCTTCCTGATTCCAAGCCCAGTGTTCTATCTACTGCTCCACCTAGCTGCCCAGATTGATCCATACATCAAAAAAAAAAAATTCTGAAAATTTGTACCATGGACAGCTCTTGTTGACCTCTTGTTGATCTCTGCAAAAGGATGAGTTGGTGAGGTCTTCCCCTATCTCTCTGGTTGAAGTAGGCTTGTTCCTTATAATTTGGAAGAATTTACTTTTTTTCATGATTGGTCTTTTTGTTTACATTGCTGTAGTTATTATGTATATTGTTTTCTTGGTTCTGCTTACTTCACTCTGCATCAGTTCATATAGATCTTCCCATGTTTCTCTGTATTCATCACACACATAATTTCTTATAACATAATACTATGTACTACATATACTACAATTTTTTTGTGGTACATTCCCAATCAATAGGCATGTTGTTGTTGTTTAGTAGATTAGTCATGCCTGACTCTGCATGATCCCATTTAGGGTTTTCTTGGCAAAGACAATGTTGATCCAAGACTAATTTTTGCCACACTGCTTTCCAGTTTCCCTCCAAATTTTTATTAAATAGGGAACTCTTAAGTTGTTTGTGTTTTGGGGTTTATCAAACTCTGGGTTACTGAGTTTCATAGATTATGATTCTCCCTTCTCTTGTCTGTTTTACTGATCTACTCTTCTATTTTTTTAAACCAATACCAGATTATTTTGATGACTACTCCTTTACTGAGATAACTGAGTGGTTTGACAGGTTTTTGTTTTTAATACGATTAATTATGTTTGTTTTCCTAATGTCGAACTATCCTTGCATCCTTGGTATACATTTATCTTTGTCATAACTTATGAGTTTTGGGATGAATTGCTGTAGTCTATTTGACAGGATTTTACTTAAAACTTTTGAATCAACAATCATTAATGATATTGGTCTGTATATCTCTTTCTGTGACTTTTCCTGCCCTAATTTAGATATTAAGATTATATTTGTCTAATAAACGGAATCTGGTAGAATACTTTTCTCAATTTTTGAGAATAATTTGTACAGTATTTGTACTAATAGCTCTTTAAAAGTTTGATAGAATTTTCCTGTGAATATATCAGGACCAGGTTTCCTCCCCTTCCCCTTCCCCTCCTTCTCCCTTAGGTAGTTGCATTACAGCTAGGTCATTTTCCTTTTCTGAGATTAGATAATTTAAGATCTCTATTTGGTCTTCTGCTAGTTTGGGAATTTTATATATTGACTTTTCCTCTATTGCTTTTATGTTCTCATTTTTGATACATATAACTGTGTGTAGTAGTCTGATAATTATTTTTATTTCTTCTGGTTTTGTTGTGGTTTCATCTTGTTTGTTTGTTATTACATTTATTTGATTTCCTGCTTTTTTCTTTTTAATCAGCTTGGTTAAAGATTCATCTGTTTTATTAGTCTTTTCAAAGGACCAGATTTTAGTTTTATTTAAAATTTCAATAGTCTTTTTGGTTTCCAGCTTTTCTATTTCTCTAATTTTCAGTTTCTCCTCTTTTGTGCTTATTCTGGGTTTGTTTATTGTTGGATTTTGAATTTTTAAAACACATATTCAGCTTATTGATTCTCTGTGTGCATGTGTGTGTTTGTGTGTTAGCGTATATTCTTAGAGATATAGCTTTTCCTCTGAGGACTACTTTAGCTACATCTCAGAAAATTTGATATGTTGATTCATCATTATAATTGTTTTTCACATAATTATTGTTTCTATGATTTGTTCTTTGACTCACTCATTATTTAGAATTTCATTGCTAAGTCTCCATTTGGGTTGGTGTCTTTTCTTTACACTCCCTGAATTGATTACAATTTTTACTGCAAGCTATGGTATGTAAAAGTTTTGTTGACTATTTTTGCATTTTTATGTTTACAGAATCTATCTCTCTCCACCATGGGAGCCTTCCCACCACTGAATCAAGATTTCCCCCTTTCTTTGCTCCTGTTTCAATTCCTCCCTTTACTACCTCACTCTATAGCTCCTCTTCTTTCTGAGAGACTACAGGAATTATTTTCCCTTCATGGTTTACTATTTAATTTTTACATGGTTTTCTGTGTACCTTACACATTCCTCTCTTCCTTCTCTCTACCCTTTCGTATACCCTCCCTTTCTATAGTTTATTCCTACACAACAAAACAACATTGATTTGCTTGTAGGCAACTTGTTGTAAAGTCCATCACTTCTTCTATTTAGGAAGAAATCTCTTACTGGTCCCTCTGTTGTTTTGTTGTTGTTGTTAGTCCCATTAGTGTCTTTCTAGGATAATTTATCTTGTTATCTATGCCTTCCTTATTTGCTGTATTTGTTTGCCTTTCTTGTATTTCTGTTGTCTGGTATGTTTGCAAAGCAAATCACTTTCCCAGCTCTGATTTTCTTTGTAGAAATGCTTCCAATGACTCTTTTTATTTTTGTTTTTTTGCAGGGGGGAAGGCAGGGCAATTGGGGTTAAGCGATTTGCCCAAGGTCACACAGCTAGTAAGGGTGTCAAGTGTCTGAGGCCACATTTAAACTCAGGTCCTCCTGACTCCAGGGCTGGTGCTCTATTCATTGTGTCACTGAGCTGCTCCCTTCCAATGACTCTTAAAATTTAATACCCATCTTTTTCATTAATGATTAGATTCACATTTGCAAGATATTTCACCTTAGGTTGCCTCCTGAGTTCCTTTACTCTTTGGAGCATGCTATTCCATCTTTCACTTTCTGGTGAGTGCAGAATAGTCTTGTGTTATTCATATTTCCTCTCCTTTATATTTCAAGGAGTTTCTCCTGGTGATGTGTTGAATTTGTTGGTCATCATTGGAATTCTTAAATTTAGCCATATATTTCTTGGAATTTGGGGTATAGGTTTTCCCCCCTGGAGGCTACCTGTGCATTCTTTCAATTGGTACTTTGTTTCCTGTGTTCAGAAATTCTGGATAGTTTTAATAACTATTCCTTGCATTACAGGTTCAGGCTTTTACTTGTGTTCTTTTGGGATATCTATGGTCCTTGAGTTATCTTTATGCATGCTGTCTTCAAGAGCAGTTTGTTTTGCTTGGGGAGGGAACGTTTTCTTTGAATGCTATTGCTTTTTCCTTCACTTCAGCCAGATTGTCTTTCACTTCTGTGTATTTATGTTCTCAATCAGTTCTCTCTTGTTTCTTGGACGACTCTACTGTGAATTCAGGTTTCTCTAGTCTTCCAAATATTTCTGCTGTGAAAGCCGTAAATTCTGCTTTCATAATTCTTATTTTTCTCTTGAACCCTTCAGAATCATTCTTTGTTTCCATGCTCTTTTGGGATGCCACAAGGTCTTCTGCCTCATCAGGTGTTGATTCATTTTCCTCTGTCTTGCAATAGTTTTTCTGAGATATTTGTACTCATTTAGATGTCCTGGAAGCTATCTCCCCTTCTGCTATTTATATTTTCCCTGTTGATTTACCTGCTTGTGCTCAAGGTCTTTAGCTTTTTAAAAAATTCAGTTTTATTTTTAGTTCTGAATTCTCTCTTTCTCATTTCCCCTCTTCCATCCATTGAGAAAGCAAGAAAAGCAAAACCCCTTACAAATATGTATACTCAAGCAATACAAATTCCTGCGTTAGACCTCAAAGACCAAAACAAAACACATGCTTCATTCTGTACCTTGAGGCCATTATTTTTCTATCCAGAGATGGTTAGCATGTTTCATTATTAGTCCTCTGGAACTATTGTTGGTTTCGTTGTGTTGATTACAGCTCCTAAGTCTTTAAACGTTGTTTATCTTTACAGTATTGTTATTATATAAATTATTCTCCTGGATGTTTCATTTCACTTTGCAGCAATTCATTCAAGTCTTCCTAGGTTTTTCTGAAACCATCCCCTCCATCATTTCTTACAATACAATAGTATTGTAACAGTATAGTATCACATATACCTACCGTAACTTGCTCAGCCATTTTCTGGTTGATGGGCACCCCTCAGTTTCTAATTTTTTCCACCATGATAAGAGCAATGTAAGTATTTTTGCACACATAGGTCCTTTTTCTCTTTTTTCTGATATCTTTGGAGAATAGACCTAACAGTGGTATTGCTGGGTCCAAGGGTATGCTCAGTTTAATAGGTTTTGGGGCATGTGCTCAAGATTTTTAAGTGAGTTTCCTTCCTCCTGAGATCTTTGGTAATTTCAGTCTCTTTCTCTCATATTCACTTACTTTCTGAATCCTTCCCCTTTGTCTGCAGATCCCCTAAGGGATAGACCTCAAAGCTGTCTCAGGCTCCTCCCATTCTGGAGAATTCACTTTTCTATGGCCCAAGTCCTTGCCCAGATGACTTCTTGGGAGACAGAGTCTGGATGTCAGTACTCTTTCCTTCAGGCCTGGTAGAGCCCCATACACTGTTTCCCTACTCTAGTTCCTCCTGGTCTTAATTTTTTGAGTCAATCCACACAGTGACTTTCACTTTCCTGTACCTCCACCTCCTCCACTTACAGGGTGGGTAGGAGATGAGTTCTGCTGCTTGTTTCTATAGAATTATAGGGATGAAGGCAAATGCAGAATTTGTTGAAACTATAGCACCAGGAATAAGGAAACTGAGGAGTGGATCCCTAGAGCAGAAGCCTGTGAGGCCCTACCCAAATGCAGGGCCTGGCAGGGGAGTAGGTGTCAAATGACCCAAGTAGGGATTAGCCTTTTTTGCTGTTCATAGGATTGTAACCCCTTTAGCGTTCTTAGTGCCTTTGTCTATGGATACAGCTGCAATAATTAATTAACCTCTTGTTCATATTTCTTATGAGGCTGGGAGGAGATGGGATTATGAAGGCTCAAGAGGATCAGAGAAGATGTCTAGTCCTTCATTTTTGTTCACATAAACCCAGAGACACTCGGGAGTTAGAATCTTAAATATTTCACGCATTCTGTAGATTTTCTCTTCCCACTGAGTTTGTTGATAGTATATAGAAAGGGATCTGATGATCTGTGTGGGCTTTTTTTGTATCTTGCTATATATTCTGTTACTTTGCTGAAGTCCAATTATTTTGGTTGACACTCCAGGGTTCTCTATAAAGACCATCATATCATCTGCAAAAGAAAAAAAAACTTTCCTCTTTGCCTGTGCTTATTCTCTCAATTTCTTTTTTCTTGCTTTACTGCTATGGCTAGCATTTCTTGCACTATGTTAAGTGATACTGGTAATAATGGAAATCCTTTCTTTACTCCTGATCTTATTAGAAAGGTCTCTAGTAATTTCCATTATATATTTTTCCTGGCCCCATTTTAGATAAATACTATTTATCATATTGAGGAAAGGTGTATCCATTTATTCCTTTTTAATCTTTTTTTTTTTAAGAGAAATGTTTGGTAGCAGAAGTGTCAAACTCCCTGAGAGGAGTTAAATGTTTTTGTACCAGATTAAAATATAAGTGGGAACTGTTTAGCAAAAGAAATAAAAATACAATAAAATATAATGTCAATTTGGGGTTTCCTAAGTCACTATTTCACATCACTGGTTGGTGGTGTTTTTTGTCAAAAGTTTTTTTCTGAATCTATTGATGCAACTATGGGATTTTGATTGTTTTTGTTATTAATATGCTCCTTATGTTTATAGTTTTCCTAATATTGAGCCATTTTTGTATTCTGTATATAATCCTACATACAGGTTGTTTTTTCCTTTTCTCAATGGAATGAGTAGGAGAAGTGAGAGGGAAAAAAAGGAACCTTTCTGTTGATTGAAAAAAAAATAAAACCTATCTAGTTATAACATGCAATATTTTGGTATGTTGCTATAATCTCTTTTATCATACTTTATTTAAATTATTTGCATCAATATTGATTAGGGATATTGTTTTATAGTTTTCATTCTCTGATTTGCCTCACCCTGGTTTAGGTATCAAAATCATATTTATTTCATAGAAATAATGATAGGATTTCTTCTTTTCCTATTATTCACTTTATATAATAATGGACTTTGTTGTTGTTTTAAGGTCTGATTGATTTCACTTGTAAATACACATTGTCCTAGGGTTTATTTTCTTTGGAAGTTCATTTATGACTTGTTCAATTTCTTTTTTCTGAAATTAGATATTCATCCATTTAAATCAGTTTTGTTGGCACATAATTGAGCAAAATTGTTTCTAATAATTTCTTTTATTCTTCAATTGTTGTGATTTTTTCTTTTTCCTTTTTTGGCAATTTGGATTTCTTCTCTCTTTTAAAAGTCAGGTTCATTAATAGGGTATCTATTTTATTTTCCCCCCAAATAGCTTCTAGCCTTATTTATAATTCTGTGGCTCGTTTGTCTTAAATTTTGTTAATTTATCTTTAGAATTTTTATTTTTACACTATTTTGATTGGTAAACACTTATTGCTGAAGGTAAGTTTTTAGCTGAAACCTGAAGGAAGCCTAGAAAGCCAACAGGCAGAAATGAGAAAGAGGGAATGGTAAGGAAGATTGATCATTGAAAAGCCCCTGATTTAGGAGATGGAGGGTCATTTTTGAGAAGCAGTGTTGCTGAATCATAGAGCACAAAGAAGGGAGTAAAGTGTAAGAAGACTATTAGTGTAGAAAGGGGACATGTGGTAAGGGGCTTTAAAAGTCAGACGGAGGGCTTTATATCTGATTTGGGAGGTGATGGCTACTGGAATTTAACAAGTAAGAGGGGTGCCATGGTCTGATCTGTGCTTTAGGAAGACAAACTTGACAGCTGAGTGTCAAGGATTGTCTTGAATGGGGAGAGACTGGAGGCAGGCAGACCCATCAGAAGGCTATTGCAACAGTGCAGGCCAGTGACAAGGGTCTGCACCAGGGGGTGACAATGTCAAACGAGTGAAGGAGGCACCCTAAGGACAGATGCCATCCATATTAGGTCCCCCCACTTTCCTTCCTTTCACTCACTTCTCAGTCTTCTCCAATCTGGCCTCAGATGTCATCATTCAGGTGAAACCACCCTCTCCAAAGCCACCCGTGATCTTTTCATCGCTGGGTCAGTTTTGCTGAAGCCATATCCACATTCTACCCTTAGGATTTTGTTTTCCAGACATTTTTGCAACGTCTGGATTTTGTTTTCCAACGTTCTCTTCTCTGCCACATTCTCTTGGCGACCTCACCCACGTGGGAGTCATACGGAGGGATGCTCTCCATCTCCAGCCTCAGTCTCTCCCCTGAGCTTCAGTCCTGGGTCACCAGCTACCCACTGGTCATCTCAAACGAGACGTCCCACAGCCATCCCGAACTCAACACGTCTAACACTGAACTCATCGCGCTTCTCCCAAAATCTTTGCTCTTCCTAACTTCTCTATGTGTGGAGGGCATCGCCATCACCTGTCCAGGCTCCCAGTGACCCCCATCGTCCTACATTACACAGTCGATGCGTATGGGAGGGGATAAGCGTCTGAAGAACGCCTACTATGCACTGAGCGCGAGGCAGGTGACGTGCTTAGGGTGACTCGTCCACCGCCCGGACTGCCCATGACCTCTCTGCTCTCCATCTGACGCCTTTTCTCCCTTACACAGCGACCCCGCAGCTCGGACCCTCACTGATACCCCTTCTCTTGGTTCTCCCAGCCCGGAGTCTCTCCCCACTCCAGGACAGTCGTGGCTTTCCTCACGTCGCGGGTCGGACGCAGTCACTCCCCGGCTCCTGCACCATCAAGAGCTCCCGACTGCCCCACGGATCAAACTCAGCCCCGCCCCGGCCAGGGTCTCCTCCCGAGCCCCCGCCCCTTTCGCCCAGGTGTCTGGGGTGGGTGGGGGCGAGCGTGTGTGCGTGCACTAAAGTAAGCTCCAGGCCAGAATGTGTGTGTGTGGGGGTGGGTCCTCAGGCCCTGCTCAGGGTCCTTAAGCACACAGTAGGCTCACAGCGAAAGTTGGGGCGGCTTGACTGAGGGCTCGAGGGGCGGGGCGCGCGTGGGCCCCGCCCCCTGCCTCTTGCGCAGCCGCAGGTGCCGCGGGTATGTGCGCTCGCTACCATACTCAGGGGCGCGCTCGTACCGGAAGTGGTCCGGCCGGGCCGGTTAGGCGGTGACTCTGCACAGCCGGAAGTCGGAGCCTGCGGCGCCGGGAGGCGGCAGTGGCGGCGGCAGCGGCAGCGGGAGGAGGGAGGAGGAGGGGCCGGGGCCGAACTCAGGCCCGAAGAGTCCGAGGGCCGCCATGGCGACGGGTGCCGACGTTCGCGACATTCTGGAGTTGGGCGGGCCCGAGGGCGATGCGCCGGGGCCCATCAGCAAGAAGGACATCATCAACCCGGACAAGGTGCGTCTGCGCCTGCGCGTTCGGGCGGGGCGGGTGCCGAGGGGTGGGGCCAAAGCTGCCTCCGGGCCCGAATGCGCCTGCGTGGTGTGGAGCGGGCCGACCCCCCGGACGAGGCGGGACCTCGTGCGCCTGCGCGCTGTGGTGGGGCGGGGCCGGGAGAAGGGGCGTGGCTTTTGAGCATCCTCCTGGACCTGCCCCAGGCCTGCTGGAAAGCCAGAGGCTGCCAAGGGAGGTAGTGAGCCCCCCATTTCTGCAGGGCACCAAACAGATGCAGGCCGACCCTGCTCAAGTGGGGGCCAGTCTCCATGCCTTTTGAAGGCCCTTTCAGCTCCTGTGCAGGAGGGGCTGATGGCAAAGGTGGGGCTGAGGCAAGGGCTGGGGGAGCCAGGCTGGAGGGATGTGGGTGGCGGGGCTCCCTGGCCTGGTCTGGTCTCTCCACTTGAGTCTTGGTCCCTCCGTAGAAAAAGTCCAAGAAGTCGTCAGAGACGCTGACGTTCAAGAGGCCAGAGGGCATGCACCGTGAGGTCTACGCTCTGCTCTACTCCGACAAAAAGCAAGTGGATTCACCCCCTCACCTCCCCATCCCCACCACTCCTAGCTCCATCCCCCTCCCCCCCGCGATGGACTGAGATGCCCAGGTTTCACCTCTCCTACCTGCCTGAGGCTTCTCAGGCTCGCCTTGGTGGGCCTCTTTCAGCCTCATTCAGTTATGGGAGGGCCTTTCGAGGCTGTCTTGTCTTTTTGAGGCTGGGCTTCTCTTCCCAGCCCTATACATGCAGCTATTCCCTTTCAGGGAGGAGGGTAGAGCAAGCAAGGAGGGTTCATGGGGCATCCCAGGGGTTGGCCTATAATCACCCTCCCCACTTCCCTGGCAGGGATGCACCCCCCCTGCTCCCCAGCGATACAACCCAAGGATACCGCACAGTGAAGGCCAAGCTAGGGTCCAAGAAGGTGCGACCCTGGAAGTGGATGCCTTTCACCAACCCTGCCCGAAAGGATGGGGCCATGTTCTATCACTGGCGGCGGGCAGCTGAGGAGGGCAAGGACTATCCCTTTGCCAGGTTCAATAAGGTGAGGTTTCCCTGCAGCTGTGCTCGCTGGGGCTGGCTCACATTGATGTTCTGGGTTGGCTCCGAATCGGCCCACCTGAGCATTTGGTCTGGCCCAGCAAGCGTAAAAGACAAGTGCAAAACAGTTTTTATTCTTACACAACTCCTAGTCTTTGGAGAGGTATCACCAAGGGGAGCACAAACCGAGGGCTAAGAGGAGGCCCAGGAAGGAGAGGTCATTTGTGGTTGGGTGGTTTCCATGAAGGCTTCCTGGAGGAGATGGTTTTTGAACTGAGTCCTAAGCCTTGGGGAGGACTTGGCACAGGGGGCGGGATGAGCTCCTGAAGCATAGGAGACAGCAGTACAGGGGATCATGTGGTTGGGCTGCTGAGTAGTCTACATGGGCTGGCAGTGTGCCAGGTGGCTGAGGTCCTTCAGTGCTGGGTCCAAGGTTGGAACTCGCTTCTAGGAGGTGGCTGGGAGCCACAGGAAGATTTGGGTCCTGAGCAGGGATAGAAGAGGTTCCATTTAATCCTGGCATCTTAGGTCCAGAACGCTCAGGAACCTCAGAGGTCATTTGTCTCCAACTCTTTCATTTTGCAGATGAAGAAACTGAGGGAGATGAAATGATTTGCCAGTTACCCAGGTAGTGTGTGTCAGTGGGAAGAGTTGTGCCCAGGAGTTGTGCCCCCACAGCCACCATACCAGCAAGGTCTGCATAAGGAAGATTTATCTTGCATCCTTCTATGGATGGATTGGACTAGGGAGGTAGGGCCGGTAGTGAGGCCTGAGGGGAAGCCACAGCAGAGTCCAGGCAGGTGGCACAGGTGCCTAGACTGAGCCAGTGGCTGTGAGGAAGGAGACAGACGTAGCAGGAGGACAGGATGTGGTCACTGACTGGACGTGAGAGAGGAGAGAAGAGGGTAAGTCTCCCAGTGCTCCTTGTCCTCTTATCATCCCAAGCCGAGGTCCACAACGCAGATTTTACAGACAAAACTGAGGCCGTTTTCCATAAGCTTCCTCTCCTTCCCTCCTCCTCATTTCCTGTTCCTCAAGTACCTTCTGCCACATTCTCCTCCTTCACCCCTGTTTCACATGAAGGAGTGGCCTCCCTCTTGGCCAAGGCATCTGCTTCTTTAAGAGACCCCATTCCCTCCTGTCTCCCGCGGATCGTCCTCTCATCCCCACTCTCTCACTAGTCTTCAGTTGTTTCCTGGCTCCTTCCCTACTGCCCACAAACATGCCCATGTCTCTCTTGCCCTGAAAAGCCTCTCCACATCCCCACTGCTTCTCGTCCCTTTGGGGGTAAGCTCTCTTCAGTGAATGCTACACTTCTTTTCACTCTTAGGTCTCTTCATTCTGGCTTCCAACCTTCCCACTCACAAAACTGCCGTCTCCTAAGAGCCAAAAGGAATGGTCTTTTCTCAGTCCTTGTTTTTTCTGCTCTCTCTGGAGCCTTTGCTTCTGTACATCACCCTCTTCTCCTGAATACATCTTCCCTAGGTTTTGGTGATCCTGCTCTCTCCTGGTTCTCTTCCTCCCTGTCTGATCACTCCTCAGGCTCCAGGTTTGAACTTTCTTCTGGTCATGCCCATCAGCTGTGGCTGTTCCCTCGGGTCCTCTCCTGGGTCCTCTTCTCATCTCCTATATACCGGGGGTCTGCATAGCCAGACTCTGGCCTGCTGCTGCCTCTTTTTGAATGGCCCTTGAACTAAGAATAATTTTTACATTTTTAAATACAATAAAACTTCATTTAAAGTGTAAAAACCCTTTTTAGCTCTGGACTTGCCAGAAGAGGTGGCAGACAGGATTTGCCCCTTTTGGTGGTGTTGGTAGTTGCCAAGCCTTGCTGTATCTGAGGGCCCCTGGTGATCTCCTCAGCTCCCAGGATCTCAGGTGTCATCCTAGGCAGATGTTTCTCAGATCTGTGTATCCAGCCCTAGCCTCTCTCTTGACCTCCACTCTTTCATCTCCAGCTACCTGTGGATGTCCTGTAGACCTCTTAGGCTCCGCATGCCCCACATTGAAATGCTCTCCCCACCCGTCCTCCCAGTCACTGGGGCTCATGGCAAGGTGTCAGCTTTGGCTCCTTGCTCTCTCAGCCTCTACGTCCCTTCAGGGTGGTTCTGAGCCACGGTCCCCTTGGCCGATCAGCCCTTGCCCCGCAACAGTCTTATAGCAGAGTCAGCCGTGTGGTGCAGTGGATAGAGCACTGGGCCTGGAGTCAGTAAGGCCCAAGTTCACATCCTGACTTGGACACTGATTGGCTGGTGATCCTGGAAACTCACTTCACCTCTGCCTGCCTGAGTTTCCTGTATAAAACAGGGATCCCCACAGCACCTGCCTCCCAGGGTTATTGTGAGTGGCACGAAGCAGGCTTGTTCCGCCCCATCTCCTCCCTCTTCCTTTAATCCCTTATTGTTGTGAGGTGGGAATGGGACCCGGGCTTCTCACTCTGATTGCATGTTCGGTGTAGGGGGATAGTCACAGTGGTTTCATCACCCTCTACCCGTATTTGATCTCGTTTGGGCCTAGTGACGTTGCCTTTTGAACTAGGTACAGATGAGGAAATTGAGGCATGGGCGGGGGGGGCCTGGTTAAAAAATATCAATTAATTTTTAGCTTTCATTTTTAAGAGTGTTGAGTTCCAGATTCCTCTCTGGCCCCTCCCCGCATTGAGAAGGCAAGCAACATGATACCCATTATACATAGAAAGTCATGCAAAACATTTCCGTGTTAGCCATGCTGAGGAATAAAAGCAAGAAAAAGAAAGTGAAAAAAAAGTCCCTTCAGTCTGCTCCCAGAGGGTTGTCATCACATGGCTAGTTGGTGGCCCTGGGGCTCTAATCTTGGTGCTGTTCTGGAGGCAGGTCTGGGCTCCCCAGAGATTCAGGCCAGGTGCCCACTATGTGCTTGGGCATTGGAGGAGCTGTCTGGATGAAGGAGGTGCTTGACACCTTGGATGGAGATGGGTGAGATCACCAAGGGCTGGAGATGTCAGAAAAGCGCCTCCCCCATCCCTGGGCCTGATTTCCCCCCAGGGAGGACTTTTCAGCTTGTCTTCAGTGAACATTCTCCTCGGCTTGGTGCTGCTCCCCAGTTCCCGGAGCTCTTTCCCCCCATGAATCCATGATCTCCTTAGGGCCCCGTCCATCTGGGAGCTCAGCAGGGGAGGGACCATTCTTGTCACTTTACAGATGAGGAACCTTAGGCTTAGAGATTGACAGGGCTGGTACACGGGCCATCTGACTTGCAGCCGTCCCAGCACAAGTCTGCCCCTCGCTGGCTGTAGAGCTTTCTCTCTGCTGGTGCTGTTACTGAGCAGGTTTAGTGTGTAATCTCTGGGCTCCTTGAAGGGAGGCTGTGGTATTTAGGCTAAGCACAGAGCTTCCTGTGGAGGACAGGCTCCTGGCTGCCTCTGCCACCCTCGGGGCCCTGGAAATCGTCTAGGGCTCTAAATGGGGTTTTTTAAAAGGCGTTTTTGTTGTTGCTTTAACATCCTAGTCTCTTGTCGGTAGTCCTCCTCATCCGTACTCATTGACCTATCCCTTATGACAAAGTAACCAACTAGTAACCTTATAACAAAGCCAGATCAGCTGAAAAGCTTCACTGTCTGATGGGTGTGCAGTGTTCTGTATCCATAAGTCCCCACTTTTTACTGAGCAGGTGGAGGTGAGATTCTGCTTTGCAGAACCAAGACTGTTCATTGCAGTTAGTCTGAATTCAGGAGCCCTTTAATGTGGTTCTCATTTACCTTACTCTGATCTTGTGGCTGCTGTTCTGGTTTGCCTTTTTACAAACCTTCCCATGTTGCTTTGAATGCCTCATCTTTGCTGTTTCTTTTAGTGAACTTACATCCATTGCATTTATAAACCAAAATCAGTTTATCTTCCCCCCGTTTCTCATTCTGTTTCTAGTTTTTTTGCTGCCATCAAGGGCCTGACTGTTAATATTGTGATCTGTATCAGTGAGTCAGTCAGCAGTCTTGAGCTCTCAGTGGGTGTGCTGACCCAGGCAGCAGAGGATGAGCTCAGTGAGGGCCCGAGACCACAGCCTAGATCCCTGGCATGTCGAAGAGCACCAGGAAAGGGCAGTTTGGGCTCCAAAGGCTTGGTGAACTGAATGAGAGTAAGGGCACAGGGGGAGAGCTGTCCTCGGGGGCAGGAAGCGAGGAGGAGCATATGAGGGGTAAGGGTAGCCGAGGAAGCACAGTGTGGTGGTAGCCCCTGATTTCTTCCTGCAGCTGGACTTGAGGTCATGTGGTATGAATGAGATGGTCAGGTGGTGTTGGAGACATGAGGAGGAGGGGTGTAGGAGGGCCTGCTGTGTCCCTTTAGCCCAGAGGTCCCATTGCACCCAGGAGGCCCCTTCTCCCAGGGAGCAAATGCCAGTTGTCGGGCCCAGGTGAGCCCATTGTCAGGTCCTGAAGGAGTGACAGTTGTGATGTCTGTGATGTCGGGGCACTACAGAGTGGGGGAAGGGCAAATGTTGTCCCAATTTTCAAAAAACAACAGGCCCTGAACTTGCCTTCAGTTCTTGGCGAGTCCTAGAGGGTGTCCTGAAGGCGGAACCACCACAAGGGGGGACCCTCCCCTTCTGCCTCCTTGAGGCTGGTCCTGCCAGGCCTGGCCCCTTCCCTCGAAGGACCAAATTCCTGCACCAGGACATGAGAACCCTTCTGAGGACGGAGCTCATCCCGGTTTTGGCAAGGTTCTGAGGAAGCCTCTTAGAATCTTCTTGTGGAGAAGAGGGAAGGATGTGGACTTGATGGGGACCCAGCCAGCGGGTCTGCAAGGGGAGTAGATGATCCGGTGTCATCAGGGCTGGGGGTCTTCAGTGGAGGGCCCCAGGGATCAGTACTTTTGGCTGCTTAACATTTTTATCAGTGACTTGAAAAGGGGCGTAGGTGGCATACAGCTGGGAGGGAGAGGTAACCCAGTGGACGACATAGGCCCACCCAGACAGAAGCTGGACAGGCTAGAGCCCTGGGCTGCAGGGAAGAAGATACAATTGATTAGGGATAAGTGTAAATAAAGTCTTACACTTGGCTCAAAATAATTAACACCACAAATGTAAGATGGAAGATAGGCTAGCTATCAGGTGTTCTGAAAAGGATCTCGGGGTTTCAGTGGACCTCTAGCTCAGGAAGCTCAGTATGAGTCAGCTGGGTGATGGGGCAGCCAAAGGACTGATGTGACCTTGGGAGGGGCAGAACTTGGGGAATCAGAGAGTGAGAGTCCCAGCGCCCTCTGCTCTTCATCGGGAGTGTTTGATCCTGTTCTGAGTGAGCAGCCAGAATGGGGGAGGGGCCCTGGCATGCTGAGCCTGGACTAGCGAAGGTTCAGGGCTGACATGGGGGAGAAGGCCTAGTCTTGGAGGGTTCCAGAGTGCATCAAGAGGCGGGTCGGCTTTGACACAGGGAAGGAGAGCCGTCCCATAGTGGGAGGGGCTTCGACAAGCTGGGAAGCCCTTGGTGGGGGTGGGAGTGGCGACTCCTTGTGTGTGTGGTTCAGCCTCGAGGCCTGTGAGGGCCCTTCTAGCGCTCAGCTGCTGGACCTTGGAGTGTCCATCGCAGTGTTTACCTCCTGGAAGGAACAAGAGTCTCAGGATTCTTTGGTTCGTCGGCCGCTCCCTGCACATTGGTTTCTCACTGTCCTGGTGTTTCCTGCTCCTGTGGATCTTCTCTGGGGGTGGCCTGCCTGGCCAACCCTCCTTCCCATCACATTTGGCTCCTTGGCTCACTAAGTTCCCAGCCTCATTAGAAGGTACCTTCCTCGGCTTCTCCTTCCTGGGTGAAGGGCGCAGTTGGCTGAATCCTCTGGTTGGGCGTCACCATCTCCCTCTTCTAGGCTCCAGAACAAAGGGAAGAGGCCCACTCTTGGCTTTGTCTTTGTTCTTCTTCCCTTGGATCCCAGGGTGTAGGGACATGCTCTGTGCCATGTGACCCAGGATAGGACAAGGCAGAACACTTTCAAAGCTGGCTGGCTTCCCCTGGGCCAGCTGTCATGTTTAGGAAGCCTTCCCTTTTATCCAGCCAAAATCTGTGCCTTCTTCCCTCTGGCTCCTAGGTCTGCCCTCAGGGGCCTAACAGAAGGAGGCAAGCCCTGTCCCCCTGGTCCTCTCTTCTCCAGGCAGGATCTTTGCCTTCCTGCTTGCTTTCAGCTAAATGTTCTCGATGTCCTCACTAAGCTGAGCTGCTCAGGGCTGACCCCTGTCCTAGAGATGTGGTCTGACCTGGGTTGAGTATGGAGGGACTGTCCCCTCCCTCTATGTGGCTGGGTCCATGGTGAATGCATGTAATGCCTGTCTGGTGAGCCTCTGCTGCCCTCTGGTGGTTCCACTGTGGCATGGCTAGCTGCCTACCTGCCTGCCTATTGGGCCAGAGCCACAGAGAGCTGAGGATGGAGGGCAGCCTGTTGGGAATCTGCAGCGTGGGAACACCGTTGGACTTGTGCTCACTGTGTGCTGGGTCCTGGAGAGCCCGGGGGAGACGTGCCCCCAACACGTGGTTGTGTCCTTCCCCAGGCAGTGCAGGTGCCTGTGTATTCAGAGCAGGAGTACCAGCTGTACCTGCATGACGATGCCTGGACCAAGGCAGAGACTGACCATCTGTTTGACCTGAGCCGTCGCTTCGACCTGCGCTTTGTGGTCATCCATGACCGCTATGACCACCAGCAATTTAAGGTCAGTGGTGGTAGTGCTCACTATCCCCCCATGTGCCCTGGTTAGGCCCGCAGGGCTGCAGAGACTTTCCGTCCAGCCTGGCCCTGACCAAGAATGCCTGGACAGTAGCCTGACAGGTGGGGCAACCTCTTGTTTGGCCCTCTCTCCCCCTGGGCAGCCCAGGCTGCTGGAACCACCCTTGCTGTTAGGAATCTTTGCCCCCTGCATTATTCCCCCATGTCTCCTGCTTCTCTCTTTCTTCCCCTTGTCCCCTGTCTTTGCATCCCCCACGAGGCAGGTCCAGTGTCCCTGTCCTACTAGGGTCCCTTCCCCAACATTCCTGACATGTCCCTTCCTCCTTCCAGAAGCGGTCGGTGGAAGACCTGAAGGAGCGGTACTATCACATCTGTGCCAGGCTGGCCAATGTCCGGGCTGTGCCAGGAACTGACCTCAAGGTGCCTGTGTTTGATGCCGGGCATGAGCGGCGGCGGAAGGAGCAGCTGGAGAGGCTTTACAACCGCACCCCTGAGCAGGTGAGGAGCCCCCTTCCTGTGGCTGTGCCCTGTACCTCCCCTTCAGTCAATGAGTCACTCCCCTCCAGCGTGAGCCACTCCCCTCCCAGCAGTGAGCCACTCCCCTAGCCTGTAGAGATGCTGTCTGCACCCTCCTGTCTCAGGGTGCTCTGGTGGGAAGCAACTGGGCAGGGGGCCCAGCAGCCCAGGCCTTAGGCCTGACCCTCTGAAGAGGAAGGAGGCTGATTTCATCTTGGGGCAGCCTTGACAGTTAGATGTGACGGAGCTAGCAGCAGCATGCTGGTGAGGCAGATTGTTTTAGAATGTCAACATTGGAACTGCAAAATGTCATCACGTGCTTGACATTTTCACACTAGCGCTTGGGCTTTTCCCCCCTTAATCCTACAAAATTATAAAGCTGTGCCCCGTGGAGGGGGAGTGGCATTCTGGACATCCCACAAGTGTGACTGATGGGCCGTCTCCATGGTCTGATCGTTCTGGACCCCTCACTGTGCCTGCAGGTGGCAGAGGAGGAGTACCTGGTTCAGGAGCTGCGCAAGATTGAGGCCCGCAAGAAGGAGCGGGAGAAGCGCAGCCAGGACCTGCAGAAGCTCATCACTGCCGCCGATACCACGGCGGAGCAGCGGCGCACTGAGCGCAAGGCCCCCAAGAAGAAGCTACCGCAGAAGAAGGAGACAGAGAAACCAGTGAGCAGGGCGAGGGCTGGTGGGGGGCACATCACCTCGGGGTGCCTGGGCCAGTGCCCCCAACACTGCCAGGGACCTCTGCCCCTGCCCTGCCTTCTGGGGCCCTCCAGGCTGGGATGGCAGCTCCTGGACCAAGGCCTGTGGGAGTCTAATGGTAGAGATGAGAGAGGCTTCAGAGGCATCCAGGCCAACCCCCTCACTTTACAGAGGAATAAACTGAGGCCCAGAGGGGAAAGTGACTTGCCTCAGGTTACACAGGCTTCCAACACAGGTCCCCTGACTTGAGAGCCATTGTTCTTTGCACTGCGCCCCCTGGTTCCTTTCACCCATCCTCACAGGACAAGAAATCTAGGCCCCTTGTTGTGCTGGCTGCTTTGCTGTTGGTCAGGATCCCTCTGATACTGTGATGACAGATGAGGTCTGTGCAGGCTGGGGATCATCTCCTCTACCCTTTCCCTGGAATAGCCTCTTCCTGAGCTTGTGGGTGACTAAAACCCCCAGATCTTTCTCATAGCATCAGCTCTTCAGCCATGTAGCTCTTCCCTTGCCTACATCCTGGACTTGTGCTCTGTTGCACTCACATGTAGATCTCTGGAGCTTCATCCTTATTGCTGGCCCATGGACCTTGGCAGGTACAGAGTGGCACCCTGCTCCCTCTCCTGTGGCCACACCCTGTGCTCTGGCTCTGCCAGGGTTGGGGGACCCAGCGGGGAGCAGCGGATGTCCTGCTGTGGGCTGATGCATGTGCCAGCAAAGCCTTGATCTAAGGCACGCGCATCAGAGGCCTAGAGCTGGAGAGGCTCACCCCCTCATTTGACAAAGCAGTTGAGACCCAGAGGGGCAGGGGACTGTCCCAGGGTCCCATGAGTGCTAAGGAGCAGACACTGCAGCAGTGCCTGGGCTGAGCACAAACCCCAAGGGCACTCTCCTGGATGCACCTGACCCATGAATGACTCCTCATTGGGGTTCGTCATTTGGCCCATTCATTGTCCGCTTCATTATGGGATGGCCTTGTTCACAGCTTGCCAACGTGAGGCAGGTCTGCTCTGCTGCCTTCTCTTCATGGTTGGCCTCTTCCAAAGAGGAAGTAGGGCATCAGCCATAGTCTGGCCTTGGTGAGGCCAGGCTGGCTCCTCGGGGTCCCTGCTTCACTATCTTCAGGCCAGCTTTCCTAGCCTTGAGGTGGCAGGCTCTGATCCCTTTGTGTTTTTAAGCCCTGGGACTCTGGCCTTCTGCCATTCCTTGGCTGAGCTGCCACCATCTTTCTGCGGTGACCAATAATACAGGCCCCTCTGCCTGTTCTTGTAGGGCCCAAGGACATCCTTCATCTGGGCCAGGGGCCTTGCACTGCTCCTGGTTGGCTGGGGGGGTCTCTTGCCATCCATCTCCTCCTCCATCTTGGTATCTCTCCCTGTTGGTCTCTTGTTCTCATCCAGAGACAAACCTCATGGTCCCATCTACCCGAGCCAAGGTCCAGGCAGCACCACCTCTCCCCTCCCAAGAGAGCCTCCCTTAGCCTGTCTGCAGACACCATGGTGGCAGCTGGGCTCTCCTAGGGACCCTCCCAGAGGAAGGTATCAGGCACAGCCTGGGTGGGCTCCTCTGAGTCTGAGCTGACTCAGTTTGCTGTTTCAGTGTTGGAGGCCTCCTGCGTAGGTTCTCCAGCTTCAACTTACTTTTCTCTGCTCTGGCTTGTCCAGCTTTGCCCCGTATCTTCCTCTCTGTCCTCACTGCCCAAGATCATTACTGCCCTTCACTTGGCTCTGCAGTCTCCTTGCCAGTGGGCACCCTCTGTTTCCAGTTGTCTGCCAACCCATCAGGTGCTCCTGGCAGTGTTTGGATGCTGGTGGACCTTTCTCTCTGTCTTGGAACTCGAGGATTTTGTGCTCAGTTGCGGGAGGCCCCTCTGCCTAGGCCTTTGTCTCTCGCAGACTGCAGCAGCTCCATCCTCCCCCTCAGGGCCTCTGCCAGGCCACGCCTCCCTTGGTGACCTTTGGAGACCCACCTCCTGGACCTCTTGTGGGCAGTGTCTCTCCTCGTGGTCCCTGTTGTTGTCTGCTTGGGGCACTCATGGGAACACAGGGACTGGCATTTGTGGTCCTGTGCCACCACGGCCTTGGGCATCCTGTCAATGCTGTAGGGCTCCTGCCAGCGTGGTATTCTCTCCCTCCCAGTGCGGGAGGCCGAGGAGTGAGGTGTGGGAATTTGGCCAGATTGCAGGGACTGCCCGTCTGCACTGCCCCAGTGCCCTCGTGCCCTAAAGACCTGGCCTCGGGTGGGCTCCCTCCCCAGCCATTGAGACCTGAAAGGGCCCTCCCTCCCCACCTGGGCCTGCTGGCTTCCTGACTCATCAGTTGTCCATCTCACAGAGGAAAAGACTGAGGCTCAGAGAAGGCAGTGTTCCTAACAAAGCTAATGGCAGAATGGGCTGAATGCAGGCTGCTCTTCATGAGCTGTACCTTCACTTGGTCAAATGAGAGTTGTTGTACCTTCTGTCCCAACCATGATCTCACCTGGGAGCTGGATGGGCTGAGGAACAAGAAGGGTCCTTGAGGGGGAAGGACAGCAGGTTCTGCCCCCACAGCTGCTGGCCCTGGCTCCTGACCCCAGGCGGCCCCTCCCCCTTCTTCCTCCAGACCCTGCAAACACTGCGCGCTACTTCAGGGGACGCGGTATGTGTGATTTCTCGAAGGCACAGTTGTTTGTGAGGGTTTGAAGCCCCCCTGCAGTCCATCCAGGTGCCTGTCGTCCCCCAGCCTTGCCGACATTGACCCTTTTACTGTCCGCCTAGAAGTGGCTCCTATCCAGTAGAGTCGTGTCAGTGCCATGTAGCTTTAGCACATCGGCCTCTTAGCAGAGACGTCCTCTGCTTCCGTGGTCATTCCTGCAAAAGGCCCCTCCCCATGTGAAAGCACAGAACCCAGAGTCTGGGGGAGAGCCTCTGTTGGGATCCTGGCTGCACCTCCTGCCACCTGTGGGACTGTGGACTGCAGCGGGGATTGGGGCAGATGAACTCCAAGAGCTCCCTGTGTGGCAGCTCTGGACAAAGCCCCCAGGCCCTGGCTGAGCTGTCGCCCTCTTGGTCTGTTGAGTTTTCCCTCCTGGGTTCACTTTCCCCTGGAGTGTATTAATCTGAGTGGGCTCCTCATTCTTCCTTTTTGAGCCTGCCCAGCCACAGGTACTAGACCTTCCCAGCTGGCGCCCCCACAACGTGTGCCAGCCCCCGTCGTGTGCACCAGCCCCCATCACACACTCCAGCTGCCTGCCTCTGGCTGGGGGCGCTGAGCGTCAAACCTGCCCTTTCCCTCACTGGTTCTTTCTCCCTTTGAAGGTCTTGCCCCTGTGTCCTACAGGACACTCCTGTATCCCTGCTGCCCAGGGTCAGGCCTCCCCGGGGGCTCTTTGTGCAGCGAGCCACTTTGCTTGCTTTGTTGGCTTTCCAAGAGGAATCTCTTTCTTTAGGACACAGCAGGGGAGGTGGGAGCAGTCACCTTTTTCCAACAGACTCCTTTCTCTTGGCCTCAGTTCCCTATCTACAAAATGAGCAAGTTTGGGTTCTAAGGAGAAGTTACAAACAGGTAAACTGAGGCTTAATGTCAGGAAGATCTAACAGATCTGACAGTTGGAAGGGGGCCTCACGAGGCAGCAGGTTTCTCTTCATGGATATTATAGAACCCTAGTTCTAGGGCTGGGAAAGACCCAAGAGGGCACCAAGTTGAGCCTCCTCGGGGGTCACATGGGAGGAGTGGCAGACCTGGGCTGCTGATCCCGGGCTAGGTGTGCAGGGACCAGCCTGGAGTCAGGAAGGCCCTGGTTCAAATCCTGCATTAGACATGCACTAGCAGTGTGACCCTGGGCAGGTCACTTAACCTGTCTGCCTCAGTTTTCTCACCTGTAAATGGGGATAGTAACAGTACCTCCTTCCCAGGGTTGTTGAGGTAATGCCTACAAAATGCTTTATAGTGCATGCTACGTAAATGTTAGCTCTTGCTAGTGTTAATTATTAGGGCTGCCCTCGGTTGGCTGCATAGGGCCCTTTCAGGCCTCGGCAGCTGGTCCTGTAGCCCTGTCCAGGGGGAGGAAGTTGGAGAGGATTGTGGAGTCGGGGCAGAGGAGCAAGCTTGGATGTGATGGAAGGAATTCCCCCTGGTTTGAGCCAGCTGAAGAGTGCAGGAGGCTGTCTGGAAGGCCGAGCAGCTGGGCTGTTGTCCTGCGCTGTCTGTGTGGCCCCCGGAGGGCGAGGACCCTGGGTGGGCCTGCTGCCTGTCTGATCCCTGCCTTTTCCCCTTCCTTTCAGGCTGTCCCGGAGACAGCTGGCATCAAGTTTCCCGACTTCAAGTCTGCGGGAGTCACGCTTCGTAGTCAGAGGGTAAGTTCTGGGCTCCGATCCCTTCGCTGGCCCTTGTCTCGTTCCACATCTCCCCAAGTCTGCTTGGTTTGTGGGCGGCTGTGGTAGGGCCTCACCTTGGCTGACCTGAAGTCACCAGTCTTGGGACTGCTGCCCGGCAGTGGCCTTTGGTGGCACTGGTCACCAGGGGCCGGCCTTGCCGAGGTGGTGAGTGATGGACTCCTCATTTCAGGCTGATAACATTTCACGGGAAGCAGACCTCCTCCATCCATCTTAGAGATGGACGGCTCACCCGCTAAATGCAGAGCTGGGATCAGTGGGCCCTGCCACATAAATCATAACATTTTCTTAATGATGGTGAAATTAGAATATACTCTGCTCCCTGGCCAATGGAGTCTTCCCGGCTGCCCGCTAGCTGCCAGGTGGAACCAGGAGATAGAAGAGGGGTGGCAGGCCTGAAGGGGTGAGATGGAGCTGCTGAGGAACGGGGCTAGCTCTGGGCTGTGGCTTTGGGATGAGGACTAGCCTGCTCACTCTCCCTGTTGGTGCCTGGTAGAGAATAGGCCTCTGTGAGGCTGGGTCCTCGAGGAGGCCCTGACGTGTTTTTGCCTGCCCCCTCCCTCTAGTTCAGTGCCCTCATGCTTCTCAGGAAATCTTTCTTGGGCATGGACATGGCCTTCCGGCCTTGGCTCAGGCTTTCCCAGAATCCCTCCTGCAAATCTCTGGTAGCCTAGGTCCTCCCCCAAGTCTGTCATCACTGCCCCAGCCTAGCTGGGTGACACTGGGTCCTGGACCTCTGGGGCTTTGTCCAGGCTCTGCCTCCTGTTGGAGTGCCCCCCCTCGTTGGGTCCTTTGCTCTGCTTAGCCTCCTGTCCTGCCTGACCTTGGGCCTCGCAGAGGCCTCTGTCTTTGTCCTGAAGCCCTGATGATCCAGGTTGGTCATTCCCCCACCTGTCCTCAGACTGTGAGCACAGTGAGGCAGGGACCTTGTCTGGGACCTGGGTATCTGCTCACTTGGTGTCTCCCCCTGGGCCTGTGCCTGGTACGGCCAGGGGAGTGACTCATGCACAGGGGTCAGTGGCTGTGAGGCTATGTTGTCCTGTGGCCTTTTGTCTCTCTCTGCTCCTTGGCCTCCTGTCTGCAGGAGGTCTGGGCAATGGGAGCAGGACGGCAGGGTCGGGGTGGGGGGTAGGGCTGAGGAGGAGGCTGAGCAGAGCTGCGATACCTTGTGCAGATGAAGCTTCCAAGCTCTGTGGGACAGAAGAAGATCAAGGCTTTGGAGCAGATGCTTCTGGAGCTGGGAGTGGGTGAGTGTGGGCCTAGGCCCGAGGCTGAGCAGGAGGCTGTGGGGGATGGAGGACATGGGATGGGGGCAGGGAGAGGGGAGGAGCAGGAGCAGAGGATTGAGGTTCAGCTGGTGCCCCCAAGGAGGCCCCTGGGCTCTTAGGGGAATCCCATCTAGAGTTTGGGGGTTTCCTGTGTGGGACTTTCTCCTCCCATCCTAAAGGATGTCCTAAAGTTAGGAGGTCTCCAATATGGAGTCAGGGAGCCTGTGAACCCTGCCTTGGAGCACTATACTGCAGGTGGCCCCCAGACCCTGTAGCTACCCTGTAAGCACTGGGATTCAGGTCCCTGGGCAGAAATGGCTTCCCTTTCGGGCTTCTTGAGAGAGGAGTGTGTGTTTGTTTATGTGTTGGGTGCAGGTGAGAGGATCACTAGGTAATAGCTCCTTTGAAAAAGCTCTGAGAATCTGAGTGGCCCCCTAGCATGCCATGGGTCATGGGGTAGCCGGAATAGTCAATGGGACCGTGGGCTGTGCTTCGAGGAGTAGGGAGCTGAGGGTCTCACTGTGCTCAGGGTCCGTGTGGAGTCTTGTGCTCTGTCTGAGGAGGACATTAATAAAGTGGAGTGTCCGGAAGAGGGCAGATGGTATGGGGGATGGGGACGGACCCAGGGAGGAGGAAGGACCCGGTGATGGTGCCAGGGGGAGGAGGGACAATCAGCCTGGATCTGCTGAGCGCAGGCGTGGGGAGGAGCCTTCGGAGGCCCCCCCCCATGCAACACCCCCTCCCCGCATGTGCCCCCAGAGCTGAGCCCCACGCCCACAGAGGAGCTGGTACAGATGTTCAATGAGCTGCGGAGCGACCTAGTGCTGCTGTACGAGCTGAAGCAGGCCTGCGCCAACTGCGAGTACGAACTCCAGATGCTGCGGCATCGCCACGAGGCCCTGGCCCGAGTGGGGCCGCTGGGGGCTGCGCCCCCACCCCCGCCCCCACCCAGCACAGAGCCGCCGCCCCTGCCCGGTGAAGGGCCTGGCCCCGACCTGGCCAAGGATACCATCATCGACGTGGTGGGCGCACCCCTGACGCCCAACTCGGTGAGCACAACGCCCCCCCCCCCCACCCATGACCTTGGGCAGGTTAGCCCCCTGGGGCCTGTTTCCACCTCTGTAGGGGGTTGGGCGCTCAGGCTGTCCAGAGCCTGTGTGGGACTCCCAGCAGCTCACTCCCCTCTTCCCCCCACATTTCCCTCTCTCCCAACAGAGGAAGCGACGGGAATCAGCCTCCAGTTCATCGTCAGTGAAAAAGGCCAAGAAACCCTGAAGCTCCTGAGGCCCGAGCTGGGCGTGCCTGCTGCCAAGGGGCCTGGGTGGGTGCCTAGGCTGGCGCCGGCGTGAACAAAGACTAGGACTGGTATTGGGGGAGGGGGGCTGTGTAAATAGAGCGACTGCTGCTTGCTGACCCTCCACTGCTTCTTATTCTCTTCTTCTTGCTTGGTCAGGGGTGGGGGTGTGACACACCTTGAACCACCATGGATGGACCCACCAACACGACCCTGTGTCCCAGGGCCTTAGCCCGCCCCTTCCCCAGCCCCTGACACGGCTTCACAGGGTCCTTGCCTCATTCCCCCAGACTTTTATTCTCTGTGGCACATTCACAGCGGGTGGGGTTGACAGACACAGTGATGGGGGGGCAGGGGGAGGGAGAGGGGCTACTCTGTCCTGGAGTCCAGGGAAGGGACAACCACACGCCATGCACTATGGGGAGGGTGGAGGTCACTGGGAGCTTGGGCCCCCACCCCTTCAATGGAGCGCCCTGTGCCAGAGGAGGGGGGGAGTGTGAGGTCTGACCCAACCTCCCTGGGAGCTCCAGGGAAGGGCCTAATACTGGGACTGAGCTGGCCCAGGGTGGAGGAGAGACACACCCACCCCCAGGAGGGAGCCCAAGGCTGACTGGCCTGCCTGCCCAGCTGCCCCATGCCCTGCCTTCCCTGGGGTGACTGGCCCTGCTCCATGGGCTCAGGAGCCCCCTCCCCTCCAGCTGTCCGGCCCCGGGGCCCCCTCAGAATGGAGGCCGATGGGTGGGCAGGCAGGTGGGTGGGTAGTGAGACCAGACTAGGGGTGATGGGAAGGGGGTTTGCTCTCCTTGCCTCCAGATGCCCTGGGCAGGGGGCTGGGGGCGAGGGGCAGGCAGGGGGCTGGCTGGGGGGGTCTGTGGCCAGAGCTGACTCCCCCTTGGTCGGCCGATCAAAAGGGCTTGGACGTCTGCTTGAAGATGAAGCCTCGGTGTGCCAGCGTTTTCATGATGTTGGCAATGTTCTTGCAGTCATCTGTGGAAAGAGGGGAGAGTGAGAAGCTGCTGGGCCCAAAGGCTATCACCACTGCTGGGGATGGGGTGGTGGGGTTCGCCAGGGCCTGAACTCCAAAGAGAACCTCCATTAAGTCAGGCTATTTCTTGAAGACTCAAGCTTGTAGCTGGGGATGAACCCTTGGGAGTCTAGTGGGTGCCAGAAACAACTCGGCCACCAGCTCCTCCCCAGGCACTCGGAAGAAGATTGTGGCCTGAGAGAATTTATGCTGCCTCTGCTCCCCTGGCTGTGGAATTTGGATCAGCCCCACCCTTGCCCACCTGTCAGTGGGAGGGGGCAAATCCCCTAGGAAGGGATTTGAAGGGCACCCCCTCCTGGCCTCCCTTCAGGTTTTCTCCACCAGGAGTCCTGTCCCCTGGACTCAGGCCACCAGGGGTTCTATCCCTTGCCCTCCATTGAGGCAAGGTCACCATATTTGAGGGTTGGAAGGTGGAGAGGAGGGGTGCCTCAAGGCATCTAGCCCAACCCACACAGGAAAGGAATCCTGGTCCTTGCTTTTCTGTTTGATAACCCCCAATTAGGGGAGGGGGCACTCACCACCAGTCGAGAAGCCCCGACAGTAACGTGAAGCACTCGTGGTGAACAATCCCTTTCTGACCTCCAGCCCAAAGTGACTTGACGGATCTGGGCCTGGCGTGCCCAGCTCTGTGCCCAGTTACCCCGGCCCCAGAATGGCCCTGATGGCTCCACCCTAGGCCTTCTCGGGAGCGGGCGCCTCATGCCTCTGAAGCCCAGCTGCTCACGCGCTCCCCGACTGTGCAGACCAGGGCGGGGGAAGGGAGGATCAGGGAGCCCACGGGGAGGAGGACGCCGGGCCCCATATTTCATGCTGGAAATTGGCCTGCGCGTCGTCTCCCCGCGGGCGGTGATGTATGGGCCCCGTCGCCGTAAGAAAAAGCCAGAGCCGCGGTGTAATTTCTCCCTTGACGGAGCTCGGCCGCCGAGCGATCCTTCTTGCGCAGGGGACCGCGGGGGTGGGGAACCAGAGACAGGGCCGGGGATGGGGGCGGGGCGGGGACGGAACATCGAGACCCAGACTGGCCGGGAGGGAGGGGGCCAGGGCCCGGACGCTCTGTCCTGCCCACCCTGACGTCTTCATTTTCCCCTGCCCGGTGCGTCCCATTCATCACAGCCTCGCTGCCCAGGGTGACTTTGGCTGCCCGCGCGTGTGGGAAACCGCGGGTGCACCCATCTCCCCTGGGGAAGGGGGCCGCTTAATCACAGCTTAAAGGGCCGCTAAGGTTGGTAAGGACGGGCCGAGTCGCGGCTAATTGTGCCCATGCGTCACTGTCAGCCTGCGGCCGCTTTGGGGGTTCCTCCGACCCCTCCAAGGCGACTCTCGCTGGAGCAGAGTGTCTGTTTCACCTTGGAGGGGAGTGTGTCACCACCCCGTGGGCCCAGAGAGACACAGGACTGCCACCCTCGGTCGAACGCGGGCTTGGCACCCATGTGCACGTCCACGGTCCGCCTAGGCTGTTCCTCTGACTTCTATCCTCTGACCCTGGCCCACAGACACGCTGTTTATAATGACTCGCATAAAGGCCCACAACAGGGGAACAAGTGTCTCACACGCAATTACAGGCGTCCATTGATTTTACGGAGGGATTGGCTGCCGCTAGCTGGGGGACTAGCCATAAACCTGGCTGGGGACCCTGCCTTGGAGGACCCACTACCAGTGGGCTGGGGAGGGGAAGATGCAGAAGGCCCAGAATAAAGTAAAGGAGGGCACATCATGGGAGGAGATGCATTGCCCCGGAGCTGACCCCTAACTGGGCTGGGCCCACACCTCTGCCTCTCTAGCCTGAGCTGAGGGTCTCCAACCCCCAGCCCCAGCCTCCCGGCAGCTTCCATTGGTCTTCACAAGCCACCTCCTCCACCTGGTGGTGAGTCCCGCCAAGCTGGAGGTACCCCTGAGTGAAGTGCCAAGGTCAGGTTGAAGCCCAGGGTGGTGGTTCCTTTGGCCGATAGGTGCCACGGAGGGGGCCCCTCGGCTGAGACAAACAGGGTTTCAGTATCTGAGCTAATGAATACAAACTGCCCAGTTTGGAGGCAGGGGCCGGCAGCCAAGCTATAGATTTTTAATGAGGGGGCCCCACGTTCCTCCAGCCCTGCTGGCCGGCTAGGCCCACACTGCAAAATCGATGGTGTGAGTGTAGGAATATTGTATATTGATATTGTAATAATCCTAGGGATTGATTTAGGGGCTGAGCAGGCGGCTGGGGTCAGCCCCAGGACAGAGGGGGCCGGGCCGGGCTCTCCTCTCAGGGTCCCAGGGACCCCACCTCCCCAGTGAGCTCTGCCCCAGCCCAGCCTCTGGCACACAGTAGGTGCCTAATAAATGCTTAATGGCATGAATACCTTACTTTCTACCTCCCCCTTCTCTGTCCCTTCATCTCCCATCTCTCTCTGTACCCTTCCCCCCCCTCTACCTTCCACCATCAAATACAAGGTCTTAAAGACAGCAGGTGATTAATAAATGTTGGACTGTGCTTTTCTTCAGGTCCCTGTCCCACCACCCCTTCCTCTCTGGCCCTCCCTGCCCCACCCTGTCTACCTTTCTCGATCAACCTGGACTCCCTCAGGCCCCCAGCTCTAGCTCTGAGCACCAAGGCTCTGGTTCCGGGGCTGGATCACAGCTCAGGGGGCAGGGGCCCCCTTGGAAGGCTGCTCAAGTTAAGAAAAACTGCTCCCACACCCTGCTCAGGTGGGCGCTGCCACCTTTCTGCCGGCAGAAAAGGGAATGACGCTTCTCTCGGCCTGTCCTTGGCCATCAGGCCCCACCTGCTGTCCAGGACAGAGCCCTCTCCATTCCCCTCCTGCCCCAGCCTCCACCTGACCTCAGCTCACCCAGAGGCTGTCCTCTCTTCAAAGCAAACTCTTAGAAAAGGCCTCATACACTGGCAGCTTCTGCTTTCTTAGCCCCTTCTTCTCACTTACCAGCCCTTAACAACCTGGTGTCCAACCCCACTACTGACTGGAAGCGAGCTCCAAGGCTGCCTGCTATGGCCCCTCTCTTCGTCTCTTCATTGGCCTCTGCAGCTCCCAGCCTTGCCCATCACCCTCTCCCTCCTGGCTCCTCTGTCTTCCCTCACTCCAGAGATACCCTTGTCCCCATTCTCTGCCTCCTTCTCTCACCAGCCCCCTCCTTTGGGGATTTCTCAGGGTCTAGCTACAGCCTCTTCCCAGCTCTCACTCCCACCCTTGGCTTTACCCACAGTGGAGACAAATGCCAATCCAGCTCCACTTCCTGCCCTGTCTGACCTCTCCCTAGAGCTCTGAGCTCATGTTCCCAAGGGCTCTCCCCCTGCACAGCACAGTGGCCCAGGCTTTGTGCTGGAAGGGCCCTCACAGGCATCTCATCTCATCCCTGTAGGAATAGTGGGGCCCTCCACCACACTTCCAGCATGCAGGGGGGCATCCTGCCTCTGCCAGAAGCCATCCGGGAAGGGAGTTGTGCCCACATTTCACCTGGTGATCCCATCAGCTCCCATGGATTTAATGCTGAGGATCCTGCCCCGGCCTCTCTGCTGACCTCCAGCCTCTCATCTCCAACTGCCTTTCAGACTTCTCACACTGGAAATCCAGTAGACATCTTCAACTCAACAGGTCCAAAAACAGACCTGGTTATCCTTTCCCCCATGCCTGCCTTCCCTCTCACCGTGGAGAACAACACTGTCCTTCCATCCCTCGGGCTTGGAACCTCGAAGTCATCCTGGACTCCTCACTACTCTCCCACATCACGCCACCCCCCGCCCCCATCCAAGCTGTTGCCAAGGCCTGTCAGTTTGACCTTTGCAACATCTGCCCTCTTCTTTCCTCTGACACTGCCCCACCGGGTGCAGGCCCTCATCACCTTAAACCCAGACTCGCGCAGCAGCCTCTGGTGGACCTGCCTGCCTCCGGTCTCTCCCCACTCCACACCATGCAAAGTGATTTTAGGTCCAGTCGTGTCACCCTGCTGTCCCTCAGTCAACTCCACTGGCTCCCTATTGCCTCAAGGAGCAAATATAAAATGCTCTCTCTGGCATTCAAAGCATTTCACAGCTTAGCCCCATCCCCCCTTTCCAGTCTGCAATCTTCCATCCAGTGATTCCAGCTTCCACCTCTTGGCTCTAAGCATTCTCTCTAGTTGTGCCCCTGCCTGGAACAGGGCCTCTGTTCCAACCACTGATCTCCCTGGCTCCGTTTAAGTCCCAACTAAAGTCCTGCCTTCGACAGGAAGCCTTCCGAACGGCCCTCTGCGTTCCAGTGTCCTCGCTATTTATCCTGTACAGAGCTTGCTTTGCCCTCCGCTTTGGGTCTGACTTTCTGCTTGTGTTTGTACCCCCAGCTCCCCAGAGCTCAGGATAGCGGGTGGCACATTCTAAGTGCATGACCAATGCTGGGTGACTCAGCTTCCTTCTCGCCCTGGGCCTCGGCATCCCCCCAGGCCTATCAGCTCATATGCTCGACTCTAACCCAGCACTGCTGCCATCATCATCCTCCTCTGATCTGACTCATGTGCATCTGAAACTGGGAACAGTCGCCCACTTGTACCAAGTGGGTCCACGACAAATCCCCATCCTCTCTGCCCAGGATATTGCTTGCTGAGTCTCCATTGTGGGGGTTCTTAAAGGCAAAGGTGAGGATGCCACTCTGCTCCACTGACCACCCCCCAGCAAACTTCCAAACATCTCCTGCAGACACCCCTCCCATCCTTCCTCTCAGGAGAGACCCTCATCTTAAACCTTGCCAGGGAAACTGGTGCCACGCACTGGGAGCTCTCTTCTCCCTGCCTGCAAACCCAAGAGCCTCTCAGTAGCACAGCCTGGGCTCCCTCTGCTTCACTCTCAGAGGAAGAAGATGTCCCTGCCACTGCCAGCCCCTTTCCATGTGCCCTTGATCTCATGCCTCGTCTGCTCCAGCAGGTTGCCCCCTCCATCTCTCCAGTCCTAACTCTCTCCCAGCTTCTGGTTCCTCCCCTGCTGCCTCCCCAGCCTTAAACATCCCCTTGATTTTCTCATCCCCTCCCACGCTGTCTCTAGCTACAGGGGACCTGGGCTCAGGGTCTGTCTGATGCTCCCCACCACCACTTAACCTTCTCAGGGGTCAGTTTCCTAATCTGTAAAGTGAGAGGGTTGAAGTCGATGGCTTGGGAGCCTTCCTTTTCTGTTCACAGTCAAACTCTTAGAAAAAAGCAGTTTACACTGCCTGCTCTCACATCTTCACAGGCCACTCACTTCCGACCCCGCGCACTTGGCCGAAGCTGCCCTGCTCAAGGTGATGGAAGATCTCCCCACAAATGGCAGATCAAAGGGTTTTTTCTCAGTCTGCATCCTTCCTGCTGTCTGTGATATTAGATCCTGCTGACCATGCTCCCCCTTGGATACTCTCTCCTCCCTAGGTTTCCATGACCCTGTCCTCTCCTGGTTCTCCTCCTACCCTTTTGATGGCTTCTTCTCCATCTCCTTTGCTAGATCAACCTCCCTATCATGCCTCCTACCCGTAGGTGGCCTTCAAGGCTCTGTGCTGGACCTTCTTCCCTTCTCCCTCAATGTTCTTTTTCTTGGTAACCTCATCAGCTCCCACAAGTTATCATCTGCATACTGATGACTCCCAGATCAATAGATATAGCCCCAGGCCCTCCCATGAGCTTCAGTTCCATATCACCAACTGCCCTTTGGACATCTTCATTGGATGTCTCCTAGACACTTCAGATTCAACTTGTCAAAATCAGAACTCATTCCCTGGCCCCCTTATTCTCCCAACACTGTTACTATACAGGGCACTGGCAACCTTCAATGACATCGGAAGGGGTGCAGTAGAGGGATGAGAGGGGGGAAGGAGCCTCATCTGGAAGATTATCTGCTAGCTTCCAATCCAACAAGTATTTGCTAAGCACACACCATATGTCTCTATCTGTCTATCTATCCATCCATCTATCTTTCCATCTCTATGTCTCTCCATCTATCTCTGTGTCTATCTATCCACCCACCTCTCCATCCATCCATCCATCCGTCCATCCATCCATTTAAGCTATCTCTCCATCTATCAATTGATCGATCGATCTGTCTGTCTATCCATCCATCCATCCATCTCTCTACCTCTCCATCTATCTATCTATCTATCTATCTATCTATCTATCTATCTATCTATCTACCTCTTCATCCACCCATCCAACTAGCTACCTCTCCATCTATCTATCTATCTACCTAATTCTCCATCTCGCTCTCTTTCTCTCTCCATCTGTCTTCCCATCTATCCACCTGTCTATGTGTCTATCTCCCCATCTGTCTATGTCTCCATTTCTCTGTCTATCTGTCTGTCTGTCTGTCCCTCTATCTCTCTGCCTGGCCCCAAACTAGGTGCTGGGCTGAGCTTACATTTTACTAGTGGGGGAGGGCCATGCACACAGGTAAGCACATACACAGTTAATGAGAACAGAATGAGTACAAACAGCTGGTCACCAAGAAAGGCCTCAGCAGAGGTGACCTGTGGGCTGAGCCTTGAAGGGCATGAGGCCTTCTGAGAGGTGGTGATGAGGAGGGAGGCCATGACAGGCAAAGGGGAAAGTGAGGCACCCTGCGGAAGAGACAGGAGGCAGCATGAGCCAGGCACCCTGGCCTCCCACTTGCCCTGGTGGCCCCCTCGCCTCAGGCCTAAGAGCCTGGGGACCAGCCAGGCTTCCAGCGCCCTCTGTTGGCCTCCTGGGAAGCAGCCCCTGGGGAGATAAAGACACAGCTCCTGCAGACCTAGAACTGAACAAAGTCTGGGCTCTGTCAAATGGCTCACCATCAGAAACGGAGAGGATTTTATCAGCGGAAGTAACACTACAGAAGAGTGTTACCATTTGCTTTGCTGCTACACCCTAAGGACCATGGGACCTTTGCATCTGATGTGCAGCTGGAACCTTTCCTAGGGGGTTTCTTCTCCTTAGAATGTGAGTGCCTGGAGGGCAGGTACTGCTTGCCTGGCCTGTTTGTATCCTCAGTCCTTAGGACAGTGTTTTTTTTGCTTGCTGTAAGTGCACTGAACAGGACACTGAAGCACAGGTTCATGGCCCTCTGCCCTCTGTCCCCACAGGCCTTAGCTGGTGCTGGTGACCACTCTGGACAGGACCCTGCTCTGCATGGACCCCCTGGGCATGCTGGTGCTCCCCTCTGGGATCTCTTTCCCTCTTTTTCCCTCCCTGGCTGTCCTCAGTCTCCTCTATCCTTCCTCTCCCTGACACCTGCCTTGTTTCCTCAGTCTCCCCTGAACCCCTCAGACTCTTTCCTTCCTTCCTTCCTGTTGACCTACAGCCGCTCTCATTCTCCCTGACTGTGTTCCCATCCACTCCCCTCCCCCAGCAGCACTTTCTCTGGGCGCCCCGGCCAGCCCCCTGGGTGCCCGGCGGTGCCACAGGGCTGATGGTGAAGGATGGCGGCCAGCCCCACAATAAGGGAAAAGCCAATTTCATCTTTATTAGCGGGAGATTGCTCCGTTAGTAATAAGCGCACTCCGAATAATTAGCGTGTTTTACGTAATAATGAAATTATGGAAATGCAGTCCACTTATTCAAAGAACTCGCCATTACCATATTTTTAAATATTAGACTTAATTAGAGTTTATCACTTCAGAGAAGTGTGCGGCCGCGGATCTTTTTTTTAAAGAAATCCTCATAAAGTGTTTATTAAGAGCTGGTAAGACGGGGATAATGATGTGTTTGGAAATTAAGGCAATCAAACATTTAATGCGGCTCTCCTGTAGGCAGAGCATGGAAATGAGTCAATTAGACATCCATTATCCAGGCCCGATTAAGTCGCTGGCCGGCCGGGCACCGGGCGGGGGGCGGGAATAGGGCCCGGCCACTCAGTGATGGGCAACTGCCCCAGGTCCCCTGCACAGACAAACCCCCGTTCCAATGTCTGGCATCAGCCCAGTGTCCCAGCCCCTGCCCAGAACCAGACGTGGCTGTCCACGCCAGATGCTATCTCAGTAGTAACATCTACCAACCGGCCTGTCTGACAAGCAATGACAGCTGCTCTAAGCAGACCTGGGGGGAGTGAGCTGCTTGTTACCAAGAGTCTCTGGGCAGGCTGTCCACTGGGAGGGACTGGTAATCAGGGATGACCTGAAACAGAAGGTCACCGAATGTCTTAGGGAGCCGAGCCTGGGAAGCCTGACCCCAACCCAGTGACTGAGGAGAGCACCCCAACACCCCTGAGTTACTCTGGCTCTGCCGCAAGCCTTCACTGCCCAGCACTGGACGCATCCACAGGAAGGGCCTCACTGCATTTGTGGAACACTGACATAAAGAATGGCAGCACCTGAAGCCAGTGACATGAAGCACCTGCTCTCAGCAATGCCACATCCACATAGGCCAGTACAATATAGAACCAATGTGGTCTGCAATGCCAGGGCCACACAGCATCAGTCAGCCCAAAGCCAGAGCCCTAGAGACCACTCAGCATCCACACCCTGCAATGCCAGGGCCACACTGCCAGAAGCCAGTGCCAATGCCAAATGCCAAGTTTAGCACTTGCAAAGATACCCCAAAAGGTGGCCCAGATGGGCAGTTAGACCCCAAAGGATCCTGGAAGCCCAAGGTCTCTAATGCTACATTTTCTGAACTTATTCCTTCTCCCCCACAAGGGAAAATATCACATGAAGTTGTCCCTGGAGACCTCCATCCAGCTCACAGGGCCAGGGCAGGGACCAAGAGGAAGACTCTGCTTTGAAGTTTATAGTGTGGAAGGAGTAAGCACCTTTGTAAGACAAATTCTTCAGAGCAGCTAGAAATGTACTGTAGACCAGGGGCTGGAAAATACCATTTTAGAACAACCCTGTCATTTCAGGCCCAGAGAAAATGCCTAAAGTGACCCAGAAAGAGCTAGTTGTAGAGAGAGGCCAAGGGACAGGCCAGCTCCCAGGCAGGGAGGTGACTGCGGGATGATTTGGACAGCTGGCAGGGTATGAAAGGAGGGTGGCTCCCCCCAGAAGCCCTCTTCCTGCTGTTTCAATTCCAATCTTGCACTTGCAAAAAGGCTATGGGTTCGGGCTGTAGACAAGACAGGTGAAGAGCAGAAGACCAGCTAAGAGAGGGGCTGGGAGACAGTGGGAGGCAACACAGCCCAGAACGCCTGGTCAGACAGGAGCTGGGGGCCACGGTAACTCCTCCAGCTAGATAGGAGATTGGCTGGGGGATGAGGTGGCCCAGGTTGGCCACAGAGCTGACCAGCGAAGGGGCCCAGGGATGGGAAGCAGAGCCTGGGGCCAGGGCCCAGGTTTCAGCTCTGGGACAGGACAGGTTGCCAGAGGATCAAGGAAATAACACAGGATGGAGGCAAAACAGGGTCGGTCAACGGCTCCCAGGCCCCATTTATTACGGCAAATAACTAATTTCAGAATTGATGGTGCTGGGTTTTTGTTCCGGGGCCATTTATATCAGCGGAGGAAATGAAGAGGCGGGAGTGGGCGACACATCTTTCTGCGTTATTGCTTGTCTGCCATTTGCAAATCATTATTAATTGTGGGCCCTGGCGGCAGCGGCAGCGGGTGAGGGGCTGGGGGCTGGCCGGCCGGGGGGCCAGTGCTGGGCGGGTTGGGCAGACACACATAGCTCTTCATCAAGGCCCCAGAGAGCCAATTACCCCGCCCTGATTGGGATCAGATAAAGAGGGAATTTTTACAAATTAGGGAATAAATAGAATTCCCACCCGTGGCCCGGGCAGGGCCTGGGAGGCCGTAATGAAAAGTCATATATCACCATCAGCTAGTCGCAGGCGGGCAGCTGGGCGGGCGGTGCAGACCAGACGCTGGCACCAGCCCCGGCACCGAATGGACCGACACGCAGTCCAGAGGAGCCTCTGCTCCCAGCCCCGCTGGGGCCTGGGAGGGCATTGGAGCCCCCTGCCGGGGCTCCTGCAGGCACAGGCTCCCCTAGCTCAGGGGCTCATGGGCCTAAGTAGGGTGGAGCTGTACAAGGTCAGACCTATGCATACAGGCAGAGACCCGGGCACACACAGGAGCACGTGTATCTAAACACAGTATGAGCATCACATCAGACTAGCTCTCCCTGCTCAGGCCAGCATCTCTTCCCTGGCTACTGAACCACTGAGGCTTCTTTTACTCTATCTGTCCCTTCCTCTGTCTCTGCCCTTCTGGGTTACCCTCTGTCCTCCTAGTTCAATCTCTGCCTAGGGCCCTCTACCTCTGTGCCCAGTCAGTCAAAGGGTCAGCACTGACCCAAGCTCATAATCTCTGCCCTCTCCTATGCCCACCCCTGCCTTGGTGGTGCCCCCAGGGCCAGCTGGGGAGATCTGATCACTCTTCAGAGCTCCCTGCCTACCACCCCAGCATGCCCTTGGTGGGGCCTGCCTGCCAAGAGGCAGGGCAATGGGCTGGCAGGCTGCTCCTGGCCCCCTCCTTTTCTCCTTCCTTCCCTCCCTCCCTCCCTGCGGATCATTAAATATGTATATCTTATTACACGCCTTGTTAGCGTATTGAGCTCTATTGACTGATGATAAATCCCAAGCCCCGTCCTGGCCATAAATTTATCTGGAGATGATGAAGACTCAATAATCTAGTGAGGCAGATAATATGACCGGGCCTTAAAAAAGATCATTACATTAGATGTCAAAATTAAAAGTGAAATACACTTTATTAACATGGCCACGGCCCCAACTCAGGCCATTACACGTTATAGCCCCTGCCTGCCCCCCACTAGGGCTTACCAGCCTGGGGGAGGCTGGAAGGACAGACGGACAAAGGGCCTACCTAGATCTGGGTCAAACAGCCAGGCTCAGAACCCAGGGCCTGGTAGCCCCATTCCTTGGCTGGGTAAGCTGAGACAGGGAAGGGGCACAAGCTGAAGCTAAACCTGCATACTCAGATGATCTGTTCACAGTTGGCCCTGAGTTTGTACGCACAGAACCTCAGGATGGGGGGTGGTGGGGAGTGAGTGCTCACACACACATAAGCACACTGTGAAAACTGCCCTAAGCTGACATGGGCTGGATCTTCTCTCTTATCTCTCAAGGCTGGCTGAGTCGTCACTATGTGTGTGTTTGTGTGTGGAGTGCCTGTCATGCACCCACAGCTGTATCCACTTTTCTCTATCAGTGTGCATACCTGGATGTCTGGTGTGTTGCTGCATGGGAGAGAGCGAGAGGGAGAGAGAGAGATAGAGAGCAAGAGCGAGAGCGAGAGAGAGAGAGAGAGAGAGAGAGAGAGAGAGAGAGAGTGTGTGTGTGTGTGTGTGTGTGTGTGTGTGCATATGTGTGTCTCTGAGAGAGGGGTCCTGCTGGGCAGAGCCACCTGGCCTGGAGACACTGGGTTCCCAGTCTCTGACCCTTCCTGGGGTCCCCTCAATTGAGCTCACTATAGCTTCCCGGCTCTCTGGGGTCCCCAGACCTCTGCAAGAAGCTAACTGGGCACCAGTGGACTACGAAGGGGGTGCACACAGACACACCTCCCTGACGTCACATAGGAGCCCAGATTCTTGGTGCTGGATGGGGCTTGACATACATACAAGTGAATACAGACCAGGGCAAGGATGCACTTCATCATCTGCCCAAGGAAAGGGGCCCAGCCTCTGATCAGAGATTTCTGGGAACAGGGAGCTCACCTCCTCCCACAGCTGTCTGCGCACTCTGGTCTGGAGTTCCTCTCTCCCACTGGTCATGGTATCCAGCATCACTTACAAGGCCCAAAAGAATACACCCCATGCAACAATTGGAGAACTAGTTCTAGAGTTTGAAGTACAGTTAAGGGAGCAGAGGCACAGTCTCTAGGGAGAGATGGATACAGACACTTGAAACAGCTTTGAGAAGCAGGACCTCTGGCAGAAGAAAAGAGAGTCATCTATGGACTCAAGAGAACTAGTCTAGAAAACCAGACCTGAGAATGTGAGAAAGGAGTGGGAAGCAGGTTGGGAGGGGAAAGGAAACAGTGTTATGATTACACAGGGGAAAAAGAACATTAATACCTTCAAGTACCAGAGCTGTCAGCTGCCTTGGTCCCTTCTCTCTATGTGAGCCTCCCTACTACTGTATTCTGAATTTATAGCATGGGTACTATGTGTATTTGTGGGACAGTGCACCCCAGGTTTATGGGGGATAATGTTTTGCTGGATTGTTCTCACTATGCTGCTCAGTAAATGCCTCTGCTAGAATTTAATTGTATTTACTGGCTGATTTTAAATGAGAAGCATACTGGTTGGGGCTCATGAGTTATTGTTTTGAAAGTGCAGACCCACAGAGTAGCCTAGAACCAGCGAAGAACTACAGGGTAGCCTAGAACCAGTAGAATAGCAGCTACCCTCTGGGGAACCTAACTCTTGAATGTAAGTTAAGGATTTGGTCCAGCGGGGAATGCTACACTGTTCAGGCTTGTTCAGGATTGATTTTGGCTCCCTACACATTTGCTGGGACCCACCGGAGAGATTCTCTAAGACCTTCTTCCTTGTTTTGTAGCAATCCAATAGAAACAAAAAAGGATTTTTTCTTTTGTTTTAAACTGTAATTGGAGAGCCAGTTTTCCAGTGTGTTTCCTTTACAAATCAGACCATTTTTTTTGAGATAACTTTTTCTTGGTTGAATGCTTATGTACTGATGTCTCCTGTATTACTGTGATCACTGGGATTATAGAAACTCATATGAGCAATACTGATGTTGCGTTCCTTGAATACTCTACATATACATTTATTTATAAGAGTACATGTCTACATCCCTAGAATGGAACCTCCTTGAGGGCAGGTGCCGATACATTGTGTTCTCTTGTATCCCCATCCATCTATCCATTCCTAGCAGTGTTCTTTACATAAAATAGGTGCATAATGAATGCTCACTGGATTGGATTGAAGCTGCATTCTCCTCACTCTGACAACTCCACCCCCTTACCCCCACTGGCCCAGGAGTCTCCTTCTCCTTCCTCACTACAACTACCCAATGCTCTCATTGCCCCCTTTCTGTAACTTCTTCCCATTGGAGGTTTATTCCATCTGTCCAAGGCACCTCTGTCTAGATTCTGGTTGTCATAATCTAGCGGCCTCCAGGTCATTTTCCTTCCTTTCTTGATGAGTTCAGCACTGGATTCAATCATCCTGGTCTCCCCAACTTCTGCCCTCAACCTTGTGGGCTTTCCAAAGCAACGGAGGAGTTCATCAACTTTTTCAGCGCTCAGTGTCTTTATTGCATCGCTGCTACCCAAACGGATGGTCACAGCCTCGCTCTCACCATCACCCACTGACCGTGCCCCCCTCTCTGATCATAATCTCCTAGACCTCCATCTTCCTCTTTGCCTCTCCCTTTTTAAGCTCTAACCCCTCCATCTCCTCTTCTTCCAGTCCGTCACTCTTGCTGTGGTTTCATTTTCCTTAGTTCATCATCTTGAACCAAGAATTTGAACAGATTAGCTAGGCAGGAGCCTCCTCTCTTGAATTCCTTGTCTTATTGCTATTCATGCCCTACCAGTCCTCAGGCCTGGGTCACCCTCCCATCTACTTCTTCCTTTCCTCTTCTGTCGCTACTAAACGCTGGTGGAGTCAGGCCAATATGCCAACTGTGCTCTCGCCCCTGGGCCATCTTTCACTGGGAGCTTCTTGAGGACACGGGCTGCCTTTTGCCTTTTTTTTGTATCCCCAGACCTTAGCACAATGCCTGGCACATAGCAGGCATTTAACAAATGTTGACTGACTGATTCTTCTTCCTTGATAAGCTCCCTATCCCGTCCCACCGAGCAACTACTTCAAGCCTTCACCTCTCCCCTCAAGCCCCCGTGGCTCCCTCCCAGCAGAGTCCCTGCTGAGAAAACAGTAACAATCTCATAATCCCTTCTCTACAACAACACCCCTGGCATCCCATTCCTGGCCTCTGACCTTTGCCGAGAGGGGGTCCTTTTCGCCAAGGGCAGCCTCCCCCCACATGCCCTCAGTCCATCCTCTCCCATCCCCTCTAGGAGCTGACCTGTCAACAGTTCTGGACCTTTGTCCACAGCCTCCTTTTTACCCTCCTCAAAGGCAGGCTTTGTGGCTACTCTCATGCAGATGACCAATGCCTTCCCACCTACTGAGTCTAGGCTCTTTTTCCCCCTCTCGGCCACCTCCCCCTTGGCCTTGGTGATGCAGCTGCCACCTCCCTCTCCTCCTAGTCCAGCAGGTGTTGACTTCTCTCATTTTCTCCTCTGCCTTAGAATTGCCTTGAGGGTAGAAGTCCCTCTTGTCCCCTCCACCTTTACAGCCTCCTCCAGGTCTTTGCCTAGGCTCTTTCCCATGCCTGGAATGCCTGCCCTCCTCTTTCAGCTTCCTTCAAAGGTCAGCTCAGGTGCCACTTCCTCCAGGAAGCCTTTTCTGTCAACAGGCAAGTCACTGAGCATTTTTTGGCGCTTGCCCTCTGCTAGTCACTGTGCTAAGTTCTGGGGATGCGATGAGTGGCACAAAGCTGATCCCTGCCCTCAAGGAACTTATATTCTAATGGAGGTTGGCACACACAAGATACATCAGGGTCCCTGGATGGCCTTCAGCACCCAGTCCGGAGTCTCGGAGGGGCAGGGTCCATACTGGTGAGACTGGCCGGCTGACCTACTCTGAGCTCCTGTGGCCTTGGAGTTGGGAAGAGCCTCCTTCCAATCTTGCTTCAGATGCCTGATGGCTATGTAACCCTGGGCGAGTCACTTAATCCTTGTTCAGCTCCTCTTTCCTCATCTGTCCCTTTCTTTGTATTCCCAACACTTAGCTCAGCAGCTGGCACACAGCAAACGCTTAATAAATGTCTGTGGATTCTGTCTCTGCATTCTAGCTAAAGTGACTCACCTGCTGCACCCCCAATTTGGCACTATACTTTCTGTCTTGGTTCATTCCTGCTCCCAATCCGCTTTGGCTCAGGCTGTCTGAATGCCCCCTCTGCTTCCGCATCTGGGGTCTCCTCTGAGGCTCAGTAACGGAGGGCTGCCTGTTCCTGGCACTCTGGAGTTCCATGGTATCTGTTCATATTGTATAGACCGTCCTTGCCACAGCCACCCTGGAGGGCAGGGATTGGTGTCTCTGTATCCCCTGGTGCCCCAGGCTTAATAAATGCCAGCTGGAAGGGGGAAGGGGCTTGGGGGGCAAAAGCAGGGCAGAAGGTGGACAGTTCCCCTGTGATACATGCTGTCCTGCCAGGAGAGGGGCCAGTGCATTACTCTGTAGTGTGGGTGCCCCCCCAAGGGTGGAGGTAATAAAGAAGAGTGTCTCACTCTGGAGCAATGAGAGGGAGAGAAGAGGGCATTCAGGCCAGGCAGATCTGCCCCAGACTGGGGGTGGGGTGGGGGAAGCGCCCTGTCACAGGGCATGTATCTGGCTAAGGAAACAAAGATTCATGGGTGGGTGGACTGTGGAGGCAGGTGGGACCCAGCATCATCTGGAGCACCTTGGGGCTCAGAGACACTGGTCTGGAGGAGAAGGGTGGGCCCCCAAACAATCCCCAGAAAGGGATCTGTTGCTTTAACAACAGTGACAATGCCAGCGACAGTGGCCAGTTAATCACGGGCCAGGACTCTGTCCATGGCTGGTTCTGGTCCTCTAACAAATCCTGCCTGCCTGCTGGTCCCAGCCTCCCTGCCTGGTGAATATTTCATCTGCGGCCTGCACTTCAGGGTGCTCTGGATAATCCCTATTAATTTAAATAATGCCGGGCCAGGCTTATCAAACTATTTATTATTTATCAGCTTTGTGTATTTGTAGCTAACAGGTAGGGGGGCCGCCCGGGACAGACCCACTCCATCACGCTGCCTGCCATCGCTCCTGTGCCTTTAATTAGTAATGAGGACTAATAGGCCTCCACAGCCAACACCCTGGGGACCTGGGGCCCGATGGGCCAGGCCCAGGTTGGATCCGAGGGGTCTGAGCATGGACGTCTGATTGGGGTGATGGGAGACAATTTTCAACTATGCCCCTGACCTCTGAAATGTGGGCTTTCTCCCCTTCCAGGCAGCCTCTGCCAAGCCTAGGGGACCTCAGAGTCACTACTTGTCCAGCCCAAGCAGGGGCCCAGGAGAATGGAAGCTCCTTGAGGGTAGGGGTCTTTTGCTCCTCCTTTATATACCCAAGGCTTGGCCCAGTGCCTGGCACATAGTAGGAGCATAATCAATGCCCACTGATTGCTGAATTGGGTCAATATTTATTACAAGCCCTTTGGTGGGTCTTCTCCTGGGGCCAGAGATCTGCCCCAGAGAAGAGGAGGCTCGGGCTGGGATGGGCTTATGGAGAACCCTAGGCTCCCTTTCCTTTCTCCCCCAGTAACTACCTGCAACTGCCTAATCAGGCTGGATTCGGGCCTGGTGTGTCTGTCTTAGAAGCCCATCCCCCTTCCCAGGCTACTCTGGCTGGGACAAGGGAACACATGCACCCAAGCATCTTCCAGCCTCAGCTCCAGCCCCAGCTCCAGCCCCAACCATGCCAGGCTCCTGTCCTCTGAACATGGCACGGCCCTCGGCCCGTGCCCAGACTCCTGCCCTCCTTGACTCAGGACTGCAGATGATCAAGCTTCAGAGGCCTTAGGTGCACAAGGAGTCACCGGGTCCCTGAAACACACAACCGCTACGGCCCCTGCTCCCAAGACTCAGCTCAAATCCCACCTCCTGAAGCAGGCCTTTCTCAGGCCTCCCTCAGCCACCACTCCTCCCGTTATGTGAACCTAGTTCTGATGGGGAGCTCCTGAACAGCCACCAGATTGGAGGGCTTGCCAAGAGCTTTACAAACAGTGCCTCAGTTTACCCACTCTGGGGGTAAGTGCTAGTATTATCTCCACTTTACAGATGAGGAAACGCAATGAAATGAAACCATGTGCCCAGGTCACATAGCTAAAAAGTGTCTGAGGCTGGATTTGAACTCAGATCTTGCTGATACTGGGCCCAGCACTGTACCCACGGTGCCCCTTAGCTGCCTGGTCCTGTAGGACAGAGACCATGTTTCTTTGCCTTTCTTTGTATCCCAGCACACAGTAGGTACTTAATATGTTCTTGTGGGCTGACTGATCCCCTGAGGCACAATTGTGCACATGCTCACAAACACTCATGACCATGGGGGCACAGACGGCTCGGAGCCATCCCTTTCTCCTCCAAGGCAGAGTCCCAGCTACTCACACAAAATCCATTCCAAAAATGAACCAAGTTTGGACATAGTACGGGTCTGGTCCTAGGCACTGAGAGAGGTGGCACACCTGGATGTACGCTCACACCTGCACCCAGGCTCTCGGAGGCCTCTGCTCCCAGCTGTAGCCAAACAGGAATTCCCCTATAAGTGGCCATCCAGCCTCTGCTCCAGGACTTCCAGGGACGGGGAGCTTACCACCTTCCTAGGTAGCCCTTTAGGACAGCTCTAGTCTAGTGAATTTTCCTGCTCTCAAGCCTAAATATACCCCCTTCCCCCACCTTGCTCTTGGTTCCGCTTTCTGGGGCCAAGCAGAGGAAGGCTGACTCCTCCACGTAAAGGCTGTGGCTATGGCCCCCCTCCCCTCCCCTGAGTCTTCCCTTTCCCAGGCCAAGTTCCTTCAAAGGATCCTCCTGGATAATGTTCTCCAGGCCCTCCCCAATCCTGGCTTCCCCTTCCCTGGGATGTCCTCCAGCTCCTCAATGTTACTCTTAACCGACGGCACCCAGGACCAGGGTACCTGACAAGGACAGAGGTAGCTGTGCCTCCCTATTCCTGGGCTCTGTCCCCTTAACATGGCCCAAGATCCCCTTAGCTTTCTCAGCTTCCAATGTCATAGCACTGACCCATACCGAGCTTGCTTTCCACTGATCAAAATCCTACTAGAGACCTTCCATACTTTTTTGGGACGAAAAAGTCTGACCCACAAAAAATACTTACACCAGCTCTTTTTGTGGTGGCAAAGAACTGGCAACTAAGGGGCTGCATGGATTGGGGGAATGTGATGGAATACTGTTACACTGTACGAAATGATGAAGGGGGTGGTTCCAGAGAAACCTGGGAAGACTTGTACGGACTGATGCAGAGTCAAGGGAGCAGAACCAGAAGAATTTATATGATAACAGCAACACAAGACAAACATCTCTGAAAGACTCAGATCAATGCAGTGACCAACGAGGGAGGATGCTCCTCACCTCCTGACAGAGAGGTGGCCATGGCCTCCAAGGTCAGAATGAGACGGGTGGGAAGGAATTTAGCTTGGCTGTTTATTGGTTACAAGGATTTTCATTTTCTTTTTTTTTCAGTTGGGAAGGTGGGGAGAAAACGGTGCTTAACAATTGAAAAAATTAATAAGAATAATAATGATGAGAAACGACCTACTTTTGAGGTCTGGCCATCTGATCAGTCTCAGACCCATCTAACTTCCCTCACCTACATTCCTTTTTCTCACATGGATATACACCCCCTCCCACCCCAGCCCTGCCTCCCCCAATAAAAAGACTAACCACACTTAAGTCCTTATTCTGTTCTAGTTCCTAAGGAAATAAGGAAAGGCACAGGCATTAATTTTCTTGCCCAGAAGCTCCTGGGTCCCGGGTCCCAAGGCTCTCTTACTACTCCATTTCAAGGAGGCTCAGCCCTGGACTGGGGCTGGGGAGATGGGTGGAGGGCCAGGAGCACCACTTAAGAACTCACCGAGAGGCGTGAGCACCGAGATCACCAGAGACAAATGAGCTACTCCCCGTCCTCAAGCAGCGTCTGCTCTGGGGGTGGGCACAGAAGTGCCCACAGGCAGCGGAGTAAGTGCTAGATGACTTTGAGGGGAGGCCCTTCCAGCTAGAGGCTTATGGACGAAGGAAGGAAGGTGGGAGCTGCCTTGTAAAAGGCAGAGGTGACGAGGGTAGCCATTGGGGCACTGGGGACAGCTTAGGGAAAGGGGGGAGAGGCAAATGGCAAGAAAGCCAGTCTGGCTGCAGTGCAGGAGACACGGAGGGGAGAAGGGAAATAAGCCAGCAAAGGCAGGGTGGGAGCAGGCCCCGCAAAGGAGTCTGCTTGGAATTCCTAAAGCAATAGGGTTTACTGAGCAGAGAAGGGACAGGGTCAGACCTACAGTTCAGGAAGATGGGATAGAAGGGGAGACTTGTTAGGAAGTCACGGCGATTGTTCAGGCTGCTGTGAGCCAGGGGAGGGGAGGGCAGCATTTTGGGAGTGGAGAGAAGGGGCAGAGAGGAGATCCTAGGCAGGGAGGGAGGAGTGGAGGGAGACACCCGGGTCCAGAACCCGAGTAATGGAGAGGATGGTGCCCTCGACTTCAGCGGGAAGCTGGGAAGAGGGCTGAGCTTCAAGGGAAAGAGAAGAGCTTGAGATGACCCCAGGACATCCAGTCCAATGCATCCTGTGAGCCAGGAGCTCAGAAGAGAGATTGGGGCTGCACGTACACGCCCGAGAATCTTTTGCTCAGGATGACTGAAGCCGTGAGAGCTGAAGGGATCTCCAAGGGAGAGCGCGCAGAGGGAGAGGAGTGTGGAGCCAGAATGAGCCTTGGGGTAGCCCACGGATGAAGATCCAGTCAAGAAACTTGAGAAGGTGAGGCTGACAGGGGCCTGGCTTAGAGCCCGCCTCAGGGTCAGCTGGCTCCAGCCTCAAGGCCTTGAAGGTCAAATCGGAGCCTCTCCTCAGAAGACCCCCTTCAGCTCTTTCCTTTAATCTCCGGGAGAGTTCTGAAAACCCCAAGGCCAGGCTCAGGAGTCTGGGGGGAGGAAGGAGCATCTAGGCAAGAATCACAGAGTAGTAGATCTGGATCTGAGAGAGACCTTGGAGGCCACTGAGTCCAACCTCTTTATTTTACAGACGGAGAAACTGAGGCCCAGGTCGAGTGACTTGCCTAGGGTCACATAGCTAGCAGGTCGTCGGGAGCAGGATTTTTTGACTTCTCGTGTCTTGGAGCCCGAGATGGCAGCAATAAGAGACACAGAAGGGTTGGTCCTTGTGAGCAAAGGTCCAGTCTTGCCCGAAGCCCCTTCCTCACCCCTCTGAGTGCCTGAGGAGCACCAAGCTCTGTTAAGTGCCTAGCTCGGGCTCTCCTTCCTGGGCAGTGGCGCATCCAGGAGCGCACGTGGGTGTGGGCCAAAGCCTGACAATTACACTCACGGTGCCGATCTTCAAATCCATATGTCTTGAGGCTGCCAGTACATCATGGTGTCAAGTCCCTGAATTGGGACATCCATCAGAAGGCCAGCATCATCCCATGTGGCCATCCAGAGCCCGCCTGGGCCAGGAGGCTTAGAGTCGGGGGGAGCCCGGGATGCTGAGGGGCCTGGCCTCTGGAGATGGCTCAGCCCGATCAGGGCCGTAGCCTGGGCCCAAGCTCGGCAGGAGCTCTGGGCTGGGCCCCGGGGGGCAGAGGGAGCCCCCCAGGTGGCTGCCAGGCTCAGTTGCTAACACTCTGCACTGGCTGTTCTTAAAAATTTATGACTCTGTTGAAACATGAAAAATAAGGCGGAGGAGCGATCATTAGCGCGGCCCTGCCCCCCCTCCCCGGCACCCTCGTAAATTGAGATTTATGGCTGCAGCGGGCGGGTGGGGAGGGAGCGGCCCAGGCGGTGGCAGCGTCACAGCCCTGTCTGTGTCTGTCGGAGGCTTCAGTTTATCACAATCTACACAGATTATGGGGATGAATACAGGGCCAGCCCCCAGTTCTGCCAGAGCCCTCTGTAAACAACAGAATAAGCTATGGGCCTCCCGGGGAGGGAGAAGGCTCCACTGAGACCAGGCAGGCACCCAGGAGGCAGAAGGCCACAAGGGCGTGCCAGCCCAGGAGCCCCCGGAGACCTCAACAGGCACCGGGCCCCCCGTCAGCTTTGTAGGAGGGCTCTATCTGGGCAGCTGAGCCCTGGCAGGCCACCCTATCATGTCCCTTGGTAAAAGGAGCCCCGCCCTAGCCTCCACCAGCAGGGGAACAATGGCAGCATCGGGCCCGGGTCCCAGCCCCCTCTGCCCGAGAGGCCTCACTTAGCGCTGTCAGCCCAGCCATTATGGAATTGGGGTTTCATTTACACACTAATTAAACATTACAGCTTGTTCACAATTACAACTCGGGGATGAGGGAGTAACTAATTACTGAGGAAATGAGCTAACATTTATCTCTTCCAGGAGGAGGAGGAGAGCATCAGCCCCGGCCCGATGCCCTCCGTGGGCCCTCTCCCTTCAGCGGCCTCCCTAATCAGGCTGGGGGTGGTGGGCAGGGCCCAGGCCCCCCTTCCTCAGCCCGGGGAAGGGGCATCGCCCCACAGCCCAAGGCTGGCTGTAGGCTCCCAGGACGGCAGTTACCTCGAGGGAGACCAAGGAGGAGGAAGAGGTGGACTGGAAGGCAGGAACCGTCTGGCCGGCAGGCCCTACGTGGCCCCCACCCCAGGAGCAGGGCATGGTGGCGCATCCTGCATCTCAGATCAAGGGCTGGGGCCCCAAGGGGTCTGCGCTGCTCATCCCCACATCCATCTCAGCTGCTGGACAGGCAGTGTGACCTTGATCCTTCTCTCCAGGGAAGAATTAACATCAGAGCCAAGGCTGGGGAAGGAAAGGAGAGGAGAAAGGACTCCAACCTCCCCCTCTCCCAGCTCCAGCGCCGGCCTCCCTCCCTAGAGTGGGGTCTGGGGAGGGGTGGGGGACAGAGGAGACTGGGGAATTTAATAATAGTAACACCTCAGTCTCCAAGCTTGCAGCCTTCCTGTCTTTGGGCCAGAGGAAAAAAAGGGAGAAGAAAGGGGAACAGTGGAGAAAGCCTGAACCAAAGGGAGCCGGCCGCTTAGAACTGAGCTTCAAAGGGGCCCCGGCTTCTGGGGCCTAATTGTACTGACCCCTGGCCTCCGCCTTCAATCAGTGCCGCTTCCCAGCTCCTGCAGCCTGGCGGCCTCCCCGCCCCTCACCTAACTAGCAGCCATATTCTTCTCATTAGGCCTGAGCCCGGCTGTGGGAGCCACCCCCACCTCCTAAACAGGGGCCTTACACACACACACACACACACACACACACACACACACACACTCACACTCACACACACACACACTCTCTCTCTCTCTCTCTCTCTCTCTCTCTCTCTCTCTCTCTCTCTCTCTCAGCCTGTGTGTGTGCTCAGTGGGCAGGGGCCTGATGGAACAGCAGTGGGGTAAGGGGGACAGGGGCTGGAGCAACTTGGGCCTGTCCTGGCCCCCACGGCCCCAGGACCTCTGGTACCTGGCCCTGCAGGACCACTCCTGACAGCCTCACTTGGCTGAGCTGGTCCCACACATTCCCAAGCCTGTCAGTTGATGCTCGCCCCGTCCTCTGCATGTCCTTTACGTGTATGTCTGCATGACTGTCTGCCTCTGGCTGGGAGTTCCCAAGGACAGGGACAGGGATGGTGCCCTGGGGCTGTCCAGGGTACTGGCATCTAGTCCCGGTGACAGCTGCAACAAACGCCTGCCGCCCCACGGACAAGCTCCGCCTGGGCCTGGCCTCCATTAGCTCCTGCTTAGCTCAACGTTGCCCAGCAGTAAGGAGGGGGTGGGCACAAACGGAGGTCTCCCCACAGCCGTTGGTCCATAGCCCGCTCAGCTGGAGGTCATGAACAAGGGCCTCCTTCATCGCAGTCCTCCCCATCTGTGGCCCTGGTAGGACCCCAATGGTGTGGGGACAAAAGATTAGGAGTAGTCTTAGTGCCACCCGGGATGAGGAGCAGCCTCTAGGGATGTCCCAGGGACCCCACTGGGGGCATTCTGGTATCAATTCCAGGTAGGGCTCCCTTTGTTACTGGGGCTGGAGCTCCAGTGGGAATGAGGGCAGGGAAGTCGGAGGGGCCCAGGAGTCCTCAGCCACAGTGGGGATGAGGAGAGGGAGCCAGCTCCAGAGGCCTCCCTAAGTCTCTGGGGGTCAGTCAGGGTGTGGTCCTTGTGTGTTCTGCAGGGAATCAGAATGACCTTCCAAGGAGTTGTGGTGGCCCAGCTGGCCAGCCTGTTCTCTCTGACATTGTCTCTCACCTTAACCCACTGCTAATGACTTGCGAATATCGACGGAAAAGGGAAGGGCAGAGTTGGGGAGGGGGGAAACTGGGGGGTCAGGAGGCAGAGACCGAAATGAAGTTGAGTTATCTCCCATCTGGAGCTGAGCTCCTAATCCTCCAGCCCCAAGGAATCCAATGAAGCCCCTTATCTGCCCTGTCAATCACCAGCCCGTGTGCTCGCACACGCGTGGCACACACACACACACACACACACACACACACACACACACACACGCACATGTGGGCACACTCCCCGCCTCCCTGGCCCATTATTCCTCCGGCAGGAGAGTCAGGAGCCGGGGAGCGCAGGCCGGGTCCCGCCAGATGGATGCAATTTGCATAATATCAGCAGTGGAGGCTGCAGGATCAACAGGGGTCAGGGCGCTGACATCGGCGAACAGTCTATCTGCGAGCGCTAATTTGGCCGGCATTGATCTGTCTTGCTGATTTCTTTGTCATTTACGTCGGCGATGGTTTGACAGGAGATACAGAGAGAGACAAGGGGAGGCCGGCGGGGGCCGGGGGGAGCAGAGAAACAAAGATTGTAGTTACCGATGCCTTTAACACAGACAAAAAGATGAGCGCTGCCTGAGGCCGCTGAGCGGGCCACTGTGGGACATGGTGGCTGCTAATTACCCCAGCGCTCAGAGTCCCTCTGGGTTCCCAGTGCCAAGGCTGGGGAGGTGGGGGGGGGGCAGGAATACTACCTGCTCCCCCTGAGCCCCAGGGGAGAGGCAGTCATGGGGTGCACTCGCTAAGCCATGACCTTGTTCGTTTCTCTCCTATGGGGGACCCCCCACTCACTCCCCTCCCTGGCACCTCAGGGATCAAGCTGCTTTTCTCCTGATCCTGGCCCCCAGTACAAAGCCAACATCCAAGGAAACTGAGGACTGGGGCCTGAGGAGGCCTGCATGCAGGGGGCCCCAAGGCTCTCCCAGTCCTCAGAGAGAGCTTCCCTGTCCTACAGTCTCCTCTGAAGACCCACTTCTTGGGGGCTGACCTGCTACAGGATTCGGGAAGCCCCGGCTCTGCCAATGACCACCTGTGGGGCCTTGTAGGAGCTGGGTGACCCCTCCAGGCCCCGGCTTCTTCATCTGTTGGATTATGCCTATGATGCTCATCTTCTGTTTGGTCTTTAAGCCTTTCACAACCTGAGGAGCACCTTTCTACTCACTGCACACATGTACGCACCTCGTCTATGGTTCAGCTAGGCTGCCTCCTTTCTTCTGTTCCCCCCACAGCATCTCCATCTCCCATTTCCAGGCGTTTGGCCTGCTCCTTCCCTGGGCCTGGAATGTGCTTGCTCCATTAGAAGGCGTGGATACAACAGGCCTCTTGAGCACAGGGACTGTCTGACTTTTGTCGCTGGGTCGCCAGCACCTGGCACAGAACAGGCTCTTTTGACAGGCCTGTTGATCGACTGACTGACTGTCTGGTATAAAGGGTCCCATCCCTCCTCCTGCAGAAGACCCCCGCCCCCCTCCTTCCAGCCCCTGCTCAACAGCCTTGGGCTCCTTGGACTGGGGCTCCACTTTGGGGAGGAGGACCTCCCTCCCTCCCAGCCATCCCATGGGCTCTCACTAGGGGACACCCCTTCCTTGGGCGCCCCAAACTGCTCTTTCTCTGTGGCCTTCCCTTCTGGCCAGGTCCAGGAAGGGGGCCAGCTGAGCACTGGCCGGCCCAGCCGGCCCATCTTCCTTTGTCTCCCTCCTTCCTTTGTCAGCGGCAGGAGCGAGGCGAGGTTCCTGCTCGGAGCCTGCATGATCAGAAGGGACCCCCTGCTGGCCAGCTATGGGAGGGGGGGCAGCGGGCAAGGACACGGAGGAGACCGGACAGACGCACGCACGCTTTGGTGTACACTAATCCCCTGGCCCGAGGCCCTTCACAGGGACCTGGCAAACTTCAAGGAAGGGAGGCAAAGGCATCCTTCGACAGAGAGCCTCATTATCCCGCTCCCCCCATGCGGGCGGGCGGGCACGGAGGGAGGGACCGCCGTGTGCACAGAAAAGGCTGTCACTGTCCTTTCTTCCTTTGGGTAAAAGCCCGTCTCCCGGAGCCTGCCCGCCCCCGTTCCAGGCTGACACCTCTCAAGGCTGCTAATTAGATCCCTGTTGCCTTTCTAATGCACTCTGACAAGCGCCCTCACATGGGCCAGCTGGGTCTTGGCACTGCCTCTGCAGTGTGGACGCAGGGTGCCCAGAGCAGGGTTCAGGAATGAGGTCAGCGGGTGCGGCTTCCAGCTGCCCCCGCCAAGGGAATAGATAAGCCCCTGGGGGGGAACCCTGTCTCCCCCCCCCCCCTGGCTTCAGGCCCTCTCCACCTCCTGTAGACAGGAGTCACACCAAGCCTGGCCCAAATCATTCTCTGTTCCGTCTGAGAATCTCCTCATGGCAAAGGAAAGGGGACATGTGAAGGACAGGCCTCGATAGCAGCCAAGACTGCCAAGGCTCCCCTGGCTAAGCCTCTGGCTGGAGGGGACCCAGACACATCTGGTCCAAGCCCCATCTGAGGAGGACTCCCCAGTGAGGGAAGACCCAGTATAGCCTCTGGGCAGCTGTGCCACGGCCATGGTTGGGGAGGTGTTCCTAGCTCTGACTCGGCACCTCCAACCATCTAGCTCGAAAGCATTGATCAGCCACTTACTATGGGCCAGGCCTGATGCTGGGGTGAGAGACGTGTGTGTGCATATACACACCTGCTCTCAAGGAGCTTATGCTCGGGAGAAAGACGTGTGAATATACGTGTGTGTGTATATGTGTGTATGTATGCACGCGCGCGCGCACACGCACACACACACACACACACACACACACACACACACAGTGTGCAGCTGGTTTATACAGAGCTTTAAGCTTCCCAAAGTGCTTTACATGCATTTTATCTCATCGGATAATGAGACCCTCCTAACGACCCTGTCAGGAAGGTGCCATTCTGACCCCCTTTGTACAGATGAGGAAACTGAGGTACAGAGGGGTTAAGGAACTTACCCAGACTCACCTAGGGAGTAAAGACTTAGGCAAAATTTGAATCCAGGCCTTCCTGCCTCCTGGCACAGTGAATAGAGGAGAGAACTAGACCTGATCTGGCATTAAGAAGACCTAAATTCTAATCCTGCTTCAGTCACTCTCCAGGTGACCCTGGGCAAGTCACTTAACCTGTCTGCTCAGCATCCACAACTGTAAAATAGTGACTACCAAGAACAAAAAGAGGTAGTATTTGTAAAGCATTTGGCATGGCCCCTGGCACACAGAAGGCACCATATTATTATTAATTATTCGTCACTGTCCACCACAGCATATTATCCCTTCAAGTAAACTATGCCCATATTCGTGCAAGTGCATGCACACGAGCGCACACACACATATACACACACACACACACATTACATACAACATACACACTAGATCATTTGGTCCAGAGCCAGAGGAGGACTGCTAGGTAAGGAACAGCCAGAAAGGTCAGTCTGGCCTCAACACAGGATGCAGGGACACTATAAAAGCTAGCGCTCCCAAAGCTTTACAAGTACCATCTCACCAGATCCTACAACAGCCCTGGCAGGGAGGTGATTTATTTACCCCCACTTTATAGATGAAGAAACTGAAGCTGAGAGAGGTTGGTCACACAGCTAACAAGCATCTGAAGCCACATTTGAACTCGGACCTTCCTGACTCCAGGTCCTGCGCTCTCTCCATGACACTACCTAGATGCCAATGAAGATACAATTATTTATAATAAATTATTATTACACTATAATGTTATATTTTATAAGGTGTAGTAAGCTTGGAAAGGTAAGTTATGGCCATGTTGTAAGGAGCTTTGGGAGGTGACAGAGAGCCACTGGAGTGTCTTGAGGGTGTGGTGGTGGTGAGGTGGCATGGGGGCATGGTGGCATTTAGGAAAATCACTTTGGAAGCTATGAGGAAAGAAGATGGACTGGAGAGAGGAGCCTGGAGGCAGAGAGACCATAGCGGAGTCTTCCACAATGATCCAGGTGAAAGGGAATGGGTGGGGGCCAAGCTCGGAGAAGAGGAGGTCAGAGAGGCAGAGATCCAACCGAAAGGGCTTGGTGACTGAGTGGAAATGTTGTGTTTGTCCTTCATTCTCAAAGAGGACCATGACATCAGGGAAATGATGCCATGACTTACAGTTGGCTTTGATCTGAGTGAGGGAGGCCCGTGCAAGGTCACCAGCCTCACTTTCTCCTCCAGAGTCATCTGGGTCCAGGGGCCTGATATTCACCAGGATGTCTGGAGGTTGCCCAGGACGCAAAGGGAGACCCTGGCCCTTTGAGGCTCAGGCCTTTTAGGGAGGAGGAATCAAGGGTGCCTTCGAAGCTGTGGACTCGGGGTGAGCCAGCAACCTCAGAGAGTGATTTCAGCTGACTGGTGGGGCTGGGAGCCAGATTTCAAAAGGCCAAGAAGTGAGAGGGGAGGAAGTGGAGGTAGTGACTGTGGACAACTATTTATTCTTTTGAATTGGCCTGTGAAAGAGGGAATGAAGGTCATTAGCTTGAGGGGACTAGGGGTTTTTTTTTTAAGGATGGTAGAAACATGGGGCATATTGATAGCAGAAAATGAGCAGGTCAACAGGAAATGATTTGAGTTTAGGGGGCAGGGATGATTGTGGGGGTGACTGCCAAAAGGTGGGAGTCTTAAGCCACTCCAGGAGAGGCCTCCTTCCAAGCTGACTTAGTGCATTTTCTGCTTCCTGCCTTTCCACCAATTTCAATTCCTAATTGAGCAGCCCGCCAGGAGAATGTGAGCGGCATCCTGGGATCCAGGGATGCCTGGTAGTCTATGGCATTCTACAAGAGGAAGCCTGGAGAGGTAGACATGCCCAGTAGCTCTTAGGGATCGCCACACCTTCCACGACAACCTTTCTATCTGGCCCCGTGGCTAAGGGAAGGCTGAGTGGCTAAGGAGGGGGAATCTGGCTTCTCTTGATTCAGTTTTTGTAACTACCCAGTTTTTACTAGGTCCTTCTAGGGTCCCACTATAAACAGTGCCCAGAGTCAGAAGAGCTTCTGCCACATCCTGGGGAGTCCATGCAGATGCGCAAACTTGGGGGCAGTAGGAGGACATGATACATCATTGAGTGAGCTCGTCACAAAGAATTCAGCTTAAAGTATTCCACAGTGTTGCTAGAAGTTAAACAGGGTCCTGGTCTTATGGGATCAGAGCTGGTAGGAAACCACATTACAGGTCATCAAGGCCAGGACCCTCTTGTCCAGAGAGGGCACCCATGTGGCCTGCCCAAGGTCACTCAAGAAAGTGATCTCACCTTCTCTGAAGCCAACCCAGCGTTCATTCCATTGCCTGAAGGGAAGGCTGAGAGTTGGCTTCATGGAAGCAGCAGGGCTTAGAGGGAACCAGCGAGGCTGGAGCTGAGGGGCCCCTTTAGGCAGAAGGCCATCCTCTGGTTTCTAGCCCAGAGTCAGGCTGACCACCTTCTTTATCAAAGACTCTCAGGCTTTGTCCGGAAATGAAGGATCCCTCTAAGGACAAAGATTGGTCCCGAGGGAGCATGTCCGAGGACTCCACGGCTGGTCCTGACAACCTATCTGTGTAGGGGACCCTTCTGGGCCCTCTCCCTTCCTCCTCACTGCAGCCTCTCCCTGGTCATGCTCTCCAGCTTCAGGAGCGTCTTTCCCACCATGCCCTCCCCTCCCACCCCCCCAGCTCAGCTCCTCTGAAAACTAGTGGCACGGGTCTCCTTGGTCTTCCCCCCATGCTCCATTTCCCAGCCATGAGCATTCTCATTGGCCATGCCTTGGCCTCCCTCCCTCCTCAGTTCAGCTTCCTCCCTTCCACGGGAAGCCTTTCCTGATCCCTCCGCAGGCACGCTTTCCCTCTAGTGAACCCATCTATAGCTTGTCTGTCGTCAGCTGTTTGCTCGTTGGCTCTCCCACCATGCTGGCAGCTCCTGGGGAGCGGGGACTGTCTTTACCTTTCTTTGTATCCTCAGTCCCAGCACCGGGCCTGGCACACACTCACTGCTCTTCCTGGAAACAGTCTTTGTCCCCTTCTATCATTCTTGTCTTTGTCATTTACCTAATGCACAGACAGGTCTGGACAGGTCAGAGGCCCCTTGCTTTGGCCTGGCATTCAAGGCCCTCCGTAAGCTTGCCCCATTCTCCATCTCTCCCTCATCTCCTTTCCCAGCCCGCCTCCCTATGCCCCAGCCAGGTGAGGCATTTTACTTCCTCTATGCGGGTCAGGCCCTTGCCTGTCTCTGGGTCAGGTCCTACCCCTGCTGGACAAGAGGAGCCCCAGGGAGGGGTCTGCTGTCAGAACTACAAATGGAGGCGGCTCAGCTGGGTGCTGAGGGTCCGTCAGAACCCCTCCCTGGCATGGTAGCTCCTTGAGTAGTTCATTAGAATTGTGTCACCAAGTACATATGCCTGAGTGGACAGTGACGGGCGATGACCCCTGACCCAGGGACCGGGAGACAGTCCCCATCAAACTCCCACAGTGAGACCCTTTTAACACGCACAGTGAACTCAGCGCATGGAGAGTTGGAGCTCATTAAAACCGCCAACTCCGTGAGCACGCCATTAACCTCGCTGCTCCAAACTCGTGCTTCGCCATCTCCTCCTCTCCCTGTCTAATTAGCGCCCCAAGCTAGCCCCCTCCCACCCCCAGCACCCTCTCCTCCAGAGATGGGGCGGGAGCGGCCACTGACCCTCTCAATGGGTGAGGTGTCCCTCCTGGACCTTGGGGGACAAGGAGATGTGGGCAGGGCCGGATCTGAGGCAGTCTATTTGGAGACCCCATTAATGGGCATTGTGGGCCCAGGTTCCCAAACCCCAGATGGGGGCACCAAGGCCCTTTTAGCAGAAAACCAGGGTTGGTGGCTAGGCCTAATGAGGCAGCCATTAGTGGCGTCATATGGGAGGGGGGAGGAAGGAGAAGCGGTGGGCACAGGGCAGGCCAGGGACATTAAGAGAAGCTATGCCTCAGGAGCCATGGGGAGAAGGCAGGGGAGTACCCTGTCTGGGACCCCACTCCTGCTGGAGATGCCAGGAGAAGGGGTGTAGGCCTCCATGTTACCAGGCAGCACCTCTGTGCCGCCACAAGCTGGTGGAGATGAGGAGGGAAGGAAGCAGGCAGATGGGCACCAGCCAGACTGAAGAAGCAGGGGACAGGAATGATGGCATTAGAAGGAGCCCAGAGGGTACTAGGTCTGAGCAGCACCTGCCTGAGGAGCCCTTCCACAATGCAGTGAGCCAGCAAGTGGCTGTCCAGCTGCTACTCTGGACCTCTGGGCCGAAGATGTCACCGTCTCCAGAAGAGCCACTCGTTCTGGCCGGCTTTGAGGGTCAGGAGCTCTTTCTCTTATGCACTCAAAATGGGCCTCAGCCTCCTCTTGTCCCTGCAACTAGTTCTGCCTCTGGCCACAGAGGACAATGCTTGTCCCCCTCCCAAATGACAGCCCTCCAGGTAGGTGGCACAGGCCCTTGGCCTGACTCTTCTCCATACCAAACACCTCCAGTGCCTTTGCATGTGGCCTGGTCACCAGGCCCTGCCCAGAACCGAACCCCAGGCCCCAGAAATGCTCTGACCAATACTACTAGAGAATGGCCAGACTTCTGGATACACCGGGGCACGGAGAGCCATGAGGGTCTCATCACTCATCTTCCTCAGTGCACCCCCTGCCCCTGATACTCTGCCCAGGCCCACCGCCTCCTCTTCTCACCATCCCTGTGATAGGAAGACCCTGGCTGGCGAATGACCCCACCCCCTTCTACCTGCTTCCCCAGATCTGCTAACCCTTCCCCTGTGCCCTCTGACCTCTCACTCTAGTGGACAAAGTCCCTTTCATTCATTAGACCTCTTCCTCTTTTGCTCCGTTCACCTCCTGGCCTTCCCTAAGATCTGATCATCCTGTCTGCTCCCTTGGCCGCATCTTCTCTCATGCCTCCCGATTCACTGGTTATGGTGGGAGAGTCAGAACACTCCTTGTTCCCCACTGCACAATGTGGGAGTCAGGAAGACCTGAATTCAAATCCAGCCTTAGACACTCACTAGCTGTGTGACGGTGTGAGGAAGGACATGATAGATGCCCCTCCCAGCATCTCCCCACCAGGCCTCATGGCACGGCATCTGAATGGGGTTCCAGCCATCCACAGGGACCTTCTGCTACATCTGCCATCATGCCCACAATAGCCCTGAGACTTGTTCAGTGGTACACAGTCCAGGGAGTGTCAGACGCAGGGCTTGAACTCAAGTCCCCCCCAGCCAGTGAAATGTCCCCTCCCCACCCCCTCACTGCTCTCCTCTGAGAGGCAGAGGGAGGAGGGAGACAGCCATGCACAGGGGGACACACAGCTCAGAGGCTCATGGGAGACACAGAGTGTTGTGTTCAGGAGCCACCAACCAGGCCAGTTTGGGCACAAGCAGTGGTGAAGGTCCAGGCACTGGGCACACCCACAGGCCTTGCCCTCAGGGATCTGATACTCCATTGAGAGAGAGAAACCTATACAGAAGCACAATGTGGAAAACTCTTGAGCTGGGGGCCAGATGACCTGGGTTCAAATTCTGGCTCTGACCTTGGGCATGTCCCTTTAAATCTCTGGGTCTTCATTTCCTCATCTGTGAAGTGAGGATTCCCCCCTCCAGCTCGAAGTCTATGCTCCTAAATGAATAAAAGATGGTTTGGGGGGGAGTCTGCCAATAACCAGGCACATCTGGGAGGCCCAGGCATGATGGGGGAGGGGGAGAGGTAGGAGGAAGACACCTGAGCTGAGCCTTGTAAGAAGCTGAGGCCCCCGAGAGGTGGGGGTGAGAAGGGAGGGCATTTGAGGCCTGGAGAGTCTGGGGGCTGGCATAGATTGGGAAGGGGGTGATCCTCTAGAATGTGCTTGGAAGGGCTGGCTGGGGATCCTGGGACCAGGCCTGAGGCAATGGGGACACATGGAGGGCTTCTGGACAGGAGAGGGATGTGGTCAGGAGTCAGACTGGGCCTAGGGAGCCTTCTCTAGGATGGGGTAGAGGCCAGGCAGGGGAAGGCCTGAGAAAAGTCGGTCAGACTGAGCAGCTACAGCACTGGGGACCCTGGAGAGCAGCTTCGTTTGCAAGAAGCCAGATTTCAAGGACAGTGCACAAGAGGAGAGAAGGTGGAAGCAGTGGGTGAAGATGAATCTTGGGAGGATCTGGCTGTGAAAGGAAAGATTCCAGTCGAAATACTGGATAAAAAAACATGTACATGTTTACTATGTGCCAGGGACCGGTGGGGCTGCTTAGGATAGAGAGACAACAGGAAATGAGCGTCCCTCCCCCACTCTGACCCCTCCTCGTGTGTGGAGGCAGCAGGGGAAGAGCCAGGAGATGATGAGAATCCGAAGGTGGCCGAGGGAAGGATTGGCATGGCGGCAGGGAAAGAGGGCAAGCTTCTGTAGTAGATTGGGGCGGGTGATCAAGGGCACAAGGAGAGATGTGGGCCTTCGAAAGGAGCAGAGGTGTGGAGGAGGGGAAGAGAGAGTGCTCCCAATGAAGAGGGGGCCTACTGTGTGCCAGAGCTTTACACTCATTATCTTATTCGATCCTCCAAACCATTCTAGGTGCTATTTTACAGCTGAGGAAACTAAGGCAGACAGGAAGTGTGAAACATAGAGACTGAATAATAGACAATCATGATTGGAGCTCTTGGGGAGATTGCTGACAATCCTGGGTGGAATGGAGGAGTAACCTCTGCAAATTGAATAGACTGAGAGATGGGTTAAGTGAGGGTGTCTGAGGAGGGTGTGCCCAGTGCCTGGGCCTTCACCACTGCCTGTGCCCAAAGTGGCCTGGATGGTGGCCCCTGAACACAACACTCTGTGTCTCCCACGAGCCTCTGAGCTGTGTGTCCCCCACGCCTGGGGTGTCTCCCTCCCCCCTCCACCTTTCAGAGGAGAGCTCCTGGGGGTAGGGGGACGTGAGCTCAGGCCCTGCCTCTGATGTTTACTGACAGTCCTAGACCAGGGTACCCTGCAGAGCAGCCCAAGGGCCATGGTGTGGGGACAGTGAGACTGGAACAGGAAACCAGGACTCTGGAAAGCTGTACCTGCCCCTTGGGGAGGCTCGGTCCTGGTCCTTATTAACTTTTAATGGTTAGAATGGTAGAAAATAACCGAGGCATCATGGTGGACTAGTGAGGTGGCACAGTGCACAGAGCGCTGGGTCTGGAGTGAGGAAGACTCATCTCTCTGAGTTCAAATCTGATCTCAAACACATACTAGCAGTGTGACCCTGGGCAAGTCACTTCACCCTATTTGCCTCAGTTTCCTCTTCTGTAAAATGAGCTGGAGAAGGAAATGGCAAACCACTCCAGTATCTCTGCCAAGAAAACCCCAGATGGGGTCACAGAGAGTTGTATGTGGCAGAAATACGACTGAACAACAATACAATGGTACACAAACCTAATAAAGAATCCTTCCCCCCTCTCTCATATTCTTGCCTGGGGGAAAAGAGATGTGGGAGTCCTAATTAAGGCAAACATGCATCCCCACTGCTGGGATGGGCAATGTCCTTGTCAGGTGAAAAACCAAGGCAGGTGCTGGGTAAGGGGGCAGAGTGCCCCTTGATACCAGCACCTTGGTGGGCACAGTGACTTAGAGTCAGGAAGACCCTGTGTTCCAATGCTGCCTCACTTACCAGCTCTTGCAGCCTCAGTTTACGCATCTACATAAAGGGGATACATTCCATCTCTGTCCCATGCTGTCTTCACTCTGGCCATCTCTGCCCTGGGTTTCCTGAGCTGCCCACATCTAGCCTGGTCAGCTTCCCTTCAGGAGCTCGGAGAGCTCCCTGAGGCCAGAACTGTCTGGTTTATTTATATTTGCACCCCCAGTACTCGGCACAGAGCCCGGCATACAGCAAGTGCTTAAGCAATACTTCGGTGGGGCAGCTAGGTGGCGCAATGGAGACTGCAAAGCCCAGCTCAGACTCTTAGGAGCTGAGAGGCTCTGGGTAAGAAGCTTAGCCCATTTCAGCCTCAGTGTCCTCAAATGTAAGACGCGGAGCATGACAACACCCTTCTTTCCCTCCCTCCTTCCTTTTCTCCTTCACTCCCTCCTTTCTTTCTCTTTCCTTCCCTCCTTCTTTTCTTCTCTCTTTCTCTCCCTCCCTTCCTTCCTTCCTTCCTTCCTTCCTTCCTTCCTTCCTTCCTCCCTCCCTCCCTCCCTCCCCACTGTCCTGACCCCACCCACATAGCCAGGTCTATCTCAAATCACAAAGCCTTTCTGGATGGTGACAGCTCACGACTGACCCCATCCTGACCTTGTACCTGTGTACCTGCTGGGGGTGGGGCCCTGGCCTTGGATGTTCTAGCCAGCTTCCATAGGAGCCAGGAGGGCTCAGGGCACAGCCCATGTGCTCGAGCGAGCGTGGCCGCCTGTGTCGGTCAAGGACACGAGGCCCTGGATTTCAGGGAGCATGCGGCGGGGTCCTCTCACCCCCCACACCCCACCACATCTGAGGACCACGTTCTCATGCCGCCACTGCCGTCAATAATGCAGCCAGAGTCATCGCTCAGAAGGACCTTACTAATTAAAAGCTGGTGAGGTTTAAATAATTCATCTCCTTAACTCGTATCGATCCCAGAGTTTAGTGGCCAGAGCCTTGAAACAATATTAAACAGCTCCCTTCAGGAGCAGAGCTTGTGGCAGTTTCTCCAAGGAGGTCTCCCCCAGCCCCCCTCCCCCGAGCAGGACCACGAGGCAGTGGGCAATGAGGGGGCTCCCTATAATGTTGTCATCCCGGCTCTCAGAGCGAGTCCACTGACCCTGAGCCCCAACCCAAAGGCCTTGGAAACCTGAGCAAAATCTTGAGACCCACAGAGTCCCAAGCCTCCGCCAGAAAAGGCAGGTGGCCCAGGGAGGCACAGAGCTCCCTGTGATGCCCACCCTCTCCCCCAGAGCTGGAGTGTGGGTCAGAAGAGGGCAGGAGGAGGGGGAAAGGGGGAGCAGCAGAAGACAGGGATGGGCAAAGGAAGCCAAGCCTGGGGCGAGGCAGCAGAGACTGACCGATGCCGCTGTGAGGCCGTCCTATGTGCTGAAGGTTGAGGCCTTTGTTCATATCTAGCAGTCCATTCTTGGGCCAGCTGCCCATGGCAAAGCTGTAGGCCTGCAAGAGAGGAAGAGGCTGGTTAATGGAGGTACTCCCGCACCCACACGGCCCCTCTTCCCTCTCCTGAGGTGCCCCACCTCTCAGCCAGGCCCCTAGTCAGTCCAGGGGAGGACCGCCCCAGAGGCCAAGCAGGGAGAAGATGGGCCTGGGGCCCAACAGTCCTACCAGTCTGTGAGCCAAGCTTGGCTCTCTGGCTATGCAGGGCCCACATAATTAATAGTAATTAATAGCACATGAGGTGGGTCCTGGAGGGAGGTGATTAGCAATTACAACTCCTAATTAAGTCAATGCCTAATTCCCAACCTTCCTGCTGTGTACACAGCCCTTCCCCCCTCCTCTTCTCTTCTTCTCCCAAGCTGAGCAGGTCCAATGCCTCCTGGCCCCTCCCTCCCCAGTCCTCACCCCCAGCACCTAGGGCAAGCCCCATGGCACGAGAGAGACTCCCACCTGGGTTCTCCCTGGGGTCTCCCAAGGCAGACCCCGGGGAAATTCCAAAGAAACTGCTGGGGCCTACTGGGATGGTGGGCAGCTTCCGGTGGGTCCTACAAACCTACAACTATACCCACCAGCCCCTCCAAGCCCTGGGGGCCAGCCTCTGTGTTCATGAAATCTCACAGCTGGCCCCCTCCCCTCCCTGGCAAACAGGAGGTATCTGATAAATGCCTGCTCAGCTGGCATATCATGTGATAGGGCTGTGAGATCTTCACAGGGGAGCTCACAGTATGAAAGGAGGGCTGAAGCAGAAGCTAGGCCTGGGGGCTCTGCACTCCTGGCAGATGACAGAGAGCTGGACCTTAAAGGGAAGGAATGGCATCACAGGCAGGCGGAACAGCTTGAGCAAAGGTGTAGAGACAGGAAAAGCTCTGTGCAAAAGCAAGCCAGAAAGGAGGGGAGGGGAGTTCTAAGGAAAAAGCAGAAGGTGAAGGTATGGATAGACTGGAGGGCCTTGAGGGGCAGGCTGGGGAGGTTTCTGGGCTTGGCCCAGTCTCTCCAGATACACAGTGCCTCTATCTCATTCTTTTTGGGGGATGGGGGAGGGAATAGGCACCTACCACGTGTCACTGGGCTAAGGTGCTTTTTACAGTATTATCTCATCTGATCTTCACAACAACCCTACCAGGCAGGTGCACTGAGGAAACTGAGGCAGATGATGTTAAATGACTTGCCCAAGGTCACACAGCCAGGATGTATCTGAGGCTGGATTTCAACTCAGGTCTTCCTGGCTCTAGGTCCAGTCCCCTAACCACCAGCTGCCTTTAAGTCTCTTGTCTCCTTCTGGGAGATCCCAGAGGCCTTGGCCTACTGTCCCAGAGCCCCCATGTGCACTGCCCTACCTGCCAGGAATCAAGGTTGGCAGTCAAGTCTTTGGAGTAGCTGAGAAAACTCCCTAAGCAGCCCCCGTGCTTGTGTGTGTGTGTGTGTGTGTGCACGTGTGTGTGTGTGTGTGTGTGTGTGTGTGTGTGTGCGCTCGCGCTCGTGTGTGCAGGGGTGGGGTTGTCTCTGCTCCCTGATGAAGGTCAAGTGCACACTTATGCATATTCAAAGCCCACTGCCCATCGATCTGCTGTTAATTGTTTTTCCTGGGGTTGGGGAAGGAAGTGCCAGGGGCATCGATCTGCTCCCCCCAGCCCCCCAGCTCTTCTCTCCCTTCTTCCTACACCTCCTCGACCCTCATGGGGGGTCTAGAAGCAGGAGAGGGGAGGGAGGCACCTCCTCCCCAGCCCTCCACCAGGGTCTGCAGGGGGCACTAACCCTGCTCAGCTTTAAGTTGCTGACTAGATTCCCCCCCACCCCCCCCACCCCATCAGGAGAGATGCTGTGGTGTTTAATATTTAAAGGGAGCCTTTAATCTTTAAACAGCAAAGTTCGGCTCTTGACTGTTAACTCAGCACTGAGGGGGAGGAGGGGAGGTTAGAGGGTCTTCTCTGGGGCTATGAGGGTCACAGTGAGCCCTGGGCAGGAGGCACACAGCAGGCTCCCTGCGGCAGGGGGATGGCGGCGATGGCCTCAGTTTGGGAGCCTGGGGCCTGTTCCAGTCTCCCCCATCCAGTGAGCAGGCCTTGTGCCCACTTCCCTGAGGGCTGGGGGCAGTGCTTCCAGCCCAGCAAAGGAGTGAAGCAGTGAGCCTGGGCAGGTGGTGAGGCTGGCAAGGGCTAACGGGACCAAAGCAGATGGGCAGGGCCAGAGGTGCTGAAGCATCAGCAAGGGCAGAGAGTCCCAGCCCTGAGGCTTTCGAGGAAGAGGGGGCCCTGTTATCCAGCTGGGGCAGGGGAGGCCAAAGCCTCTGGAACACTAAGGGAGAGGGCGTTCAAGGGACCCTTCTAGAGGAAGAGACTACTGGAGGGGCACAGGCTCCTGCCCAAGGTCACCCCACTAGGATCAGTGATGATAAAAGCTGTAGATGGATGTCATGGTACACTTTCCCAGCTTCTCTCATCCAAGAGTCTGAGTGGGCTTGGAATCCCAGTCCCCCTGACCCCAGGCCTCAGAGCTCTCTCTATTATGGTCCTGGTGGGGCAGAGGCCCAAAGAGCCCCAGGGTCTGGGGGGCAGGCAGAGCTCGGAGGGAGCTGGGGGGTGAGGCTGGCATGACTTCATGTGGCCTGCAGCAGTCTCCACAATGGCATGGGCTACATGGACTTACTTAGCAGACAGAGCTGGGTTGGGCTAGGCTAACATGGTGGGTTCTGAGCCTGTCCTGATGCAGGAGGTGGTCACCTTGCTTGAGGGGTGGGGGGACTGGGCAGCACCCTGGCCTGCATTCATTTGTCTCCAATGCCAAATTCTTTCCTGTTCCCTCCAATCAGGCCTTAGGAATCCTTACAATGGGTGGGTGGGTGGGAGGGGAGTGGTCTACCAAGGAGAGCCTCTTGGTCAAAGCACCTTGCTCAGTCCCCCTTCCCCACCCCCCACCAGGGAGGACACCTAACAACCCCATTTCTGAAGCTTTGGCTCAGGCCAAGGGTCCTCAGTGGGCCCCTAGCAAGGGCAGGCCTGGAGGGCTGGGGAGCCAGAGTCTGGAGATCAGCCTCCTGAACTCAGGGTGGTCATGTCTGGCCAGCAGGGGAGGGAGAAGTGGGGGGCCCCCTTCCCAGCTTTCAAGTACTTTAAAATCACTTACAAAGGCAGGATTAAACGATCAGAAATTCCATTTAATAGGACAAATAAAGAAATAACCATCTCCTCTATCAGCCCTGAGAAGGCAAGCTGGGTATTTTTTTTCCTCTAAAAAGGAAAAAAAGGAAGGAAGGGTGGAAAAAAGAAGGATAATGTGTGTTTACTCAAGCAAAGAAAAAAATATTTAAGTGATGTCGGCGAGAAGATTGCAGTAACTAGTGAAGAATAACATCGTCTACTTTGCTGTCAAATCACACCCGAATTTCAGTAATAGATTCTCGTCTGACACTCAATTCAATTCGAAGGTGATCCTGCTTTATCCCAACACATCAAATATTAAACACGCGTATTAGCAGGTGCCGAGCCCGCTTCCCAGCTTAGCGCTGGGCGGGCGGCGACGACGCACCCAGCCCCTGCTGGCGGCTCTCTCCCGCCTCTCTGGGGCCTCAATGTTATCTCGACACCTTCATCCCAGGGCTGACAGAGGGACCCTTATCACCGGCGTTTGGGGGGCTGCTGCGGACACAGACAGCAGTGGAGGAGGAGTCCCCTTTATTCCCACTATCATCACTGGATTATCACCAAAGATCCCCCCACACCATGGGGCTCAGCTGAAGGAGGGAGAGAGGGAGAGAGAGGAAGGGAGGGAGGAAGGAGGGGAGAGAGAGAGAGAGAGAGAGACGGAGAGATGGAGAGAGGGAGGGAGAGAGACACAGAGAGAGGTGGGGGGGGAGAGAGAGAGGGAGAGAGACACAGAGAGAGAGACAGAGAGAGAGGGAGGAGAGACGAGACAGAAAGACGGAGAGAGGGAGAGGGGGGGGAGGAAGGGGGGGAGGGGGAGAGAGAGACAGAGAGAGACAGATAGACAGAGATACAGAGACAGGGAGAGACGGAGGGAGACAGAAAGAGACAGAGAGAGGGAGAGATGGAGGGAGGGAGGGAGGGAGAGGGGGAGGAAGAGGGGGAGTGAGAGAGAGAGGGAGAGAGAGAGATAGACAGAGAGAGAGAGAGAGATAGACAGAGAGAGAGATAGACAGAGAGAGAGATAGAGAGAGAGAGAGAGAGAGAGAGAGAGGAGAGAGGAGAGAGAGAGAGAGAGAGAGAAGAAGGGGAAAGGGAGAGCGGGAGGGAGAAGGGAGAGAGAGAGGAGAAGAAAAGAGGGAGGCAAGGCGAGGCGGCCCCCAGCCCAGCTCTCTCGTCTGACTGATGTCTTTCAAGAAGGGCAGTCTAGCTTGTCAGAGCCTGGGTGGAGATGAATGTGCACATCTCGGCAGCAGCCCATGGCTGTCATGCCGGGCAGTTTCACATTCCCAGATAAGGCACGGTCACCCAGAGTGTCCGTGACCCAGCGCAGGGTCTGGAGCCGCACGGCCCCCGTATGCCTAGCTGTCCCTCCTAAGTGCCTACCGGGACGTGTTTGATTTTTACAAACACCGCTTTCCTCTAGGCCTTTGCTTCCCGGAAGGGTTCAAAACGACATGAACAATGATTAATCTGAACTCCCTGCATCACAGAGGGAGAGAGGGGTGCAACGTGGAAAGAGCATCAGATTGGGACTCCCAGACTTGGCTTCCAATGCATGCTCCACCCCGACTCCCGGTGATCTTGGATGAACCCCTTCTCTCCCTGATCCTCAGTTTCCTCATGTGTCAGATAACTCTAGGGTCCTCCCCTCAAATACTATGCCAGTAGACCCCCTCCCCCGCCTGGTCCTGGGCCAGAAAGGCTGCTGCCTCAGCTCTACTTTCCCACCAATTAGAATGGTCCACAAGCAAAAGAGGTGCATCTATTAATGGACAAGCACTGATTAAGTGTGCCTTACTGTGTGCCTGGCCCTGTGCCGGTCACTGGGGAGAGTCTGACAAAGACAGCCAACACCCTCCTCTCTGGGAGCTAACATGCAAATGGGGGAGACCACCTCCATGGATATGGACATGCACAGAATACCTACCGAATGAATACAGGGTACACAGTTTGAGGTGGGAGGGCACTATCAATCAACAAGCACTGATTGATCACCTACTGCATGCCTAGCCCTGTGCTAGGTGCTGAGGCACAGAAATGAAACAAAAACTACCCAGAACAGCTGAGCCTGAGGCCCAAGAGTACACGGCCGAACCTCCTAGAGGCCTGGAGTGGGGGATGATGGAGCTGGGTTCTGAAGGTCCAGGGAGAGGGAAAGCACAGGGGGCCAGGGAGGAGAATTTAGGTTGACAGGCTTGGCTCCAACTGTGCAGGGCTCAGGTCAGAGTGGAAGAGTCCAAGGCAAATGCCACCTGCCCAGCCCTCAGACACCACATGGGAACAGAACAACGTCAGAGTGCCTGGGGAGCCTGATCCTGGGCATTGTTCCCCCTAGGCCAAGTGAGGGTCTGCTCATCTCCTTCCCTGTGCCAAGCAAAAGCTGAGGTTCCAGGGCTATTAAGTCACCACCACAGTATGGGCAGGCCATAGGCCACCTTATGCAAGGGGACAGGGCCTGGACCAGCAGGAGGCAGACTGAGGCTGGGGGTCAGGAAGCCTTCCTCACCATGACAGCAAGCCCCAATGTAGAGTGGGAGGCAGAAGCAAGATGAATCAGCTACTGGGCACACTGCAGGGGGTAACAATTCCTGGCTGACTACCCTAAGGCTGGGCCCAGTGGCTTCTGGGGTCCCTCCTACTTTGAAATCCTATAAACTGATGCTCTCTGGCTTTGTGTAGGCCAAGGCCGGGTGTTCACAGCGAGGGCACTCTTGAGACTGCTTGGTTCAGAGTTGCGAAGGTCCCTCCTAGGCCCGCCTGTGGCACCCCGCTCCCCCGCCCCAGGCTCAGCCTAGGCCACCCCCAACCCTGACAACCTTCTCCCCATATCCTGCCTAGTTTCCCTGCCAGGGTACGCACCTGGGGTTTAACAAGGGGAGATGGGTGGGGCCGAGGTCACCAGAGAAATGGAAAGGTGGGGGATCTAGATTCCAACCCTGACTCTGCTCCTTGCTGCCACTGTGACTCTGGGTGGGCCAAATGCACTCCCTGGATCTTCATTTTCTTCTGAGGGTTCCCTGGGTTCCAGCAGGCCCTGCTCCCACCTGCTGACCAAAGGTGGGCAGGCGCAGCACATCTCCCCACACACACATGAACACTTGCCTGACTTGTATCTAGCTTCTGTACCCCTTCCTCCCCACCCCTGCCACTCCCTCCGCCTCCCTGCCCCCCAGGTCTCAGTTTAATTTCCGTGCCTGGGCTGGGAAGCAGGTGCCCTGCCTCCCTCCCGGGAGCTCCTCGGCCCAAGCTTCTCCCTCCCTGGATGCTGCCCCATTAGTTTAGTGCCCAGCCATCTGCGACGTCGCGGGCAGGCCGGCCCCCAGTGTATCGGGAGCCTTCCATTAGCGCCTTTAATATTCTGACACCTTAGCCCAGGCTGCTATTACATGCAAACACTGATCGCCCTGTGAAATTACATTGCTGGGCCTGCGAAAATGGAATTGTGTATAATCAGGCTGCTCCATGCACTGTCAGCCCCATCACAAGCCCGCGCAGAGCCGGCTTACCCAGGGCTTAGCAGCTGCTCCAAGTGTATTGGGTTTAAGAGATGAAGTAGCCCTCAGCGGCAGCTTCTCTTCGAGGCGGGGAAGAGGTTGAGGAACCAGCCCTGCCTGAGGCCCACTGGGTTCACCTGGCTCTCAGGCCAGCCTGCTGGCCCAGCCCTGCCCAAGCCCTTACCCAAGACAAAGACAGACCTGGTGGCTTCTCTGACAGGGCACCCGGGGGGCCAGAGGAGGGGCCTGGTGATGGAACCCCAAGGCAGAAGGCCCAAGGGGGCCCCCTACCTCTAGGATTGACTAAGAGGTGGCCCTGGGCTATAGGGTCAGGAAGGAGGGATGGGGAAGGGTCACAGGACAGCAGGGCTCCTCGATTCCAACCCAGGCAGCTGCTGAGCCTCCCCTATCAAGGGGCCAGTGAATGGCCTAGGACCTCAGGGAGGAGGGCAAGGGTCAGGCCATAACCTTAACCCAGGATGCCAACTGTGCCCTTCCTCCCTACCTGGACCAGCCATCACCCTCAGATCACATCTCTGTCTCCCCTCATCCCCCATAACCCACTCGGCTTTGGACTCCACCTTGTGGGTGAGCTATCTTGACTGGTAGGCCTAACTCTGTCCAGTTAGCCCCAGAGGATGCCTCCCATCCTCTCCAGGGACCCACCCCAGGCATCCTGTGGATTGGCTAGCTCACACTTTCCATCTCTAGTTCTGAGAACAACAATCCAGTCAATGCCAACTTTGCCCCTAGAAAGGGGCTGCCAATCCACTGCCCTGTGGCTGGAACTACCCACATCCAAACTCCATCCCCTGGCCCTGACCTCCCTATATGTCCTGCCTCCTTCCACTGGAAGGGAAACTCCTCGAGAACGACTATTTTACCCTAGCACCCACCCATCGCAAGGCCTGGAACAGAGCAGGAGGCACTTCATTCGTTCATTCATACATTCACTTCTCTACCTACTCTGTGCTGTCCCATTTGTGACCTTGGATATAGCGAACACATAGTTTGTCCCACCAACCCCTATCCCAAAGGGAGCCCAGAGCTTGAACAAGTCCACAGATCCCCAGAGTCCAGGCCAGGAGACAGCCAGGAAGCCTGGAGCTCTCGGGGCTGCTGAATGCTGGGGGTCAGAGTCTAGGCTGAAGTGATAGTCAGTCATCAGGAGGGTTCCCTGGCCTCTGGCTATTCTCCTCCTAAGCTGGGGTGTGGGTGGTGGATGGGACCAGATGTTGCCTAGGGAAAGGGTGAAAGGCTCCACCCCCTGGGCGCAAGCTTCCCCAAGGAGCCATTCTGAAGATGTTTGCAAGAATGTCCCCTGCCACTCCTGAGTCCTGAGCTCTGGGACCCTGCTTACAGAGAGGTCTGGGTGGGTTTACCAGACAGGACCAGGTGGGTACAATGAGGGGGAGGGGGTCTGCAAGCAGGAAGTAGGGAACAGGAGGGAAGGGGATTTAGAATCAGAGCCCCGGGTTCAAATCCACTCTCTGACACTTATGGCCTGTGGGCCTCGGTTTCTTCATCTATAAAATGAAAGGGAGGGACCACATGTTCTCAAAGATTTATACTAGCTCTAAACCTATAGGCCTTCCGGTCACTGTGCAAAGCTCTGAGAAGACACCAAGACTGGGTGTGTGTGTGTGTGTGTGTGTGTGCGCGCGCGCACGTGTGTGTGTGTGTGCACATGTGTGCATGCATGAGCATATACATGTGTGCGTGTGAGCGCACGCCTCAGTGTGTACGTGTGTGTGCATGCATGTGCGATTAAGATGAAGGGGGAAGGGAAAGGTGGGGACATGGGCTTGCCCCCCACGGTCTGGACTCAAATTAGTGACCTAACTCCCGTGAGGTCTCATGAGCACACAGTGTGATTTCCTTCTCCCCTCCCCCACAAAAGAGAACAAGGTGCAAACAGCTCCAGGTGAGTAGGGACCAGGGAAGTAAGCTGGGGTCAAGGCAGTCCCAGGGATGGATGGGGTCACCATGGAACAGCTGATGGTCAAGCCTATAACACCACCTTTCGGATGGAGGCCTTCCATCTATACCACAGAGACAAGGCTCCCCTCCCCCAGAAACAGTCCTGGAACTCGTGTGCTCTCCCAAGGCCAGCTGCTTTGAGGGATGGAGGCCAGGGCAGGCCCCTGGGGAGAGTGGGCTGGTTGACTGATGGAGGGCAGCAAAGGACCCCAGATGGGAGAGAGGGGAGCCATCATGGGCCACAGCTCAAGGTAGACAGGACAGTGATCCCCAAGATGGTGGGGAGAGAGAAGAGACAGACTCTTGGACTCTTGTTTGTTTAGAAAAGAAAAGACGAGGAACGAGCTTCCCAAAGGCCTCTTGGCAACTTCAAGCTGCCTGGCCCAGCTGAATCCATCTGAAGATCCCTTTCTGTAATGAGCTGCTAGCCCTGGGTCCTGAGCTATTGAGAGTGATCTTAGAAAGATCTCCCGGAGAACAGGAGAGGTGCTGCAGGACTGGAGAAGGACCTGACATTTAAAGGGCACGATTAGCAGAGAGTCTGTGGACAACAGGCCAGGGAGCTTGATTCTGAGTGCCGGGAAGCCTGAAGAGCAGATCAGAAAGGAGCTGCTTAGGGTGAACCCAGCAGAGGAACAGGGGTGCCAGCGCTGAAGCCGCATGGCTCCATTGAGAACAGGCCATACCAGGCTGACCTCAAGGAACAGGGGTGCCAGTGCTGAAGCCGCATAGCTCCACCGAGAACGGGTCATACCAGGCTGACCTCAAGGGACAGGGGTGCCAGTACTAAAGCTACATGGCTCCATCGAGAATAGGCCATACCAGGCTGACCTCAATCCAGCAGCAGGCACTTATTCAGCACCCACTCTGTGCCCGGAGCCGGCCAAGGTGCCAGGTTATGAACACCAGAGGGAGATAGTTCCTGCCCTCGAGGCACTTAACGGTCTGCTGGGAGTCACAACTTGTTCACAGAGAGTACATATAAAACACAAATACACAGTGTGGGGGGCATGTGACAATACCCAGACAGAGCCCGGACTTGCCAAGGCCCAGCCCATATGCAATAACACCCAGTACAGACTCATCAAGGCCCAGCCCAGACAAAATAATGCCCTGCCCAGATGTACCAAGGCCCAGTCCAGAAGCAATACTGCCCTACACAGACGTATCAATGCCCAGCCCAGACATGGCACAACAATATCTATGTCCTCCACATAGGGCCTCTACAGCCCCTGCTCCAAAGGATTTAAGCCCTTCCACCCTGTATTGTCCTGGCTCTCCCCAGACCCTACATCCCATTTCTATCTTGCTCTGGGAACAGTAATCAAATCCACTCGTGTTTCTCTACTAGAAAGGCTCTGTCAAAGGGACCGTCCCATGGTTCCCCCCAGGGACTCCTTGGACCAAAGTATCATTCCGTGGCCAGTAATGCCTTGCATGTCTTGTCTTCCTCTTGGAACGTAAGCTCCTTGAGGGCAAGAACTGTTTCATCTCTGTATTTGCCCCCTCAGTATTTAGCACAGAGCCTGAAGTCAGGGAGGCCTGCGTTCAAATCCAGACTCAAGACACTTTCTATCTGTGTGACCCTGGCCGCTAGTCCTTTAACCCTGCTTACCTCGCTTTTCTCATCTGTCAAATGAGCCGGAGAAGGAAATGGCAAACCCCTCTAGTATCTCAGACAAGAAAACCTCAAATGGGGTCACAGAGAGTCAGACACAACTGGAACAACTGAACAACAAGCACTTGATAAATGCTTTTCATGCATTCACTTATTTATTTGTCATTCATTAACTCATTCTTTTCTGATGCCCTTTTCTCGTCTCATTTCTGTTTTCTCTGCCAAGAACGGCCTCAGCACTGGAGAGAACAGAACAAAAGAGGGAGCCAAGGGAGGTAAGGCGACAGTGAGAGAGCAGCCAGCTGGTGTGACTCAGATCCTGGGGTCTTGAAAAAAGTGGCCAAGAGGTGTGCTGAGCCCGTCAGGCTCACCTAAGTGATCACAGAAAATGAGAAAAGGATGGGACTGGAGGAGGGAAGAGAAGAGAGTCTGCAAACAACAGGCCCAAGAGGTAGGCTCTGATTCCTGGGAGAACTCGAGAATGGGTGATTAAAGAGATGGGGGCTGCTGACCATCGAGAAGAAGAAGCGGTGATTCCAAAGAGCCCCTCTGGCTTCCTTTCCCCTGGTCCCCTCAAACACCTACTTAGGCTTTCTTCTCCTCACTAGAATGCAAGCTCCTGGAGGCCAGGGACTTTCTCCTTTGTTCGTCTTTCTATCACTGAGTACCTGCCACACGTTAGGTATTTACTAAATGTTCTTTCTTTTGTCTGCAACAATAATAGTAACACCTGGCATTTACATAGCACGTTAAAGTTGGCTTTTTACAAATATTACCTCATTTTATCCTCACTCTGAGAAGGGGTGTGATTATCCTTCCCATTTTACAGATGGGGAAACTGAGGCAGATAGCAGTAAAGTGACTTGCCCAGGGTGGGTCACACAGTGTCTGAGGCTGGATTTGAACTTTGGTATTCCTCACTCCTGGCCCAGACTTCTATCCACTGCCCTATCTAGCTGCCTGTACCTATCGACTTGTCTGTCATCTCTATCATCACCATTATTATCGTCACCCTCATCACCTCTATCTAATGCTCAGCACAGTGCCTGGCTGGGCGTCTGATAAATGTTGGCGTGACTGACTGTCTATCTGTCTATCTATCTATGTATCTATCTGTGTCTCTCTCTCTCTTTATCCACCCACCCATCCACCTGTCTGTCTATTGCTTCAACGATAAAAGCCGCGGTCATGCCAGACTATTTGGATCTCCTCCTTTTCTGATAAGGTTAGACTGTAATAATGGCAAGGATTTTAACAGACTCTCAAGGCTCTTTACAAATATTACTCGTCTGAACCTTGAAGAGGAGGGGTGTGTGTGTGTTGTCATTAGACACATATATCCCCATTTTACAGATGAGAAAACTGAGGCAGCCGGCAGTGACGTGCCTTACCCACACCGTAAGAGTCTGAGGCCAGATCACGATCAGGGGATGTGTAGCTATGATTTTTAGCTGAGCATTTGATTTCAGCAAAGCTTCTGATAAAGTGTCTCATACCATTTGTGTGAAAAAGATGAAATACGATCTCACAGATTTGGAGCCCTGTGAGTGGCCAGAGGCAAAGCGCAGTCATTAGTGGTTTAATGTCGGCTTGGCAGGAGGTCTCCAGTGGAGTGCCCCAGGGATCTGTGCTTGACCCTGTACTGCTTAACATTTTTATCAATGCCTGGGATAAAAGCCTGGATGTCAGGCTTTGCAGATGACACAGGGCTAGGAGGGATGGTTAACTAATGCACTGGATGACAGAGTCAGGATCCAAAATGATCCTGATGGGCCATAGCATTGGGCTGAAGGGAAATTCAATAGAGGTAAATGTAAAATCTTATCTTTGAATTCCAAAAATCAGCTTTACAAGTACAAGGGGAGACATGATGAGACAGCCATTGTTCTGAAAAAGAGCTGGGGGTTTCAGTGGACTTCGAGCTCAATATGAATCATTAGTGTGATACGGCAGCTCTCAGGGCCTCTCAATACAAGCTGGGGCTGCATTAGGGGGGCCTGGCTTCCAGGAACAGGGAGGGGCCAGTTCCACGTGCTTTCCTCCCCGGTCAGGCCCCATCTGCAGGCCTGCATTCAGTCTGAGTGACTTTATTTTAGGAGGGACACCAGGTAGCTGGAGAGTGTCCAGAGGAAGGGACCAGGCTGGAAAAAGCCTTTCAATCCATGTCGGATGAGGATCGGTTTGAAGGAACTGGGCTGATCTAGTTTGGAGAAGACAAGACTCGGGAGAAATATGACAAACTACTTAAAAGGCTGGTGTGTGGGGAAAAGCATCAGGCTTGTCCCGATCAGCCCCAGAGAGCAGACAGAACAAGGGGCGATGGGGACAGATTGTGAAAAAAGGCAAACAGGCTGGAAGTGAGGACAAACTGGCCAGCAGTGACAGCTAGCTCTCCGCAGAATGGGCTGGCTTGGCATGAAATAAATTAATCAAGGGCTTTTACTCATCCTAGATTAATTCCTTGTATCACTCCCCCAGTAGCAATTCTAAACGTCTTCTTCCTCCTCAAGACTCCCAGATCTCCCCCTCCCTCCCAATGACCCCCTCCCATCTTCTCTGCAGACTGATCATTGGCTACTGGTTCCTTCCCTACAGCCTTCAAAGGTTCAAGTCTCTGCCATTAAAACAAACAAACCACCTAGACCAGACCTTAACATTCCTTCAAGCTACTGTCCTACAGCTCTCCTCCCTTTCTTGGCCACTATCCTAGGGAGATAAAGGAGATGGAGAAACCTGGGGGAGGAACCACAAGGAGGAAGATTGCTTCTAAGTGCATACAGTCAGTCAATCAGTCAATCAACAAACATTTGTTAAGGGCAGTGAGCTTAACACTGGGAAATACACAGAAAGGCGAAATGAGTCTCTGCCTCTAAGCAGCTTAAAAGCCAGTGGAGGAGACTCCTGCAAACCACTATGCTACAAACAAGGCCCACACAAGAGAAACTGGGGCTAACCAACAGAGGGATGGGGATGGGGAGAGCTGGGATTCTGGTGCTTGTCCTTGGTTCTCAAAGAGGACAATATGACATCGCTGTCGGGGTCAAGGTACAGTGTGTCCGACTGTGGCTGATCAGACCGATATGGGCTCGAGAGGCCCCACCACAGGACAGGCACAAATAGTCCATGTGAAGGTGGGATTTGAACTGGGACTTGAAAGGAGCCGGAGAGGGCAAGAGGCAGAGATGAGGAGGGAGGGCATTCCAGGCAGGAGGCACAGCCAGAGAAAATGGCCAGAGTCTGGAGATGGAAGAGACAGGAGGCCAGCGTCACTGGGTAGAAGAGTATGTAGGGGCGAGTGAGGGGTAAGAGGACTGGAAAGGCGGGAGGGGGTAGGTTATAAAGGGCTTTACTAGGGAGCCCCTGGGGGCAGGGGGAGGGCAGCACAGTCAGACCTGGGCTTGAGGAAGATCTTTGGCAGGTGAGTCCAGGACGGTCTGCAGTGAGGAGAGACTTGAGGCAGCAAGACCAACCTGCAGGACCAGGGAGGAGGCGAGGCCTGGAACTACAACGGTGGCAGTGTCAGAGGAAAGACGGAGACAGCTGCGGGGCACGGAGGACAGAGCGCCTGGCCTGGAGTCAGGAAAACCCAAGTTCCAATCCAGCCTCAGAAGCATACTAGCCGTGTGACCCTGGGCAAGTCACTTGCCCTCTATCAACCTCAGTTTCCTCATATGCAAAATGGGGTAATAAGAGCACCCCCCTCCCGGGGGTTGTGACGACCTGATGAGAGGCTAACTGTAAAGTGCGTAGCGCAATGCCTGGCACAGATCAGGCAGCATCTCAGTGTTAGCCATCATCATGGCTGCTGCTGTTATTAACGTCATTATTATCATCTGTGAGACAGGCTGAGGTGGAAAAGACGAGATTTGGCAACAGACTGGATGTGGGAGGTGTCGGGGCAGGGGAGGAGTGAAGGATGATGCCAGGGTGACTGGGGGGACGATGATGCCCCGGACAGAAACAGGAGCGCTGAGAAGGGGGGAATCGAACTTTATCAGATGTGGGTCTGAGGAGCTTCTGGGACGTCTGAGTGGAGACGTCCGGGGGCAGCTGTTAATGCAGGCTGGAGGCTCAGGGGAGACCCTGGGGCTTGAGGGATCTGAACACAGAGGAGACACACCCAGGAGGGGCGATGGTGCCCTGGACAGGGGCAGGACAGATCCCTTCAATGATGGGGGGCTCACTGGCTGCATCCTAGGACAGCGTCCAGGGGCAGAAAGCCTAGCTGGCTTCGTGGTGCTCTTTCCTGGCTCTGGCCCTGCCCCTGGGCCAGGCAGAGTAAGGCCGAGGCCTCCTTCAGTGATGGTCTCAGCCTCACACCACCTGCAAAGGGGATGGAGGTGCTCCCTCCCTCTACCTGCCCCTAGCCACTGCAGGTGAGGGGAGACAGCAGGGAGCAAGACAGTATGTGGCCTTGAAGGGAGGTGACAGCATGCCCACTGTAGCAGGTCAAAGCCGAAGCCCAGCTCTGGGCCCGGCCTCCCAGATGGCTGCTTTTACATTTCTTCAGCAGCCAGAAGGAACCGATCCAGCCTTGCCAGGGCTGGTGGCGGGTGGCGGAGGCAGCAGGCCTCAGGCTGTGAGTCTGGTGGGCTTCCTGGCCCGGCGGCCCCCATACCTCCCTTTGTCTTCCTTCTCTGCCACTTATTTTTAGCCAGCGCTCTCCTCCGCCCCAGGGGGCCTTGGATTGAATGAAACACGACCCCCAGCTCCAATAAGTGTATTTCAATTACATCTGTCACCGTGTAACGATATAATGATATATCATGTGATATTAAATCCATGGTAATCATATCAGTGATTTTTTTAATAGTGCGCTAATCGCATTATTACATCTCTATAATTAACAACAGGAGGTATGGAAAGTCAGCAGAGGCGCAGCAGCCCCCCACTCACTGGGAACAGGGCCTGTGGGCAAGTTCAGCCCAGACGGGAGAGCTCTGCGTTGCTGAGTGAGGCCCGAACGCACCTCAAACACCCTGCTGCCTCATGCTAGGCCCAATCCCTCCCAAGCCCATACCCAGTTACAGCACCTCCCCAACCCTGCCCCCAACTGACACACACCTGGCCCGACTGACGTCCCACCCACGACCCCAGTGAGACCATGGAGACAAATGTCCTTCCCTTATTAACCATCCTGCTCTTGCTTCCCTTCCCTGCTTCCAGGACCTAAACTATGTGCCAGGCACCCTGCTAAGACTGGGGATACAAAGAAAGGCAAAAGACAGTTTCTGCCCTCCAGGAGCTTATATTCTAATGGGGGGACACAACATGCAAACAAACACCTATGTACAAATAAGCCAGGGATTGCCCAGTACTGACCCTGAACAGCTACTCTTTGAATCCATCCATTCAAATGTCCCCAAATCTATCTAATTGCATTAGCATCTAGTTCACATCTCCAACTTTCCAGCAAGAATCTGAGATACATTATCAAGAACTTTTGTCAAACAGAAGTAAACTATCTACAGAATTCCCCTCATTTCCTCATTTAGTAATCCTCGCAGGAAAGAAAATGAAGTTGGTCTGGCATGAGCTTGGTGTAGCGGGGCTGGCTCTTGGAAGCACTCTGTCCCTTTCTAAATACTAGACAACCACCTTTCTAATGTTCTGCTCTAGAATTTCCCTAGGAAGCGAAGTCACGTTCATTGGTCTATATTTTACAGACTGTCTTCCTTCTTCATATCCTTAAAAAAAAAAATTGGGACATTTGCCCCTCTCCAATCTTCTGGCATCTCCTGTGTTCCAGGCTCTTTCAAACATCACTGAGAATGGTTCTGCAGTGCCCTCTGCCAGCTCTTTCAGGACCCAAGGATGTGGCTCATTTGGGCCAGGAGACTTGGGCTCATCCAGGGCATCCTTTCTTAAATATCAACTCCTGGCTGGTTATTTTTGTTCTGTAAGTTCCATGTGAGTGTCTCCTTGGCAGAGAAAGAAGCAAGATAAAAGCCTTCTCTGTTGTCGACTTTCATTGTCCTGTCCAACACCAAACAGATGTCTACTTCTTGCTCTCATCTTCTTCTTTCCCCAATCATTTTGTAGACTCCTTTTCTTGTCCTTAGTGTCCCTCATCTGCCTTGTTCCTCAACTGTAAAGTGGGGATAACAGGAGCACCTCCTCCCTCCCAGGGCTGTTGTGATGATCAAATGAGATAATAACTGTAAAACAGTGCAGTCTCTGGCACATAGTAGGTCCTATAGAGACACTAGCTAGTATCATTATTAGAAATTTTATTACATCTGACACTTTTTATAGGACACTATTATGCTTTAATTTCCATCCTCTATGACCTAGTTTTTTTCATTTCTTTTTTTAAACTTTTTTTTTAAAAAGAAAATTCAATTTTATCTTACTTTTGGTTTTAAATTCTCTCCCCCCACTGAGAAAGCAAGAAAAACAAAACCACTGCTACAGATACATACAGGCAAACAAAACGAATTCCCGTATTTGCTATGTCATTTTATACACACACACACACACACAAACACATGTGTATATACACATGTACACATACACATATATACTTCATATGATATATCTCTATATGCTTCAATTTGCATCTTGAATCTATCAGTTCTCTATCCGTAGGTGAGCGGAAAATTTTGTCACAAGTGTTTTGGAATTGTGGTTGGTCACTGTGAGTTCCTTAACCTTTCAAAGCTGATCATCTTTGCAACATGGCTGTTACGACATACAATGTTCTCCTGGTTCTGCTCACTTTACTCTGCATCAGTTCAAAGAAGTCTTCCCAGGTTTTTCTGAAACCAATCTGCTTGTCATTTCTTACAGCACTACAGTTCACTACTGCAGGTGGTTTCAGAAAAACCTGGGAAGACTTCTTTGAACTGATGCAGAGTAAAGTGAGCAGAACATTGTATACAGTAACAGCAATGTTGTGCAATGATGAACCGTGAATGACTTAGCTATTCTCAGCAATACAATGATCTAAGACAATTTCAAAGAACTCATGATGAAAAAATGTTACCCACCTGCAGAGAGAGAACTGATGAACTCTGAGTGCATATGGAAACATATTTTTCCATTTTCCTTTTCTTGCTTTAATTAACTAATTAATTGGTTTGTTTATTGCAATATGGCTAATATGAAAATATATTTTGTATGACTTCATATGTATAATAGGTATCATATTTCTTGCCTTCCTAATGGGTGGTGAAGGGCCTGAAGGGAGCAACAGAATTTGGAACTGAAAATAAAAAAATTTAATTATAAAACAAACAAAAAATGGTATTCCATTTTTTTGTATATTACAACTTGTTCAGCCGTTCCCTATGGAATGGGCAATCCCTCAGTTTCCAAATTTTGGCCAGCACAAAAGGCGCTGCTATAAACATTTTTGTACACATAGATCCTTTTCCTCTTTCTTTGGTCTCCTTGCAGTATAGACCAAAAAGTAACATTGCTGGGTCAAAGGGTATGCACAGTTTAATAGTTTTTTTGGGTATAATTTCAACTGACTAGACCAGTTCACAGCTCCACCAAGATGGTGTTAATTAATGTACCTCTTTTCCCAAAGACCCTCCAGCATTTGTTATTTTCCTTTTTTTGGTCAATTTTGCCAATCTGATGGGTTGTAAATTTCTTTAAAAACATATATGCATGTGTGTATATATACATATTCACGTACCTGTACGTACACACACACATGGTTAGTGAGTTCCCGGTGGATCCAGGGGAAGGGGAAAGGACTAAGCATTTATACAGGCCTACTATGCGCCAGGCATAGTGCTAAGCACTTTATAATATAATCTCATTTGGTTTGCATTAGTTTTGTCAGACAAAGCCAGTTATTTTCCTAGCCTCTGGAGATTCTTCCCCTTCCTGCACTCTGCCAAAGCGACCTTCTTTCTTTTCCTTACAAGATATTTCATCTCTCATCTTCGTGCCTTTGTGCTGGCTGTCCCCTGTTTCTGGGACACATTCCCTTCTCATCTCTGTTTCACAGAGTTCCTCTCTTCCTTTAACATGTAGTTCAAGCACAGCCTTCTCACATAGTCTGTCCTGATTTTCCCCAACTGCTAGTGTGGGTTCCCTCTCAAACTATCTGGTATTTTAACTATTTTGCATTTATTTATATTTATTCTGCATACACTTATATGAATCCTTACTGCTTCTCCCATTAGAATATAAGTTTCATGGAAATATGGACTGTTTTATTCTTTGTCAAGAGTCAACACACATTTATTAAGTGCCTAATGTATGTAAGGCACTGGGCAAAGCACTGAGGATATAAAATTTGTATCCTCAGTACCTAGCATAGTCCCTGGCACATAGTAGGTGGTGGATAAATACTTGTAGGTTGACCAAGTTTCCTAGGATTGTTCTTCTGCCTTCAGAATTTATTCTTGAGCATCTCCCATCCCTCCTGGGCTCACTTCCCCTACAGAATTTTAGTCAAGGGAATTCTACCTATCCCTGAAACCTTCGAGATCTGCCTTCTCAAATATAGAGTATCTGTTTGACGGGGCCATGTCTTCGCTCCTCTGTGACAAACTCTAGGAGGTAGTATTTGAGGTTCCCACCATTTTTACTCAGAAGCCAATTTACTTCTGCAAATGAGAATGCCCCCTTGGTTCCTTGGCACTTTGGAAGAGAAAATTTTCACTAAAGGAGTTTAAGAGGTTCTTAGCCACCCAGTTTCTGAGAGAGAGAGAGAGAGAGAGAGAGAGAGAGAGAGAGAGAGAGAAGGAGGAGAAGGAGACAGAGAAGGAGAAGGTGAGGGGAAGGAGAGTAACCTCCAGTGGATGCCTGGTAAGTGAAGTCTCTCTCCCATCTCAGGAACCAGCTCAGGATCTGTTTCCTGAACCCTTCATCCATTCTCTTTGGGCCCAGGTGGTCAGCAGTCTAATCAGACACCAAAATAACTTATGTTTCTTCCCTGGCTGATCTTCACCTAAGTGTTCCCCACCACATGGTCCCGCTTTGGTTTCTAGATTTCCTCACAAAAGTGTACTTTCCTTTTAAAAAACTTTCATGTTTATTGGTCTCTTTTGCTTCTGCATCACCTTCATTTCCAAATATATCCCTCTCCCTTCCCCTACTGAGCAAGCCAACCTCGTAGCAAACGTTAAAAAAGAAAGGCAGTGGTGGGGGAGGGTGGGGGAGAGAAAGCAGTTCAGCAGAAGCACCCAACACTCCAAGCACGTCTGACAGGCTTTGCATTATTTCTCATCCACAGTCCCCCATCTCTGCAATGAAGGGAGGGGGCTGCTTTCCACCAGCTCTTCCCTGGAGATAAAGCCTGGTCACTGTCATCACAAAGCACCTGTTTCAGTGTCTGCTCTTTCTAGGTAGTCACTGGGGATACCATTTTTGGGCTTGGCTTACTTCATTCTGCATCTGTTTGGATAAATCTTCCCATGTTTCTCTGAATCTTTCACAGTCATCATTCCTTGGGGTGCAGAAACAGTCCATTCCCTTCATGGACCACAATTTGTTCATCTATTCCCTAATCGCTGAGTACCCATTTTGCTTCCTGCTCTTTGCTACCACAAAAATGGCTGTTATGAATATCTGAGTATATGGGCTCTATTTTTGACCTCCTTGGGGGCAAATATGTCTCCTTAATAAGCAACGCTATCTCAACCCCCCACCTTTTCTCTCATATACACATATACATATATATATGCAAAATCTGTGTATGTATATGTGCGTATGTATATACACATTGTATATGTCAATATAAATACACACATATACACACATGTACAAATATCTCTCTCCTCTCTTCCCTTCACTGTCATCACTGTATTCACAGCCTCTTGCCCAGTGCCTGGCACACTATGCTGTTTGGTTGACATTTTAAGCCCTTGTCCAGAAATCCAAATCCTGTCCTCAGACACCACCTCCCAAGCTAGACATTCCCTTCCCAAATGTGTGTTTCTCATGCTACTAACAGGACCCAGTAAGGACCCAGTAAGGACCCCCACCCCCACCCCACCCTAAGATTTGGTAGCTCTTTGGTGAGTCTTCCTAGGGTCTTTCTGGCCACATGATTTGTGCTCACGGGCCTGGCCAGAAGTGAGTGGTGGTCATCTGCCTGGATGAGCCTTGGGAACCCATCTGCTAAGTCTTGGATGCACACACCAGAAAGACGCCAGGAAGCCTCTCCCCTGTTGCTATCATGCTACCAACTCTGCCTTAGTGCTAACCTTGACCAGCCACCACCACAGCTCCTTTCTCCCTCTGCTACCCACCGGAAAGCCTCTGTGGCTGTAGGCCCACAAGCCACTTTCTTCTCAGGGCATCCAGCTCTCTCCTCCCTTCCTCCTCTGCGAGCTTATTCAACTCCCTAACCTCCTGACAAGGGTCAAGCCTCTCCTCCTCCATCTGAGATCCATTTCCTCCCCCTCTGAAGCGCCCTTCTCATATCTGTCCTAGCCCTCTATTCCTATGAGAACCACTCAGATTACTGCAATCGTTTCCTTATAAACCTTCCTCTATTCCCCTCTCTATCCTCACATCAATCCATTCTTCTTAACATCACCAGAATAACCTTCCTGATCCAAAGATGTGACCATGTCACTGCCCTACTCAAAAACCTTCGAAGGCTCCCCATCACCTCTAGGATAAAATTTAAATTTCTTTGGTCTATCATGGGGGTTGGTGGCCCCTGGCTTCCAATTCTACGTCAGATACTCCCTTTCACATCCATGATACTAACCACGCCCTTTCTGTAATGTCCGCTCTCTCATCGCACCTGGGTCTCCCTCTGCCTGGTGGATTCCTATGCATCCTTCAAAGTCCAACTCGGAGGCCGCTTCCTCCAGGAAGCTCCTTCTAATCCTGCAATCACTGATGCCCTTCATCTTCAGCCCTCACAGAGAACACATGAGTTCAATGTAACTGATTTGTCGAGGAGAACACTAGGCCCTGTCTTTACACCCAGACAGCGCTGCCTCTGAAGACTGTGGACTTACTGGCAATGACCAGAGCCAACAATTCAGTGCTGCTATTCTCCTGGCATGCTGTTCACGCCCATGCATGGTGTGGAGGGCAGGGGTTGGGGCCGGCCACGCCGCATGTCTCCTCCCGCACCCAGCCTGGGGCCTTGCATGTGGTGAGCACATAGGGGGCTGAGTCTCCCGGGCTCTCGCTCAGTGGCAGACCCTGCCATGGCTGCCCCCAGCCCCCAGGCAGGCTCCAGCTCGAGCACAGGGCTAATCCTGCTGTCAGGGGACAGAGGCTGGTCTGGGAAGCAGATTCTGTGCATTTCAAGTTCCTCGCTTTGAACCTGGCATGGAACTCATCCTCAGTGAGGGGCTGCCGAGCTGCTTTGCTAACTTTGACTCTTAGAAGTTGGCCAGGCCTGGAGATGAAAGCGGAAAACCAAGTCTTTTTTCCTAATAAAAAGGAAGGCTCTAATAGCACTCAGCACTTAGTCGGTCACTTTAAGTTTCTAAAGTGCTTTCCAAATTAAAATATAATCCTTTCCTGAGCATGTGACAGAAAATGCGTACGCACTCTCTAAAACACACACACACACACACACACACACACACACACACACACACACTCTGTCTCTCTCCCCCCCCCCCGTTTTCTCTGTCTCCATCTCTCTCTTCTCTGTCTCTCTCCATCTCTTTCTCTCTCCTCTTTCTCTCTCTCCCTCCTCTCTCTCTGTCTCTCTCCCCTCTCTGTCTCTCTCTCCCCTCTCTCTCTGACTCCCTCACCTCTCTATCTCTCTGTCTCCCTCTCCCTCCCTCTCTGTCTCTCTCTCTCCACCCCCCTCACCGCTGCCTCTCTCTCTCCCTTCTTTGTCCTTCTCTCTCTGTCTCTGTCATCTTTGTCCCGTCCCCCTGCCCCAACTAGGGAAGCTGGGCTTGCTGATCAGTCCACCCCATCCCTCTCCTGTTGGGTCTCTGCAGACCTTCTCTGGGGCTGAAGGGACTGAGGCCTCCTGGGCAGAGGCACTTCATCCCTCTTCCCCCTGAAGTCTAAGGCCTGGCTAGTTTGCCTGAGACACTGTGGCTGCAGTGACATCCCAGCTCCAGGCCCCTTCCTTCTGCTGTCAGGAACGCAAACCAGAAATGCAGAAAATGAAGAATGGCCACGACCTCAAAGACCCCCACTCCAGGCTGCTGCTTCCATGGGGAAGTCCTGGGGAAGGAGGGAGGAGAGGCAGAATCATGGCAGGGAGTGAGCTTCCATGGGGTCAGACTGTGTCGTGGGACAGCGGGGTTTGGAGCTGAGGTCGCTTCTCTCTGCCTTGGTTCCCGCATATGTAAAATGGGGATAACAGCGCCTACCTCACAGTTGTTGTGAGGATCTGGCACGCAGCGGGCACTAACTAAACGCTATTATGATCACCACTGTTATTGTGGTCATGTTGTAATCTCGGTCTGGGCCTGGAAGATGAGGGAATGGGCCTAGCTGACCTCTGAGGCCCACTTTGGCTCTGACCAGTCCCGGTATCTGCGGCCCTCCTCCATCCTTCCAATGGGGGCCCAGGTCCAGCTGCTCCATGATAACTTCAGCCCACACTGACCATGCCCAGGGCTGAGCCCAGTTCTCCCAATGAGGTATGAGGCACAACAGCACCGGTACCTCCTCCTGGAGATGACGCCATTGGCTTTCCAGCTGCCCCAATCTTTTCCCCAAGCCCAGGAGAGCATAGGCCCAGGCACACAGAGGGCCTTGGGGTTCTGGGGTCAGCTGCCCTGCCTGAGGCCCCTCTATGGACTGGTCAGCTCCAGGGGGCAGGATGGGCTAGGACCCTTCTTTCATACCCAGGCGGGATGAACATAGTAGCGCTCCCCCACCTCATGCCGCCCCCCCGCCCCAGCCAGGCAAGGGCCTGACGTGCCTCCCTCCCCTTGAAATGGCTGCCGGGAGCAATGATGTCTTCAAGTGCGGCGGGAGATATTTGTCTCCGCTTTACCCTTGGCTCTGGGCTCTGGCTCAGGTAGGCACGGCGTGGGACGGCTGGCAGATCTGAGAGCACGGCACGCCCCAGCGGGCAGGCCTCGCCGCGCGGGGAAGGCGCGAGTCAGTCTGGAGTGCTCCCCATTTATCAAGCTCACGCAGGCCGCCAGCCGAGCGAGTCTTTCTATCATTACACCTCTCAAAATCCGCTTCATACCACTAATCCTGCCTTCATTCTCGCAGATTAATAACATCTCTTTCAACCTTCACAGTGTGATAAATAGACAAAGAGAGAACAAAAGGAGAAAGAGAAGTGAGGGAAGGAGCTGGGGTAACTTCACATAATAAAGAGAACCGAGAAAGAGGAGAGGGGGAACAAGGGAGAGAGGGAGAGACACACACACAGCGGCCTGGCTGGCTGTGCCGAGGGCCTGGAGAGGGGAGGCCGCCCTCAAAGGCACAGGCTCGTTAACGGAGCCTTCCAGGCTAGGCCTTTGTGCAGCTGCTTTTCTTCCCTTCCGATCCTGGCTTAGGTCAAACCTAGCAAAAAGGAGTCTCTAGCCTCCCCAACCCCCTCGAAGCCGGCTGCTTTGGCTGCCTCCTCCCTGGGCGGCTGAATTGTGGGGCCAGGACCCAGACCCCCAAGCTGCGGAGGAGTCTGGGCCCGGAGAGAGGAGAAGGCCTCCTGGTGGGCTCCACCCCTGCCTGGAAGCTTGAGAAGAAGGCCAGGGAGAGGTAGGAAAGGTGGGGCAGAAGGAAGGCCGCCCAGGAGTCCCGAAGAGCCCCGAGTAGCTCAGTCTAGCAAGCACATACCTGTCCCTTCTGAAGCCTTAGTGTTCTAAGAACAAATCCTCACCCAGCCACCCAAAGGGCAAGGCTATCAGCAACAGCAGGAAGCCAGGGAGCCCTGTGCACAGGTGAGAGGGAAAATCTTACCCCTTTCCCAGGCCCAGGCACCCAGGGAGCTGCGACAGCCAGCAGCTCACAGGCACACTGGGCCTGTGGTCCTCCGTGTGTCTCCCACACCTTCGGGCCCTTTTGCCACATACCCAGAGAAACAAACAGACCTTGGGACTCTCCTCATCTCATTCTGAGACACTCCTAGGCACACTGATGCCTGTAGGGAGGTGCCCCCTTCCTTAATGATGACATCTATCAGGGACAGACCTCTCCTAGAGAGAGCCCTGCACACCTCCAAGGAGACACCCCTCCCAAAGACCCTCAGAAAGCTACTTCCCCCATCCTCTCAGCACACAAAGATCTTCTGCTTGGACTACACAGAGGACAGGGCCTGCTCGCCTCTGTGGTGTGTGCCAGGCAGTTCTGAGGGCAAATCATGAGCTCCTTACAGGAAGGAGCTGGGTCTTGGGACCTGAGAACATAGATCTCGAGCTCAAGGAGACATCAGAGGCCATCAAGTCCAAACCTTTTATTTTACTGAGAAGGAAACTGAGGATCAGAGGCACAAAGTGACTCCCCCAGAGTCATACCTGTATTAAGTCAGGATTTGGACTCACGGCCTATGATTTAGCCCCCTTTTCCCCTGAACTATACTGCCTCTAGTATAAACTCTGAACTTCCTTCACTGCATAGCAACCGAGCGTCTAGGATGGCCAGGATCAGTAATTCACAGCAAACAATGGTGAGAAAAGGGGGAGGAATGAAAGTCACACCTTAGATAAACAGCGGGAGCCAAAAGTCCTAAGACAACCCAGCATGCCCGGCCTCACAGGTGTCACTCACTCAGCCTGGGGCGCGGGGGAGATTTAGAGCTAGAATGTGGCACGAGGTTGGTGCAGCTGCCTAGCAGAGGAATAACAGTACTTATCAAGAAGGCATCCTCAGTCCTGTGATCACTTTGGTAAAGTGGCAGTGGGAGCCAGGGTAGAGAGCGTCTGAGAGGAGCCCGATGGGGTTAGGGGGGTATACTACAGACCACCTGGCCAGAAGGAGAAAAGTTCCACAAAGTCAGACCAGAGACGCGATAAAGTTGGAAGAGGAAGGCCATCCACCCGGACATCTGCTGGGGCTCCCTCTTCCCGCTTAAAGGGGAGCGGATCATATTCTTGCCTTTCCTTCTGGACTTCACTCTGACTGATGAGGAATGATGGGCATTTGGGAAAGAAAGTACATCCCACTTATGGTTCACGGCCTCTGTGGACTCCTCCTTCTCTTTTCTACCATCTGACTTCTCAAACCCGGATGGCCCGCTGCTCCCTCGGGGATCCCCTCCTACTTCTCTGACCACTCTGGGAGCCTCCTTTGCTGGTCCTCTAGCCACATCATGCCCTTAGCTGTGGATGTTCTCAAAGCCTCTGTCCTTCATCTGCTTCCTCTTGGTGATCTTGTCAGGGTTCAAAGATCTCTATGTGTATGACATTCAGAGCTAGAGCCCAATTCCTGGTCTCTTCCCAGAACTCAGTCCTGTATCACTAACAGCCTGCTGGACATCTCCACGTGGGGGGCCCAGAGGCATCTCAAATCACACGCCTGTTTTGTTAAAAACAGAATCCATCCCCCCAAGTCTGCCCTTGAGGCAGCTGGTAGAGTGCTAGACCCAGAATCAAGAAGATTCATCTTCCTGAGTTCAAATCCAGCCACAGACACATCCTAGCAGTGTGACCCTGGGCAAGTCACTTCACCCTGTCTGCCTCAGTTTCCTCATCTGTAAAATGAGCCGGAGAAGGCAATGGCAAAGCACTGCAGCATCTCTGCCAAGAAAACCCCAAATGGGGTCAGGAAGAGTCGGACACAACCGGAGAACAAATGAATAACAACAAGTCTTCCTCCTACACTGCCCCATTTCTGCCAAGAGCACCGCTCTCTCAGGTGTGAAATCTCAGACTGCGCTCCCTCATTTTCCCATGCCCCCCCCCAATCAAATCTTGTCTTTGTATCTTCCCAACACTTTCCCATCCATCCCCTTCTCTCCCCACGTCTAGCCACTCCCCACTCCCCAACGGTTCAGTCCTGATGCCTGGAGGGGAAGTACGGCAGAATGGAAGGAGCGTGGACTTAAAGAGTCAAAGGACCTGGGTTCAAATTCCACTTTCATCATTCACTTGTGTCATTCCTCTGGGCCTCAGTTTACTCACCTGTAAAGTTAAGAGGCTGGACGGCCTCTAAAGGCCCTTCTGGCTCTAAACCTATGGTTCCTCACTGGAACACTGTAATGGTCTCCTAACTGGTCTCTGTCTCAAGTCTCTCCTTCTCTAATCCACCATCTATGCGGCTGCCAAAATAATCCCAAAGATCAGGTCTGGTCAGTCAGGACTACTGGGTTTGGCTCAAAATAAGAAAATCAGGTGTTCCAAAGTACTGGGCTGTGCTTGGCGGTGCTAGGAAGGACGTTCCTTCCTGCAGACCAGGGAGGGCGGAGAATCAGCCCCGACCTTACCCATCAGCCACAGGCTCCTGCGTAGCCCCTCACGGTTACTAAGTACAGGGGAAACAGAGGCAGAGGACAGGGTACGGGATGGCCCAGGTTGAGACAGGAACAAAGCCACCGGTGGGAGGGCGGCCATCTGGCAGCGACACAGACAGATCATTGGTACCTACTCCCTACCCCCGTGATTCTGCATTGGACATGGTGTGGCTCGTTCTCAATTTCCTCTGACACTCCTGCCACCCTGGTGCAGACCTTCATCACTTCATGCCTGGACTGGCTCCTGGGGGTCTGCCTGTCTCCTCTCTTCTCGCTCCAGGCCATTTTCTGCTGCCAAACTGATTTTCCTAATGCATATTTCTAACTGTCTCTCTTCTACTCAATAAACTCCAATGGCTCCCTATTACTTCCAGGCTCAAATGTGAACTTCTTTGTTTGGCATTTAAAATCCTTTATAATGGGGTTCCTCCCTCCTTTTCTAATCGCTACCTGCCTCTCATCTCCCATCTCCTCCCTCCTTGACTGGCTGTTTTCTATGCCTGGAATGCTCTCTCTCCTCATTTCTGTCCCTCACCCTTCCAGGCTTCCTTCATGTCCCACCTTTCCTGGTTGGCCTTAAAGCTAATGCCTGTCCTCTGCTGATCACCTCCAACTTATCCTCTCTGAGCTTAATGGTTAAGAATTGTCATCTCCCCCATCAGACTGTGAGCCCTTGAGAGCAGGGACTGGCTTCTTCTTCTCTTTTTTTTTTTTTTTTTTTTTGCTGGGCTGGGTCTGCCCTGCTCTCAGGAGTCTACAGTCTAACTGAAGAGACAGGACACCTATATTTACAAAGTCACTCTTCAAGGTCCACCTGAAGACTCCTCTCCTCCAGAAAGCCCCAACCTTGTCCCTTCTGGCCCCTGTAGACCAGTCACACATAACTCTGTGGCCAGTGCTAGCCAGGCCTTTTCCTTCTCTCACCTCAGCATAATGAGAAGGCCTCAAGAGAGACCTGTGACTTCAATTGTCCTGACGACGCCACAGAGCTGAGAGGGCCCTGATTCCAGATCTGAAGGGCATTCCCAGGATGATAGAGCAAACAAGGACGGGGAGCGCACTGCCTCTCGAGGCAGCCCATCCCACTGCGGGACAGCTGTTCTCATTGGTAAAAAGGCTTTCCTTATGTTAGATCTGAACCTGCAATGCGCTCTCACTGCGCCAGGTCCTACCCCCTGCAGACAAGCAGAACTAGTCTGGTGCCTTTTAAATCCTCCTAGACCGCCATCAGGTCACCCTCCTCCCACCTCAAGTCTTCTCGTCTCCAGGCAAACACCCCCAATACCTTCAGATGCAGCCCGAAAGCCCTCTCCCACCCTGGCTGGACTCTCTCCAGCTCAACATCATCTTCTCAAACCCTGGCACCGAGAACTGAACATCGCACTTCAGAGAGCATCTGATCGGGGCAGAGTAGAGGAGGGTCCTCTTAGGATCAAAGATCAGGAGCTGGAAGGGGCCTGTCCATCTCATCCAAACCCCTTCATTTCAAGAGTGAGAAAAGGGATGCTCACAGACACTAAGGGACTCCCCCAAAGGCACACAGGCGATGCCAGAGGTGGGAGCCCTTCCTCAGGCCTAGGAGCTGTCTAGGTACAATGTTCCTGATGGGGACTCACCAGGGCAGAGGATGGGAGAACGGCCCCCCCTTGTTCCCAGGAAGTTCTGCTCCCTTAATGAAGCCCAAGAGCTTGTCAGCCTTTGTGGCTGCTACATCCCAAGGCTGACTCCTAGTGAGATGCGGTCCCCTGGAATCCCCATATCTTTTTCAGACCATGTAAAAGGGCAAATGGAGTTTCACAATGCTTAGCCCCATGCTGTGCCAAACTCTTTTCAAGGGCCTGGATAAAGGCATGAGATACATTCCTATCAAGTCTCGGGCGACATGGAGCTGGGAGGCGTGGTTGGCACACTGGATGACAGTCAAGACTCAAAAGAACTCAACTAGAACGCTGAGCCAAGTCTGAGGGGATAGCTCACATGGACCAATGTAGGATCAGATTCTTGGGTTAAAATCATCCTCACACACAGAAGATGGAGGAGGTATGGTAGGACAGCAGTCTGTGCAGCAGGAGGGACTGGAGTCCGGGCTGGGCCATCTCATAGCGCATGTGCTGTGCTCCCTGGACACTCTGGAGATAAGGGAAGGACCTGGCCTGTTGGGATGATGAAGCAGTCAACTTACCGATCCCTTGGTGGTGGCAAGAGTCAGAAGATTGGTCACTGTGCAGAAAGAAATGCCTACTCAGTGGACTTTAAAGGAAATGTGAGGTGTGTGAGTCTCTAGGGGGGACTTCCTGGCTGCCTCTTGTATGTGTGTGTGAGACCCCTGAGCACTGGTGACCTAAGAGTGATACTGAGATGGTCATTTTGGTCCCTGGAGGCAGTCCCTCCAAGTTTGAGGGGTCAGGTGCTTCTGGATCCTTCAGGCAGAGCTGATGGTCAGCAGGAGAGAATTTCTGCAACTAAATCCTTCTTGAAGAAGTTGAATGTGAAGGGATGATGAGCACAAGTCCTGAACTAGCTAGACCGAACACACAGACCCTGAGAGACCTGTTTGGACAGTACAGAGCCGAGGTGAAGAAGAAATGCCTAGTTACAGTTCTGGTAAATGTTTTAACATTTTAAGTATTAACCTCCAGGGACAGTGTAAAAGGAGTTTGGGGTTACCATTTCCTATTTAAGTCTTTGTCATAGATCAAGTCCATTTTACAGATGAGGCATAGAGGGGTTAAATGACTTGCCCAGTTCATACAGGCACTGTGTCAGAGGTGGGATCTAAAGATGGGTCTTCCTGACCTTAGATCCCCAGAGCATTCCACCTGTTATGCCCTGGTCAGTCCCCAGTTAGAGCCTCGGGTTCAGGTCTGTGCACCACATTTTAGAAGATGAGAAAAAACAGAGGTGGTCATTTGCCCTGAGTGCTTTCTTTTCCATATCAAAGTCACAGCACCATAGATCTGGAGCTCGAGGAGGCCTTATCCAACCCTATCATTTAACAGAGGAAGAAACTGAGGCAGGCAGCAATTAAATGACTTTCTCAGGGATGCATGGCTAATAAGGGTCCGAGGCTGAATTTGAACTCAGGTCTTCCTGACTCCAGGCCCAAAACACTATCTACTGCCCCACCCAGCTGCCTCTTACCCCTTGTCATCAGCCCCAGTGTTCCTCTTTACTACACTCTCTGATGAAGATGAAGGCTGACTATTCTGCCTGTAGCCTCGATCCATCTCTCTTCCAGCTGGCTACCCCTGGAAACTCTAATCTTCACTGTCCCTGCCCACCGGCTCCTTCTCCACCCCCTACAAACATGTTCATGTTACCTCAGGCTTCAAAAACCTTAGCTTGTCCCTCCAGCTCCTGTCTTGTCTCTTTCCCCCTTTCAAAGAGAGATTTTGTTAAAAAGCTGCTTAGATTGGGTGCCCCACCTCCCTTCTCCGTCTCCCCTTTACACCGGGTACCATGGCCTCCAATGTCATCATTCCACAGAGACCGCTTTCTCCAAAGGCCCCGTGATCTCTGCCTGGCCACGTCTAATGGGCTCTTCTCAGGTCTCACGCTTCTCAGGAATGATGCAGCCTCTCTGCAGATCACGCTCTCTGGGCCCTTCCTTCCAGCCAAGTTTTCATGACCCTGTCCCCTCCCGCTTCTCCTCCTACCTACTTGGTGGCACCTTCTTTGTTGGATCATCACTCAGATCACAATTAACAAAACATGTTTCCCAAGGCTCTCAATGATGGGAAATTTTCCCTTCCATCCAGCCTACGTTGACATTTTGCAGCTGCCCCTGTTCTCCGCCTCCCTACTCCTTACTTTGGGGGCCAAGCAGAATGAGCCCAATCTCTCCTTCACATGACAATTTTTCTGGAATACAGCAATCAACTGACAGAATCAGAAGTTGGGCGTCAGGACAGACCTTGGAGGCATGTGGCTGACAGATAACCGAAAGGTATCCCTTCTACAACACGGCAGACAAGGTGTCCTCCAGACTCTTGAAAACCCCCAACAACCCACCACCTCCTAATGCAGTCCTTTCAGCTCTGGGCTAGCTCTTCTTGTTGAGGGGGGACAAGACATCTTGGACCCCCAAACGCCCACAGAAATGGGCTGGAAGGTGGGACCGAGTCAGCTTCTCCAGACAATCTGAGAACTGGACCAAGAGGACATTTACTCCCCAGCTGCCCTGGGCGAGGGAGGCAGCTCCCTGAAGCCCCGCATTCCCAGTGACAATGCCGAGAAGTTGCGAGTTTGGTCATAACGTGTAAAAAGCCCCTGAAAAGCCCCATCATTTAGTCTTGGGTGCCATCGCTCAGCAGAGCTAATAAATCTTGCATGAGCAGAGCGGATTCTAATTTTCTAATATGAAAAGGCATTTGGATTGAGAGAGAGAGGGGAAGATAAAAGTGATTGAATCTCCAATAGCCCAGGTTACTGACAAGAAACATCCTGATGCGGACCCCCAAGAAGAATTGCTGTGGGCCTAGAGCCCCTCCGCCCTCCTTTTTCTGCATGATCCATCTCCGGCTCTTCTATTGACAGGACGTGGCTTTAAACACAGTTACACAAGTTATCATTTCTGCCTTTTGATCAATCTGAATTTTCAGGACAATTACCCTCTTAATCAATGATTGCTATCAGCAGCCCCGGCAGGGACGGATTCCGCAGCGAGGTAATCATGCCGCCAGGCCCGGACGGCGCGTGCATAGGCAATGAGGCTCTGGGAAGGGGCTCCCCTCCTTGCTGCCCCCACATCCTGGGGACCTGCTGCCAGCTGGGCTGGAGAGTGTGAAGGCCACTTCAAGGAGTCCCATGCCCGGCCCAGGGGGAATCTGTCCTGGCCCTGCTACGAGATGTGGAGAGGACAAGATGGCCAGCTAGCTGGGCCCGGCCTTCAGGTTCAGGCAGTTTCTGAGCCGAGCCGAGCAACCCTTCCAGACCCACCTGATTAGGGAGCAGGCCAATTAAGGCTACAGATTTACTACCCACCAGCCTGATGCATCTCCACATTTCTTCCTGCCATCATTCCAAGCTCCTAATGAGACTAATAAAGCCCGTTTCCAATTAGGGGCCCAAACTATTAGGGTGAATAAGTGCAGAGGATGGAGAAATATTGGTTTTGCTAAGCTCTAAAATGTGCTTGGTTTGGAAAATTCTTTTTCTTAAAGGATCCCAGTTTTGGAATGCCACCTCAGGGCCTTGGCATCTCCACTGACGGCCATGCTCAAGACTTTGCAGCACCCATTTCAAACCTAGATGGCCTGGCCGGGCTGGCACATCACCATGGGGCCACATTGGGACCCAGAGACTCCCTTGTCTGCCTCCAGAATTCCAGGCATACCCCATGCAGAAGCAGGTTCAGCCCCCAAAGATGCCTGCCCCCACCACAGGGATCCCACCAAGGATCATCCTTTAGACTTGACCTTTAATCAGCACTAGGGACTGTCCCTACCTCATGTCCAGCCACAGGCAGACTTTGGGCAGGGGGGCAGACGTGTTAGCACCTGCTCTCCTGTACCTTGGAGCTCCCAATCAAGGTCCTCTTCCCACATAAAACTCAGCTGCCACTCATTCTCCACAATATCCTGGCTCCCTCCCCACTGAGGGAGACCTTTTCTGGGGTTATGTTGGCCCAGATAATGTAACAGACAACCCTGATTCTCCCCTGCCCAGAAGGAAGAGGCATTCATTACTTCACGTCCTAGCAGCCCCTAGAGAGAGGGAGGGTTATGTATAGCAGTCCAGCTATAGACACTGAACACAGGATCCCCAACCAGACAGAGACCCTTAAAACAATGGTGCTGAGCCTCTCCTCCTCCATCTCCATCCCCAATCCCCTTTGCAAGCCTTGGCTGGGTCAGGGGTCCCAAGCCCCCAGGTTCTGGAAAAGACCCAACCTCTCTTTTGCAGGCCCAGGAGAGGGCCAGCCTCCTCAGCCTGTACTCTCTGACTCTCTCCCCCTCTAGCCTCCTTCCCCCCTCATCTCCCAAAGGAGCCCCAGGATCCTGCCACCATGAGTCTGTGGTTTGGGTGGAAACTGTCGGAAAGACAAAGCTGAAGCAGCCGGTCAGTGTGAGGCCACTGGCCTAATAGACACAGATTTGGCCTGGAGGGGCCCAGCCCTGGCATTGATTAATCAATGTCTGGACGTGCCCCTGAAACACTCAGCAATCACACCAGATGAACACATTTCTCTTGGGGCCTGTGGCAGCCATGACAAACACAGAGAGCCCACCCAGGCTCTGCAGGGGCCTAGAACTGTCCTGCTGACAGATAGGACAAAAAGAAGAGGCAAGTAGAAGCCCCTCTAGGGCAGGAACCCCAGAATGGCACCCAGAACCTCTGGCCATCAGCAGGCACTCAACAAATGGCTGAACTGAACTGAACTTGACAGGAGGCAGGAGCTGGAGCCTTCTCCAGAGCCCGGGTGCCAGGGCCTTCAGGGAGCTGTGGGTGGGGAAAGGTACCTGATCTGGGCCCAGAAGAAGCAGGCATCTCAGCCCAAGTGACATGACCAGCTTCTTTATTCTAGCCTAGAGTATCCCAGTGGATGCTCCCAGGCTCAGGGATGGTCAAGGTCCTTCATCTTTGGCCAGTGTGACCCTTCCAAGGGGCCCATCCTCCAAACCAGCCCAGCCCAGCCCCATGCTTCCCACAGGGCTCTCAGAGGCCAGGCTTGTCTCCTTCCTTTAGAGCTATAAAAATAAGATAAAATACCAGCCCTCACTATACAGAGGAGGAATTCTTTAGACAGATAATGGGCATTTTATATCCTTTTATGACACTCCCCATCGGCAGCTGGCGTAATTACACTACAATGAAGGCATAATATGCACATTGCATAACGAAGTCACACCAGGCCCCTGACTCCCCCACCTGCACGGGGCTGGTGCCCGCCTGTAGTCATTAGGCAAAGCAAACACCAGCCCCCAGGAGACCTGTGCCAGGCCCCCGGGCTCTGCACACAGCAGACTTTCAATGCATGTTTGTGGGAGAGAAATGGAGGGAGATGCCCCTCAGAAGGAGCTGGGGGCCTGGCACAGAGCTCTGGCCAGCCCTCCACTCAGGGGCCCCCAGGCACATGCCCCAGGAGGTGTGTTCATGTTATCTCCCTCTGACCTCCTGCATGCCAACAGACTCTGGAGGGCTTTGGGCAGAGGCTGGGGGATTACCTGTTGTGGGCATGGTAGAGAAAAAGCCTGGACTGGATGATGGAGTGGTCTCTTTCCCCAAGCACACGTCCTATACCTTCAGGGTCTAAGTACCCTGTAAATTTGGACTCATTATAAAGCCTAAGTAAAGAGTGACAAATTCTAAGATTCTTCTTTTTAAGAGAGAATACATTCACTTCTGGAAAAAAAAACCCATCAGTTCTTATTTCTGCCACATCATACACTCTCGTCTTAACACCTCCGAGTCTGGAGGCAGGCAGACAACCTTATCCAGGCCAGTGCCAACCCATGCTGCCCAACCAAGTTGACCCAGGCACCAGACAGATCAACCAAGCCTTGCCACTAAGTCACTGGTGGTGTGGCCTTGCATGCCTCCTCTGCCCTTTGGACCTCAGCATCTCCACCTGTAATGTAACCAGGTGATTCCTATGATCTCTTGAAGAGAGCAGTGTGGGCCCAGCCGCTGCGTCTGAGGCTGGCAGGGCAGCCCTGTGTGAGCACGAGGGTCCTACCAAGGAGAAGAGGCAAAGCTAAGCCACCTGGCAGCGAGGCAGACATATGCCTAGCCCATCCACCCCCTGCCTGGGTGCCTCTCCAGGGACCAGGCCTGTCAGACACAGAAATGCAAGGGAACAGAAACTCTGGAGCCCCATCAGCCCACTAATGAACAGGGATACTAAGAAGCGGCCCCGTCTCCAGTTAATTTTGCAAGATTCCAATTAGAGTGTGAAGGAGGCAAAGGTTAGCCTTCCCAGGGCCCCCACCTCTAGGCTGCCCCCACACTAATGAAGCCTGATGCCAGCATTCCATGGGCAGCACCCCACACCTCAAGTTGGCATGAAGCCAACATCTGCCTCCCACTCCAGACAGGGCAGGGAGCTCAGATGCTGGGGGATTACCTGTCGTGCACATGGAGGAGAGAAAGCCTGGTTCTCCCAGAAAGGGAGGAAACAAGCATTTATTGAGTACCTACTATGTGCCAGGCACTGTGCTAAACACTTTATAAATATTATCTCATTTAATTCTTGTAACGACCCAGGGGCAGAGGTGCTATTATTATCCCTGTTTTAAAATTGAGGAAACTAAGGCAGATGAGATTAAGTGACTTGCCCAGGGTCACCCAGCTGGGGGGCATCTGAGGTAGGATTTGAAGTCAGGCCTGGGGCTCCATCCATTGTACTATGAGCTGCCTCCCAGGAATAGCTACGGGTGGAGAAGACCACTTGGACCTCCCTCATCCCATGGGCAGGGCCAGGCCAGGGGGAATGATGACCCATTGCTGGAAGGGGTCTGAGGTTAGGCAGAGGCCAAAGAGAAAATGCTGTGGGCCAGGCCAGACTCCTTAGAAGGGAACTGAGCACCAGGAAGCTAGCTGGACAAGGAGGCTGAGATGAGGGATTCGATTCCTGGGCTCTAGGAGTCACGACCCCTGTTCCCCCCAAGAGGCTGGACTTGGTTTCCCACCCTGTAACTCCGAGCCCCTGAAAGAAGGGATTCAGGCCAGGGATGTGTGCAGGGAAGCAGAACAGGGCCAGGGCCCACAGAAGGGACACCAGATGGCCACCCCTTGGCTGTGAGGGCCAGACAGGGCAAAGAAAAGTCCGGGAGCAAGGGCAGGCCCAGCAGAACTGACTCCATCCTGCCTGGGGAGGCTGAGGCAGGGCGATGCAGGAGGGCGGATGAGACCGGAGCGGCTGCTGGCCGCCAAGGGATGAATTAAATTTCTAGGATCCCAGAACTAGACCTCAGTGGTCCCCTGGCCCAGTTTCCCATCCCTCTCCCGCTAAGCGCAGGGCGCACCCGGCCCCTTCTGGATGCTGAGCTGCTCTGGGCTGCCTCCCCACGCTGGCCTGATGTTCGATTAAATTCCAAATGGCCAATTGGGGGGGATGAGGAGGGGGCACCTGAAGCAGGTGCTGAAGGAAGCTAGGGATTCTAAGAGGCAGAGGTGGGGAGGGGGTGGGAAATGCCACCTACTATGTGCCAGGCACCAAGCTAAGCACTGACAAATATCGTCTTATTTGATGCCCACAGCCACCCTGGGAGGTAGGTGCTCTTACTACCCCCATTTTACAGATGAGAAAGCCGAGCCAAAGAGAGGGGAAGTCACTCGCCCAGGTCACACGGCTAGGAAGTGTCTGGGGCTGCATTTGAACATGGTGTTTCGGGACTCTGGGCTGGACACCGCGCACCGCGGCACCCCCTGGTGGCTCTCAGGTATACAAAGGCACTTTGGGGCGAAGGGGTTGGGGGTCACCCAGGAGACAAGAGACTGGGCTTAATGAGTGGAGAGCAACAAGAACAGATGGACGGTACAGTGAGTGAGAGAGTCATGGGACATGGGTCCGGATGGCCAAGGGCTTGAGGCACCAAAGAAGGAATTCTTATTTTGGTCTTCGAGGCTTCTTGGAGAGGGGTGATGCTGTCAGACCTGAATGTCAAGAAGGCTGACCTGGTGGATGAGCAGAGGGCAGCTGACCCCCAGCAGCCACTGCGAGACTTGGGGGTGACGTTATGGGGGTTGAGATGGATGTGAGATGTCTCAAAGGTACAAGCAACAGGACGTGGGAACCACCTGGACAATGGGGGATGAGAGTGAGGAAGCAAAGACCACACGCCAAGGTCGTTAGCCAGGGTGATGGGTGGGTGTCATCCTTCTTCCTCGTGACACCGGCCTCCTGGCTGTGCCTCTGCCCGGGCCGCACCTCCCCCTCCCCGGCCGGTAATGCTTTCTCCTCCTCTCCATCTCCTGGCTCCCCCGGAGCCTCAGCCAACATCCCACGCCCTCCCAGCAGCCTTTTCCAGTCCTCCCTGGTCTTAGCGCCTTCCCTCAGAGATTCCCCATCTTTTATCCTGGGTAGAGTGTGCAGGCTGTCTCCCCCATTAGACTGGCAAGGACTGTGTAGTTTAGCCCAGGGCTGGGCACACAGCAAACACTTAATAAATGCTTCTCAATTTGACTTAACTGCCCTTGAAATACCTGAAGGCCATGATCGCCCAGCCCGGGTTGTCCAAGGAGAGGCAGGTACTAAAATGGAAAGGCCATTGGCCATTGAGTTCAAGGCCTGGCCCTGGCATTTATAAGTTATTGGAAGCTGGGGGGAGTCAGCACAGCATCATCCAGGTCCAGCGTCCAGCGTCATCATCTGTAAATTGGTACTTGTTCCACAGAATGCTGGAGGAAAGTGAGTCCTGACTGCACAGATGAGGGAGGCAGCCAAGAGGAGGAGCCTGGCCAGGAAACCAGAGACTGGAAGCAGCTGAGGCCTTCAGCCTCCCTTCCTGGCCTCTGGGTGCCAGGGCAGTCCCTGTGCAGCTTCAGGCCCATGGGGTGAGTCCTCCTTCTCTTTTCTACCTCCTCCCTTTCAAGGCTGCAGAGGTGTTGGGGGTCAGGGAACACGGCAATTCACATTCACCAATCATCTTCTGGATGCACAGGGAGGCCCAGCCTTGCCTGTTTCCCTATCAGACTTAAGGTCCTGGCCAGCAGCAAGGGGAGGGGCAGTGATAAAAAAAAAAGTTTGTCCCCCACCCCCACCTCAAAGCCCCAGTCAGAAGGAGGCCATCATGCCCAGACCACAGGCTGCCAGCACCTGGCTTCTGGAGGGTGGGGGACTCTGGACCTGGCTTAGCTGCCATTGAAAGGGCCCAAATAGCTCCTCTTTCAGGGAAGAATCAAGGGATCTGGGGTGCCTGGGGGAGAGCTGACCTCGGGGGCTGGGGGTAGTGTTGGGGAATAGGGCTGAACCCATACCTCTGGGTGCTTAGGCAGCCCAGGAGAGCCTACCAAGCCAAAGGTCTCCAATAGAGTGCCACAGGGCTCCACTTTTGGCATGGTGCTCCCTAGAATCCTGATCAGGGGCCTGGAAGAGTGAGTGTTCTGAAGACAGGAAGACCTAAGTTCAAATCCAGCCTCAGATACGTAGTAGTTGTGTGTGACCCTGGGCAAAACACTTAACCCTGTTTGCCTCAGTTTCCTCATCTGTAAAACAAGCTGGAGAAGGAAATGGCAAACCACTGTTGTATATTTGCCAAGAGGATCCCAAATGGGGCCACACAGAGTCCACGGCCACGGCTGAAACAACTGAACAAGGAAGGAGTGAGAGTGCATGGGTTTGTCACAAGCTCTGTCTGTGACTGTGCAGCCCTTCATCTCTCTGGGCCATTTATAAAATGAGATGACCCCGGGATCCCCTCCAGAGACAAATGGCCATAAATGGGAAGATCCTGGGCTTTGGGGAGGCTGCTCTCAGACCAGGGAGGCGGTGGCACGTTTGTCCTCACAGGAGGGTCATACATTGGAGTGAATCCAGAGAAGGGAGCTAGGAACTGTGCAGGGCAAGGAGAGCCAAAGTCCATAGAAGATGTAAGGGGCACAAGCCTACTGAAGAGCATTCAAGGGAGGTCACGGCAAAGAGGCACTTGTTTCATTCTGGTCTTCCCTGCATGGAGCATCCTTCCCTAGGGGTCACCCAACCTCTACTGGACCCTTCTGGGGACCCCTCACAGGCTCCTACATCTAGATCTGGAAGGGAACAAGGGACTCCAAAGGCCATTCAGTTTAGTAAACTGAGGCTGGGAGAGGTTAAATGATTGGCCCAGGGTCACACAACTACTACATTTCGGAAGTGAGACTGGACCTCAGGCCATCCTGATTCCAAGCCAACCTTCTACAGGCCACTGCTTCTGAGGGAGGCCAGCCCACTGAAGGTCAACTCGAGAGACCTTCACAAAGTCCTTATGTTGAATAGTCTGACCTCCCCAGCCCCTCTTAATTCTAGTGCCTTTTCTTGTAATTATTTCCTATTTAGCCTGTATATAGCTTGTCTGCATATATCTCTACATGAATTTATTTTCTCCTCCATCAGAATGTGAACTCATTCCAGGGATCACTTCAGTTTGGCTGGATCATGGAGGGTAGGAAGGAGCATAAGATCCAATGAGACTGGAAAGTTAGGCTGGGGCTGGAGTGTGGAGAGTTGTCTTCCATTCTAGAGGCAAGAGGGAGCAACTGATGTTGACTGAGCAGGCGAATGACAAGGTTGGGTTGTATGATGTTTGTCCATTGAGCAATTAAATGATAAGTGATTCTGAGAGAAGCCCAGAGATCCTCGGAGTGCTGTATGATTTCCCAAAGGCCACCCGGCCCGCTCTCTTCCTCCTGTCCAACCCTGGGCTGCCCATCCAGCTTGGACAAGAGGTATTCTTCCTCTCCCTGGCTATTCCCGTGTGCATGGCTAGGTCAAACACCTTTGAGTGACCCCAGACCATTTCCAGGAGGTTCTCTGCAAGCCCAACGCTGTCTCACACTGAGCTGAGTCTCAACAGCTCAATTACCGTTTATTGGTGGTGTTTGGGCAGCCTTGTCCTCTTCTCCAATCTACTCTTCCACGCCCCTCCCCCATTCTGACCCCAAGCTCAGCCCTTTCCCCCACTATACCATCATGGCCCACCAACTGGGATTATCCTGAAGAGGGAAACAGGCAGAGAGAGAGGAATTCCCAACCTTCCTCGGAGCTTCCTAAACACAGCACAGTCCTAACTCCTACCCAAGGCCTCTCCCCATCCACCCAGCAATTAGGGCCCACTCTTTCCTTCAATTTGTACATGTTTGTATATGCTTTCTATTGACTTTCTGGCTACAAAAGTTGTGTCCTCCCAGTAGAATGTTAGACCATTGAGGGCAGGGAGTATTGGCTTTTGGCTCTGAATCCATAGCACTTAGTGTTTGCTGAAATGAATTAAATTTGCACAATCTATACTCCAGGACAACTGGCTCACTTGCTGCTGGTACCCAGACGGAGTATTCCATCTCCTACCTCCCTGACTTTGCATGGGCTGTCCCCTACGTCCCCTAATACAACCTCCTTCCCTTTTCTCTTCTCAGAGGTTGTCAAGCAGGCTGGAGTATCAGAGGAGGGTTCAGCATGTTATTGTAGAGATTTTCTTTTGTTTGAGGGTTAGACCAGACAGCTGCTGTCCTCGAACTTCTTCTGCCTCTTACAATCCCAAGCTTCATTCAAGGATCAGCTCCCACACCACATCCTATGAGGCCATCCTATTCCCCCTTGCTGTTCATGATGTCCTTCCTCAAATGACCATTTGTCTGTTAACATGTAACCTACCACAGAAGAAGGTAAGCTCCCTGAGGAAAGAGACTATTTGCTGTTTTACTTTTGTCCTCAGTACCTCACAAAGTACATGGCACACAGTAGGTGCTTAATAAAGCCATGTTAGACTGGTTTTTGCCACCATGCATCAGCACTATGGCAGTAGAAGGGGGCTTCATAGGACTGAGCTATTATGGCTAAAGACTTCATCAGCCTCTCCAGAGGAAGAAAGATTGGTGTTCAGACAGCATTTACAGGCTCTTTGTAAGGGTGTCCTTGTACCCTTTTCAGCATGACAGAACGTGGCAGGGCTTGCACCATGCTGGCATAGCCTTGGAAAACCCCAAGTCACCTCCATGCTAGGGTAAAAACATTGAGTGTAGGAATGTGAGGATAAAGTAAAATATAATTCCTGCTCTTAAGGAATTTATGATCTAGTGGGGGTGGGAGAGGCAGTAAAGAAATGTGTATCCAAACAGCTCTAATATAAATTAGTATGTAGCCCCACTCTCCAGACTCTCACTTGAATTGATAGGTTGGTTCCCTGAAGGACAGTTGGATTTCTTCTCCCCTCAGGGTTCAAGGGGTCCTCTAAGAGGGTAAAATTTCAACTTCTGTTGATCCTGAGCCCCCACTGGTAGGTTCCCCATTAATTATCAGCCAGAATTAATGAGCTTTAAGAAAAGATATTTACTAGGCAGATATAGCAAAGGCAGCTGATACAGAAACAATCCCCAAATTACGGGCCTACTCACTGCACACACAAGATCCATCAGGGAAACTGAGATCTAAAGGATATATGCGGTCAAAGTGAAAACTCACAGATTCTGGTCACTGGAAGTCATTTTCTCCTGCCATGAAGGCCTCATGTAGCTACCTTTAGGTGGAGCACTTCCCTGGGCTCTGAGGATTAATGAACTTGTGGGACCCTGAAGCCACCTTTTCTTGATGTGTCTAGATTGTCTCTTAGGCTCATCTACTTCTGGCTCCAGTGGCTACTACTCACTTCAGATATCATGATTTTTCAAAGTTCACAAGGTCATCAGCTGGTTAATGGAGGAGAGAGAGAAGAACTTGATTCTCTCTCAGCAAGGACAATTTCTTCTTAGGAGTTCTTTACCACTGGATTCAACCATTGCCACTCAATTCACGATTCCAAATTGGCTTACGGTGTTGTGCATAAGCCTAGAGGTAAGTCTGATTTTTTTTGTCAGTCACAAATTATTTCTTCTTGGTATATCTTGATCCAATGTTTCCAATTAGTTCACTCCTCCTAAAATAATTTAGGACTTCTAGAACCTAGTTTGCACTTTTGAATGACTGATTCTTCACACTAATTGGGGTAGGGGTAGTACAGAGACATTGTCCAGGGTGGATAAAATGGTTACTACTATGGAGGGAAGGCAGACTACTCAACTATCATTTTTTTTTCCCGTTCTACAACTCCAGTTTTGGAACCATGAAGCCAGATCAAATCAACTTTGTCATTGTTCATGGAAAGGCATGTCAAACTATTCCCCTGTGGTCGCACTCACCATCCACTCCCCTATGTGTATTGTCTGCCCCATTAGAATGTATACTCCTTGAGGGTAGGGGATACCTATCCTTTTGTTTTTGGAAACCTCGTGCTTAGACAGCATTTGGCATGTGGGAAACACTTACATTTTTTTTCTGTTGTTCATTCATTTTTTTGGACTGGAAAAAAAAAAACCAGAACAAAATGACTACATATACAACCTAATGAGCTGGAAGTGTTTCCCAGACATATGGAAGCCTATTTTGACAATGTGTAGGGTGAACTTCAGATTCTAATACAAGGAGGCAAATGTGGTACCATAGCTATCTCTAAGCCCTGGTGAGAAAGAGTGGCAGAGAAGTAAAGTCTATTAAGAAGACACAATAATATAAAGAAATCCAGGAAGCGGGGGGTGGGGGGAAAGCATGGTAGGAGAACTTTAGGTGACAAGCAATCTCGTTAGTGGGGTCTGCAATAGACTGCCCAGGCAGAAAAGGAGGCAGATGAAAAGTTCAGGAAACAGATCACAAGCCTGGCATGACACAATAGCTATGTGTGTGTGGGGGGGGGGCGGGGAGAGAGAAAGAGAGAGAGAGAGAGACAGAGAGAGAGAGAGAGGGGAAAGAGACAGAGGGGAGGGAGAGGGGGGAGAGAGAGAAAGAGGGAGAGACGGAGCGAGGAGAGGGAGAGACGGAGAGAGGAGAGGGATTCCATTATCAAACATCTTAATTCCAACCCCTCTTAATTCTAGTACCTTCCTTCTTTTAATTATTTTCTATTTATCCCATCAGCAAGCTCGTCCATATTTGTTTTCTTGTTATCTCCCACATTAGATGGTCAGCTCCTTGAGGGCAGGAAAATATTCCGCCTTCCTGTATCACCAGCAATTAGCACAGTGCCTGGCACATAGTAGGTGCTTAACAAATGTTACATCTGTTAGAGCTCTCTGCCCAAAATAGCATAGCTAACAACTAATTTGCCTTAATAGTGATTTCACCCTTCAGAAGGCAGAGGAATCAATCCTCACCAAGCATTTATTAAGTACCTGATGGTAAGCACTAAGTTAAGCATATGGGAAATTCTATTCTGGAAATGTAAGCGTTTCAAGGGCAGGGACTGTGTTGTTGCCTTTCTTCATATCCCAGCGCTTAGTACAATATAGACGCTTCATAAATGCTGGTTGTCTGACACTGCCCCCCCCCATCCCAAACATTCAGGATCTGAACCTCACACACAAGGAGGGATGGTTTCTGAGGTGGAAATTACGGGAATCTTTGGGGGAAGGATCCCCTCCGTGTTAGAGCTGGTGATAAAGGACAGGATGCTGGGGAGAATGTGACACGTACGCTAGACTGGGGGAGAAGAAATGGCAAAGGATTCCGAGGAAAAGTAAGCAGGATGCCTTGGAAAGTCAGTCCAGGCTGAACGGAACATCCTAAGGATGAAATTCTGAAGACATAAAGAGGAGTCATCCTGACAAGAAGGGAAGAGTGGGAGGCTGAAAGTGAGGCCCAGGGCACTCGTTCCATCCGGGAGATGGGATCAGGACAAGGTAACAGAACGAGGACAACAGCCAAGCATGGGCTTGTCAGGAGGTCGGGGGTTGAAGCTCTCTCTGACTGAGCCCAGGCTGGTGGGGCCTTATCTAAGGACCACAAAAAGAGCTTATGGTTTGGCGTTACTGGGGAAAAAAAAAGGCCGACAGAAGGACTGGTCCCCAGCTTGGCCTGGTCCCTTCCCTTACAGCCGGAGCGGGGCTGGCTGTGTTTATCACACTGGACAAACGTTCACAGGACCCTGGACTTTGCCCTGAAAAGAGGACTCAGAGACCACGGACCCCTCCTACAGGATCCCCAGTGGGGGGATATCCAGCCTCTGGCTGGAGACCTCCAATGAGGGGAAGCTCACTGCCTCCCCAGGCACCCATCCCACACTGGGACAGTTCTCGGTGCTGGAAAGCTCTTCCCGCACCAGCCGCCAATCTGGATGAAGATCCAGAAAAGGATACTAGAAGAAGTGGTCAGAGAGGCAGGAGGAGAACCCTGAGGCATGCTAATGTCACAGAAACTCAGAAAGAAGAGGGTGAGACAGCCTCCACGGCTACAGACAGGGTGAGAAGGAGGAGGCCTGGGAAAAGGCCATTGGCCTGGCAAGTGAAGGGATCCTTTGTAACTTTGAAGAGAGTGGTTTTGGTGGAATGATGAGGCCAGAAGCCAGATGGCAGAAGGGACAGCAAAGGAAGTGGGGATGCTTCTCCCCCACACCAAGCCTTCTCTTTTCTACTGTAAACATGCCCAGCTCCCCGGGTCGATTCTCACCCAGCAGGATTCTGAAGTCCTCCTAAGATGCGCTCCAGCTTCTCAGGCCAGACGTGGCCCGGGCAAGGGCTGAGGAGGGTGGGGCACCCTGCCCCCTTGGGCTCTGGTCTCTATTAATGGAGTCCAAGATTGCATCAGCTTCCTTGGACGCCACAGGAGGCTGCTGCCTAAGAGCAAACCCTGGGCTCCCCTGAAATCTCCCTAGATCATTTTAACCCTCCTCCTATGCGCCCCTCATCTAGCACTTGGCCTAGGATCTAGAATGCTGAACTTGGAGTGAGGAGGTGCTGGGTTCAAATGCTGTCTCAGACAGCAAACTGTATGACCCTGGGCAAGTCATAAGCCCTGTGAGCCTCAGCGTCCTCATCTGTAAGTGGTGATACTAACACCCACCTCACAGTCTTGTTTAATGTATGTGAAGTGCTTCACAAACCTTACAATGCTATACACAAAGGCGAGCTATGGTTATTATCACTGCTTGTAGGCAGAGTTGATCTTTTGGACCCAAGCGCAAGACTTTACCTCTGTTCCTACTGAATCCCATCTCACTAGACTCGGCCAAACATTCTAGGCTGCTATGGCTGAACTCAAGGTACCAGGAGGCCTCTTCTTGACCTGAGAGGCTGGAATCTCTGTCCTGGGCACAAGGACCAGACTGGTTCAGTGGCAGGGCTGGGACTCTGGGTGGCACTCTCACCTTCCCAAATGGAGGTACCTGAAGCATATCTGAGAAGGACATTGGGAAAGTGGCCATATACCAGGCCAGCCCTCAGCTTACCCTGGGCTCAGACTGCTACGTTCACCAATAATTCTGCTCCCTGAAGTCCGTTTGTTCCTTTAAGAGCAAAGCCCTTTAGGACAATCCAGCCTGTGTGTTCAGAGGCCCTCACTCCAGGTAAGCAAGGCCCAGGGATGGAAGATACCAGGGGAAGAAGGGCTAGCCGGGGAAGAAGGGCTAGCCAGGGAAGATGGCAGCCAGAGTGGAAAAGGGCTTGAGGTGGATTCTGCCTGGTCCCTGAGGGGCTGAAGGCCTATGCCACCCCAACAGAGGAGCTACCGTGGGGCCCTGGGTCAGTCCTCCACAGAGCATTTATGGGAGGCCAGAAGGGTTGGGCTGGGGCAAGGTGGGTACAACCACAATGAAATGGTGCAGTGACAAGTCTCTACCAGTGGAAAACAGTGCACCCAGTATCTCCTAAGATCTGGACACGCATCAGGGACCCCTGGGAACCTCCTGCCCTCAGGTTCATGGAGGCTAGGAGTTGGAAGGGCCCTCAGATACATGGAATCCAACCCAGAGCCAAGAGAATGGGCTCTCCGACAGCCCCAGTGAGCCATCGTCCCAGGTCTGCTCCCAGGCCTCTGGTGCGGGCTGCTCCTTCTACTCTGGGAAAGTTTGGATCATCAGGCAGCTGGCATCTCTGTCCTCTGGGACGAAGCAGCACCAGGCTCATGGCTCTTCCATGTCAATAATCACTACAATTTCTCTTCTCCAGCCTGAATGGCCTCCCAGGGCAGGATCGTTAGGCCCTTTCCCAGTCTGATGCTCTCTGGCTCCCAACAGGTCACCAGCCCCTTCATCCTAGATTGTATCACGACCCCAGCAAAAAACCTTTGGAGGCTCCCTATCATCTCTAGAATAAAATACAACCGCTGAGCCGGGCATTTAAAGTCATTCATGATCTAGTTGACCTTTCCAGACTTATTTCATGAGACTTCTCCTCCAGGCACTCAATGTTTCAGCTAAACTCGAACTAGGCCTCCTATCTCCCACCTCTGTGCTTTTGAACAAACTGTTCCCTGTACCCTGAATGCCCTCCCTCCTCACCCCTGTCCCTTAGAATCCTTCCCTTTCCACCAGGCTCAGCTCGGATGACCTGCCCTCGCCTCAGAGGACTCTCCTGTGGTGGCTGTCAGGCTGTGCAGTGGGCACTCTGATGGCACAGACAGGGCAAGGCAGGCAATGACTTTAGTACTCACCCTTATGCCCCTCCTATTGGGGTACGGCCCCTTCCTTCCTCTCGCCTCTTCCTGCTGCCTGTGATCCAGGGGCTCCTCTTCTGGCCCTGACAGTAAGGTATTTCTGTCCCACAGATTATAACTCACTCTGGGCTATTATTCAACTCCCCAGCCCTGGCCCTGCTGCATTCAGTCCAAACATAATATCCTTCATGCATATATTATCTGTCTCCCTATTATCTGGAATCATTTCGGAATTAAATTTCAGCCCTGCAATATTGGCTCCAAGAGCGGCTCGCTTTATGGGCTAGTCAAAGGTTAGAATACCAATCAAAATAACACTGCCGATGCAGCGAGACATTTTAATATTCCAAAACCCGGTAATTGTAAAAGGACATAATATTTTTTCCCTGATTACCCCAAAGGCAACACATGTTAACAAGGCGAGGGAAGGAGTGAAGAGATTGCAGAGTTCAGACAGCTGTTGGACGACGACATATTTAAAGGAGAAGAAGCGAGAAGGCTCCTGGCCAGGACAAGCTGGTGGGCCCCAGCTCTGCTCTGCTCTGCCGAGACAAAGCCTGCAGACTCTGCCCGGGCTGCCCGTGCAGCGGGAAAGCCAGACCTCAACGCCTCTCCCCTGGGCACAAGCCTGACCCACAACAGCTGCTCCACAAGGGGAACGGAAGGCCTCATCCGCCCCTTGCTCCTGGGGACGCCTCCTCCTTGGCTGGCTATCAGCACTGAGAGTGGGCCATCCCAAGCAGGCACTGAGGCCCAAAGGTCTCTGGGGCCAAGGAGAGGGAGATAAAGCCCTAACACCTTGTGGAGCAGCGCACAGGGCTTGGGTGGGGAATCAGAAGGTCTGGGTTCTGATTTCACCTACGCCGGGGGGCACCTGTATGTCCTCTTGGGTAAGACCAATCAGCTGGGCTAGGTGTCCACTGGGGTCCCCTAGGATGCTAAGACTTAGAAGCCCAGCTTCCCCTTTTCCGCAGTCCCCTCTTTTCACTCAGGTTCAAAACCCCCAAGCCTGCTGGAATTTACTCTACAGTGGGGTGCTTCCCTGGAAGGGTAGGGGGGGACACGACTCCCAGAGGAAGTCTTCTGACCTGAGCAGGGGGAATCACCTGGACCAAGTAAGGAGACTCCTAGGTCTCTACCCTCTATGGTTTGGGACCTTCCTGTGACACATTATTTGTTACAAAAGGGCATCAGCTGCTCACATTTCTGGGCCACCAGGTGGCGCCCTGGGCAGACCACTAGCCTCAGCCTCAGCAAGCCCTGAGTTTGAATTCTGCTATAGACATTTGCTGGGCCGGAGGACATGAGGCAAGCCTGTTCCCTCCCCGCTCTCAGTCACAGGAGCAGTACCCAGGGCGGCTGGGAGGGTGTAACCGGATACAGTCTGGGGAGGGCTGGGCCAACCCAAAGGAGAACTGCGTGAGCTGGCTATCTCTTGTTCTTGAGACTGGAGAAGCAAGGTCAGTCAGTAACCTGGGCAGGATCCGAACCCACGACTCCTGACTCTCCCAGAACAACGGGCAGTGTAGGCCTCGGCTGCTTCCTGCCAGGACTACTTGGACATCACAACAGGCTACTGGGGTGCCAGAAGCAGCACCCAATCTTCTCCAGAAAAGCCTGCTACCACTGTGGCATTGGCCCAACCCAGACTGGCGCTGGAGGGCACGGAGGGCAGGGCGTGCATCACGTCACAGTGACAGTTCATCTGGGATTCACGACCGCTCAGTGGCGTTACAGATGTCAGCAGGCACAGGGTGGGGAACGAAGGATCAGATGTGAGACGACTTCATCCTTCGTGCCGTGTGAGCTCAGGGGCTGCCAGGGCCCCTGCCGCTCTCTGCGGTCTGTCTGCCCTTTGTTAAGCGCCTAAACACCCTTCCCTCCTCTCTCTTGCCAAGGCTCCCCCTGGGAAATCTGGGCCAGCGGCCCACCTCAGACCTAGGCCCAGCCCAGTCCTGCTAAGGTCCCCGTGCCCACAGCTGCTCTTTGCCCCCAGAGCCTGTGGCTCCCATCATGTTAACCCCCCAAATCCCAGGCTGGCAGATTCCACCCCCATGCCTTCTTAGGTACCTGCCTAGACTCACACAGACAATCCATCCTTCCCACTCCTGGCAACCATGTCAAGCTGCCCATGGCACCTCCCATAGCAAGGAGGCAGAACTGTGATAAGGAGAAGCCTCCGGTTTGGGGCGGGGGCAAGAGAAGAGTTCTGCCCCTGGGGTCACAGGGGTTCTCCAGAAAGTCTCAGGGACAGACTCATAGAAAGTGATTCCCCTGAGCCTCTGCAGCCTGGACTGATGGCAAGAGATGAGGCTGCCACTGTACGCACCGCCTCTGCCCTGCCCAAGAATCCTGCCTTCCTACCAGGTGCCCACTGGCACTCACTGCCCTGATGTCCATCCACCTGAAAGCGGAATGAACTTTACAGGGCCATTATTCACGGTCGACGCGGCTGAGTGCCTGCTAGGCCTCCGGGGCCGCCCATCTATCGAGGCCCCAGATTGACTCTGACAGCCCAGGATGCCGAGGCCCTCCCTCACAGAAACAATGGGCCAGGAGTCCCACTTGCCTCCATCTGAGAGAGCATCTTGGAGGAAACTCCAGCCACCTCCCAGCCCCCACAAAAGCACGTGAACCTCCTTCCCAAAGCAAAGTGTCAGTGTTCTAAACATAAATCTGACCTGGCTCACTCTTGCTCGGGAAGCTCTAAATGGCTCCCTAGTGCCTCAACATCAGAAACCCTTCCTAGGCCACCCCCAGGCTCCCCTCCCAGGCTCCTCGGCCACATTCCCCAGCCCAGCCCACTGGCCTCACTGTTCCCCACACACGGCTCCGTTTCCCCTCTCTGTGTCTACGCTGGCCGTCCAACTCCCTCCACCTTGGCCTCTTGGGATCCCTGGTTCCTTTCAGGTCTCAGCTCAGGCGCCACCTTTTCTCAGAGGTGTGTCCCGACACCCCCACCCCCTCCGCCCCAGTTTCCATATTTGATGGTGCATGTGCCTCTCCCAAGAGAACAGCAGACCCAGGCTCTTGTGGGTCTCCGTATCTCCAGCTTACTGATCACTCAACTCAAAGACTGCAAGGATCTGACCTTATGCTCAAAGCATGTGTGTATATGTGTGTGTATGTGTGCGTGTGCGTGTGTGTGCGCGCGCGCGCGCACATGCACACAGAGGCACCTCACTCCACCCCACCCCCACCCCGCCTCAGCCAGCTCCACAGCCCCCAGGACCCAGAGCTGCTCTGCCCACCCACCACGTCCACACTGACCCCTCTTCCCTGACCTTGCTTGACGCTGCTCTCTGAACTCCTTATTCCCTCCCCAGCCCTGCTGCCGTTCAGGCCTCAGCCAGCACAGCCGTGGCATCTGTCCAAAGCACCCAGCCCATTAGTATACAGGAAAGTCAACTGTGCTCCCATCACCTCTCCCGACGGACCAGACTGTGTTATATCTGACTGGTAGCTGTGGGCACAGAAAGGCCTATTTCTTGACTGTCTCTTGCAGGCCCTGCTGTCTCATCCCTCAAGCCCCGGACCTGCCTTTGGGACTCTGGGCTCTGACAGGGCATTTGATCTCATCTCAGCCAGAAGCCAAATTCCAGGCCGCTCCCCACCATCTCTCAGCCCTTCCCCAACTCCCCTCTGTGTGTGAGCTCCCCCAGCCTAACTCCCAAAGGGCAGGGAAAGGGGAAGGAAGGGGAGGGCTATCCCTAGTGCTCAGCACAATCCATCTATCTGTCCATCCATCTATCAAGAGAACAGAGCCTGGAGTCAGGAAGATCTGAGGACAAATCCAGCCTCCAACACTCACTTACCTTCTGCCTACCTCAGTGTTCTCAATGATAAAATGAGGATGATAGCAGCCCCTCCCTCCCAAATAGCATCTGTACACTTCTTGGCAAACCCAGGAGCCCTTTAGACCTGTGGGCACTATTCTCCATCTCGCCTTGGAGCTGGAGCCAAAGGGCCTGGATTCAGATGCCAGCTCTGCCACTTGCCCTGTGTAACTCTGGGCAAGGCCTTACCCCGTGGTGAGTGTCAGTTCCCTTCTGTGACCCAGACCGCAGGCTCTGTCTGCACACCCCAGACTCACTCACCCAAGCCCTCCCGGCTCTGCAGAGCCCCTTTCTGTCCATGCTGAGTTTGGCTCTGAGCGGCATGGCCTGAGATGTCTCCTGCCCACATGGACTGGGACCTCACAGAGAACAGGACTGAGCAGAAACAGATGCCACCTAGAGAGGCCAGAAACTAAAGGACCGTGTGTGCTCTGGTTGCAGGATAAGGGAGAGCCATGCCAGCCTGCGTGCCCGAGATGACCAGGCCATCTTGCTGTGGGACTACCTGGGCCTCCTGGCACCAGGGGTACGGAGAGCTCCTACCTGTCCTCACCTCTTCTACAACAGGGACCCTGACAAGTCAAGCCCAATGTGAACAGACACATTTGGGCAAGGGAATAGGGTAATGGTGGCAGTGCCCAGGGTGAGGCAGGAAGAATCCAAGAGTCTGGCTCCCTGCCAGAGACTACCAACTCAGAACCCTCCAGCAACTTCACCAAAACCTTTTCACGTGCTCAGCCCATGGCAAGGGTGGACCTGAAACCCGTCAGAAGGAAGCACAGTTTTTAAGCCTCCAGTGCCCAGAGGTTTGGCGTATGAACTCCTGAGGAGCACCCCCTCCCCAAACAGAGCCTGCTTCGGCCAGCCCAGGTCTCTCAGGTCCCACAGAGGCAGCCCCTGCCAGCTCAGCTCCACTCCACTCCCCACACCCAGAAAGCATTCAGGTGACCAACCAAAGCAGGGGAGGAGGAGGAGGCAGAGAGAGCAAGAAAAGGAAAAAAAGCCAGGGAAGGGGAAGGGGAAAGGGAACAGAACCCATGCCCACCACTGGGCCAAGGGCCCCAGGCATACACAAGGAAACACTGGTACCTTTTTCAGGTTAATCCACTGCTTGAAGTAATCAGCCACTGGCAACCCCAGGTACTGGCACTGCCCAGGCAGCCTGAAAGAGAGCAGAGAGGACAGGTGAGGGGGCCTTCTTTCAAGGCAGCAGTAAGGAAGCTGGATACTGAGAGAGCTGACTCTGGAAGCCCTACTGGGAGGCGGCCTGGTTCCTGAGTGAGCAGAGGGACGTTCGTGTTGGGCTCAAGATGGCGAGGTTCCAAGGATGGCCTTGAGATGAGTCCCACTGGGAAAGTCCAGCCAGCCGGTGGAGTTGGATCAGGCTGGGGAGAAGGCAGAAAGCCAATGCCTCGAAAGGGGGAGGAGATGGTGGCACTGTCCTCTACCACTACCCTCGGGGTCCATTCACTCAAGCTTCAGCCTCTACCCTCCAAGGCCCCATGGAAACAGATGCCCCTTTCCTTTAGGGACAGCAGTGAGAATGCCCACATGGGGAGAAGAGTATACGCATCTACCACCACACAGTCAACAAGCCATCACCCTCTTGGAGGGGGCCTCCTCTTATAGACCATCAATGACGGGGAGCCCATGCCTCCTGGGGCACCCCCTTCCACTTTGGGCCAATTCTCACTGTTAGTTCTAGATAACCAAACTCAAACTGGTTCTCTGCCACGCCCCACCTCCTCCAACATACAGCCAGCCATGCCTTCAGGTCAGGTGTAGTCTACAAAACCTACAAAGCCACCTAGGGTTTTATCAAGATAAGAATGTTGTCAAACAGCACAGGGTTGGGATCACAGCTGCCTGGGGCGCTCTACTGAAGATTCTCTGCCAAAATGACAGGATGACTCAAGTCAGCCATTCACCTGGTGCTGAAACCATGTAATCAAACTATTGTCTGGCTAATCTCTGTGCATTAAATACTTTGGTAAGGTCTATTCTAGTTGCACTATATCCTACAGCACTGCCCTGGCCAGAAAAGGAAGTGAGGGTCAGGTTGGCAGGACCCGTCCCTGATGAAGCTGGGCTGCTGCCCTTTCTAGACGTCCACCAGGAATCCTGGTCGAGCTCCCTGGCCTAGAGCCTGCAGACTTGGTCCAAGTCCCTCTCTGTGAACCTCAGGCCTTCATTGGCCCTCCTCTGGTCCTGCAGTCTCCCCTCCTCCTGACCTCTGCCATGTTTAAGATGGCCCTCCCCAAGATAGCCAGTTCTTTCAAAACAAAGGGCTTGGATCCAGGTAACCTGACCTTTCCCATGAGCCGTTGGATTCTGTCCTTCCCCATTCAAAGGTCTCTCACCCAGAGTGAGACTAAAGCAGTTCTTCCTTTTCTGTGCCCAGCTGTCATCCTCCCAGCCTCCCTCAACATTGGTCCCCTTCCTTTCCAATTTAAATCCCTTTCCTCTCCTCTCTTCTCCCTCTCCTTTACCCCTCCCCACCTCACAGAGTCCTTATCTTCCTGAATTATAGGCAACATTTCTGCAGAGCTTTAAGATCTGCAGCCTCTTACAGACATCATCTCCTTGGGGCTTCCCAAAGACCCCACGAGGGATGTAGCCTCATCTTTATGATCGTTCCCATTCTAGAGATGAAGACACTGAGGCTCAGAGACAGCCCAGTGCCCACTGGGACCCTCAGCTGCCCCCCCAGGTTGAGATGCCACTTGCTTGAGGACACTTTCCTTGATCCCATGAACACTCCGCCTCTTCAGAAGTACCAACGTTTAACCATCTGTGACATGCCCATAACATCCAACAGAGCAGCTGTCCCCGGAGGGCAGGGGCCTTTTTGTTTCTCGACCTGTATCTCCAGCACACAGTAGGCTTGCTGCCTGGGCTGAGATGATGGAAACAGGCCACAGGCAGAAGAAGAAGAGAGGTACCCAAGTCCCAGGGGCAGAAAGGAGCTGAGTTTGAGTCCTGCCTAAGGGCTGGGTGACCCTGGACAAGCCACTTCTCTTTTCAGTGAGCGCCCTAGGAAACTGTCTAAGACAGGCCTGCACAACCTTCAGTCTGCCAAAGGATTTCGAGCGGCCTGACACAAATGTAGAGGACATTTTCCTTTGGCTGGTTGCGCAGGACTGCTGTAAAGCAACATGCCATGCCATGACAAAGGTAGCTTCCTCCGCTGGGAGGCCCCTCTATCCATGAGACTCCGGGGCCACCCTGCCCCCTCCTTTGCCAAGGGGCAGGACAGAAAACAAAGGCCCCATGAACAGTAAACTTAGCAAGACCGAAGAGGAGGCAGGAGGGGAGCAGGAGCCCCACCCTAGAGAGGATGCTCATGGACCCTGGAGATGTGACTGCCAAATCCTCGCTGACAGTGCAGGGGCCTTCAAAGACCAGAAAGCAGGGGAGGGGCTCCAGGCCTAGAGAAGCATCTGTGTCACCCTGATTTTCAAAATCAACAAGAATATCCCTGGCAGGCTCTAGGTCAGTGAGCTTGACTTGGATTCCTGGCAGAACTCTAGAACCCGTGATTAAAAGGGCAACTTGGGAGCATTTGGAAAGGGGAGCAGACATCAGCCAGAGGCAGCTGGGCTTCGCCAGGAAAGGTCACACCAATCCAGCCTTATTTCCTCTTTGGATGGAGTCAGAGGATTAACAAATGGACGAAACACCACGGACACTGGATATGCTACATTGCAGCAAAGCCATTAACCACCTCTCTCATGCCAGCTCCTCGAGGGCAGGGCCTATGGCCCTCTGGCCTGGCATCCCCAGCACTGAGCGTACTTGTCTCCCCTTTGCCCTCCTATCCCTGGCAGGGAGATGGGGATGGAGAGGCTTGGGCACAGTGTCTATGTCCATGCCCAAGAGACATTTAATCAGCATCTGCAGAGTGGCAATCTCTCCTCTGTTCATTACTCTGCCCTCTAGAGGGATGCAGGCCAGCTAGCAAATTAAACCTCAAGGGTATGACCAGTAAGTAGATGGCAGTTAGACCTGCTGACTTCTTATCTAGCTTCCAGTGTCTTGTCCTGCCAAGAGGTTGGGGAGCCCAGGCCCCTGGGCAGGTGGGTGCCCCAAGAAGGTGCTACCCATGGGGAAGCACAGGGAGCCACGTTTCCCTAGCATCCTCCAGCACCAAGAGGGCCCCACCCCACCCCCATTCATGCTTTACAGGGGCTCAGATTCGCTGGCGGCTGGCATGGCCGGGCCTGTTGTCATCTGGTCATGCTTATTGGGGCCGTCAAATGAAATTTTATACATGCAGCCAGCCCACAGGTGCAGGCCGCCCGCCCTCGCTTTACGAGGGGCTTGCATGGCGTCATTGGCAGCCAATAGAGAAGGGCCAATTATGCCTAGGTTGTAAAATGGAACTACTTTTCTTGCACATATAACTGGCTTCATTCCCTGGTCAGGGCCCTTTGGACAACAGTGCCCCACTGCCCACCCGCCTAGCTCCAAAGAGGGGCTGGCATGTCACTGCCTGCCCTCAGGATGGAGGACATAAGAGATGACAAGGGATGGCCCACCTCCCAGCACACAGACCCCAAATACAGGGGAGAGAAGCCTATTTGTCTTTGCCACACATTCTCTGTCCCCTCCCAACACACACACACACACACACACACACACACACACACACACACACACACACACACCCTACTACCCAATGTCTTGAGCTGCAAAGGGAGAAGGCACTAGACTTGGAGTCAGTCAGAAGACCTGGATTCCAAACCCCCCTCAGACCCTTAACAGCTGTGTGGCCACTTAAGCAAGTCACTTAACCTTTGTCGGTGTCTGTTTTCTCCTGTATAAAACAGCACAGGATAAGAAGACTCCCACTACTGATCTCAGAGGGTTGTTATGAAACAACAAAACAGAACCCTCATGACCATGAAGATCTGCAAAGTGGTATACAAATGTGAGTCACATCCTGGTAACAGTGACCCTGTCCTCTCAGGCCCTTAGGTTCACCCTGACCTACTACCCACAGAGGACCCAGGAGCCTGCCATCCCTCCAGGCTCGCCCTAACACAAGGCCAACCCATATGGGACACAGGAGTCTGCAGCTCAGGCCACACTGACACTGACGTGCCGCCTCCATGGGATTCAGAGTGAGCCCCGGGTTCTCGGGTCATGCTCAAGGGTCACTTCTGTATCAAGGAGGGGGCCTCCTCACAAACGTGCTCTCTGTCTTAGGGACATTTCCCTCCCCCGCTTAAACATAAGCATCATTTTCATGCTATTCCTTTAAAGAACAGACTGAACTGCTTCTCTCCTCTCTGGGGACCTTTGGGCATGGTCATGCACTCAGAAGACTAGTGCAAAGCAGAGGAAGGGGACAAAAATGGGGAAAGACACCTCCAACTCCCACAACACCCCACTCAGAGGCACTGAACAAGCCTATGGCCCCACCTGCCAAGTAGGCTGGGAGCTGCCCTCCCCCCACAGCACTGATGGCAAACAGGTGTGCCAGAGTGAGGGGCTCATTAAATGGGGAATGCGGGGGAACATTCCCCCATGGCCTGCTGGCTAATGGGCCCAGGGAATTGGCAGACCCATCAGGGGAAGGAGCTGTGCTTTGAAGAGCAGGTTTGGGGGGAGGAGAAGGGAGGGGAAGCTGAGTACCAGACAGAAACCCGCTGGGCTCCTCCAAGACTGATCAGCTCTGGCTGCAGGCTTCTGAAAATATTCCTGCTGGGGCCTTCTCCAGGCATGCCCCACCACCAGCCATGCACACAAGAAGCCTGGTCACACAGGCCCAGAAGAGTAGCCAGGGGTAGGGAGGGCAGTCAGAGTTCTGGCTCTCTCAGTAACGACAGCAATGATGTGGGGGCTCACCAGCACACAGAGGTAAGCATGTGAGGAGCTTCACGCACGTCACGTGCTGGAATCACAAGAACTCTTCAAGGGACATACTCACATGATCTCATTTGACAGAGGGAGAAACTGAGGCACAGGCCGTAATAGGTGCAAGATTCCCTAGTGAGGAAGTGTCTGGACTCACTGGCTATAAGTTGGAACTCTTGTTTCTGGCCCAGGCATCTAGAACATAGGCACCCAGCACAAAGGGGCACTTCAGACCCAGGAAGGCCCTCGGGGTTCTCCTGGATTATCTCTCACCCACCTGGGCACAAGTGCTCAGATGTCTCCCCCCACCCCACCAAGGGTTGCAAAAGCCTAAAGTGCCTAAACCCTTCCTGAGCCTAGCCAAAGGGGAACAGGTCAGTCACCAGGTCAGGCTCGGAACCCCATTTCACCTCTCTCCTGATCCGTGCTAACCCAATACAAAAGGCTGACTGGTGAGCCAGAATGCTGATTTGTTAATCGTGAACAATTGCTGACAGATCCCATCTTGGGCCTGTCTCATTGGTGAAGTCCCTTCCTCATGAGGAAGCCTACTTAAAAAGCTATATTAATAAGGCCGTAAAATGACCAACCAGCATAGCCTTCGTGACCTGGCTGTCAGCCCAAAGGAGACGAGGCCAGCACTCAGCCCCGTGCACAGTCTGACCCAGGGTGGTCACTTTATTCTGCACTGTGCTCTAGAACAGATGGAGGCACACCTGGTTAGGTCTAGACTCTAGAGGAAGAAAGCCAGACCATCATGAAGAAATGAGGAGCCTTGGGGGGGGGGTAGAGGGGTCCTTGCTGTGTTCTACTTAACCTTGGGGGCAGAATCAGAGGCCAGGGAGGGAGCTGAGGCTTCCCTGTCCCCAGAGGTACTTCAGCAGAGATGCCACGCTGTCCAGGGGAGGGGTCTCTTGGGGGCCTCACACCAAGGCATTCTGAATCTGCCCCCCCCCACCCCCAGGGAGGGAGGGCACCTGCCCAGCTGGCCCCAAATGACAGCACCGGTGATCCCAGCCCGCACAGCAGCAAGCAGCAGAACAAGGCTGGCCCGGCAGCTTGTCTTTGTCTCCCTGTTCCTATGCTGTCACTGGGAGCCAGCAGCTCTCCAATCCCGGAAGAAATCAACAGCCCTGGTGATAAACGGCCCGCTTTCGTTATCACTTTTCCTTAAGTTGAGGAGAGCGGCTGATGATGGATGGGCTGGAGTTTGGTTATCAGGGCGGGCTGTCAGCCAGGGGTGCCTATCTCCTCCCACACCGCGCAGGGCATCATTACAGGATGGCATCGAGGTGAAATATGACCCAGCGAATGGAAGGAGAGAAAGGGTGGGATTAAACATGGAGCCAATTGAGCAACAAAGAGAGAGGAGTGTGAGGCCGGGCCCTTATCGGGCTTGTGACACCTTTTATCTCCGCCTGGTTAGAACGCACGGGGCACAAATTGGTCCTTCCTCCCCCATTGTATCCTCTTGTACAAACAGAGACAGATAAAATGTGTCACCACTGAGATAGCATATCAACTTAACCCTAATTATTCAGGGGGTCAGACTAGGAAATAGGGGCCTCATTTCAACAGGTTCTGCCATCTCGGCTGAGCCGCCATCCACATGAAGAAAAGGGGGGAGGGGAGAGAAGTAAAGGCAAAAGAAGGGATGGGAGGAAAGAGAGACAGGAAGGGGGCGGAGAGAGGAAAGAGGGGGGAAGAGGAAGAAGGGAAGGGGGGAATGAGAGGGAAGAAAAGGAGAAAGAGAGGAGGGAAGGGGGAGGAGAGAGAAGGGAAAGGGGGAGGCAAAGGTAGGCTCATGACGGACTTCAGGTGCACAGGTGGTGTTGGTGGACACACAACTACCACCTGAACCTCCTACTAATGAGAGGGAAGAGTGGGTGACGCCCAGCTGAAGCTAGGCTGATGCTGCCTTGGGGGGTCAGACCAAGGTGTTCACCCAACACCCCTGGGTGGGCCCTTTAGGCTAGGGTGCTCTCTGTGAGCCCTGCCTGAGTGACCCAGGTGAGAGAGAAAGGGACAGCTCTCAGCATCCCTTCGGATGCCGAGATCTCCTCAAAGTTTGCTGCCCTCTGGGATGGCGATGGGCTCCTCCATGGGAGGACTTTCAACACCAAAGAGCTGGGCACCCAGAACTGGCCATCACAGGCAGGGCTTGCCCTGGCTACATTTACTGTGGGGCCGGGGAGCAAGGTGTCCACCTAATCCACAGAGAAACAGGGCAGGCTAATGGGGCGAGGGAAGCCCAGGGATTGGAGTCCTAGCTTCTATACACATGCTTTCCACCCTCCCCTGCCCTGCTCCCCAGAAGCCTTTGCCACTGCCCTGATCCTTGCCCCGAGGGAGAGCTGCAGGGTCCCTTTACAACTACAGCCTGCAGAGATGATACACTTGCTGTGGACTGTGGAGGGTCAGAAGAAAGGGCTGTCTTAAATACCAACTTGACAGTCAGCTCCTTGTCTGTCTTCTCCCCCCACCACTCCAAACTTGTCATGGTACAAGAAGTCTATAAGAAGCCCATCAGCTTTAAATATCAGTGTTCGTGAAGCTGGAGCAGGAGAGCGGGGGAGCGGGAAGGAGACAGTGAGCAGCTCCGTCCGCCTGCCGCCCGCTGTCGGCTGTCAGGGTGCGCTAATGAATCTCCCCAGCAGCAGCCATGCTTCAGATTGGGGGTGGGGGGGGGAGGGAGCCTGCGCCGAAGAGGAAGTCTTCCAGTGAGGGGTCTGCACAGCATTGAAATGTCTTTTTCTGAGACCCCTCCGTTAATGAATGTCACTGCCTAGCCAGTCTTGGAGGAGGTGGTGAGTGAGGCTCTAGCCATGCAAGCCCCCACCTGGCCCCCAGACAAAGGAGCTGCCACAGATGGGAAGGGAGGGGCACAAAGGGAGAATCAAAGGTGTGCACAGTGCTGTCCAAACTCACCAGCACAAGCCATGTCAAGCGCCATCAGCGCCTCCTGACGACAACATCAGGGGAGTCATTTCATAGCTGAGTCAGGTTGCTCAATGGAGCCTCCCCTCTCCCACCCCCACACATCCCTCACAGGGCTGTGGTGAAGACCAGCCCAGATAGCTCAGGGGGACTCTGCAAACAGAGAGTGCAACAACCTAAGGACATCATCCCAGCACAAGACATGGTGGCCTGGGGCACCCCTACCCTGGCTCTACTTAACACCCCAGCCTTCTTTGTCCTTCCAAGGAACAGGCAGGCAGAGGGGAGATCTGCCAATGAGAAGACTCAACATTCGACTTGTTGGAGGCACCAAACCTCCATCTGAAGCCCTGGGGAGGCAAGGGTGCCAGCCTCCCCTGCCATAAGTCATGCAGGGGAACCAGAAGGGAAGGAGACCAAGTCCGTGCTGGGACCAGGGAAGCCCGGTGCCCCTAAAGCAATGTGCAAAGGTTAGGTTGCCATCCTCCCTGTGAGCCTGCTCGCCCCCTAATCCCTGGGGCACTCCCATGTGCGAAAGGAAGTCAGAGTCTACAAGGGACCTCGAGTCCTGATGCTGGACTATCAACCTGGCCTTAGCAAACACACAGGTTCAGACCCTTTCCCCCAAGTCCAGTTCAATAAGCTTATGTTAAGCTCCTACTGTGGGCCAGACGCTGGGAACACAAGACCAAGACAAAAAAACAAGCCCCAAACCCCCACCAGTCCCTGCCCTCAAGGGCCTTCCGTTCTACCTGGGCATGTGGCTGCTCCCAGGAGGCCTCTCTGACCAGTCCCCAGGTGCTCCGCAGGGCCTAGGAGGTGCAACCCCAACAAAGCCACGGCCTGAGGCCCCCAAGGCGGGTTCAGGGGTTCCTGACCATTGGACTGGTCACCCAGCACTGTATCCGTGGAGGTAATGGATGAGAACCATACGCTGGGCTGCAGCTTGAGCACAAGGTTCAGTGTGCTTGGGCAGGGGCCTTGGACCAAATGACCTGAACGATTTTCTAGTTGTCACCCTCGTGCCCAAGGAGAAGGGAGACTACTAACCAAGCCTGGCCTGGAGGGTGGGGGGGTGCTGTGCCTGACGCAGCAGCCACCGGGACCTGGGCACTCAGCTAGGCCCACTTCTCACCATTCATCTGGTAAACAACTCCATTCCAGAAGGAAGGACGCACAAGGGTGTTGCCGGGCAGAGAAAATCCAGACACCAGACCTGGGCCGCCACCATGAAAGTTGGGCCAGGGCCTCTGCAGCACCAGGAGCGCCATGGTCACCACTCCCGTCCCCCAAGGCCCTCTTACTGTCTGGATTTCCATTTCTTCACCTCTAAAACAAGGGTGGGCCATCTCAAAAGAGGGCCTGGCCAACATTTTGTGGAGCTAACAGGACAGCAATGCTCCTGGTGCACTGTGAGTTTCTTGGGTCACACTGAACATACACGCTAGTCTCTTTAAGCCAATCCTGGTTGTATGCCAGTGCACCTGCCTCTTGGGTCCAGTACCCATAAGGTACCTACAGACCCCTTGTCAAGTGACTCTTATCAGCAGTCTGACCAAGCAGTAGGGGTTTGTGCCCTCCTGCCAGCTGGTGGGGCCATGCTATCTCACTGTTCAGGGTATGCCTGATCACTCCCCACCTCTGCCAAGTGCCACACACTTGAGGCTAGGCAGGTTTGCCCATCCAGGGACCCAAGTGGACTCAAAGCCAAGGTACCCCAGGTTTCCATCCCAGAGGCTGCCACACAGGCAGGGAGCATGAATGCCCCCACCTCAGCAGGTGGGCATGTTGGTGGGCTCCAGAAAAAGCCCTGGCATCAACCCCATATCTAGGGAGCAAAGCAAATTTAATTTCCGCTTGGCTCCTGATGGCTGAGATGAAAGGACATCACCTGTGCCGGGGCTGGCAGGCAACAGCTTACTCCTGCTGGTGCGTGCTGGGATCTCAGCCAGGCGTGACCCCTTGGGGGAGGGGCAGGGGCAGTCTCAGGGTGCTAGTCACACTTACTCCCCAGAGTGGCCCAAACCACGCAGCAATATTTCAAAGCCCCTCCTTGACTGCTCTAGGAACAAGTACCAAAGTTCTCTTGCCTCGGGGGGACCTGCAAATGAGCAAGCTGCCCTGCCCCCACTTCTGGGTTCTGGGATGGGGTGAACAAGGCTGTTCCTCGGATCAAACTCATCATGACTTCAGAAACTTGTGCCCATTCTCCTTCAGAGTCCACTCATCCCCTCACCCCACAAGATGGCTCCCTGATGCCCTTCACAGAAGTCTGGGCCCTCTACCCCATCCCAGCTGGGCTCCAGCGGTCAGATGCCCTCTTAATGGAAAGGTGGGAAGCTCTTGGCCCCTCCCAACCTATGTCCTTTAGACGTAGCTGCTATGGACATCCCTTCCCTCCATTCCCCAGCTGACCCTTGACTGTGACTGTCAGTATTCAGGGTGTGGGGAGGAGGAAACCCTCACAGACACAGCCTAGGAGGGCAGGTGGGCAGCCCTGGCCCTCCCCTGCCCCTGACGTTGGCAATACTCAGCATTTTCTGGAAGAAGGCAGGTCTGCTACAGCTGAGGGGAGCCACACATCACACAGGCGACCTTTGCAAACAGGACCTAGTGATTAAGTGTGTCGTCTGCCCCTGATAAATCTACAAACACAACACCTGTTGCCATCACTGCTCCTAAAGTATCTCCTGGGACCTGGGCCACAAGTCACATTTGGCCCAACCTGACAGGTGCCAGTAGAAAGCCTGAGGGGGTCCAAGTCCAGTGCCTGTCCTCACTACAGATTGTGTGGAAAAGAGGTGTGGCATACTCACACCCTTGGATGCTGCTCCAGGTCCTGCCTGGAAGGAAGTGGGCCCCCCACCCACTCTGGGGCAAAGCCACACTGGCCTCATCCTAGTTCTGGCAAGCCTAAAAGCAAAGGGACTCTCTCCCCAAGACGGGACCTGTTCCAGCTCTCTGGGGGGGGAATGGCCATTCTGTCTGGTTGGGGTGGCCATCGTATGCTACTGAGCAGTCCTATTCTCTGTCCTTGGCAGGTAAGTCAAATCCAGTCCCAGCCCCAAGGTGAGGCCCAGGTCCCCCGGGGTTCGGATCCTCCCCCCCAAATCAGGGTGGGTCCACAATGGGGCCAAAAGCTTTTGTTGGGGAGGGGCAGCCACAGGCACTTGTCGCCAGCCCTCCCCAGGGCTCAGAGCTGCCAGACAATGGGAGGGCAAAGGACAGCTGCGGCAATTAGAATGCAGGGCAATTCAGGAGCTATTTAGCAGCATGACCCAGGAGGTCACCGCAGCTGACTCCCATCCCTATATAAATATTGTATGAGGCGGGTGTGCGGGCTGAGCCCCCTCAAGTATTTCTCCTGCTCACTCCACCCCCACTTGGCTTGCCGGCTGCCTCCAGCCAGACCCCGAAGCAGTGTTATTTACAGCCTGACAGTCAGGGAGATCCCAGCACTAAGCGAGAGGGACTGGACAAAATCCACTTGTCCAAAATCACCAGGGTAATTCAGCCGGAAGAAGGAAAGGTGGGGAGAGCTCTGCCAGCCCTGTGGCCTGGGAGGCATCAGCGGGAGCTAAGCTTCTGGGAAGCCTCCCCAGGAAGGGGCTGTGGCCCCGGGCCGGCCGCCCGAGCCCCCTCCAGTGACCTCAGCCCTGGGCCCAGGCAGCGGCGGCCCCTGGCATTGACGCGGGAGGGGGTGGGGGGCCCCCGCGCCCTCCTCCAGCACTGCTTCGCTGCACCCTGACAAGCCTCTGAAGCCTGAGAGCTGTTTGCAGTCAGCACCGTGATTTGTTAGTAATTATTTCCACGGTGTCACATCGCTGTCACTCTGTTAACAAAGAGACAGGCTGCCTCGGGCTGCCTGCGAGAGGAGCAAGGAGGGCCTGTCAGGCTCCTGGCGGCTCGGGGCCGGCTCCCTTTCTTCCCCAAAGCAGAGCCCTCAGCAGACAGGCAAGGAGAAGCCTTTCAGAACCTGTTCAGCTCGAGCCCAGACCCTCACATCTCATTATTTGCCTCCCCCTCTCCTCACTTTCCTCATTTCTACTTAACCCAATGCACCGATCCCAGAGACCACTCAGTGGCCTCTCATCTCTAGCCACTCTCCCCAGGCTGCCAGAAACTGCCCTCGAGAAGATGCCCGGCGGGGTGGGCAGGGCACCCTCACTGTCATGTCAGCCACTTAACACAAAGGCAAATTACCCCAGAGAAACTAGGCAACAAAAGCTAATAAAGACCAACTTCCTACTGCCTCTGCGGGCTGTGGGCACCGGGGGGGGGGGGCAGCTGCCTGGCCACTGCCTCGACACCAGCCCCCATCCCCAGACGCCAATGGGCCCAAGGAGTCAGTGTCACCTACCAGTGTGAACACACATGTCTGTACTTGTGTATATATGTGTGTTCGTGTGTGTGTGTGTCCAAGATGAAAGGCGCCCACTGGGCCAACCTTCCGAGCCAGCCGATCTGCTTTAGAGCAACCTAATGTCTCCATTACCTTGGCTGCGAATTAGAAAGCAGATTGTCAGGGGCTGACAAAACAGGGGTCACTCACCTTGCAGGCATGGGAAGTGGGAGATTAATTCTCTCCTCCACCAGACAGAATCAGCCTCCGGGATGCTCCCAGGGAAGCACGGACCTGAGAAACCCTTTCCCCACCACAGAGACACTGCAGCTCCTGGTAGCAGCACACACGCCTGGGGTGGGGGCCTGCGGGGAGAGGGCAGCCCCCTGCCCAGGGAGGCCAGCTTACGGGGGCCTGTAGGGAGAGGATCCTGGGGGAGGGCGGGGCAGCCCTCCCCTACCCCTGCCCAGGGAGGCAGGCCTTCGGAGGTGTCTCTGAGGGGCCATGTCTCCTGAGGAAGGGTCCTCATCAAAACACTCATTCCACTGCCTTTTTTTCCCTGGAGATCTCTGGGGGGCACAGGAGATACAGCCTAGAATCCACATGAGCACCTGTGATTGGGTGGGCGGTGGTAGCTCAGATTTACTGGACCTGCATTTAGTTGTGATACACACCAGCAATGACAGTCGGCAACTCTCTTCATGTACCTCTCTGCCTCAGCTTCTTCGTCTGTGAAATGGGACTAACAGTGCTGGATGTCCTATGTCACTGAGCCGCTGGGAGGACTGGTCGCACTGTGAGCGCTCACTCAAGAGACGGGGGCTGTGGGTGTGGCCCGGGATGCCAGAGAGCCCTTCCCTGCTGGGGGCTGGGCTACCTCTGGCTCCTAAGGTGGGGCCTGCCTGAGGAGGGCCTTCATAAAACACATCTGCCTGGCTGGTCCAACTGGCACACAGAGGATTAAAATGGTAAATAAAATTAAGCCTGAGCGTAACTCACGGTTAAGATTTCACTAATGTGAGCCGGGCGCCACCACCCCCGCCCCCAGCTGTAAATCCTTCAAGCACGGGTCTGTGCTTTATGGCCGAATCAGGCCGAGAGCATTTCCCTTTTACCACGGATATAACCAGGGAGAACTTGTGGGCAAGTGGTCTCCTGGAACACAGCCAGCTTCAGAAGAAGCCAAGCCCCTTCCCAACCTCGCCAGGGCTCCCCAGGGAAAAGGGTACTGAAAGGCCCGGTGACAAGGAGCAGGTGTCCGACTCTGGAGATGGGAGAACAGTGCCACCCAGTTCTGGGACCCACTGAAGGCTGTGCACCTGCAAAGGCCCCTGGACCCTCTCATCCCTCTCCTTCCAGTTACCTTGGTCATTGTCCTAACTAAAGATAGGCTGAGACAGAAAGGGGGCGGGACTTGCCCTGGACTGCACAGGCAGGAAGTAGCATAGCCAGATTTGAACCCAGGGCTCCAACACCAAAGCTACCACCTGCTTCACAGCCTCCCAGAACAGGCAGGTTCCTCTTCTGCATGCATCATTCAGGTTACTGCTCACTCTCCTGCTCTGCCTGGAGGGGGGAAAGGGAAGCTCCTGAGCCTGACACTCGTGGCTTTCCCATTCTGGTTCTAATTTCTCTCTTCCTCCCGATCTACAAAATTTCAGATTCTACCTCAGCCATTTACCTGCCAGATGCTTAACCTCTCCCACCCTCAGTTAAGAACAGCACCTCCCAACAATAACAGCCCCTCGCCCTGACCCCAGAGTTGTTGTGAAGGTCAAATGCAATAATCCTGGTAACACACTTTGCAAACCTCAAAGGGCTCAGTCTGCATTAGTTAGGACCATATGCCATGATGCACTCACGCCCCCCTCCACATTGCTCCAGGCTCTGCTGGCAGTGGGCAAGCGATCGGGGTGATGTCCCCCTCACCCCCCAAACTGGAGGGCTGGCCACTAGGGAAGAGATGAACTAGCTGGTCATGGACACTTCTAAGGGGCAGAGGGAAAGCAGAAATCCCTGAAGGAGCTAAAACACTCCTGTGTCGACCTGCCTGCCTGCCCCTCCTCCCTTCCTGCTCCTCTGCTCCAGCCACCCCCACCACCAGCAATGCCCTTTCCATCCCTTTCTTTCTTCTCCCGAAAGTCTTCCATGGTTCATCAGTGACCTCTGCCTCCTCCAATCCCCCCTTGGATGGTCTGGAGCCCATCCAGTCTGGGTACTGCCCCTCTCTATGCTGCCCTGTTAGAATGGAAGCTTCCAAAAGAAGGAGGGCTTGAGCTCTGGACCCAGCAGGGAGCAATGTGGCCTGGGGAACGAAGGAGGAGACTGGCAGGGCTCCCTCCAAAAGAATGGTTCTCAGGGCAGGGGAGAACATGGAAGGGTGACAGGAGGCTGGCCCTCTCCCTCCCTCCTGGCACCTGGCCTTCCTCTGCCAGCTCTAGACCAGAGACAGCTGCTGGAGAGACCTGCCTGGGCTCCATCCACTCACCTCCTCCCAGAAGCTGCTTACAGCAGGTGAAATGAATCTTCTCCATGAGCTCTCCAGGCCTAAGGCCCTGTGAGGCTAACGAGGCCATCTCCCCACTAATGCATTTGAGCTTGGCAGGCCCGCGGCCCCCTTCATCAGCTGCTGCAGGTATCTCTTCTTTAATTAATACCACTGCTGAGTCTCCGCAGGGAACGTCACCCACAATGAATGGCTCTCTCTCATTAGAGCTGGGCTGAGCTGATGGATTCAGGATGAGGCAGATGATACAGGGAGCCAGTGCTAACAAGAGACGGCAGCCGCTGCACCCACTACTGGCTTCTGCCGGCTTCTGAGGCCTGCCCGGGGGGGCCCCCACCCCTGGAGGGTAGGCATTGAGCCCCCCGGAGAGGGCAAAGTCAACAGCAGCTCTGATGAAGAGGGGAAGAAGGGGCTGCAAAGAACACTAGCTCAAGGCATGCCCAGAGAACAGGAAAGCAATAGGGTGACGCCTGCCAAGGGCAGGCTCCATGGGGGCCACTGCCAAGCTATCTAAGGCCAGCTGAGGCTGGGCCTCTGCTCAGAGCCTGACACCGGGTGGAAGCCCAGGTGCACGGGCTAAAGTCAGAGTAAACCGAAGGAGGGCCCCCCCAAACACTGCAAGCAGTGAAGAGCGGGGAGAGACAGAGATCTCCCCCTGCCCTGGGGGGATTCTCCACTTCTGTGTGCAAGGAGGTGGCAGGTGGGTTGGTCACACAGAGATGGAGGTGCCCATCACCACAAGGCCCCTGGGAGCCTGTGACAGAGGCCTCCTACGCCTAGAGGACACAGAGTCTGGGAATGATTGCACACAACCTGACCCCTGCTTGGAAGTAGCTTTGGGGGTCCCAGCTGGTCAGCTCCAAGCAGCCCCTTTATACTTAGGAGGAGAGAAGACATGTGCACCCAGGCCTCCACTCTGCAGCCTGCACCCAGGCCCTCAGGCAACAAGGAAGGAAGGGTCCCTAACGAAGAGGAGGCAGGTTCACCAAAGGGCCCTCCACACACAGCCTCGTTTCCAACCCTAGATGGGACGATGCCATTCCAAGGAGCCTCTGTTTGAAAACCCCCAAGGAGGGGCAAAGGTGGGGTACACCATCTCTGGAGGCTGTCCGGTCCCCTCTGGGCCAGGCACTGAGCCTGAACTTGCCTCCCAACAGCCTCCCTCCCTCTACTCCTACTTCTGCCCTTGGGGGCCTTCAAGCAAGACAAGCTCTTCAGATACCCCCCAGGTGTACACCCCATCACTAGAGGGGAGACATCTTTACACAGCAGGCTCCTGGTGGCTCCAATCAATGTCACAATTTCTTAATGACCTCCAAGTGCCCAGGCCTGTGCACCTACTATGGGGAAAACACATTCAATTTAATTCAACAAGGTTTTATTAAACCCCTACTACGTGTGTGCCAGACCATGTACAGAGATGTCCAACAACAGTCATGGCCCTCAACAAGCTTCCAGTCAGACGGCAGAGATAACATGCGTACAAGTAGTGGAATATAGGGGAGGGCGTGACAAGTGGCACGGCTCGATACCCCTGGGGAGAGGATGGGGGCGGTATCAGCAGTGAGGTCTGGGGGGAAGAGAAAGATTTCAAGAGATGATGAGGAAGGAGCTCATTCCAGGCACAGGAGGGCAGAGCACTAACTGGGGACAGCCAGGCCTCCACCATGGCTGGACCGTTCAGGGTCCCAAGGGGAAGAAGATGAAGTGGGAGGCGGAGCAGGCCGGCAGAGGCCTTGAATGCTGACGTCACAAGCTCATTTCAGACAGCAAATCTAAGAAGGGGCTGGATTCATACCCCATCCCCAAACCTCTTCCCCCAACACACACATAGCACAGCCTCCCCACACCAGGGATCTCTGCCCAGGCCTGCAGGCCAAGGACCCAAGGGCCACTGTCAGAAACCCAGCAAGGGGATGCTTGGCTGGGCAGCACTGGTGAGCAGACTGAGCCCTGGGGGTCCACACGATGCCACAAAGTGTCTGCTCTCATGGAATTCACAATCTAACAGAGGAGAAAACATGTCAATACCTGGGCACAGTCAGAAAGTGGGAGGACCATGCAAGGTCCCCTGTGGAAGGCAGCACTGGAGCTATGGCTTGAAATAGGCCAGAGAAGCGAGGAGGCAGAGCATTCCTGGCAGGGGGCACAGCTCGGGAAAAGACACAGAGGTGGGAGATGGGGTGTTGTGTGTGAGGAACAGGAAGGAAGCCAGTATGGCTGGAGAAGACTAAAAAATAAGAAGAGGCCAGGCTGTGGAGAGCCCTACTGCCATACCCAATTCTAGAAAGAACAGGAAGCCACCAGGGGTGGGGAGGGCTGGGCCATGGTCAGACAAATCGCTTTGGCAGCAGTCAAGGAAGGATTAAAGTGGCTAGGAGATCAGGGAGAAATCTACCTTGGGGGAGAGGTAGAGTCCTGCTGGAGTCTGCCCTGGTGCCCATCGGGAAGCTGGCACTCAGGGAAGACAGTATTCAGCTGGAGAACATTGGAGGGAGGGGCAACCCGAGGAGTGGCGGGAGACCTGGCAGCCACGTCATCTGAGGACCTGGTGAAGGAAATGGGGGGTGGGTGGCCTCGAGAAGGGAAGACCTGGGAGACATGAAGGCTTATCTTGAGCCTGGGCTCCCCCTGCATGGGGCTCTTCTGACCAGGAAGATGCGCAGAGGCTTCTGAGCTTCTCTGACTGGCTATGGGCAGCCCCTAACCAAGCCACGGTGTCAGAGCTGGAGGGGAAGCTGGGGCCCTGGGGTCCAGCCCCCACCCAACAAGTGACTGTACTAAGAAGTGGGGCCTGAAGAGTGCCAATGCAGAGAGACTATCCAGACCTGGAACAGCTCTGATGCTGGGAAACCTCGAAATGTGGCTCTCTCCAGCTGCCCTCACTGCTCCTGGCTCTGGCCTGGCTGCCTCCTCCATGTCCCAGCCCTCCCCTGCTGAGGCTCCAGCTCTTCTCAGAGAATTAAATATCCCCGACTCCTTCAACGGAGCTTCATCCAAATGGCCCTCCCTCTTCTGGCTGCCCCTTCTAGACATTCTGCCGTTCATCCGGCTGAGTCAGCTAGAGCCTGAGGTCCACTCAAACCTCTAGATCCTTTTCCGAAAAAGTGGTGACTCTCTATGTCCTCCACCTTCTGTACCTGAGGTGAAGCTTCATGACCTAGGGGGCCCCGTGGATAGGCTGGGAGGTGGGGCATCTTCCCTACAGGCCCACCAGAGGACAGGTAGAACTGGTGCTCCCTTCTCACACAGTTTAGGCTCTTGGGATGCTCCCAGGACTGCAGCAGGTACCTAGTCTTGTGTGCCTGTAGGCCCCACCATTGGAAGAGGAGCTCCCTGCGGGCAGGGGCTGTTCGGTGCTTTCTTTGTATCCTCAGTGCCTGGGACACAGTAACTGACCGACTGACTTGGTCTCAGACAGCTCCAGGGCTGGACTGTTCCCTAGGCCTGGAGACCTCAGGCTCTGCCCAGCAGCTCTGGCCCTGGCTTGGGATCCCTTCTGCCTACAGGCAGTGAGGCCTTGCAGGAGCTGGGCTGCCACCTCCATGCTTTCCACAGAAGTGCTATGCCTGGAGCTTTTACTAGGAAATCAACTTTGAAAATATTTGTAAAGTGCTTAGCACAGGCCCTGGCACATAGTAGGTGCTTAATAACAGCTCATTCCCTTCCTTTCTCCTTCCCCTTTAGTGCAATGACAAGCTAGACAAAGCCAGAAAACCAGGCTACTGGTCCCAGTTCTGCCACTTACGGCTTGGATGACCTCCTGAGCCTCACTTAGGTAGTGAAGGAGGCAGAGAGCTGGCCTTGGAATCAAGAAGAGCTGAGTGTGAACCCTGCCTGAGACACCTCATTTACTTTCAGCATCAGTTTCCTCCTCTGTACAATGGTTCCAAGGACAGCATCCACCTCACAGGGTCTTCATGGGGACCCCATAAGAGCATCTGTGAAATGCTTCCCAAGCCTGGAAGGGCTCTGGGTAAGCTACAGGGCTCACAGAGAACAAGGCCTCGACCTTCCCAATCCCCCCAACTCCTCCCTTCCAAAGGACACAGCAGAAGGCCGGCCACTACTCTGGGCTGCACTGGCTGTCATGGGACACAGGCTTTTGGCCACTTTCCAGCCCTGACCTCTGCTGGCCTCCAGTCTGACCTTTCAGACGTCTCCAACTGAACGACCTACAGACATCTTCAACATGTCCCAAACTGAGCTCATCCTCTCTCCCCCAAAATCCCCCCTTTTCTGAATGTCCTCCTTACTCTCCAGGGCACCACTGTCCTCTTGGGCCCCACACTTTCTCTCCCTCCCCACAGCCAGTCTGTGGCCAAGGCCTGTGGATTTCACTTTTATGGCATCTCTGGGATACAACCCCTTCTCTCCTGACTCTGCCTTCACCCTGGCGCAGGCCCTCACTGCCACGAGTCTCTCCCCACTTCAGTCCACCTCCCACCCAGATGTCAGTGATCTTCCTGAAGCACTGGTCCACGCCATCCCCACACTCAATAAACCCCAGAAGCTCCCTATCACTGGCAATCAGAACCGTTCAGAAGCTGGCTCCTTCCATTCTTCTTACACATTGCCTCCCCCTGCCTCCTCAAACAAGACCCTCTGTCTCCTGACTTGAGGATTCTCACTGGCTGGCCCTGTGCATGGAACATTCTCCATCCTCATCTCTGCCTCCTCCAAGAAGCCTGTTCTGATACCTCTTAATGCCAGCCCCTTCCTTCTGTTATCTCCAAATCATCCTGCCTGTAGCCTGTTTGTAGTTATTTACATGTCGTCTTCCCATTAGACTGTGAGTTCCAGGAGACCAGGGACTGTCTTTTTGCCTTTCTTCGTGCCCCTAGCCCTTGGCACAGTGCCTGGCACATAGTAGGCACTTAATAAATGCCTACTGACTGAGTTTCTGCCTCCTGGTCTCTTCTAAATGCCCTCACTACAGCTGCTTTGCCAGCCCTGACCCTCCAAAGGCCCTCAGTCCCTTGAGCTGCCACTGAGGGGGCCCAGGCAGAGTAGTATCCCTCTACCTTGGATCCCCACTTGGCACTGGATTTCTCCCTTACTTACAGGGACCAGCTTCCATCCCACTCCTTGCCTGTTCAGAAAGAGATGTAGCTCAGTTCCGCTTTGCTAAACCCTATTTGGCAATGTGTCTAAACACATGCAAACTTAATTAGTTCAGGAGGGGAGCCTGGGCGTTTGTGGTGATGGATAAAAGTAATGGGAAATGAGACAAGTCAGGGCTGGCAGGGAGTTCTCACTCACGCTCCATCCCTGGCAGGCCGCTAATCAGAGGTGACTCGCCACACGGTTGCAGCCAATCAGCATGCCCACAATGACGGGCGAGTCACTAACAGCCACCTTCCACGAGCGCACCAACAGGAACAGTATTTCCCCCTCAGCCCCAAAGACAAGTGCTCAAGGCTGATTGTCTCCGAGCCAATACTTGGTGCCATTTCCTTTGATCAAGGCAGAAAGAGCGAGTCCACGAGTCCACGAGGCAGCGGCTTGGGAAGTGACAGAGCTAGGTGTGCCTGCTGTGCAGATGAGAGGAGCCCCTCTCCCACCCCACAGCAGCCCAGATCCACACAGAGGCTGTCAGGACCGAAGGAGAGTCATCTACAGCTGGGGCCGGGTTCAGGAATCCCAACAGCCCCACCTTCAGCCTGTGTGGCCTGGACACAAGGATTTCTTGGGCCCTAGGCTAGGGAACAATCACAGTCCTGTCCCCCCACCCCCCAGGAGATTTGGGAGTCAAAGGGATCTCCTTCTTAGCATGAGGAGAGAAACAAATGAAATCCTCCTTCTAAGCAGAGGCACAGCAGCCTGGCCAGGCTGGGGACCGCCCCCAGCTGGGGGCATCTAGCCTCTGCCCCCAGACCTTGGTGGAGGGTCCATTTCTTGGAGCCCCTCCTTCCATTTCCTGCTGGGTAGCTGCCCCTTGGCTGCTTCTTCCCACTTCTCAAGCCCTTGCCCTGGGGAAGCAGAGGGAGCAGAGTCTACCACCATTCCTTTCCATGCCAGGAGCTCACTAGGAGGCCCATCTCTCTTGAAGGAGAGGGAATCCTTGCCCACAGAAGCTGCCAGGGAAACCCAGCACATGCGCCTAACCCAGAGCCAGGAAGTATACCATGCAAGAAATCAAGAGAGCAGCTGTGACCCCTGCCCACCCCCCAGCGAAGAGGTCAGAGGACACAGACCCCAAGTAATGTGGCCCACAGTCCCTCCACATGCCATCACCTTTCTGGGGGCTAATCCTCTCCTCTCCTTGCCCCCTGCCTTTGCAGATGATTCCTGAAACCTCCTCCCACAGGACAGAGGGCCACTTCCATCAGTCCCAGCCCACCCAAACTGAAATGTCCTGGCTTGCTGTCACGCCTCCAGGGTCTGGGGTTAAGCTTCAGCCTCCCAGGTTTTCATCCTTCAAGATGAAATGAACCAGGGCCACACACTCTGTGTCAGCCTGACTCTGGCCAAGGGCCTTCAGTCAACACCCAGCTCCACCCCCAAAAGGCAGGCTCAGGATGGGGGGCAGAAGGAGCAGCAGCACAATGAGACAGTGGGAGACAGGGGAGTTTAGGTTTGGGTTTGCTTCTCAGCCAGGTGAGATGTCCCTCCACTAACGACAGTCTGCCTCGCCAGAAGCTAAGACAGAAGCACCAGGCACTGCTCTGTGGGCAGTTCTCACCTCTGATTGGGCCTTGGATGGAAGCGAGGGCTCCCAAAGGCCCCAGCCCGACCCCCACCCCTTTCTGGGGCTGTGGCTGCCACCCCAGGCCCCCCCTGCCTAAGTCTCACTAATCAGCAGACCCTGAGCCTCAGGGTAGAGAACACAGAACCTAGATGTCCAGCTCTCAGGGACCGCAGGGAAGAATCTGAGATACACCACTAACAAGTTACGGATGTCAATTTAGCGGCACATGTGTCAAGCTTGCCTGGCTCCTCTGTGTGATAAAAACCCCCTCCATGAGCCAGCGTGGAGACGAGCGGAGACTCAGATGGGCGGTTACGGGAACGCCACTGCATTGGATGCGCTGTCACGGAGCATGGTGCGGATGTCCGCCTGGGCGGCTTTTATTTTGTTAGACATTTAATTAAGAGGCTGCCTTCCCAGCAGCTAACCTGGCTCTAGCTGCTAAAAGGCAGTCAGAGGCTTGCCAGCCACGAGGCCTCCCCACCCCATCGGCTTCCTTCCCACACACCTGTCTCCTGGGCAGCTGGCTCCCAAAGCCCAAGCCAGCCCCAGGCTCCCAACAGACGCTGCTTCCAAGCCAGGGCTCACAGCCCCCCACTCATCCATCCTTCATCAGGTTCTGTGGCTACCTATCTGAGGATCCAGATGTGTGATCCTAGAGCCATATCAGCTAGCTCAGTGAGTAACACTGGCCTGGTCCCCACAATGGGCACTGTCAAAGACCTGAGGGCAGAGGAGCAGAAAGGAGGCCTCCTACTCACACAGCATCCCCTCTACCACCCCCAAGACCCCACCTGCCCCACTCACAGGAAAAGTTGCAGATGCAGCCAGGTAGCTAGGGGGGCAGAGCCCCTGGGCATGCCAGCCAGGTGAGCCCTCCTGGGCCTCTTTCACCGCATCTCAAAGCTCTTCCTCCCACCTCCAGTCTGCCCTCCCCGCCAGCCCCAAGGGCCTATCTCTCTCTGCCCTTCCTCCACCAAACCACCCTGAGCCTCCTATCAGCCTCTAAGCCCTCCTCCACATGGTCCCTCCCCCTCAAATATGGCTGTCTGTGGCTCTGAAGATGAGTGTGTATCTGGGCTACAGGAGGGGAGGAGTGTGAGCTGGGGGGGTGATAGTAGGAAATAGTTAAGTATAATGTGGGGCTCCTGGCCTTCACATTTTTTCCCTCAGAGTCTGGTTGGCAGGGATTCCATCTTCTGAATGCTTAATATATAGGAGAGTCCTGGCTCTGCATTCAAATTTCACCTTGCATGCTTACTCCCTGTATAACCTTGAAGAATTCACTTGACCCACCAGAGCTTGTTTCCTCATCTGTAAAGTGAGGAGGCCGGCCTTGATGATCCCTGTGGCTCCAGGTCTATGATCCTAGCACACAAGGACTTGGCCTTGAAGAGAAAGCGCTGCTGTTTGGCAGCAGGCAAAGCCCTCCCCAGGGGGATGCTCTCCACCTTCGGCCACACATAACATGGAGGGATCAATACACTCAGTCCTCCACAAACAAACCCCAGCCTTCCTGCACACCTCCCAACCCCTAAGGCTAACAGAAGCCTAAGAGCCAGTGAGGACAGAAACCAACTTCCTTCCAGCCTGTCTGGGGCCAAGGGGGTGAGGCAGAGGTAAAAGATGGGGAGATACACGTCCCACAGGGCCCCAAGTGACTCAGGACCTGCCTCCAGAAGTCTACCAGCACAACTCACTGCCATGGACTGGCTTCCCAGAAGCCACGCAGGGCAACACGGCAAGGCAGGGGACCCCGCCCCTTCTCAGTCCCAAACACACGGACTGCACATGCCTGGCCTGGGCCCCCTCAGGATCTTCTGGCAGCAAAGCTTTTCCCAGGGCCAGAAAGGCTTGGGCAGAGTGGGCCCAGCCACAGTGGGCCTCGGTCTACTCTTCTCAGGGCCTGTTTGGGTGCCTCCCTCTCCCTAGAAGCTGCCTGACATCTGAATGGCTGGGGCTGGGCTGCCCATGTCATACTCACATCACTTTCAAGTCCCAGTCTCCACAAGTGACAAAGATGGACTTGACACTCGGGTCTAGAAGGCCTTCTTTCGCCATCCACTCATCGACCCTCTGGAAAGAACACAAGAAGAGAAGAGATTGGCCTCTTTCTTTTCTGAAGCAAACAAAAGGCCTGGTAGCCAGAAGCAGATGAACAGAAGAAAATGATGCTTAGGCACACTGGGCCCATGGAAGCGAGCGATTCCTATTCCCCGGCCAGCCCTGCAGGGACAAGACGGTTTCCTGGGGCTGGGACTCAGGGATACCTCCAGAGTTCCCCTCTCCACTCTTCTCAGCCTGGCTGGCATGCCACCGTAGGCCTGGGACCTGGGGCTAAAGCTAAACCAAATGGTGCCAAACAAGGACAAAGACCCCTGATTAAGAATTCATTAATTCCTCATCAAGGAGTAAAGAGGGCAAGGGAAAGAAATCTCATGACCAAGGCAAAATGCACATCCCTATTGCCAGGCAGGTGTCAGGAAGTCCATTCATCAAGCATTTATTAAGCACCTACTATGGAACAGTTGCCAAGGATACAAAGACAAAAAGAGGGTGATCCCTACCATCTTGCCAGAAGGGACCACCCCAAGCTTTCCAAAGTGCTGAGGTCCTGCCCTCTTCCAGGAATGCTGGGAGCCAATGCCCTAGACCCAAGCCCTGAGCAAGATCAAGGTCTGATTGTCTGGAAACCAGAATATTAGGTGTCCTGAAGATGGGTGCCAAGGGCCCTCTCCCCATGCCAACACAGCAGCATTCCAGCAGAGAACCAAAGGACTCAAATCTGTGATCCTGGAGGGATCTGGATCTGGAGCTGGGAGAACCCTGGAAGCCAACACAGGAGACCATGGAAGCCTAGAGTACTAAGGTACTTTAGAGGTACTAAGCACCTAGTGACAGACAGGGTCAGGTCCCAGACCTATACTGGGGCCACTCCTGGGAGCTGCTGCTGGGGCTGGGCTGTAACAAGCACAGCTCTCATTTCAAGACTCTCCAGGCTGGAGTGCTCTCAGAGGCCATCTCCAACAGTTAGCTAACCTAGAATTCCACTGACTAGACCTTCAAAGGCCAACTCATTTGGTTGGTACCTCCACCTTCTGAAGGACAAATTATCATTAAGGCAAGTCAAGAAGTTATTAGCAGCTCTGCTTTAGGGAAAAGCTCCAGGAAATGCCTGGATAACTGAAGTCCCCCATCAGTACCATACCCTGTCTCTACTCCACACTTGTGAGCAAGTTCCCAAACTCCTCATCTATTTTCTCTTTCTGTCCAGGTGGTCTACACCAATGACAAAAATCACTTCTGTTTCTCCCTCCTTTGAACTTTCTCTCTTCTTCTCTCCCAATTTCCCCCTCCTACTTCCCTGTTGAGTAAGACAAATGCTTGCATCTGTGTGTACATGTATTCTTCCCTCCTCTGACTAGTTCAGATGTGAGTGAGGTCAGAGTCACCTGCTCCCCCCACCCCCTCTGTTGTATAAAGGCTTCTTTATGCATTCCATTTATGGGAGATAATTTCTCCTTTTTTCTTCCTTCCCCCCTCCACTTCCCAGTGCATTCCATTTCCCCACCCTTCCATTCGTCTTTTGAGATCATCCAAACACAACAGAATCATAGTAGGCCCCTTCTTATTAGACTCTCTCTAAGATCCCTAGTAATGATAAAGTTCCAAGGGATTACATATACCATCTCTCCATAGAAGAATGTGAACAGTAAAATGTATAGTCTATTATGATTCCTCACAAATGTCTATTCTCCAAAGCTTCTCTTAGGTCTTGTGTTTATATGTCAAAATTTCTACACAGCTTTGGTCTTTTCATCAGGAATGTTTGAAAGTCTTCAATGTCATTAAAGCTCCATTTTTCCCCTGTAGGATTATACTAAGTTTTGCTGGGTGGATTATTCTTGGTCATAAGCCTAAATCCTTTACCTTCTGGAATATCATTCCACACTCTCTGTTCCTTGAAAATTGTGGCTTTTGGCTAATATTCCTAGGAATTTTCATTTTGAGATTTCTTTCAGGAGGTAACTGTTGAATTCTTTCCATTTCTACCACGCCTTCTGATTCTACGAAATCTGGGCCCTTTTCTGTGATTATTTCTTGAAATATGATGTCTAGACTTTTTGTTGTTGTTGTTCAGGGCTTTAAATCATCTGTTCTCAATCTCTTTTCCAGGTCAGTTGTTTTCCATGAGATATTTCTATTTTTTTTTCCTATTTTTTCGAAGTCTTTTGACTTGAAAGGATATGAACAGGCAATTTTCAGACAAAAAAAATTAAAGCTATCTATAGTCACATGAAAAAGTGCTCTACATCACTAGTGATTAGAGAAATGCAAATCAGAACAACTCTGAGGTACCCTCTCATACCTATCAGACTGGCTAATGTGACAAAAAAGGAAAATTATAAATGTTTGAGAAGATTTGGGAAAATTGGAATGCTAATGCATTGTTGGTGGCGTTGTGAACTTGATCCAACCATTCTGGCGAACAATTTAGAACTATACCAAAAGAGCTATAAAACTGTGCTTATCCTTTGATCCAGCAACAGCACTACTAGTATCTCAAAGAGATCACAAAAAAGGGAAAAGGACTCACATGTACAAAAATATTTATAGCAGCTTTTTTTGTGGTGGCAAGGAACTGGAAACCGAGGGGATGCCCAACAACTGGGAAATGGCCGAACAAGTTGTGGTCTATGAATGTAATGGAATACTACTGTTCTAGAAGAAATCATGAGCAGGCAGACTTCAGAAAAACTTGGAAAGACTTACATGAACTGATGCTGAGTGAGGGGAGCAGAACCAGGAGAACACTGTACACAGTTACAGCCACATTGTGTGATGACTGACTTTGATAGACTTGGCTCTTCTCAGCCATACAAGGTTCTAAGACAGCTCCAAAAGGCTCATAATGGAAAATGCCACCCACATCCAGAGAGAACTATGGAGTCTGAATGGAGGTTGAAGTAGACTATTTGCTCTTTCTCTTTTTTGTTTTGTTTCTTCTTTCTCACGATTCATTTCATTGGTTCTAATTCTTCTTTACAACATGACTAATGTGAAAATATGTTTAATGTGAATGTACATGTAGAGCCTATATCAGACTGCACTTTGTCTTGGGGAGGGGGAGAAAATTTAAAACTCAAAAGCTTGTGGAACTGAATGTTATAAACTAAAAATAAATTAATTAAAAAAAAAAGAAATAATAAGCAAGCAGATTTCAGAAAAACCTGGAAAGGCTTATACATACTAATGCTGAGGGAAGTGAGCAAAACCAGGAGAACACATTGTACACAGTAACAACAACATGGGGTGATGACCAACTTTGATAGACTTAGCTCTTCTCAGCAACACAGTGATCTAAGACAACTCCAAAAGACTCCTGATGGAAAATGCTATCCACATCCGGAGAAAGAACCGCAGAGAGTGAATGCAGATCGAAGCATACGATTTTCTTTCATTTTTTCTTTCTCGTGGTTCTTCCCTTTTGTTCTGATTCTTCTTTCACGATATGACTGATGTGGAAATATTTGATGTGATTGTATATGTATAGCCTATATCAGACTGCATTCCATCTTGGGGAGGGGGTAAAATTGGGAACTCAAATCTTATAAAAGTAAATGTTGAAAACTTAAATTTTTAAAAAGTATTTTGACTTTCTCTCTCTCTCTCTCTCTGTCTCCCTCTCTCTCTCTCTCTGTCTCCCTCTCTCTCTCTCTCTGTCTCTCTGTCTCTCTCTCCGCCGCACCCAATGAATTTTTGTTAGGTTAAGTGTCCAACCTGCATTTCTCTTTGAAAATTTTCTTGTAGATGTTTTCAAGTCATTCTCTTCTGTGTTTGTGCCTAGAGCTTCCCTGTCACAAAAGTACTCTTTCTGATTGAGTTCTCATTTGTTTTTGCTTGTTCTTCCAGCTTATAACTTGATTATGGATGTCTATGTTAGTGGTGGGCTCTGTTCACTTCTAGCAGCAATGTCTGACCCGAGCTTTTACTCATCAGTCTGGGGCAGGGGGTCTGCAAGTTTTCAGTGCTCTCAAAGATGTGTCATTGGGGGAGAGGTCTGCCCACTGCCCCCCTGGTTTAAGCTCTGCAAGTTCCTGACTTGGGTCTGAGTCTGTTGGCTTGTGCATTACTGAGTTTCAATAGACTGCTGCAGGACTCTGTCTCTGTTAGGCAGAGGGAAAGTTCAGCAGGTTCAGAGTAACTGCACTCCTGGCTCCACTTTGGTCCGGGATCCTGCCCTGCTTATTCCTCTGCAGGCTTACGTGTTGGATTAAAGGTAGAGCTGAGTCACTGCTATTCTCTAGCGTTCAGAGCCATATAACTACATTTCTGGAACTTGTTCCTTGCTCAGAACATAGCTAGGGCCCACACTGGCTTGGGACCACACCTCTCCTCCCTAGATCTGTGCCCTAGAACTGAGTAATAGGCAACAGAAGTGCCAGCTGGCATCAGCGCCTGTACCCAGTGCTAGTTCAGGGATCCCCTGGGATTTCTTTTTGCCCCAGTGCTTCCTGCCCTGGCACCTTGTCTTGGCCTACTTTCAGTCCCTCAAAGCTGGAATGCTCCAAACTGCTGGCACCATGCACACTCCTGGCAACCTCCATCCTCAATGTCAGCAGACCTTTCTGTCTGTCTCCCTAAGCTGCCTTGGGCTGAAGAAATGACTACTGTGACCTTTTCTTGGCTGTCCTGATCAAAATTCAGTCTGGTGCATTTTCTAAGTCATTGTCGAGAAGGTGTGCTGGGCAAAATGGTCCTTCTTAATCTGTCATCTTGACTCTACCTCCTGATGGTATCTGACTAGCTATGGACTACTGCTGAGGAGGACCATCTGTGCTAGACTGACCAAGGAAGACAGATACCTAGCACAGACCACAATGCTACAAACTGGGATTGGATCTACAGAAAGGTCTTCTGATGGTGGTCACAGCTGCCCAGCAGAGGTAGCTATCCCTACGGATTGGGTGAAACTTTCCAAACTCAACTCTGCCATACATGTGGCTGAACACCAACAAATCAATACCATCCAGGGTCCTGGCTAGTCAGATACTCGTCACAGAGTCTCAAATTAAACATCGCATTCTGACAAGTCATTCCCTGACACCTTCCACTCAGAGCCCTGGCAGCCCTGAGGGCCAGGACCCTCCTCATTAGCACCTTCTGGAACCTCCTGAGCACGTTACTTCCAGATCAGCCCTTGCTCCTTCTTAACATACAGTGTGGCCCCACACTCCCTTCGGTCTTTCCTGTTTCTTTGGAATGAAGCAGAGCCTTCTAGAGCCATGGACTAGTCATGGGTCTTAACCTACGAAATCTAAGAGATACCTGAGAGGTCAAGGCTGCTACCTCCCTGAATGAGGAGTTCTTGTTTGCGGCCCAAACTTTGTGCCTTGTGCACAGACTCTGGAGGCCACAGGCTTTGCTTCTAGAGCCTTCCTTGAATTGTGGCTTCTGTAAATTTCTGGATATTTCAAGTTCTTCTTCCTATGTCATGGCTTCTTTACAGTATCTAGCTGTGTGGCTAGATGTGGAGTTTTCTCCTCTCATACCTGAAATGCCGTGAAGCAACAACTCCATTCTGTAATTGCACAAATAATTTTTTTGAACCCAAGTACAAAACTTCACATGTATCCCTATTAATTTCATCTTAGACCAACATCCTAAAATGTTGGGATCCTTTTGGATTCTATCATACCAAATAGCAGCAGTCTCTCTAACCTTTAGGCCTTCTCCAAATTGGACAAACAAGCTACTTTCCACCTTCAACTAAGTCAAGGCTGTCCAACCTTAGGTTTTTATTGAAACAATAGACAACATATTTTGATTTGCCATTTTAGTGAGAGCTCTGCGGTAGCCTGGCTTCATTTACTAAAACATTTACGTAAATTTCTATGCTTGTAGGTGGGCTACATATATCGCACTGTGGGTTGCATGCAGCCGCATTTTAGACAGCCCTGAACTAACTCAACGACAACCATGTTGAATGTGACAGGGGCCAGGAATGTGATTTTCCTGTCCCAGGATTTTACTCTTCAGCAACCAATCAACAAGAATTTATTTGGTGCCTCCTTGTCAGACACTGTGCGATGATACCACTCTACCCCATCCTCCTCCACCACACTGCACCCTCTGTCACCACCCCCTTTAATCTCTTCGAATCTGCTGGGGGATTCCCTACTGCCTATAAATATGCCCATGCTGTGGATCTCTGCCACCTGCTCAAAAAGACCTCACTCGAGTCCTCCATCCCTGCCTGCTCTCATCCCCTCTCTTCTCCTTTGTTTGGCTAAATTCCTGGAGAAGGCCATGCGATGGGCACCGTCACCTCCTCTGCGGCTTGGCCTCTGACCTCATCATTCAACCAAAACTGCTCTGTCCAATGTTCCCAGTGATCTCCTAACTGCCAAATGTAACCGCATTCTCTTAGTTCTCGTCCCCCTCATCCTCCTCGTCCTCTCTGCAGGCTGGACTCTGTTGGTCACCCTCTTCTGGACACTCTCGTCTCTAGATTTTGATGACACTGTTGTCCTGGTACCCTCCCCGCCCCCTCCTCGTCAGGTTTCTTTGCTAGATCTTACTCAATCATGTGGATCCTCTGCCACAGGCCCCCTCCTCTCCTCCTCTGCCACCTGCATCAGCTTCCACAGTTTCAGTTATCGTCTCTGTACCAACGACTTTCAGGATCTACTTGCCCAGCACTGATCTCCTGACCCCCAACCTCACATCTCCAAGTGAGCATCAGACACGTTGAAGTGGACGTCCCATAAACTCAATACATCCAGAAGCAAGCTCATTATCTTTCCCTCAAACTCTCTGCTCTTCTCTACTTCCCCTGTTACAGCGGAGGGCACTGCTACCCTCCCAGTCAGCCAGGCTCAGAGCTCCTCATTCTTTCACACCCCACCCCCCATGTCGAATCAGCTGCCAAGGCCTGTCTTTTCTACCTCTGTAGCATCTTTCTCACAGGCCCCTTCCCTCCTCTGACAATGCAGATAGCACGGTCTGTCACACAGATCTCTAGGTCCTCATTACCTCATGCCTGGACTGCTCCAATTGCCGGCTGGTCAGGCTCAATGCCTCAAGTCTCTCCTTTTTCCAACCCATCCTTCCCTCAGCTACCAAAATGATCTTCCTAAAACAACCCCACCCAGTAAGCTTGGGTGGCCCCCTGTGACCCCTAGGACCAAACAGAAAGTACTACTTGGCTTTCAAAGTCCTTCCTAACCCAGCCCCTTCCTACCTTTCCAGTCTTCTTACACCTTATTCCCCTCCACTATTCATCACCCCACTGATGCTGACCTCCCCACACTCTCCGGCTATTCCCCAGGCCTGGACTGCTCTCCCTCCTGGCTTCCCAGGCTTCCTTTGAGTCCCACCTCTTCCTAGAAGTCTTTACCGATCCTCTTTAATCTTAGTGCCTTCCCTTTGAGACTGCCCCCAGTGTGCGACAGCAGTCTGTGTGCCCCCTCTCTCATTACGCTGTTCTTTGTCTTGCGTTGTGTCCTCAGCACTAAGCAGGGCACCTGGCACACAGCCAGTGCTTAATAAACGTTAGCTGCCTTGATCTGACTTGACTCTCAAGTCATTTTATGCCCATTTTACAGGCCAAGAAATTAAGGTCTGGAGCAAGAAAACACTGGAGTCAGAACTCAGACCTAGGTCCTCTGATTCTTAGCCCCGTGTTCTTTTCCCTACACCATGGGCAGGGTGTGCACACACACATGACTGTTTTTAAGGGCAGAATGCACAAGTGAGCCAAAGATGATCTCATCCCTACATCACCCAGCCAGTCCAAACCCAACACAAACCACTCCTGGCTTGAAAGACCCAAAGTCATTTTCTCCCTCCTTGGAGTTAGGAAGCCCAGATTAGGACACTGATGGAGAAGAGAGAGAAGACTAGCTGGGAAGAGAGTGTGAGGAGGATCCCCTTCTCCACACCATACCCCACCGCCCCTTGACCTGTGTCCCAAGAGCATGGGCTTGGAAGGGAGCAAATCATCCCCCAGCTGCTCGTCTTCCAACTTTGGCCAAAGATAGCCCAAGATGTCAAAACTGCCCCAGCTTATGCCCAGGATACACTAGGCTATCCTGGTTCAGTTCTACTCCAGGAAGCCCCCACTTCAGATTCAAGATCCCTTTAGCCTTGTATCAGAACTCCTGGAAGCTAGAGCCAGCCAGGCCTGGCAGGGGGCTCTGTGGGCAGCCCCTCCATCCACTGACCTCCATGGGCCAAGGAGAGGGTCCGGACTGCACTCAGCTGTGGTGATATGATCATCCTTCCTCCCCCACCAGGTGGGAGACCCTACCTGGGTGACTGCTGGGGCAGAAGCTGGGGGACGTCCCTTTTGGAAACTGAGTCCAGCTGCCAGACCACTCTGAGGAAGTGGCCCCAGAAGGTCAAGCACAACCAAGGCTAAACGGATAGGGTCCTTTGACCCAGGCAGCCCAAAGTTTCAAGGAAGCCAGAGGCTGAGGCTTTCACATTGTTGTATTATTATCAGCATTTTACCAATGTGAAACCAGACCCAGGGAAATGAAAGAACCCACACACAGGCATGGAAAAGCCAGGACTCACACTTGGGACTTTTGATGGCAACCCATGGCTCCTTCCACTACAAGACTGCAGCTGGAGGGACCTCAGTGAACATCTATTCTGATACCTGAACCCAAATCCCACTCAAACACATCTCTTCTGGAAGCTCCCCCATGATGGGGGCCTCACTACCTATGAAGGCCACCCAAAGAACTCTGGAACAGCTTCTATCACTAAGAAGTTTTCCTTCACACAGAAGCAGGATCCACTGCCCTTCACATGATTCCTCCAGGAAGCAACTCAGTAGGTACGGTGGACAATGCGGGACGTGGGCTCCGAGGACACAGCTCTACCTCCAACTAGGTCGAACACTCTGGATGGGTCACTCTATGTCTCCGTGTACTCTTCTGAGCTCCCCATCCATTCTAAGACCATGAGCCCATGATGCTGCTTGCTGAGACTTGGTGGCCCGTAAAGGTAATCCTGGTAGAGCTCCTAAGACATGGGACTGTCCTGGACATCAAGGGGAGGGCTGGACCTCATCCCAAAAGAGGAGAAGAGCTCAGAGACCACTTCTCTCTCTGGGTTATCAGGGAGAGCCAAGGGCTCCTCCCAAAATTAGGGAGGGGGACTTTGGCAAAAGACAAAGAAAAAGAATCTGGATGGTAAAAAGGGAATCCTGACCAATCAGAGGCCTGGAGGGTAGAATTCAACAATGCAACAAGCATTATCAAGTGCCTACGGTGTGCCAGGCTTGGTGTGAGGCAATGGGATACAAAGACAAGACGGAGACAGTCTCTGTCCTCCACGAGCTTTTGGGTACAGACCATGAGAGGGAGGCGGTGCACAAAGGGCTCCTGGGGGTGGCGGTACATGAGGTGTAAGGCTGCTGAGACACAGAGGTAAGGAGGCCCTTCCAGGCCCATATGAAGCATGGAGATGGCAGGCGTCATTTCATGTAAGCAGAACAGTGAGGAATGATGGGAAGTCTTCTGGAGAGACAGCCTGGCACCAGCCTGAAGGGAATTCACTCTGTGGCATGTGCAAAATTTGCACGGGATGAAGTAGGTGATGTGAAGCAGGCTGTACTGTGCTCAGGGACTCTGTCCTGATTTTCCTGGTAGAAGAATGTCTCACTGGGGGTTGGGGGGCACAGGAGGATGAGGAACCTACGGCGCTAAGTGACAGGTGCAAGTTTTGTCCTGGGTCTCCCCAGATGGAGTGGAAGGCAAAGCCTCTAGAACAGCATGAGACCCCACTGGACAGGGCCTCCTGGCAGCTAGAAGACATCCTTAGACTTGTCACACTGGGTAACCAACCCTTGATTCGCTTGATTCAGGTGGGCACCAGAGAAGACTTTTAAAAAGACCAGCTCAGGATTCAAACTCTAAAGCCTACTATGTTTGACCTAACACTGACCAGAAGAGAAGCAAGTTCCCACTGTACAAAGGATGGAAGCCCTTAGGGAAATGACAAAGGAAGCTAGGAACTCTCTGACCCGTGCCCAAGAAAAGGAGAGAAAGCAGGTCCCAGCAGCTTAGGCAGTCTTTGGCCAAAGTTGGAAGAGGAGCAGCTTGGGGGTGATTTGCTCCCTTCCAAGCTCATGCTCTTGGGACACAGGTCAAGGCAGTGGGGTGGAGAAGGGGATCCTCTTCACGCCCTCCTCCTCCCAGATAGTCTTCACCCTCTTCTCCATCAGGGTGTCTACTGTCCCGATCAGGGTTTCCTAACTCTGAAGAGGAAGAGAGCATGTTTTAAAGGGGAAGGAGAGGCAGCCTTCCACAGAATCAGAGCCTGTCAGGGAAGTCAGCACAGAAAGGATGGGAACCTCTCAAGAGTGAAATTCTTTTTTTTATAATAATTTTTTTTTAATTTTTAGTTTATAACTCTCAGTTCCACAAGTTTTTGGGTTCCAAATTTTCTCTCCCTCCCTCTCCTCCCCCCTCCCTCTCAAGACAGTATGTAATCCAATGTAGGTTCTACATAGACCTTCACACTGAACTCATTTACACAATAGTCAAGTTGTAAAGAAGAATTATGACCAATGGAATGAATCGTGAGAAAGGAGAAACGAAACAAAAAAAGAGAGCAAATAGTTTCCCTCGATCTTCATTCAGACTCCGTAATTCTTTCTCTGGATGTGCATAGCTTTTTCCATCATGAGGCTTTTGGAGCTGTCTTTGAACCTTGCATTGATGAGAGGAGTCAAGTCTATCAAAGTTAGTCATCACATATACCGTGTGTCTGTAATCATGTATAATGATCTCCTGGTACTGCTCCCCTCAAAGAGTGAAATTCTTAAGATGCTGAAGGAACTGATTCTGAAGGAGAAGAAGTTCCCAAAAGAGACCAGTGTGGACCCATGGGGAACTCACTAGCCAACCTAGATTTGGGAAAGACCTGAACACAGGACAGAAGCCAGGGCAGAGCCAGAGGACGGAATAGAAAAGTGTGGCAAAGCCCAGTGAGAACAGGGCACGGAGGGCTAAGGCTAGAAAGGACTGAGGCCACTGAGGACAATGAAGGCCAATCCAGAGGACTGGGGGTTTGTTTTATTTTGAGGCACACTGGGAAAAAGAGGAGGACCAAAGAAAGGTCAGGACCTCATAGAGGTGGGAAGGATGCTCACAATCAACCAAGAGAAGCAAGAACTATGCCTTTCCAGTGGCTGCCCCCCATCCTGGCAATGCACCCCCTTTTCATGTCCAGCTCCTGGCTTCCCTGAAGATTCAGCTCAAATACTACCTTCTTCAAGAGCTTTCCCTGGTTCCAACAGCCAGTGCCTTCCCTTTTCAGAGGACCTTCCATTTAAAGTGCATATATCTTGAATGTTCATGGCTATTTGCATGGGGTTTCCTCCATCAAGATATGAGGTCTGTGGGAGCAGGGAGCCCAGGGAACCATCATTTTGTCGTTCTTATATCTCTAGCACTCAGCACAGTGAACAGCAATGACCAATGGAGAATGCAGAACAGCCTAGAAGGACTTCCATGAAGAGCTGCAGAGTGAAGTGAGTGGAGCCAGGAAGACAATCGACACCATGACTTCGACAATATCAGTGGAGGAAACCACCAAAATGGAACTGGGTGAAATGAGGAAGAGTAGGCACAGCCCCAGTGGGGCTCCAGAGGCAGACCTGCTTTCTCTTCTTTTCCTTGTTCTTTCTTTAAAAGAAAATTCTTTATGACAAGGGATGCTCTTTTGGAGGGGGAAGAAGAAGGATATGGGAAAATCTAGGTGATATAAAAACAAGAGATAGCACTAAAAGTTTATGTAAAACATTTCTAGGTGAAGTAAGTAGTCAGCAAGATGGCACCTTGTTGCCCTGATGAGCTCCCCCCAGCCAAGTCGGCCAGATGAAGGACAGGCCATTGTACTGAGAGAGATTGCATGGGTGACCTGTGGGTCAGTGACAATGGTCAGTGAAAGACTATACAGAGGAGGAAAGGAAGGAGAGACACACAAAGACACTGACAGACAAAGACAAAGGCACAGAGATACAGAGGAAGAGAGACAGAGATAAGAAAGGAAGAAAGAAGGAAAGAAAGAAAGAGAGAGAAAGAAAAATTGAGACAGAAAGAAAGAAGGAGAAAGGAAGGAAGGAAGGGAGAGAGGGAGGAAGGAAGGAAGGGAGGAAGGAAGGAAGGGAGGAAGAGACAGACAGAGAGAATGCATGCAGGAAGTTAGAAAAGGATCCTACTTTTAGTTTAAAAGGGAAGAGAGTTTGTGAACTAGAGGCCAGTGAGCATCATTTCCATTCCTGGGAAAATTCTAAAACATATTATTACAAAGCTACTAAGTGAACATCTATAAAGGCAAATAAGCATTACGCTCAGTCAGTCAACAAGCACTCATTAAGTGCTACTGTGTGCCAGGCACAGTGCTAAGCACTAGGGATACAAAGAGGGGCAAGGACACAGCTCCTGGCCTCAAGGAGCTCCCAGTCTAATGGGGGAGACAACGACATACATCAAAGATGTCTCCGGTGTAAATGGAAGGGGGCCTCTAAGAGAAGGTGCTGATGGGGATGCCCGTGGGGAGGGGGAGCTGGGAAAGGCCTCTTGCAGAAGAGGGAATGTGAGCTGATTCCTGAAGGAAGGGCAGCATTGCAGGCAGGGAGGACACCAGGGAAAATGCCCTGAGCTGGGACATGGAGTGCCTTGTGCCACTGTCCCTCAACTGTGGAATGGATTCATGGCGGTCAAGTCTTGGAGGCTGGAAAGGTCAGAAGGGCTCAGCTTGTGACTGGCTTGGAAAGCCCACCAGCCTTTTCCATTTGATCCTCGAGGTAAAAGGGAGCCACTGGAGTTAACTGAGGAGATATGGGGGGGGGGGTCAGACCAGAGTGAAGGATCCCAAAGTGTCAGCCAGCACAGCCTCACCAAGGACAGATCACCCCAGACTAGCTCTATTTCTGACACAGCCACTAGGATGGACCGCTGGTTGGGTGAACAGAACCAGGAGAACCAGTAACAGCCACATTGTTCGATGATCAACTATGACAGACTTAGCTCTTTTCAGCAATACTTTGATCCAAGACAATTCCACGAGACTCATTATGGAAAATGCTATCCACATCCGGAGAAAGAACTACGGAGTCTGAATGCAGATTGAAGCAGACTATTTGCTCTCTCTTTTTTCTCCTTTCTCATGTTTCCTCCCTTGGTTCTAATTCTTCTTTACAATATGACTAATGTGAAAATATGTTTAATATGAATGTATATGTGGAGCCTATATCAGATTGCATGCCTCTTGGGGAGGGGGGAGGTGAGGGAGGGGGAGAAAATTTAGGACTCAAAATTTATGGAAATGAATGTTAAAAATTAAATTTAAAAATTAAATTAATTAAAAAAAAAAGAAACGGCCAACGGATCTGTCTCCCCCCCAGACCCTCAATCTTTGCTGGGCCTACGACGACCTTGTGCTGAGGTTCCTTATGCAATGGACTGATTTGGAAAACCATGGCTAATATAATAAATGCTCACTTTGTGCAAAGAACCTAGCTGTCCACAGACAAAAACAAGGCAGTCCGTGGCCTCAGAGGCAGCTAGAAGGACCACAATAGAAAGACTTGAGTGCAATCCCGCCTTAGACCCCTACTAGCTGTGCAACACTGGCCTGACTCAGCTTCCTTATTTTTAAAATGAGCACAGTAACACTGGCACCTCCCTCACATGGGGTGTGAGGACTAAGTGGCATAACGTATGCAGAGTGCTTTGCAAATCTTCAAAGTGCAGCCTGTGGCTGGCATCACTATTACGATTCTATTGAGACAAACAACATGAACCAAGATGGCTAAATATCTCACCACCCCCCACAAAGGCACTGCCTGACTCGTGCCCACCCTCCCTCTGCCCTGCATTCCCAAACCCTGCTCTTCTTCCTCTTCCCCAGGCCGTCACCCTGCACTGGCTGCCCTCTGCTCCCTTCCCCAGCTCCAATGCGTTCTCTTCTTGGGCCTTTTGCCCTCTCGTTCTCTTGCCAAGTCTTGGCCTTGGATCACTCCCACCAGCCACTTCCACGATCCCTGGTCATGTTCTGCTGAACTAATGGAGAGAAAATAAGAAAGCCACGCTGACAGAGTCTACCACAAATGTACACTCCATCATCTCACCTGGGCCCTCACTGCAGCACGGTGTAATGGCTTGCACCTCCTTAATCCACTCACCACAGCAACGCTTCCAAGTGTCCACCCCCCTCCAACCTCCCAGGGTGCCCCCTCCTCCCACCCTCTGCCCGCCTCAGTTTTCTTAACTGTAAAATGGGAATGCTAACAGCACTGCCTTCTACAGTCGTGCAGATCAAATGAGATGATACCTGCAAACAGCACCTGGCACAGGGCCTGGCACCCAGGGGGCTCACTCCCGCCCCCCAGAGGCGCCTCTGCGGGCCACAGATCCCCTATTTGTTGTCTGAGAGGCCGAATAGCATGGTCACCAGAGGCTGCCCTTGGGTTCAAAAAGGAATCTGCCTCAGCAATACAAGGCGGGGGAAGTGTGGCTCCGCTAAGGTTTCTTGAAGAGGAGCGAGGGGCTGCAGTGGGCTGCAAGGCTGAAACGGGCGGCTGAAAGAGCCTCTAACAAAATCATAGGGAGTGGCTTTTGTTAAGGTTCCCTGCTCTCTGGGGTCAAGATCTTTTTGGATCCCAACTGTGTACTCTAACCTGCCGGTCTGGCCCCATCTGTCACCGAGACAAGCATGCCTTCCCTAGGGCAGGGATTCGCCCAGATCCCTGGCATGCTCCACCCGACACCTTCGTGCCTTCTCTGTGGGACCAGGTCCACTCACTTGCCTGTTGTCAGACACTCACCCATCCTTTGAACACAGCACAAGGGATTCAATTCCATGGGCTTTCCTAAAGTCTAGACGAGTCAGGTCTATGTCTAATAACCTTGTCCCAAAAAGGCCAGAGGCATTTCCTACCTGCAGTGAGCAGGCCCTGTAACTGGTGCAGTAAATCCCGCTGGAATCTCTCTTGTCTAGCCCAGATTCAGGTAACAGCCTCATGGGGCCCCCAGGAAGCAGACACCTCAGAAGCTCACACCAAAGGTAAGACACAAACAACAGGATATCCTCACTTCCCTCCCACAAACTCAGGCCATAAGCCATCCCGAGCCCACTGGTGGTGTGGCCGATGTGGGAAAGCCTTTCTGGGCCCCCAGGCCAAGCAAGGCCTGGCAGCTTGCCCTCTGGAAGGTGGAAGCTGCCCTTTACCCACATGGCTCTGGCCAGAGAGAAGGGCCCTGCTCTCTTCTCTGCATCCATCCCACCCACCAAGAGGCAGGGCTCATCCCACCCCCCCACCCCCAGGGCCGGAGCCAGGGCCAGAGGCAGAGAGGCCACACATAGGGAACGCCTTTGTACTGGGCAGAGAAGCCTTGGCATTGGCCTTGTCAGTGGTCTAGTTTCAGATTTAGGTCTACTGGGTTAAGGGGAAAGACAAGGGCAGCTGAGAGATCTCTAAGATGCCATTGCTCCTTTATGGCCCCCTGCCCCCCAGGCCAGGCCAGCCCTCCTTCCTGAAGGAAGAAGAAGTATGGACAGAAGGACGTGGGAAGTCCAGAGAACCAGCACTCCACCGCTGCCTTGCTTCCTAAAGGATGGAAGCATGAGGAAGAGCTGCCTTAACCTTTCTCTGTTCCCTGAGGAGCGAGCCCATCCTGGAAGTGTGGTCTCTTGCCAAGGCCTCGAAAGCCTTTAATTTGATTTCCCTCACACAGGCAATTGTTGTAATTATTCTGATTAGGAATCATTACCCGGTGCAGCCTGCACACCCTGACAGGCCCAACGCCTCCCCGGCAGCAGGCAGGCAGCCGGCAGGCGGCCCAGCCTGGGGAGGGGGTGCCGGCTCAGCCGCCCTCCTGGAGGAGCGGAAAGCAAACAAAGCCAGCCTTGGGGAGGGCACAGGGCCGAGGCTGTGCAGTTAATGAAGTGTTCACATGCCACAAGGAGCCAACATTTACAGCTAAACAAAAACAAAGGCCCAAACCCACTGGGGGCCAAAGGACAGATGTCTGCTCAGCTGGAAGCTCACCTGGAGGAGGGGGAGGAGGGGGAAGGGAAGGAGGATGGAAGAACACGGAGGAAGGGGACAGAACGGAGAAGAGAGGAGGGGAAGGAGGAGAGAAGGAGAAAACAGGAATGAGAGGAAGAGATAAAGGAAGAGAGGGGGAAGAAGGAAGGGAGGAAGAAGAGGAAGGGAAGGAGGAGAAAAAGGAGGAGAGTAGGGGAAGGCAAAGAGGAAGGAGCAGGGGATGAAGAGGAGGAGAGGGAAGGAAGGGAGGAACAGAGAAAGAAAGAGAGGGAAGATGAGGGAGGACCAAGAAGTTTAAGAGAGAGGAGGAGGGGAAGGAAGGGGAGAAAAAGAGGAAGGAGAAAGGAAGGGAGGAGGAGGAGGAGGAAGGGGAGCAGAGAAAGGAGCAGGAGATGAAGAGGAGGAGAAGGTGGAAAAGGAGCAGCTGGCAGAGCCACCTTCCCCCACACCTAAGGGAGACCCCAGAGGGGCCAGGAGTGCCCACATGTGTGTGGCGGTCAAGGCTTGCCTGGCTCCTGGCACCGAGGGACCCCTCTCTGCCACAGGACAATAGATAACATCCTAATGAAGCCATACTTGTGATCAAACAGCCCAGCTGGATTCTCCAGGGGACAGGTCACCAGACCTACCTCAAGCACTTGCTGGAGACTTGGCTGGCCATCCACCATGCCTTGGATGATCCCGGTCAGCTGGAAGGAGAGAAAACACAGCACACTGAACCCAACACCAAAGGAGTACAGGGCCTCTAAGGAGGGGTGCCTTCCCTCCTCAAGCACTTTCTGTAGCTCCCTATTGCCTAGGGCATACAATTAGAACTCCAGCTGATGTCTGGCAGCAGCCCACCTTGAGACAAGAACCCCTAGCTGTTTTCTGATTCCTGTTCTGCTCCCCTCCTGCTCTACCCATCCCCTTTCATCCTTCAAAGCCTCACTCGACTGCCACCTTCTCTAGGAAGCCTCCCCAACCTGAGAGTGCTTCCGCCTCCTCAGTGTCTGGAGCTCCTACTTTGCCCCTATCCCCTCCATGAGACTGTAAACTGGTCTGAGGCAAAGAGCTTGTGATTTTCTGCCTTTGTATGCATTTCCTCATGTTCAGGAGGTGGACCCCCGTCCTGATGGTCAGTGTTCCCTGGAGCTCTTAGGCCAAAGTCCTGGGATGGTCCTTCTGCCCCATGTGGGAGCCAGCTCCAAGCACACAGCCCTGCCTGCAGAAAGCACTAACCACTCACAAGAGGGTGATGGCCTGCCTTCTGCTCCCCTAGGGAAGTGGGTATCTGCATCCTGGAAGTGCCCGTGCATATGTGTCTACGAGTACGTGAGCATGGTGTGTGCAGGGCCACGTATACTCCACCTTCTTTTTAAAAGTTTTGACATATTTTGTTTTCCATTCCTATTTATTTCTAAACATAATCCATCCTTGTCTTCTACACAAGAAGCCATCTTAACAACAAAGAGAAAAAAAAAAGGAATAAAAGTTTAGCAGAAGTAGCTAAGTGTTTTCAACATCGGCCGCTAGGACATGCAATTCTCCACACCCATGGTCCCACCTCTACAAGGAGGGAGGCGCATCTTCTCATTTAGGGCCAAGCTCTAAGGTTTTTGCAACCTTAGAAACATCACAAGAACTGTGCCCCAAGAATAAGGGGCATTCCCAAAACTACCCTGGGCTCTAGATAACCAGCCCCAACGAGTCGGCAGTGTCTTCTTTCTACAAACAGATGGAGGCTGGCCTGCTCCCTACCCACGCTCTCACCCCCATGCCCTCGGTCTCATTCTGGCAAGGAGGCTGAGCAGCCATACAAGGCAGAGGAAAATGAGGAGTCGTAGCTCATGCTTAATGTTGCAGCTCCTGTCTATGCTCCTGCCTCAGCAGCCACTCCCCACATGCCTGTTCTGGTCATCTCAGGCCAGGCTTGGAGCCACAGCCCCCACGATATCACCCAGAAGGGACTGGAGCCAGGGAGTGGGGCAGAGAATTCAAGATCAAACACCAATTAGGCTCTAACTGCATGTCAAGAACAGCAAACACCTGAGACAGAGGGCAGGACAGGCCAGCTTTAAGGGGAGGATCTTCCGATGGCAGCGGCGGTGGCTGCCATGCCATTGTTGTTGTGCTCCTCCAGGTGGGCACCTAGAGTTCATCAAGTCATTATTAGGTGGGATCTTAAAGAAGTGGAGGGCCGGGGCCACTCTATTTTATACTCTGGAAACTGTTTTTATATTAATCTGTATTTTAATTGGGTAACAGTGGCTGCCGACAGACTTCCCATGGTCGAACAGGAAAATAAATTAAAAAGATTAACGACACCGTTCTTTTACTCCGTTTTCACCGGCAGCGGGCCTGCCTTCTCACTTCACAGAGAAAGTCCCCTCTGCACCCTTTCCTTGCCTGGGGAGCCTGAGTCAGAGGGTGAGGCCTAAGGCAGAGATGAGGCTGGAGCTTGGGAGAGCCCCAGGGAGGAGAAGAGGCAATGCCAAGGTCGCCTTGCCCAAGGACTGGACAAGAACAGCAGCCAGAGCTGCTCTTCTCTGGGATTCCCAGAGGTCCTCTGACACCCATCATCACAGCCGCCATGTCCCAAATGCCACACTTGGGCCACCATGCTAGCCCCTTCCCTCTGTACCACCCCCCCCAATTGCTTGGCACTTCCTCCATCTGCATTTTGAATCTACTTGTCTGTAAATAAGGATGTCAGCTCCCTGGGGGCAAGCCCTGTTCCTCTGTGTCCCTGTTTCCCCAACACAGGGCCTGATACAGAGGAGGAAGTGGTTGACAAAGGCCAGCTGGGTGATGGTAGCAATGGTGGGCACCCCATCCAGCTGGTCAATGGCTAGGAACCCACAGGACCATAAGACCAAGGGTTCCCCCAACCTTGTAGTACCACAGAGCTCAGCTGCCAGTTAGTCTAGGCTGGAGCTGGCCTCCATGGCTTCTTCCTTCCTGACTCTACTAGTCAGTCAGGAAAGGTGGATTAAGCACCTACAATGTGCCAGGCACTGTGCTAAGTGCTAGAGATACAAAGAAAGGCAAACAAGATGTAAACAGTATACAGAAAAAATGGAGGTAACCAACAGAGGGAAGGCATTAGCAGTAGGGGAGATGGTGCTATCTCAGTGGGGATGTTAAGGCAGATGGGAAAGTATGTGGCATGGTGAGGAGGGCAGACAGAGGCTGGAGTCCCTAGACCAAAGACTATGGGAGGCACAGAAGGCGTGAGGAGACTAGAAAGGTGTGGGGAGGGGTGAGGGAGAAAGGCGGCTCACAAGGGGCTTTAAGCACCAAGCACACTGGAGGGGCCAGGAGCCACAGGATCTGATTGCATAAGAGGATGCCAGCCCTCGTGGGTCAGCTTGCCAACAGGGCTGGAGACTTCCCTACATAAAGGACCCTGGGCCTGAGCAATAGCCCAAGCCAGGGAAGGGGAGCTACTGGGCCGATGACATAGTAATTCTTGGCATCAGAATGAGCTGGCCTGAGTGCCTGTCATCCATTCTCCCAACAAGAGCCTCACCATAGCCCTAGGGGGTCAGGTGGGATCATCCCTTGATCCAGATAAAGAAACTGAGGTCCAGAGAGGGGCAGGGTAGCAGGAAGGACCAGGAGGTACCTTGCTGAGAAGGGGCAGGGAGGAAAAGCCTGGCTTCCCTGGAACAGGCAGGCAAGGAGACAGGAGCAGCTCTGGTTTCTGCAGGTACATGGGGAGCAAGTGACAAGCTAGGCCCAAGAGAAAAATGTCTTAGTCCCAGGTGAGAAGCATGGCTTCCTCTGGCCCAACCAAAGCCCAGGTGGAAAGGTGCTCAGAGGAGGGAGGAGGAGGCCACAGCCAGCCCCTCAGAGACGGCCCTAAGTTCAGTGAGGAAGGTGGGCTCTCAACTCTGATACTCCAGGGCAGGAGAACGGATGTCCACCTGGTGTGAACGCAGTGCCTGAGGAAGGTGGGAGAAGAAAGGGGCCCCACAGCCTCCCTGGGACATTCCCACGCTAGGACCTGCTCTCCCTAGCCTAGGGAAGAAAGATTCCCACCTCTCAAGAGCTGGGTAAGGGGCCACAAGCCCCACTTTCCTCCCCTGTAAAATGGGGCAATTATCCATCCAGCACCTGATCCTGAGGTCGCTGGGAGGTTGATCCCAATGCCCCTGTCCAGTGCTGCACAAGGTCACTTACGATTATTACTGTTTCCACAAAGAGCCAGAGCTATTCGAATTACTAGGAATTTCTAGAGCAAATCACTTTGCCAACATCTCATTTTGTCCTTACAACAACCCTGGGAGATAAATGCTTTTACTGCCCCCATTCCACAGAATAGAAACTTGGGGGAGAGAGATTGGCCCAGGGCCGGGCAGCTAGAAAGTACCCGAGACTGAACTGGAACTCAGATCTTCCCAGCACCAGGTCCAGCGCTCAATCCACTGGGTCCGATAGCCATGGGGAAGCCCTGCTTCTGGCCTTGCCTCACATCCCTCTCCCTGTCACTGAGCTTGTTCCCTCTCATCTGGATGATGGTCATGGGAGCTGAGGAGCAGGCCTCAGGGGTCACAGTGGGGGCTCCTGAGGGCCCCCATGGAGCCCACTGCAGAGCCTCAGTCCTGAGGCCCTGGGACTGGGAGCAGAGGGGGCAGGTGGCAGCCACCGGGGCCCCAGGACTGAGAGCAGAGGGAGCGGGCAGCAGCTGCTGGGGCCCCAGGATTGGGAGTGGAGGGAACCAGAGGCAGCCACTGAGGCCCCGGGATTGAGAGCAGAGGGGGCGGGTGACAGCCACCGGGGCCCCAGAACTGGGAGCAGAGGGAGCGGGCAACAGTTGCCAGGGCCCCGGGATTGGGAGTGGAGGGAGCGGGTGGTGGCCACTGGGGCCCTGACTTGCTGCCAGTACCATGTCAACATCCTGGGCTTTCTCCTTGCAGTTTATCTCTGGCACCATCGTATTCCGCCAGCAACAGGGAGACAGTTTGCTGATTATATAAGCACTTGTCTCTGGCGTACAATCTGACAATCAGGCCTGCTCTTTCTTCCCAGACAAAGAGACCAATAAATCTCCCCGTTCCTAAGTACAGGTGTGAGAGACAAAACCCTTTACCAGCATTTAATAGAATGGACAGGGACACACAGAGACAGACAGACACACACACAGACACAGACACAGACACACACACACACACACACACACACACACGCACACCCCAATAAACAGTGTCTGGGGGAGGGGTGGAGTGGGCAGAAGGCCCCAGGAGGAGTTAGCCCATCCCATCTGATCTCTATCCAAGCTACATCCTGGAGCACAGGCTGATGACAGAGGCTTGGGAAAAGAGCTATTCATTCACCTCGCCCAGAGCTACTGCTCCTAGCAAGAAGGGAGGCCTGAAAGGAGTGGGCCAGGCTTCAGCCCACCTCCCCAGTGGTCTCTACACACAAATGTTCCTTTCCCATGCTTCAACTCTCCTGGCACACATGCTGACAGGGCACAAGGTAGACCAGAGGGCTGAGAAAGAGAGAGGGAAGGTCCTACTGTTGGAGAAACCCAAGGAGACCAGGGTTCCCCGGCAGCCCTGACAACGTGGCCTAAGTGCACACCACCCTTCTCTCTTTCCCCCCTTCTTTCTCCCATCCTCTCTCTCTCTCTCTCCCACACTCCTCTCTCCCTCCCTTCCTTTCTCTTCTCTCTCTCCCCCTCCCTTTCTTTCTGTTTCTATGAGTCTCTCCCCCCACTTTCTCCCTCCCTTTCTCTGTCTCCCTCCTTTTTTCTCTGTTTCTACCTGTGTCTCACACACACACACACACACACACACACACACACACACACACACACACTTTCCACAGCAGTCTTGTGCCATCATAGACTACATGCCTTCCTGTGGCTGAGCTCAACTCCTGGGGTGTCAAGCCCTTCCCGGAAGCCTGGCCTGCTCTACTCAGGGCTCAGAAAAGAAAGTGCCACGGAGAGGGATGGGGTGGAATAAGCGAGCTGGAAAGGGGGGAGATGAGAAAGTGACGGCCAAGAAAGGCCTCTGGGAAGTTCACCAGTGTTCATAAGTGAGCTCACTTGCTGACTCAGTGTTCTCTTCTGTCCAGCTGCCATCTAGGGGACCCATTAAAAACTTTTCTGGAAAGATCCCACATTCTGCAGGGGACCCTGTGTCAGGGTCTCACTGGACCATCCCCAAATCCCTCCCCTCCCCACAGGCCCCCAAATGTTTCCTTCCCACCCACTGTCCAGCAGAGTCCAGGGCAGAGCTGGCCCTGGGGCTGTTGCCCACCCCTCCCCAGCTGGCTCCCCAGAGCTCTGGCTCTGCTATCCTGAGGACAGAGTATCAAGGAGAGGCCCGGCTGGGGCTCCTACCCCAAGGGAGGGTCTCAGTGTCCAATCACTGTGTGATTGGCTGGTCTGATGAGGACCTGCTGAGAGGGGCTGACGGCTGAGATGAGCTGGAGAGGTGCTGGCAGCTGGGGGGGAGGGAGACAAGGGAAGGAAGGAGAGAGGAGGGAGGGGAGGGGAAGAGGACGAAGCAGAGGACGAGGGAGGGGGGAGGGGAGGAAGGGAGAACCACCTACCCCCCAGAACTGTTGTAAGGCTCAATTGCGAGACTATTTGTAAAGTGCTTGGCTTCACCCAGCACCTGGCACACAGTAGGACAAGGTTAGCTATTCTTAACCACTGGCCTGCAGGGGGAGAAGAGCCAGGGAAGGGAGAGCCAGCCCAGGTCTCCCTCGGCTCCCCAGCCCCAAGAGGAGGCTCTTGGATGGAGGGGCCTCGCAGCTCTGTTCCTGCCTGGCCGTCTTCTACATAGCAGGAATGTCATTTTCTGGTTGGTTAGGCGCTGTTTGCGCCCTGTCTCTTTCATTTATATGGATGTGGGAGAAGGTGACTGTCCAAAAGAGGGCAATTTTTCTTAGTGACATTAGTGGGGCGGCAATATTAGAGATTCTCGGGGAGACAAAGCTCCAGGAAGCCCAGCGTCTTCCCCTCTTGGAAGACTGGGAAAATAGCAGCTTGTTTCCAGAGTCCCTGGGCTACCTGGTCCTGCAGCCAAGAATTTCTAAGGCTTCCTCGCTCCTTACAGACCAGCTGGCAGAGAGAGGCTTGCCTGGCTGCACGAAGCGGGGTAGGGGGGCGCGGAACAGCGCTCCCCTCTCCAGGCCAGGCTGCTCTAACACTGCATGGGGCAAAACAGAGACAGGGCTGCCCTCAGGAAGCTCAGAATCCATGAAGCCTCCCCAAAACGCTCTGCAAAGGCAGCATCTTCCACCTCCCTGATCTCAACATCCTCAGCCTCTGGCCCCACAAGCCTGCCTGGAGACTTCGGTTCTCATAAAGCCCGACTCAAGTCCCTCATCCTGCCCTCATCTGTAGCATACCAGAGTGTCCCAGGGCCCAAAGCTCCCTCTTCCCCAGACCCCCTCCCAGGACCACACTCTTTACCTCTGTACAGAAGGGTGTCAGCTGAGGGTGGACAGCCGGCTGCACATACATGTGAAACGTGGACTCAATTTCCATCGTCTGACCATTTAGCTTCAGAATGGGGAACTCGATGATTTCCTACATGGAGGGAAAGAGGGAAGGGGAGAGAGAGAAAGAGACAGACAGACAGAGACAGACAGACAGTGAGCACAAGAGAACAAGAGGGAGGAAGACAGAAAAGAGAGTGAAAAGAGAGGAAGAGAAACAGGAGAAAGGAAAGAAAGAGAAAAGACAGAGAAGAGAGAGGAAGTTTTTAGAATGATCAGTTTCAATTCAACAAACACTGATTAAGCAGTTAATACATGAAAGGCAAGACGCAGCCTGAAATAGAGGAAAGGGAGGCCAGGCCTTGGTTCTGGGCCTGCCTCTGACTCCTACTGACTGTGTGACCATGGACAAGTCACTCACCGACTCTATGCCCCAGGCCACTCTCTAAGGCGCCTGCCCAGGGAGACGCTGTCTCCTCACTGCAAATTCCCTAGACAGTGAAATCACAGAACTAGACCAAAAAGAAAATGTGTCCAGCACTAGGGACGTGAAGGCCAAACGAAAAAGGCCCCGGCCTCCAGTAGCTCTCACTCCACGTAAGCAGTGAAGCTCAGATGAGCTGAGGAGGCAGAGAAGGCTAACGACGAAGGAAAGGCTTCATGTAGAAAGAGGTGCCGAGCCAAGCTGGAGCTTCTGACAGACATCCAGGCACGACAGACTGTCCACTAAGGGCCTGGGGGCAGGAGATGGGATGCTGAGTTTAGTGAACTGCTGGGAGGCTGGAATATATGTGAAAGGAACTAATGCTGAACTAAGTCTGGAAAAGCAGCCTGACTCCAGACTGTCAGGACGAGTTTAGATTTCATCTCTCACCCCAAAGGGCACCATTGTTGCTTCTTAACCTAGGGAGTGGCACAGTCACACCTGGGCTTCAGAAAACGCCCTCTGGCACCTGGGTAGAGTTAATACTGTCATACAGTCCAGACCAGGGGGGATGAGGGCTTACACCAAGGTGGTGACCGTGGGAGCCAAGAGATCTCCACCAACTGAAAATGTTCCCTCTCCTCCTCCTCTCCCTTCTCTCCCACCCTTACTCTCTCTCTTCCTTCCTCCCTCCTTCTCTTCCTCATTATTTCTTCCCTTTCAGAAGCCAGTTCCTGTTCTAAGCCTGGAGCTGGAGATTCCTGAAATGGGCAGGGCCAGAACCCCCAAGCACTAGCAGGCTCCCCTCTTCCCAGGCCAGGCCCAGTACCACCACTCTCTCACTAGCTCAGTGACTTTGGGCGAGCAAACACATCATGTGACCTTTCTGGGCTTCAATTTCCTTATGAAGAGTCAATCAACAAGCATTTATTAAGCACTTACTGTGTACCACCAAGCACCATGCTGTTACAGAGCTCCCCCCCCAACCCCTGTCCTCAAGGAGCTTATATTCTAACAGGGGAGAGAGCACACACATTCAAGCTACAGACAGACTAGATAGAAGGAAATCTTAGCAGGGAGAGCACGGGCACCTGGGAACCTAGAACGGGTCTCCTGCTGAAGGGAGTGTTTGAGTCCAGCCTCCAAGGAAGCTGGGGATTCCAAGAGGTAGCAACAGGGCAGGAAAGCATGGCAGGCTCAAGGGACAGCTAATGCAAAGGCACGCAGAAGGGAAACAAGGGGACAGGCTGCCGACCTGGAAGGAGGGTCGGCCCTTGTGGAAATGCTGAGTTTGAGATATCTCTAGGACATCCATGGCCCAACATGGCCCAGAAGTGGTTGGTAATATGGACTGGAGCTCAGGAGAGAGACTGAGGCTGGGTGCAAAGATCTGGGAATCCTCTGCACAGAGGTGACAACTGATCACAAGCAAGACGGAACAGGGCTTCTCAACCTCTTCTGTGTCACGGACCACAACACCCACACTCACCTAGTCTGCTGATGCAACAGACCCCACGAAATACACAAAGGAAAACAACTAGAATGAGACACCACTGTTGAAATATTTTTTTAAAACAAGTTCAAAGACCTCACGTTGAGAACATCTGGTATACAGGAAGAAGAGAAGAGGACACAGGAGAGAACCTTGGGGGATACCCACAGTGAGTGAGTGTGATCTGGATGGTGAACCAGCAAAGGAGGGAGGGAGGGAAGGAAGGAAAGAAAGAAGGAAGGAAGGAAGGAAGGGAGGAAGGAACGAAGGGGGGAGGGAAGGAAGAAGCATTTACGTGACCCTGATTATGTGCCAGGCACTGTGCTAAGCACTTAATGATCACATTTGATTCTCACAACATTCCTAGCGTTATCCCCATTATTATTCACGTGGACTTTATTAGCTATGATTATCTCCATTTTACTGCCAAGGAGACTGAGGCAGATTTGCCCAGGGTCACACAGCTAGTAAGGATCAGAGGGCAGATGTGAACTCCAGTCTCCCTGACTCCATGGCCAGTGCTCTCTCCACTGAGACCCCAGCTGCCTCCTGAGTAGTCGGATGCGTAGACCGTGACCCAGGAGAGCAGTGTCACCAAAAGAAGAGGAGTGGGTACTCAATACTGTCAGAGGCCGAGAAGGATCAGGCCTGAGAGAAGACTATTAGCCTTGGCAACTAAGAGAACATTGTCCATTTTGGAGAGTGGTTTCCGCTGAATTATGTACTCAGATGCTAGACTGCAGAGGGATCGGGAGAGAACAGGAGGTGAGAAGCATGGACGCCCTGCGTGGATGGCTTTCTCATGGAACTTAGCTGGAGAAAGGTGATCCACAGGGCGACAGCAAATGGGGAGGGAAGGATCATGGGATCCTTTTGAGGATGGGGAAGACATGGACACATGTGTAGGCAGTTAGGAAGCAGCCAGAGACAAGGACAGAGTGATGGGGGGAGGGAGGGGAAATCTGCTGGAGTTGATGAGAGGGAATGGGAACAAGTACCCAGCCATGCTTTGGAGGGGAGGATGGAGAGCAATGCCCCAGAGAGCTCCCGGCAGGGCGGGGTCCAAAGGGGGAGTCAGGAGGCTCCATTTCCTCATCTGTACCACGGGGTTGGGGGGGGGGGGGAGCTCTACACAATGCTTTGCTCACAGGGTAGCTATGAGGACCAATGAGAGTGTGGATATAAAGTGCTTTGTAAACCTTCAAGCAGCCTAGAAACATCAGGACAGACCTGACACTCCCAAAACATGACCTAAGATGGCTGTCTGTCCTTGGGTCTGCCAGGCCACCACCCAGAGCCTACCTAGCCCACATGCCATCCTCAATATGCCAGCCCTATCTGCTTGATGTTAACATTAGTTTAAAAATGAATCTTTTTTTAAAGGTGTCAAAAGGGGGAGGCTCCTTCTGCCCCCCACCTCCCCCTATATCCCAGAACCACTGCCCTATTTGGGAGGAGGGAACACTAACAGTAACCCTCCCCATGCCCAAACGCCAGCCTCTGCCTGCCAGCCTGCCCATGTGTCTCTGCTAGCAGCAGGCAGGGGAACCAGAAAGCGGTGATTCATCAACAGGACTGCCAAGGATACAAATGACCCGCCATCAGAAATGGGCACCGATCTGTTCATAGAAAGTTCACACCATGCCAGGGAGATGGGCTCCTTAATTATTCCTTTAAAAAAATAAAAAAGTCTGAAGCAAAAAGGAGAAATAAGAGACTAGATAAAATCCACTAAGAGCCACCTCCCCCACCCCCCCAACACCCCCCTCCACAAGCCCGGGAACTTAATGGAGGAGGAGGAGGAGCAGGAGGGACAATTTGTTTGGTGTCTCCAAGATTAATTTGTCTCCGTTATTTAATAGAGATGCACAGCACCAAGGTTCTGGCGTGCAAATGAGCCAGTGGAGTGATGGCTCCTGGAGCTGCCTGCCTCCCCAACCGCTCCGGGAGAAGGGAAGTGCCAAAGTGGGGAGGGGGTGGGAGGAGAGAGGGGAGGGGGGGGGAGGGGAGAGAATAAAAAAAATTATTGCTTTTTAATATTCAAAAACAGTTTGCGAAATTTAATCAAAACAGAGGAAAAGCTAACATTTTTACCACTTTGACATTTTTATTAGCGCTTTCATAAATTTTTAAAACATGAATGGAATTAGTTTACAACAAAAAAAAAACTGCCCTGAAAACATCTGGAAGAGACAAATAGGAAATAATAAAAAAATAAATAAAAGCCAACTCCTCCGAGTAAAATTAGCATGTGGAAAAGGCAGCCACTGCAGAGGGGACGGCCCAGCCCTGGGCCTGGAGGCTGGCCCAGCAGTCCTGACAGGTATCAGAGCTTCCTCGGTGCCCCCATCCCTGGGCAGCCAGCGCCTCTGATGCTGCCCCCACTCACAACAACCACACACACACCAGCTCCGGCCCTGCAAAAGGCTCTGCCTAAGGTCCTCCCAGTGACAGAAATCCTCCTGTGCCTAGGAACCACAGAGCCCCGTTAGTGCCACACTGGGTAGGCAATGCATCTCTTTCCAATCCAACCTCCAATGGCTAGACCTGGGCTGAGGACAGCTCAAATCACTGACCCCTCCCAAAGCTGACCAAAGGCAGAGGTTCAGAAAAAATAAGAACTGTGCAGTTGAGGAGGATGCTGGGGGTAGTGGGGAGAAGAAGGGGGTGGGGGGCAGGCTTCCTCCCAGTCTTGGAAACAGACAATGCCCAGGGGGAGGCCTGGGCTGACCTGCTTTTCCAACAAAGCAAACATCCAGGTAATTGTAGAGGCTGGCTGTCTCCAAGATACCTGGCCCAGGAGCCAATCTCAGGGGTTTGGGAGGCCCCCCTGGGGGCTGGCCTGTCTCTGTACCCTGCCCCCCTTCATACCAGAGAGCATCTCTCACCCCGCCTGTCTGACAGGGCTTTGCTGCCCTGGTATCTAAGGCAACTCCTCACTAACCATGTTAGCCAGAGCCACAATGAAATTTAACCTGTGACACAATGGTACTTTTCATTTAAACTTTCATTTGGAGGGAAGCAGTGTTTGGAGACCTGCAGTTTGTCCAGCTAATAAAGACAAGTGTTGGGACCTTTCAGGGTGCCATTCATCTTTGGCCTTTATTAAATTCAATTTTCTTAAGCCCATGATACATTATGAAATTAGGAGTTGACATTCCTCTGGAAACAAAAATATCTATCAAACATAAATAAAAGGGAAAAACCCGCTATTACCAAGAATTTATGGTTTAAAGTTGATCCCTTCCCACTTTGGTACAAGCACATGGCTTGTTTTAGAGATCCAGAATGCTATTACAGATCTAGAATTCCATTAGTACTTCTCATGAAATGCTAAGCGCTTCAGCTCCCAGGCTCCATCATGGTCATTGTCACTATCTCTCCTGGGCCAAAGGGAACAGATGCTGTCCACCACCCAGAGTCTTCTCTCCCTCTGTCCCAGGAAGGCCTGGTCAACCCCTACAGGGAAAGAGCAGGGGGAGAAAGAAATAACCCAGGAAAACCCAGAAGCCTCCTGGGCCCCCATGTCCCCAAAGAGAAAGGGGGCTGTCAGAGCCCCTCTGCCATGGTAAAGCAGGTCACAGTCTAGGAGGGGGTGAAGGCTCCAGCACAGGTAACACACAAGACAACAGTTTAGGTGCATGCCCAGTGAGGTCTGTAAGCCCAACAAGAGGGAGAAGAAGGACACACAGGGAGCAGCTGCAGGGAGCCAGGGAAGGACAAAAAGTCCAAAACAGAGCTGTCAAGGTTGGCAGGAGCACAGAGTATGTGAAAACAGTATTAGCAGATAAACCTGGAAAGGAAGGATGCCAGATCACACAGGGCCTCGAAGGCCATGCACAGGAGTGTGAACTTCACCAGGGGGAAACAGGGAGCCACTGAAGGTTTGTGAGCCCAAGAATGCTGCAGCCAGCACCTTGCTGATGGACGGCCTGGGAGGGGAGAGGCTAGAGGCAGCCCTAAGGCCAGCACAGAGCAGGTATTTAATAAAGGCCAGTGGATTGAGGGCAGTGACTAAACCCAGGCAGGTGAGCCTAGGATGGACTAGAATGGCGGTAGAGAAGGGGGCTGGAGGATGGGCTGGGATGGGGACAAGAGAGAGACAGATCCACAGATTCCCCCAAGCTTACACTCCCCTTCTCAGACCAATGTTCTTCAGACAAGCTGCCTCAGCCACCAAGCCAACATGGTGTAACAAGACCTACAGAGAATACAAAAATCCAGGCACGCAGGGGAACCCACAGATGGATGGGTAGAGGGTGCATTTATCAGGCACTTTCCATATGCCAGGCACTGGGGATACAAATCCAAGCAAGACAATCCCTGCACTCAAGAAGCCTATGTCTGAATAGGAAATAACACATAAAGGGGGTGTGGCCTGGCATAGAGACGGAGGTCTGACTGTAAAAGCCCCCCTCCTGGAGCCCAGTGCTGGGGGGAGGAGAGATGAGAATGGTGGCTGAATGCAGGTAGCAGGGGGCAGCGATGGGAAGTGACCAAAGGTTTCCAAATCAAGCTTCCATTGTGCGGCCTGGGGAAACCCCAGAATAGAAGCAAGAGCTGGTACCCAAGACAGGCACCAACCAAGATTGCCCAGGAGCCTGGCAAGCCCCCAGGGGCCATCAAATTCCCCTAGGCTTACTGCCCCTTTGACTATAAGCACATTTTAGACTTAAGCTCCTTGAGGGCAGAGAGTCTTTCACCTCTCTGTATTCCCAGCACTTAGCACAGTGCCTGGCACATCACAGGTACTTAAATGCTTACTGACTGACAAACACAGAATCTAAGACATCTGAAGACAGGGGCCTAGGACTTGAAGTCAGAGGGGTTCGGCTTTGAGTCCTGGCCTTGCTATCTTCCATCTGACCTTGAGAGCTACAAGCCCTTCCCCTTCTCTGGGCTGAAGACTTCTCTGTAAAAGGTGGGGCGGGGGAGGGGGGCTATATAGGCCACACCAAATGATGTCAAAGGGCCCTTTTGGCACTGAATCCAGGGTTCCTGAGATAGCCAGGCATGCCCCTTTTCCAAAAATGCCTGGTGGTCCAGGTCTTCTCCTGGCCAGGCACAGTGCCCTCCTCTGCTAAAAATAGCCTTCATCCCAGAGGGAACAAGCTGCCTGGCCAACACAGACCTCTCTGCTGTGGGCCCAGAAAGGAATTTCTTACAAATAGCATTTGTTACACAAATCAACCATCCACCAAAGTACTCCCCCAAACACCTCAAACTCATGTGAACAGCCAAGCTCAGGCTGCAAGAGACACAGCTTTCTGTCTACTCCTGAGCAGGCCCAGAATCCACATCAATGGCAGCATCTACCCAGCTTTCCCTGTTCTGAACATCCACCAGGCTGCCACCTCCAATGCCTGCTTTTCCCCACTAACCCCAATGCCAGCAGCCATTTCCAAGAAATTTTAGGTGAATCTTCCTAAGGCAAGGAGCTGGCCTGCTCCTTCCCTGACTCTAGGACAAAACAGAAACTCCTCAGGTGGGCCCAATCCGGCTTGGGCCCACCTGTATAATTCCATCTCCCACAACTCTTCTTCACCCAATCCTTGCTCCAGCCACACTAGACTGGCCCTGGCACTTGCCACTCCAATGTCTACCTCCTTGCGTTTGCTCAAGTCACCCCCACTGTCCAGGAGGCCCTCCCCCTCACCTCTCTACCTACAGACTATCACGACAGACTAGAGCAATGGGCCGGATCATACAGGGTGAAGTTTAAGGGGGTAAGTAAAATGTCTTCCTCCTGGGATACAGACATCAATCTCAAAGGGACAAAATGGGGAAGGCAGCAGTTCGTTGAAAATGAGGTGGGCAGGGAGTGTTAGCGTAAGATCAATATAAGTCAACATTGTGGCAGACAGTAATATCTCAAAGATTATGGAAAACAGGACAGGGACCACAAAGCTAGAGAAGAGTCTACAAACCCAATGAGCTCAACTTGGATTCCTGGGAAAATGCATTAATGAGATGGTTGGCAAAGGGAAGAAAAGGAAGCAGGGACTACATCGAGCCAGCCTGGCGTCATCGAGGACAGGTCTTGCCAAACCAACCTCATGCCCATTTTGACTCGGTTGCTAAACTGGTAGATCAAAGGAACACCGGGAATATAGCTGACCTAAATTTTTACCAAGTAGTTGATAAAATATAGGAGAAGATCAAGAGGTAAACTAGATGATGACACGATCAGATGTATTCAGAACTCACTAAATGGCCACATTCAGAAAATAATGTTTTTTTTAATTCTGAATGTAACAGACAGCAAATAAAACGGGCATTTCCACATAGGTGGTACGACAGAAAAAGAGGATTGTACATGAAATTGCAGGTCCCTGTTACGTACAGTCTGCTTTTCTTTTGAAGCATACAATTAGTTTAACCTGGCTTGCTTGTCGGCACTTCTTTCCAGAAGGACCTTCCTTCCATCTTCTTCTCTGCATTTTAAAAAAAGGATGCCTTTTTTTTCTGCTACCTTCTCTCTATTCCCTTTCACCCAGCCCCTTTTAGAAAAAGAAAACAAGCCCTTGCAACAAATATGCAGAGTTAAGCAAAACTAATTCCCACTTTAGCTGTGTCTGAAAATGTCTGTTTGATTCTGCATCTCGAATCCGTCACCTCTCCATCAGGAGGTTGCCATGGTATTCTGGAATCACCGCTGATCATTGCATTGATCACTGGTCTTAATTCTCAAAGAGTAGTTTTTAATAGCTCAATGTCAATGCAGTAGGAAGTCTCCAGTGGAGTGCCCCAGGGATTGGTGCTTGGCCCTGGGCTATTTATTTAACATTTCATCCATGACAAGGAAACAGGCAGAGCTGGCATGCAACCAAATCTACAGAGGGCACAAACCAGGAGGGAGGGGGGAGAGTCAGGAGCCTAAAGGGTCTTGACATAGGCTGAAACTAAGGAAGAGGAAGAGATGGAAAGCCTCGCACTTGCTCTGGATTTCTACACCAAGGTAGGTGGGTGGGTGTGTGGGGCTGTGTACATGCATGCATGTTTTCTACCTGCCCTTGGCCAGTTCCAATGGAAGTGAGGCTCACCATGTTTGTACACTCTTCATCTTACGCCCAGGAACTATGTGAGATAGTACGTTTCCTTCCCTTCCTCCTCCCCGCCACTCCCCCAACCCCCAGCATATTTTTTGTTTCTTTCTTCTCCTAAAATCATCAAAAGCAAGCAGAGCCACCTCAGGCCCTCTGTCTTATTTAACTCTCTGTGGCCCCTGAAGACATCAAGGGTCTGAGAGCACACGTGTTTCTTCTCTTATTAGATTGTAAACAAATGATCAGTCAGTCCCTTCCGAATGATGAAATGTATTTACTGTTCCATGTTTCCTTTGACTCCTGTGCTTCCATTTCAGAGTGTCTACCCCATCTGGCCTTGTCATCAACAAAGCCTGGAGATCCTCTTCTTCACCAATGTGCCATTCTGTCCCCTGCAGGGTTATGCTCAGTTTTGCTGGCCGGGTTATTTTTGGTTGTAAGCCTTTCTTTTTTGCCTTTTCAAACAGGATCGTCTAAGTTCTTTCCTTTACAGTGGTAGCTGCCAAATCTTTTGTGATCCAGATTGTGGCTCCTGGGTACTTGAATTCTTTCTGTCTGGTTGCTGGCAATATTTCCTCTTTGACCTGGAAGCTCTGGATTTTGACGATAATGTTCCTGGGAGCTTACATTTTGAGGTTTCTTTCAGAAGGGTTGATTGACAGTCTTTCTCATTTTACTTAGTCTGCTGTTCCAAGAGATGTGGGAAGTTTTTGTTTTTGATTTCTTGAAATATAACCAGCCTTTGGGGAAGGGGGTATGATCTTCATAAACTTTTCTATCCAGTCCAGGGTCATACAAAATGGCTGTTGCAAGTCTGCAGAAACTATAAGCAAAGACAAGCAAGAGGAGGCAGGCCAGGCGTGTAAGCCACGTGGACCCAGAGCAGGAGATGGAAACAGAGAGGACACTTACAAGCTCTCCTGCAGTGGGCCAGGGCAGGCCCCCAAGCAGCATGGAGCCCACGCCTGCTCCCACAAAGCCCATGAGCCCAAGATTCTCTCCCCTACACCTGTTTTCTAGGTCAATTGCTTTTGATAGCATGTACCTTACACGTTCTTCTGGTTTTTCAGTCTTTTCGTTTTCTAAAAAAGGTTTCTCGTCTCATGGAGTTGCTGCTTTCTAGTTGGCCTATTCTAATTTTCAAGGAGGTCAGTATGGGTATGGCTTATCACCACTAGTTTTAAGCTACTCATTCTCCCTGTCAAACCCTATTTCTTCCTGCACTGCTCTTCCCTTTAATACTCTTTAATTCCCTTTAATTTTTTTTAATCGCTTGTCTCTTTTCCTCCAGGTACTCCGGCACCTGGTGGCCAGGATACTCTTTCTCTGAGGCTCTATTTCATAACTTCTGATGGAGGCAGTCTCTTCTTCTAGGCTCTCTCCTTGGATTCTCTCAGTCCACAATATTTCTTTGTTGTGTTAGGAATTTTCTTCTGTTTATTTCTACCTCCAGCCCCAGTTTTTGGCTGGGGCTTTGTGTTTGGATCAGACTTAGCTCTCCATATCTTGGACAGTGTGGGCACACCCTGCTTGGTCTTTGGTCTTAGTATGGCTAAAGCCTTGTGCTCTGCAGGAATCCCTAGGTTTTGGCTCACTCTTCTGGTAGTTTAACTGAAGTTTTGGTCTTGGCTACTTCTGTTTCCTCTTCGTTGAACAATCCTGAAACCAGATTTGACTCCATCCCTTCCTATGACCCTGAAAGGTCTCAACCAGATGTTACTGTGTGTGCTGGGGGCAGCTGGCCCTGTGATCCACTCGCCGTGGCTCAGCTGTGGCTTAAATGGGGCTCCCTCTGGCCCTGTCTCCTCTGGTGGCACGAAGAGGTGTGCCTGAGCCCTCCTGCCTTGTCTCCCGAGTTCAGTACCTAGGGAGGACTCTGAATCACAAGCTTTGTGTCGTCCTGGAATGGAGAGAGGAGTTTACAGGTGCTTCTCTTTGTTTTTCTCATCACTATCCTCCGGGTTCATTTTCAGAGATTTGCTAGGTCCTAGCACACTGCCATCTCCAGTCCCACAGCCACGCCCCAGTTCAAGTTGCCACCACTGGTCCTTTGCTAGGTTATTCCATCTCCTCCTTGGTCTTCCCACTCCAAGTACCCTGCCCAGCCCCTGTACTCCAGCACACTTCTATATTTTACATGAAGAGATTTTCCCTAAGTGGAGGCCATCCTTCTCCTCCTCTTCCTCCTCAGGGAAAGCCAGGGCTTCCCTATTGCCTCTAGAATAAAAGACAAACTGATTCAGCTTTTAAAGCCCTTTACAAACATGCTCCAACTTATCTTTCTAGCAGGATTGGCCATTACTCTCTTGATGGCCCTCCACCTCCAGCCTCTCTGCCGCTGAGGCCTAGAGTGCCCTCGCTCCTCACCTCTGCCAGCTCCTGCATGAAGAGGCCTTTCAAGATCTTCCTCCCAAGTTACCTTGTACTTTACTTTTATTTGTATTTATTTTTCGTGCTTACACGAGTCATTGCTGCCTTAATCACTGGACTGTATGTTCCTTGTGAGCAGCAATTGCTTCACTCACTCTAAGCAAATGGCCAATGCCAGGCACCTGACTGACTGACAAGAAGATCTCAATGACTGAATAACTGCTCGGCCAAGTGTTGTGAGAGACCACATCCACCCCATGGGAAGGGTGCAGAGGAGCACAGAAACGCCTGACGCTGACAACTAGGAAGGGGAAGAATAGACTGGGCGGGGGCCTCCAACTCGGGAGGGATAGGAAAGGGCTGAGGGAAGGAGTTTAGTGTCAACCCAAGAGAGAAGGAGCCTTGGCAGGAAGGTTGGGCTCATGGGCTCCCATCTCTTCCATCCAGACGTCCAAAGAGCTACTGTGATCTTAGACTGCATTAAGAGAATCACAGCTTTCATGAGTAAGGAACAATCCCTCTATACTTTGCCCTGGTCATACCATGTCTGCAGTACAGTACAACTTAAGTCAACAAGCACTCCTTAAGTGCTACTGTGTGCCAGACACAGTGCTAAGCACTAGGGATACAAAGAGAGGCAAGAACACAGCTCCTGGCTTCAAGGAGCTCCCAGTCTAATGGGGGAGACAACGACATACATCAAAGATGTCTCCGGTGTAAATGGAAGGGGACCTCTAAGAGAAGTTGCTGATGGGGATGCCCGTGGGGAGGGGGAGCTGGGAAAGGCCTCTTGCAGAAGAGGGAATGTGAGCTGATTCCTGAAGGAAGGGCAGCATTGCAGGCAGGGAGGACACCAGGGAAAATGCCCTGAGCTGGGACATGGAGTGCCTTGTGCCACTGTCCCTCAACTGTGGAATGGATTCATGGCGGTCAAGTCTTGGAGGCTGGAAAGGTCAGAAGGGCTCAGCTTGTGACTGGCTTGGAAAGCCCACCAGCCTTTTCCATTTGATCCTCGAGGTAAAAGGGAGCCACTGGAGTTAACTGAGGGGACGTGGGGGGGTCAGACCAGACCAGAGTGGAGGATCCCAAAGTGTCAGCCAGCACAGCCTCACCAAGGACAGATCACCCCAGACTAGCTCTACTTCTGACACAGCCGCCAGGATGGACCGCTGGTCAGCTGTGTGTCCTTGGAGCTTGGAGACCTGCTGGGAAGCTGTGGCCTACATAACAGCAAAGTCCAAGATGATACAAAACAGAGGGGACTCTGGATAAAGCCTGTGGCAGAGCCTGTCAGACACAGACCCTAGTTATGAGGGAGAGTTTGGGGCGGGGTGGGGGGTGGAATGGGAAGGGGCTGTGCAGCAGCAAACAGCAACAAAAGGCCTTAATGCAACTTGAACAAATCCTGCAGTTGGGGAAATTGAGAACTGAATGAATGGCCAGACCCAAAGCCCTTAATGTGGAAAGGACAGGAGGGGAGGGGAGGGGAAGGGAGGGAAGAAAAAATAAAAGAAAAACTTTTTGTCTCAGTTTTCATACTTGAAAAATGGGAATGATGATAACAGCTACTACCTCATGGGGCTGTTGTGAGAATTTAATGAGATAACATGGACAAGATGCTTTGCAAACCTGGCAATACAAATATTGCCATCATTATTATTATTAATATTCATCATCGTCGTCATCATCGTCATCATCCACTGTGGCTCCTGACCTTGCCGTTACCTACGAAGGCTCCACTGGCATATTCTATCTGATCATTCTCTTACCGTTCCATCCCTCCCTCTGCTTTACAACCCCAAACCTTGTTTTTCATCCTCACTGTGACCCCTAATCCCTCCACCCCTCAGTTCTTTCCCAAGCCTTTCCCATCCCCCTCCCCTGTCCCAGTCCTGACTACACTTTCTTCCTTTTCCTATCCTGATCTTTGATGAATGAGTTCAGTTATACTACCTTCTAGGCAGGAATCTCTTGTCCCCTTATTCTATAAGCAATCTCTCCCTGACAAACCCTCACCTTGGATCACTCCCATCATCTGCCGCCACCTCTGCTCCTACTCATGTGCTGGGGAAAATCACAAACTACTCTAAATGGGTCTACTAGAAATTTCACATTACGTAACTACAACTGGGCTCTCACTACAGCAAGGCAACCCTTTACAATCCTATTGATTCACCATCCTATAGGCCAAGAACCTCAACCTCATATTTCATCAAAAAAACAAAAAATGAGGTCATTCGCCACTGTAAGGGATGACTAACCTTTGTTTCCACAGCAATTACATGAAACATGATTTGAAGTCATACTGGTGACGAATGCAAGAGATACAACTGCTTGTCCAGGAGGGGATGTTGGCCACCTGATAATCAGCCTCAGAGCCGACTCCTATTCTTTGTTCTGAGAAAGCCTCTTTCCTGTGTATCAACAACGGTGGGACCAGGCATGGTTCAGAAAGGATGAGGTCCATTAATCCAGATGCTGTCTTAGATAATGGGACTCTTTCTCATGAATATCCTGGGTTCGAATCTTCCACAGCTTTTGTCAATTCTCTTAGCAATTGAGAATATTCCTTTCTCATGCTATCTGATGCAGATGAACTGGGAGGAAACTAAAAAAAAATTATCAAATAAAGGCTAAAGTACGAGGACGAAAGAGGGAATTGAAATGTGGAAATAAGAAGATGTAATCAGGGTGTAGACCCATGTGGCGGGGGGGGGGGGGGGGGGGGGGGGGGGGGGGAGTTAGGTGTCTTCGGAAAGGCTGTGAACTCTGACCTGACCAATGGGATGCAGGAGGGAAATTCCAATCAGGATGGTAATAAAAAGCTTTTCTAACTGTCTTAAGGTGTGCTTGCACCTACAAAGTGATCCTTTTTCACAAAGGGTTAAAGGCCAGGTCACCCGTCAGAAATGACATGAAATAAAAATCTATTTTTCTAAATTCACTCATGGCCAGGTGGAATCCTTGGTAAGAAAATTATTTCTCAAACCAAGGGCTTGCTCTTATCTCTTCTCCTCTTCCTCTCAAAATAAAACACTCAGACAGCCATCTCCACTACCACCCCTTCATCACTGTGTCTCATAAAGAGGTGGCCCTTCTCTTTTACAAGACAAATTCATCTACAAGCACCCCTAACTTCATCCTCTCCCATAGTAGGGAGTAACTGGAATTTATTCAGCAGGGGGTGGTAACATGGTCAGACCTACTCTTTAAGAAAATAACTCTGGCAGCTGAATGGAGGATACCCTGGAATATGGAAAGGCTGAAGGCAAGAAGACCAACCAGAAGCCTACTGGAAAAGTCCAGGTAAGGACCGATGAAGGCTTGAACTAGGGCAATGATTATGGAATTAGAAAGAAGGTGCTGGATGTGAGAAATGCTGTAAAGTAGAAATGACACGACTTGGTAATGGATTGGATATACAGAGTGAATTCAAGTGAGGAATCAAGGATGACACCAAGATCGAGAGCCTGGATGACCTTTGATGGTAATAAGAAAGGTAGCAAGAGGAGGGTTTGGTGAGAAAAAATCATGGGTTCTATTTTGGACACATTGGGTTGAAGATGTCTACATGGTATCCAGTTCAAGATATACAAAAGGTAGCTGGTGTTACAGGGCAGTGGCTCAGGAGAAAGGATGAATATAAAGACCTAGGAATCATCTGCATAGAGATGATAAATGAACCCGTAAGAGCTAATCACTAAATGATATGAGTGGAAAAAGCCTTGGGAGACTTAGTGGGTGATACTGACAGGGTGTGATCTCAATGAAGAGCCTACAAAGGAAATGGACACAGGTCAGGCAGGCAAAAGGAAAACCAGGGAATGGCAGAATCACCAACGCTTACAGGGAAGACTATCCCGGAGAAGAGGGGATCAACAGTGTCAAAGGCCACAAAGAGATCAAGAAGGGTGAAGGGAGAGAAAATACCATCAGATTCAGTGATTGAGAGAGCACTGGTAACTTTGGAGGGAGCAGCTTCAATTGAATGGTGAGGTCGAAAGACAGGTTGCAGAGAACTGAGAAGTAAGTAGGAGAAGGAGAGGCATCAGTTATGGACGGCTTTCTTGAGTTTAGTCAAGGAGGGAAGGTGAGATATAGGATGACAGTTAGTGGAAATGGTCAGATCAAGCAAGCGCTTTTTAAGGATGAGGTATGTTTGCAGACAGTAGGCAAGGAGCCAGTAGATAGGGAGAGAGTGAAAATGGTAGTGGGAGCTCAGAGAAGAAGGAATGAGAAAGAACCAAGTGTGCATGTGGAGGAGAATGGCCAACTTCCTCGTGTGAGACAGGGGCAATGGGAAGAGATGTATGAATAATGAGGGATGAGGAGGGGAGAAGAGAAAGAAGAACTTTTGGTAAATAGCCTCAGTTTCTGTCAGGCTCAGGATGCTGTCAGAGCCTTGATAGGAGATGGGACTGTTCAGAATAGCTGCTGTAGTAAGTGGGATAAGTGATTCAATTTGGGAGGCATAGAGAGATTGCCTTATGAAATTGAGGGGATGTCCATCAGTTGGGTAATGGCTGAACAAGCTGTGGTACATGAATGTAATGGAATATTATTGTGCTATAAGAAATGATGCGCAGGCGGAATTCAGAAAAACATGGAAAGACTTATATGAACTGATGCAGAATGAAGTGAGCAGAACCAGGAGAACATTGTACACAGTAACAGTCACATTGCGTGATGACTGACTTTGATATACTTAGCTCTTCTCAGCAATGCAAGGATCTAAGACAACTCCAAAAGGCTCATGATGGAAAATGCTATCCACATCTAGAGAAGTAATTATGGAATCTGAATGCAGATCGAAGCAGGCTATTTGCTCTCTTTTTTTCTTTTGTTGCTTTGTTTTGTTTCTTCCTTTCTCATGGTTCTTCCCACTGGTTCTGATACTTCTTTACAACATGACTAATGTGAAAGTGTTTAATATGAATGTATATGTAGAGCCTATATCAGACTGTATGCCATCTTGGGGAGGGGAGGGAAGGGGAGAAAATTTAAAACTCAAATATTTATGGAAGTGAATGTTGAAAAGTAATTAACAAAAGAAAAAAAGATTGCCTTATAGCAGTGAGGGCCCATCTGAGATTGTGTAATAAAGTAAGTTTGTAGTGGACCTAGTCAGCATAGTTTTGTGATTTTCTCCAGCTCTGTTCCATGGCACATGAGTAGGAGGTGGAGGATGATGGGAATGATAACAGCGGCTAGTTCTTATATAGCGCTTTAAAGTCTGCAAAGAGCTTTTAAAATATTATCTCATTTTATCCTCACAAAACCTGGAAGGTAGGTGCTATTATCATCCCCATTTTACAGATGAGAAAACGGAGAAGGGAGATTAAGTGACTCGCCCAAAGTTACACAACTTGTAGGTGTCTGAGGCCAAATTTGAACTTGGGCCTTCCAGACTCCAGGTCTACTGCTCCATCAGTAGTGAGGATGTAGAACAAGGATGGCAAAAGACTGATCACATAAAAGAATTCTGGGATTCATGAACATGGAAATGGGACACTTGTGGGTAACGGCAAGATTAAGGGCATGACTGTCCTCGTGGAATGGAGGAGTAACAGATCAAATGGCTGGGAAGTTAGGGGGGCACAAACATGTACACTAAAGGCACATGGGGAGGAGAGGAATGTTGTGAGCCAAGCACTGATCTCCCTGAGAAATGAGGAGAAACATCCTGGGGGTCAACAGACAAATGGCCACCAGGATCTTGATTGGGTAATCAATTTGGATTTAAAGAACCCCCATGAACCTTTGACCCAGCAATACCACTTCTAGGGCTGTATCCCAAAGAGATCATTCAAGTGGGAAAAGGATTCATATGTATAAAAATTATGTATAGCAGCTCTTTTTGTGGTGGAAAAGAACTGGAAATCAAGGGGATGCCCATCAACTGGGGAATGGCTGAACAAGCTGTGGTATATGAATGTAATAGAATACTATTGTGCCATAAGAAATGAGGAGCAGATGGATTTAATAATAACCTGCAAAGACTTACATGATCTGATGCTGAGTGAAGGGAGCAGAATCAGGAGAACATTATACACGATTAAAGATACACGGTATCTGTGATGACTAACTGATAGACTTGGCTCTTCTCATCAATACACGGTTCTAAGGCAGCTCCAAAAGACTCATGATGGAAAAAGCTACCCACATCCAGAGAAAGAATTACGGAATCTAAATGTAGATTGAGGCAAACTATTTTCTCTCTTTTCTTCTTTTTTGGTTTTGTTTCTTCTTTCTTATGGTTCATTCCATTGGTTATAATTCTTCTTTACAACTTAACTATTGTGTAAATAAGTTTAATGTGAAGGTATATGTAGAACCTATATCAGATTACATGCTGTCTTGTGGGGGGAGGCAGAGAAAATTCAGGACTCAAAAACTTGTGGAACTGAATGTTGTAAATTAAAAATTTTAAAAAAAATTTAAAAAAAGAACCCCCATAGAGGAGAGATTGCTGACACCTCCATCTGCGAGGGTAGCAGAGAGAGAGCCCAGAAGTGACATGAGGAACAAGGAGCATTCTGACTCCTCTATCATGACCAGCCAGTGCTGCAAAGGGTGACCAGGGAGGCTGCATCTTCAGGAGGGAGCCAGGTCTCAATGACAGCCAGAAGATGGAAGATGCAGGAAATGAAAAGTTTTACAGTGAAAGCAAGTTTGTTAACTATGGAACAGGCCCGCCAGAAGGCACAGAGGAAGGAGGGTCCAGAGGAAAAGAATCAGGATACTGAAGGGTCCTGAGTTCATGACATATGAGAGTCTACTAAAGGAACTAAGCATGTTTAGCCTACAGAAGAGAAAACTCAGAGGGGGAGATGATGAGTTTTCAAGTTTTTATCTGAAAGGCCATCGCCTGGAAGAGAAATGAGGTTCATTTTGCTTGGCCTCAGAAGGAAGAACTAGGAGCAATGAGCAAAAGCTGAAAGGAAACAGATGAGGCTCACTGAGGAGGAAATCCCCTTGCTCTGCCCCAGCCCTTTGTTATTTCTGTCTCTGTATCCTCAGGCCCTGACACTGCGCTTTGTATACAGGTGGCACTCAATAAATGCCTGCTGAACTGAGTCAGAGGAGGTCAGGGAAAAGATGAAGTCACAGACAAGGAACTGTCTTTCAAGGGGCCAGCGGCTCAGCCACCTTACCCAATTCTGCCCACTGCAGCAGCCGCACAAAACAATGTTGAACGGCCACAACATACAGAACACAGAAAGCACTGTGGGCAATGAGAAAGGATGAAAGCAACCCCCTTCTGAGTTAATGCATGGGGGACATAAGATAGATTAGAAGCAGCGCCGGATGAGGAAGAGTGTTCAATGCTGTAGAATCTATCCACAGCCATCTTTAGAAACAGAATATATTGGCCTCTGATTGGTGGAGGTAGGGAACAGAGTAGATTCCCAAGGTCCTTTCCCTCCCTAGGACCCAATAAGTTTATTTTGTGGAAGGAGTTGGTATTTGCTCGATAAGAGACTATTCACTCTTCCCCCCAAAGAAGAGGCTCCCACCATGGCCAGGAGCACGGGGTCTTCTGGAAGCAGCCTTGAAAGCCCAGAGAACCCAAGCAGAGCTTTGGGGGAAAAGTTCTGGCACTTGGGACAGGGAAGGGTCCCTCAGTTGCAGGGGAGGAGGTGTATCCTGGGAGCTAAACTCTGAATGGGATAGGGTTCTTCGGTGGTGGTTGTGGCAAAGGGTGTATGTCTTGGAGCAAGATTCCGTGGGGTGTGATGGGGGAGAGGGTGCTAAGAGCCAGTTTCTGCAGGGGAGAGGTCCCATGATGGGGGGAGGGTGTCCTGGGAGCCAGGCTCTGGACAGAGTGGGATCTCTCAGTAGGGAATGGGGGGGGGGGGGAAGAAAGGGTATGTTTGGGAGCCAGGTTCTGCAGGGGGTGGAGTCACTGGGTATATACAGGGGTAGGCAGAAAGATGAGGCAGCCAGCCTGTGCAGAGGATGGGGTCTTAGTACCTGAGGGATCCAGGTGCCATACTCTGCACTAGGCAGGAGCAACACAGTTTGCTTCAGTTTCTCTGGTTTGTATTTTTTTTAAGTCATTTTATGCACAAGGAGCTTATTTCTTAAACAAACACTCGTGGTTTTGATTTACACCGAAGACGGCTCCTAAATAATTTATGGCGGGTTAAATTTATTGCAGAGCCCTGGCTGGCTGCAAATTCGAATTGCCAAATAATTAGATTTTAGGGCCAAGCTTATAAATTATCCGTCGATTTGTCCGGACTTGTTTGTCAGCTGCTTTGTGCTCCAGGTCATCTTTGGCATTGGGCTATTTGTGTTTTAATTGTTGATTTGCACTTTGACAGATGAGAGCAGACGCCTCCAAGTTTCAGGGGGAGGACGGTGGGGAAATCAGGGCTTGAAAAGGCTTATTTTTTCCTCCCTCCCTCTTCCCCCTTCCCATGTCAACCTCAAGGCCATTAAAACAGAAAAGAGCTCAAACACAGACAACTAGCTGTGTGTGTGCGTGTGTGTGTACGTACCATTTACTTTTACTCAACCTGAGTTTTAAGAAAACAGATAACACTACAAGTCGCAAATAAAGACCAATGATCACAGTTCCCTGGAAAAATGCACTGCCCAATGATGCCATTTCTGTGTGGAGATGGACATAAGGCCTGAACTCACACCCTGCTACAGAACGGCCAGCCCTGCATGGAGTGCTGAAATCCTGGTAGCCTCTGCTAAGGAGATCCTTCGGAGCAGAAGCTGGCACCAAATGATTTCTGGGGAGCTGCCTGTACACACACATTTATCATGAAATTTCAGGTACCACAGGGAGGAGGCACAGCCCCCAGCGGTGCCACTGAGGCAGGGAATGGCTGTGGCTGCAGCCACTGCCCCCATGGCAATGTCCCCTCGGAGGCAGGGAGAGAATCCAGCCAATTCCCAAAGGCAAACTCACCTGCCAAGGACACGACTGTCAACCGTGAGCTCATTCCTTACTCCTACCTCCCTTCCCCTCTCTCTCCCCAAAGGGAGGGCGGCCCTATACGTGCCTCAAAGAGAAGGCACAGACCAGGAAGGCTCAGCTAGCAAAGGGTCACCAAGAAGTTCCCTCCCCTGGGGGAGCCAGAGGCCATGATTCTGACCTCATTGCACATGACCCACAATGCAATATTCCTAATCAGCCAATTTCCCACAAAGTGGATTGATAGGCCCAAAGGTCAAGTGACTTGCCTAGGGTCACACAGTAAGTGAATGATTTGGTTGCTAGGGTACCAGGGGAGCCCCGAGGGATCCCAAACAACTGTTTCATTAACCAGATAACCAGTGTGCTGCGCAGGGCTGTTGGGGGAATGGGACAGGGTGTGGATGCTTTGGAACACAGCTGGCATGCTGCCCCATACAGTCAGCACTGGGTCCCCAGCAGTGCACAAGAGTAGTGACAGAAGACAGTCACCACAACATCAGGGAACAGGCTCAGTAGGCAATGAGCAAGCCCTCAAGGCAGCAGCAGGGTGGCTCTGTCCCCAGGACCTGATGGTCTCCTTTGGCTTCTCTGTGAGGTGAGTAGGGCAAGAAACCTGCCCCAGGAAGGTAGCAATACAGCAGCGTTGGAATCTGGGTCTAGTGTGCAGAAAACTAGCCTGAGTTCTCAACATACAACCTCACGAGCTTGTCCCTCATCCAAGCAACAGTCCTCGAACAGCAACCCTTGCCCAGACTGCCCATCACTATGGGACGGCAAAGCCGTTTCACTTGCCCAGCCAGCCTGACACTCCCTCTCATATCCCAGCCTCCAAGGGCCAAGGGATGGAAGGTTGAACACCTCACCATGAAGCTTGGCCCAGGAAGGCTGGGATAAGGTCCTGCCTGTGAGGGGCAAACCTGCAGAGAGAGCCCCCACATCCCAGGGCACCCCCATCTAAGACCCTATCTCCTGGGCATCCCTTCCTGCCAAGACTAGCCCCCAGCTCTGCAATGAGTGATTCTCTGCCTGCTGGTGAAGCCTTTTCCAGGCTTCCTGTCTGCCAGAAGAAAACCAAGGGTGGACTCCAGAGTTCCTTTCTGGGAGCTCCTTCCCTGCTCCTCAGAGTCATAGCCACAGGCCCAAGTGCCCTGTCTGCCCAACTCTCCAGAGTCTGAGGAAGGATAGATGAGGGCAGACTTAGTCTTCTTCAATGTTCTCTTCCTTCAGACCCTTCCCCAACTTATGGATACCCTCAAGTGAGAGGGCCGCCCAGAAGGGAAAGGTCTCAGAAGCATCACAGCCAGTTCTCAACAAACCTTGTCCACCACCTGCCCTGTGTGGCAAATCACAGACCATCAGCCTCTAGCCTGGTGCCCGAGGTGCCCAGGCTACCCTCACTTGTCCCAGGAGGGATTCCTTAGGATCCACTGTCCCCAGAAACCACCAAGCAGACCCTGCCCTAAAGCCACAACCACCTAGACAGGACATGAGTCCCCAGCCCCAGATTCTAAGCAGCAGGCAAGGAAGGCTCAGCCTCATAAGCCCAGGGGAGCTGCTAACCACATTTCCACTCAGCAAACAGTGAAGGAGGGAAGCAAGGGGCACAGGGAAACAGGGAGGCAGAGGGCAAGAGGACAGAGACAGGGGGCGGGGGGGGAAGGGAGGCGGGGGTACAAGGAGGCAGGTCTGTGTCTGGAGCACCCACAGCCCCCAAAGTGTCTGTTCACAGCTGCATAGCTCCTGTGCCACATGAAGCCCATGTGCTCTGCCCAGACTTCTCTGCAGTGTCCCAGAGAATTCCACCAGAGTACCAAGCCCCTGTGGTCCTTCTCCAGCCCCTGGGGCCTCACTGGAGGAAAGCCTGGGCCTGGCCACGCCTCAGTCTATGTGCAACCCAGAGGATACGGTGCTGACATATGTGATGCCCTCCCCCCCACTTCTGGTCATCTGTCATGTCCTCGGTACCTACACCCTCTCCTTTCTTTAATCCTAGTAAATGAGGCTGATAAGCATGAGCTGCTCAGAAGAGCTATCCCAGGAATAGGAACTGTCTCTGTTGTGTCTGGCCCTTTCCAAGGTGGGGCAGGAAGTGCAGAGACACAGACAGAGGTGGGACAGCAGGAAGAGAATGCAGCTGTCCCCCAAAGTTGGCAGGTCTGCAGGTGCCACGTGAGGGCTGGGGTCCAGGGGTTTCCTCTCAGGTCCTGGCTACCCCAGCTCCCTAGAGGAGCCCCAAGATTCTGCCAATGAGCTCCTACCACTCTCAACCTGCTCTTCCACCAGCTCACCTGGCACACCATCTTCAGCCCTCTAAAGAGCAGGCCAAAGACAAGTACAGAACCAAACAGACCCCCAGGGCAGGCCCACACACCCACAACAGGGCCTTTAAACACCACTTCAGGGTCACCATGCCATTGGCTCATTAGCCTGGATTTCACAGAGTAAGCAGGACTAACTGTCCAGCCACAAGGCACAAAAGGGCTCCGGATTACAAGGGCTGGCCTAGCACCCTGGGGCCCAGCACCTCAGGGGCACCTCCCAACTCCTTTATCTGATCCTTCCTTTTCCCATTCCATCTTTCTCTCTGGCCTATGACCCCTAACCCTGTTCTTCATCTTCATGATGACTGCAATCCCTCAATTCTTTCCAAAGCCAGCCCTCCTGCCCTCACCTCTCTCACCCCTTCTGCATCCTGACTGCCTGGCAAATCGATCCACACCTCCACCAGCCTTTTCTCAAGTCCCTTGTACCTCTATCCTATTACTGATCTTGCCCTGCCAAGCCTCAGCCTGGGATTACTCTCTACCCACCAATGCCTGCGCTCCCATTTATGTGCTGCTAAATGAAGTTGGAGAAAATCATGGAACTGCAGTGACTGAATGAGTCCCCTACAGACTTATGGTCCAGAATCTTGTCTGGACCCTCACTGCTGCAAGGCAGTCCTTCCACCTTGCCAATGACAACAGCATCTCTTCCAAACCTTGTCCTCAATCCCCTGAGCTCCCATGGTACCCCCTTATCCCAATCTCCTAGCTCAGAACCTTGCCTGAAAGAAGTGAGGTCATTTGCCAAACCTCCCCACATCTCCCACCACCCAGATGCCTTCTCACAGCCAAGGCTCAGCCCTCTACATGCACAATGAACCCTCCCACCATTCCTTCTCTACCAACTGCCCCCCACACCCCTATCATTGCCACTTCCCACCAGTCTCTCCCTGTCTCCTGGCTACTTCCCTACTGCCTACAAACATGCCCATCTGATGCTCACCTGATACCCCCTTCCCTGCCAGTCACCTTCCTTCCTCTCTCCTCCCCTTCTTGGCTAGTGCCCTTGAGGAGGCTGGCTACTACTGGAGCCTGCACCGTTACTCCTCTCCCCCTCTCCTAAGCCCTCAGCATCATCCGCTGAAAACGCTCCCTCCAAAGTTACCAGTGCTCTCTTAACTGCCAAATGCAACAGCCTCTTCTCCACCCTCCTCCTTCCTGACCTCTCTGTGGCCTCTGACACTGTCCATCACCTTCTTCCCTTGACGCTCTCTTCTCCCCAGGATTTTGTGACCTTGTTTTCGCCTAGCTCCCCAGTCTGTTGGGACCTCTCCTCAGCTTCCTTTGCTGGTTTTCCCTTTAGGTCCCCAAGGTTCTATCCTGGGCTCTCTTCTCTCTTGGTGACCCAGTCCATCAGTTCCCATGGATTCTGATGATGCTCAGGTCTTTTCAGCCTTAACGTCTCTTCTGACTTCCAGTCTCTCATCCCCACCTGCCCAGAGGACATCTCAAACGAGACATCCAATAGACATCTTAAGATTCAACTTGTCTAAAACTGAACTCATTCCATCCCCATCCTGCCCCCAAGCCTTCCCCTCTTCTGGACTTCCCTGTTACCAGAGAGGGCACCACCATCCTCTAGTCACCTGGACTCAAACCCTGGGTGTCATTCTCACCTTCTCTTCCTCCCCCCAGGTGTAATCAGTGATCAGGTCCTGTCATTTCCACTTCTGTAACATGGCTCGCAGCTGTCCCCTTCTCTCCTCTGACACCGCCCCCACCCTGGTGCAGGCCCTGGTCACCACGTGCCTGCACTAGTACTACAGCTGCTGGGGGAGGCTCCTCCTTGCCTTGAGTTTCTCCCCACTCAGATCCAGCAGGGATACAAAAAACAACGTGGTGTCTTCCATCAAAACAGGGAAGTCTGGAAAAGGGGAAACACTGAATTCTATTTTAGCCATGTAAACTTTGGGATGCCTATGATAGAACATACAAGTGTAGAAGTCCAACAGGAAGTGTTATCGTAGGCCGAGTGCTCGGATGGGAGACCGAGGCTAGATATCTGGGTGTGGGAAACATCTGCACCCAGATGATAATGGAATCCTTGGCAGCTGAGGGTGTTCAACAACAGGGAGGGTAAGGAGAAAGAAGAAAAGATGGCTGCATGCCTAATTAAGTACAGCACAGCTAAGAAGCCAGCAAGGGAGACTCAGAAGGAGCAGTTACAGGTGGGAGGAGCACTGGGGGAGAGCAGAATCCAGGAGGGGTGGCAGACTGGCAGCACCCAGAGCCAACACCTCTCGGCTGCGCCTGGCACAGAAGGGGCTCAGCAGGGCGATTCCAGGGCAAGGCCCAGAAGCAGGGGCCCGGTGTCGAGTGCAGCCCAAACCCTGAGCACACTTCACACTGTTTCATTCCCCCTCCTACCCCTCATGGCTATTTTCCTCCTGCAGTTCTAGTCTGACTGAAAATAAAGGCAGATTGCAGCCTAGAGAAAGCCAACAGATCCATCCCACTTCCTGGGCCCACAAGGCACCCACCAGACACCCAGGAGGAGGCCCCCATGAGGATGCCACAATCCAAGCCAGAGAAATTACAAGTTTTCTGGTCCCACACCTCTGAACCCCCAAGGGGTGACTGAGTCATCAGGTTTTGAGAAAACCCAGAGAGAGCCATGGAAGACCCTGCCTGTCTTTGGGGAGCTAACGGTGACCCTGGAAGAAATGAAGCCTTCCCTGAGCGGGGACACTTGCAAGCCCATCCCAAGCTCTTCCCCCATCATTTCACCCTGCTCGTCTGGCAGATAGTGCCAGCTTTAATGCCATAACATATAACCCCTCCATGCTAACAGGAAATACGGCATGTGCCAAGGGAACCTGAGTTATCGAGGCTGTGCTGAGCATAACTTTGAATTTCCTGATTTGGGTGCATTTAATCTCCACCATAATGTTACATTAATGTCAGTTTTGCATTTCATTTCCCAGCTTAAAAGAAGAGTGCCAGGGCCTTCCCTGTGGACACATGACCAGGCACAATGATTCCAGGGGGTGCTCAAAGCCAGAGCGGGGCCACAGGGCAGTCAGATTTTACTCAGGCCTTTTTTTACAACCCCCAAAGGGACTCCGAAGCAGAACTGGGCAAAGGACACCGGCTGGGGCAGCAGGGCAGGAACACCCAAGGGAGGAGACACAGTTTAACTGGGTCTAGGGGGGCCAGGGTGTGAGGAGGAGAATCTTAAATTTCCTTCAACTTTTCCAAAACACTTTCCTTCCTTCCTCATGGAGGATTGCCAGGATGCCCACCTCTAACACATCCGAAATCTCAACTCTCTGGAATCTTCCAATTGCCCAACCCCTTCTCCATGACTCTGCTCCCACCCCTAAAAAAAGCATCTGAATGGTTCTCTTTATAAGCAAAAGCAAAAGTCATTTACTGGCAGGTTAACTTGAAATGCAGATGGAGTTTCTGCAAACTTTGCTAAGGAAAGAAATCCCCATCGGACTCAGACCAAACATTAGGAAACCTCCATCCCAGAGGTCATTTTTCTCCAAAGTTACAGACCCTGGAATACAGAGCAACACAGTGGAGACAGCTTTCACAGCAGCTGGGCCAGCAAGAAAATCTCAGGGCCAGAAAAGCACCAACAAGGCCAGGCTGGACCCCTCCTCACAAACCCAGGCCAGGAACGTTGGCTTCTTCACGTAAAGCTTCCCTCCAGCTCACACACCAACACTGCTGGGTGAGACCCAGACCAACCAAAGGCACCGCCAACCAAGCCTAGCCACTGGGCAGGACAGGCTGCAAACTTCTAGAAACACACAGAGAAGCTCATTTTCTGTCCCCTGGGCGTGGAACAAGAGGAGTTTTAGGCCCCATGTTTAAAGGAAGTAAAAATGTATTCTGAAAATCTAAGTTAACATCTCCTGTGAAAAAAGCCTTCCTTGGCCGTCAGGGCTCCCCTCCCCCAAAGGGGAGCCTAAGACCTTGATCAAGCAACACCCCTGCCACTGCCACCACCACCACCGCCACCACCACACATCTGGCTACAAAACAAGCTTGTGCCTGTGGATCAATCGGGGGGGTGGGGGGAGGAGCTGGGGCAGATGGCCTGAGTGTTCTCCAGGCCTCTGAGACCTGGGTCGGTGTTGGCATCCTCCTCCTCCATCCTTCCCTTCCTTCCTGCAGTGTTCTTATAGGATGGGGGGGAGGGGCGGGGGGACTTCTGAAACCCAACAAGGTGTGGAGACAAAAGGAGCTCCTTGCACATCCTGCCCTTCTCCTAAGGCTCGCCCTTCCTCTCTTCTCCAAGATGGGCCTCAGAGCCCTGGAATCCAGATCCATGAAGACCCCAATGGGAAACTGAGGCCTATTTGGGGCTGAACTGTTCCTTCCACCTGCCAATCCAGGGAGCACATCCTTCACCAGGAGGCCATAGAGCAAGGACACAGGACTAGAAGAGCCAGCTTCACGGACTCCTGGCTCTGCTTTCTAGCTGACTGAGAGATCCCTCCCCAACCTTGTCTTAGAGGCAATTTCCTCATCTATAAACTGGAAATAACCATGCTGGTAAGACCTAGCACCAAGAGCTGCTGTGGGAACTGTGGTCCCTCCCCAGGCTCAGCTCTGCCGCCAGCACCCCTGCCAAGCACTCAAACCCTGAGTCAGGTTCCCTGAGGGATCCCAGCACGTGATAGGATCACATCACTGGGATCTCCTCAGCCTCATCACAGTGGCACAGAAAACAAGGACACTGATCTTGGAGAATTTGCACTGACCCAACAACATCATCTTTCAGCAGTTGTGATCTGGTAAAGGGTCTTCTCCAGAATCCCAGAACACTAAGGAGTCTCTATGTCTCATGATTCCTCTCCTGGTCAGTTTTCTCTTTGTCAAGACCAATAGGCCAGGATCCACTCCCGTTTGAGCTCTTAGAAGCAATAGCTGAGACATTGAGAGACCCCTGACTCATAGCTGTTGCTGGCAGAGCCTCCTCCTGAACTGGACCTGTATCCTTGGAGAGTCCCAGAGAGCAGGCCCCAGGGAAAGATGACCACACCCAGAAAAAGGTGTCTCTATGAAGAAAGACAGCCCATGGGAAGAGCCAGTGTCTGCACAGCTTTGGGGAAGCTGCCCTCAACCCCAGCACAAAGGGCTCCTGGCACGAGCTTCTCAAGGCTAACCTCCCAAAGACTGAGCTGGAAAGACCCTGGAAGTCACCTCAGTCCAACACCCTTACATGATCCGCCTAGCATTACATGGCTGGGAAGTAACTGGGCCAGAATTTGAGCCGTGCCCTCCAGGTCCAAACACGGTGGTCCTTCCATGTCTTGGGCATTCCCAGAATGCTCCTCTGAGAAGGGCCTCAGATAGGTGCCGCTCAGCCTCTGCTTGAAGACCTCCGAGGACAAGGAGCTCACCTCCGTGGGAGACAGTCCCTCCCACCCTGGGACAACCCTCAGTATGAGGATGTTTTCCTGACAAAAAGCCTCAACTGGCCTCTCTACATGTCCTGTCGTACCCTCCCTCCCCCCTCCCCAGCTCCCGATTCTCCCTTCTGCGGGTCAAGCAGATCTGGGTCTCCTCCACAGGACCCAACCATTCAAACGCTTGGAGACAGTTCCCAGTCCCTCCCTGAGCCTTCTCTAGGCTAACCCTTTCCCAGGTCCTTTATGCAGTCCTCATCACACAGAATTCATTCAACAAACATCACAGAAAAGTTCCTCTCATGGCAGAGACCTGGGGCAGGAGAGGATGTGGAAGGCCACTGCTCCAGTCTAGGGATGTCCAGCAGGGGGGTCTCACACACAAGCCCTGCTGCTTAGGGAGCTGACCCAGCCATGGACAGAAGAGGCCCAGAAGCACTCCTCCACCTTCTAATACGGTCATTTCTCGTTGAAATGAGGTCACGTGAAAGGGTCAAGGAGAAAAAAGTGGGGTTTTTACAACTGTATAGTTGAAGTGACTTCAAGAGGGACTGAGCTTGAAGCTAGGACCCTTAAATCAGACAGCTCCCTGGCCTTGCCAAAGCTTGGAACTCCAGCATGCTCTCATCCTGCCACCTTCACAGGCCCCAAGAATCAGGCAGAGACCAGAGGGGCTTGGCATCCCCAAGCTCCATAGTATGTTCTCAATCACATTCTCAGATCAGCTCAGGAAGGACAGGTAGGCTTTCCTGCCCTGGGACCTTCATTTTAAAGGTGAAACCCAAGCACACCCTGTGTGCAGGCTTCATGAGGGCAATCACCATTCTATCTGCAGGGACAAAGTGTATAGAGAGAAGTACGTGCAAACTAAACATGAGGTGATGGTGGACAGGAGGGAGGAGAGAGAGGCCAGTGTACCTGGAAGGGAAGGCCTCAGGCAGGAGGTAGTACCTTGGGCCAGTAGGGAAGGCATTCCAGGCATGGGGCACAGCCTGTGCAATTGTGTGGAGAGTCCCATAAATTGAATAGCAAGACCAGTGTAGCCAAACTCAAATGAGTCTCGAGGGTCAGGGAAGACCAAGCTCACGCAGCCTCCCACCCCCAACACGGAGAGTTTAGGCTCTGCTACAGAAGAACATAACCCTGCAGGGAATCTGTTTTGCTTGACTATGCAAATTTGTTACAAAGTTTTACTTTTCTGCCCATGAGGAGGATGGGGAAAGAAAATCAGGCTTTGTTCATTAAAAACAATCAAATTTATTTCTACAAATGTATGATGAGGCTAGATAGAGGTACACTGGAGCCAGGCTGCAAAGGGCAAGACAGTGGAGCATTTTCTACGTGGTAGAGTGGAAAACAGTAATAATGATGGGCGGCACTTGCATAGCTCTTTCAGGTGTGCAAAGTGTTGTCAAGTGCTATCTCTGATCCTCATGACACCCCCCAGAGGCAGGGGCTATGATTATCTCCATTTTACAGTTGAGGACACTGAGTTAGGCAGCTTGAACTCAGGTCCTGACTCCAGATGCACGATGGTACCACCAGCTGCCCCATAGGAGGCTCTCCCCTGTACCCTGCTGACTCTGGGTGGACGGCTCTCCTCACTCCTGGAGCCCCTCCCTCCAGCCTCAGGGTCTTCTTGGACTGCCACCCAGCTCCAGGGCTGTTCTGGGCCCTCTGCTCCCCTGGGCAGGACGTATCACCCAGTGCACCTCAGAAACAGCATCTCGACAGATTCCCTTGTTCAGGAACTGGCTTGACCCCCGCCCCCATTCATTCAGCCAGCCCAGGGCATGCCCAGGAGCCAATCAGCTCTGAGTCTTGCTGTCCACCAGTGGCCCGATCTTTTTCCAAGTATCTCCCCAGCTCACCCGTGCCATCCTGCTACCTGCCCCTGCAGGGGACCCAAGTGCCTTCCTAATCCCACCACAGCCCCTGAATTGGGCCAGGAGTCCCAGACCTCCCCTCACTGCCCTCCAGTGCCAGGCTTCCTTGCTTATCCAAACACCAGCCATCTTTCCAGGCCTTGTCCAAGACTCATTGCCTGCCCCGAAAGCTTGCCACGCTAATCCATACAAGCCTGTCAGCCACCACCATGGCCCTACCGCGCACTGGGTACAACCACTCCACTCAGTCAACCATACCACCCCATTCTGTGCCCTCCAACTTGTACCCTCGGCGTCTGGACCAGGAGGCCCCCGGCCCCTACGTCTACAGTGCTCCTCACTGCCTCGCCCAGATGAGGTTAGAACCACAGCAGCCCCAGAAAAGACAAAGTCAGGCCCCATCTCTTCCACTCACCACGAACTCAGGACACACAAGCAATCCCAGAACCGTGGAGCTTGGTTCCCTCTGAGGGGAGTGTCCAGGCCCCCCCCCCCCAACCTGAATGAGAATCCCCTCTCGAGTGTCCCCGAGAAGCCTGTGCTCAAAGACCTCCAAGGCCAGGGAGCTCACAACCTTCCAGTACTGCTGCTCAGCTCTCGGGGGTGGAAGGAAGGTTCTCATTACCTTCTCTGCCCCTTCAACCCCCACCTGTCCCCAGCCTCCCCCTGGCTCTAGCCTCTGGGACCAAGCAGAATGAATCTATTCTCCCTTCACACACCTGCCACAATCATGAGCTTAGAAGTTTGCAGCTGGAAGAGACCTCAGAGGTCATTTGGCCCAAGCCCCTCATTGTACAGATGAGCCAACTGATCCACAAGCACCTACTACGTGCTGGACACCGTGCTGAGGGCTTGACAACCCTGTGAGGTAAGTGATATTATTATCTCTATTTCACACTTGAGGAAACTGGGACAAATAGAAACTATGTGACTTGCCCAGGGTCACACAGCTAGTAAGTGTCTGAGGCTAGATCTGACTCCAGGCCCCATGCTCCATGCACTATGGTGCCCCCAGCTGGCTCCAAATAGGGGCTGGAAAATCAGGGGTCAAGTATGTTGTGGGAGGCTCCTAATTCCTGTGTGGGGTGAGCTAGATGCCCTCTGAGGTCCCTCTGAAGTCTATAGAGTCAGTGATTTTAACTGCCCCAAGAATCCCAGAAAGGTCAGTGCTCTCCTTTGGCCAGCCATGCCCCCCCACACCCCCACACCATTCCCCAGGGTTTAACAGAACAAAGCGTGTCAGAGGAAGGGTAGACATGCCCCACGGGGCCACTGGCAGTGCCTGTCCCCACCCCTGCCCCCACACCCAGTGGGCATTCCTCAGGCACTGGAGAGAGCCCAGGCCTAACAGAAAGAAGCATGTCAGAGGAGGGGTGGACATGCCCCACGGGGCCACTGGCAGTGCCTGTCCCCACCCCTGCCCCCACACCCAGTGGGCATTCCTCAGGCACTGGAGAGAGCCCAGGCCTAACAGAAAGAAGCATGTCAGAGAAGGGGTGGCCACACCCCTCAGGGCCCCTGGCAGCACCCGCCCCCACCCCACTCTCAAGGCCCCTCGCAGTCACCTGAGGATGGATCTGCGGCTTGTCACAGGTAGCCTCGAAGTCCAGCACTAAGAAGTAGTGGTACCTCTGCGGAGGGATGGCTGCCATGGCCGCCATGGCCACCCCGAAGCCGTGAGTCGCCAGCGTCTTGCCGGAGATGGAGCCGAGCTCCGGGACGAAGAGGAGGAGAAAGAGGAAGAGGAGGAGGAGGAGAGCCCAGCGCTATCCTCGCCTTCCACAGCGAGTCTGGAGAGAGCCTTACTGTCCCAGGACGGCCAAATGCTGCTATCATTGAACACCCAGAAGTCTGGAGGGAGGAGGGGACAAAAGACACGCTGTTACTCTCCCCCCACCACCAGCAGGAGGCTCCCTGAGGTCCCCAAGCCCTCCCTGGGGTGCTAGCCCACACACAGCTGCCCAGGGCTGTGGCCTGGAAGAACCACAGGCTCCTGAGCCCATCCCAGGCAGGGTCACCCCAAAGCGACAATAAAGAAATGAGAGACTGCGGGCTCCCTGCCCCGGAACCCTGAGAACACACACAGCTAACCAGCTCAGACAGCCACAGACCCAACAGTCAATAAGAGAGAAAAACCAGATAATTGGTCAGTAAGTCATCACATGTTTCCTAAACACCCACCACGTGCCAGGTACTGTCCAAGGATGGCAAAAACAGTCCCTGCCCTCAAAGAGCTTACCAGGAGTCTAATCCGGAGAGCCAACACGGAAATAACCAGGTACAGATATGATCAATGTAAATAGAATGCAACCTCTGAGGGACCAGAAAATGCCTCCTGCAGAAAGCAGGATTTGAGCGGAGTCTTGAAAGGGCTGAGACAGAGGAGAGGAAGGAGAGCATCTAGGGAACAGGTGGCAGCCTGGGAGCAGGCACAGAGAAGGGGGAAGGAGGGGCACACACACGCAACAGCAAAACCAGTGTAGCTGGATTCTACCGTATATGGAGGGGAGGAAAGTATATGATGAAGGACCAGGCCAGGAAGGGCCTGAAATGCCCAACAGAGAGTTTGAATTTGATCCTGGCAGTAAGAGGGAGCCACCTTCACCTCTCCGGACACTCACTACACAGGACCCATCCACCCTCCCCACGCCAAGGTGGCCCGTGCAGGAGAATAGGGGGGCACAGCTGTCCCCAATCTGCTTGACTGCCAGACAAAAATATGCCCATTTCGGGGCTAGCATCTGCCTCAGTTTGGGGAACTCGGGGCAGTGAACTTGGTGATCACAAACTTTGGCTGCCTTGGCTACTGCACCAAAAGCCTAATGGGACAGACTTTGTTCATCTAGCTGGGTAGTAAGAGAAACATGACTAATGCTCTAATCTAATCATCTAAGGATCCACAGGCAAAGAAAGAGAGGAATTCCTTCCTCAGTCAGCTTCCCCTCCATGTCTATGTCCCCTCCCACAGCGTCTATTGCTCCAAGGAAAAAAGCAAAGCAACCCTCAGAGCCAGGTATTCCATTCCCAGCAGGCCCCACTGTGCCAGGGCCCCTCACTGTGCCTCCTTTCTACTCACCCCCGCCCCTACATTTCCCTTTAACTAGATCAGCAGCCTGGAGCAGGGAGCTCCTAGGTTAGGCACATACGGGGCTCCAGCTGCATGGACAGCTTCATGTTGTGGGGGTCCTCCAGTAAGCAACCACAGTCGCTGTCACAGAACCACAGATCTACCAACCCACACCTATCAAGGTGGGAGTTGGAGGGAGGCAGAGCTAAGGTAAAAGGGCAGCCCACAGGACAAGAATGAAGAAGGCAGGGGATCTCCTAGGGGTCTACTCAAGGCCCCACCCACTGAGGCAGGCAGGGCAGCACTGCTCAGGACACAGAAAGGGCCAGTCCCTAAAGCCAAAGACCCTCCCACCATGCTTGGGTCAGTCAATGCTGATAATCTTCCAGCCCAACTTGGGGGCCTGTTTCCCTCTCTATGAAATGGGTATTCGATGCAATCTGATCAGTATTACCCCAGGTCCCCCCTGAAGAGGGCTATTTTACAGCCTTTTCAAGTAACAGCAAAAGGAACCCATAAAAATGCAGCTGTTGGGCCCGAAGCTGGCTCACATTTCCCTGGGACTTGGGCCACAGTACTTAGAAGGCTGGTGCCCTCCTCCCCCAGGGCTATTTCCCAACATCCATAGCATCACCATAGCTCCTCTCCTCCCCCACTCTGATATGATCAGTCCCAGGGCTGAGCCTGGGCATCCACCTCCCTCTGCACAGGCCAAGATTTGCTCCCCTGGACAATCAGGCACTGCATGAGTGTCTGTGGACAAGCCCACAGAATCCCCAAAGCCACACAGCCTCTCATGCAATCCAACCCAAACCAGAAAGGAATGCCCCACTACAACGTCTCCAGCAAATGGGCACACAGCCTCTGCTTACAGAACTGTGGGGATGGGGAGAGCAGTCCAGGCCGCTGTGGGACAATTCTCACCCAGCCTCCATTTGCTCGTCTGCACCCTCCCCCTGCAGCCCCCACCCCCACCCCCAAGCCAGCAGGACAAGATTCATCCTTCCTCCACACGTCATTAGTGAATGCATGCTGCGGTCTGTCCCCAACACCACACCTGGACCCCCATGCTAGGGGAAGCAGGATGACGAGAGCACAGATGGTGTCAGCACTTCAGGCCTCACCAGGGCTTAGCCACACAGCAATGGCTTGTGGGAATGTAAAGGCCCTCACAACACGCCCAGGAGCCCAGGGCCCCAGGAACAGCACCAGGCCTCGGGCACCTGCAGAGCCAGGCAAGTGAACAAGTAATCCTTACACACTGGGCACTGTGGTGAGGCTGGGAATACAAAGCAAGGCAGAAATGGCCCCTGTCCTCAAGGAGCTCCCAGTGTGATGGGGAGACAGCATACAAACATCTATGTACAAACAAGACAGAAACAGAGTACAGTGAGATCGGAGGGAGGATGAGAGTCAGGAGACAGTGTCTGCTTCAAGGAGAGGCAGGAAGGCTAGTTTCACTAGATCACCGAGTCCATGAGGAGGAGTAAAGTACAGAAAGACTGGAAAGGCAGGAGAAGGCCTGGTCTCAACAAAGGATTTTCCATGGGCTCCTGAGGGTGACAGGAGGCCACTGGAATTGATTAACTGGAGGGGGGATGTGGTCAGAGCTGCACTTTAGAAGGAACAAGCTGACATTTTGGAGATCGTGGACTAGAGTGGGGAAGAGATGAGTCAAGGGAAAAACCAAAAGGCTATCCCAACAGTGAAGGGGCCAGGTGAGAGGACACACACCAGGACACTGGAAGAGCCCAAGAGGGGGAGCACCTGAGACTTGCTGGGTTGGGCAACAGACTGGCTACAGGGGAGGAGTAAAGAGATAACGCCCAATTATGAGCCAGGGCAACTGACTGAGGGAAGAGAAGAGGGCTTGGGAGGAAAGGTCAGGAGGCTGGGTTTGGACATGGCCAGTTTAGGACATCTGTGGGACATCCAGCTCAAGGTGTCTGAGACTATTGGAGATATAAGACTGGAGCTCAGGAGAGAGGTGAGGGCTGGATGTAGAGGGCTGGATCTGAGAACCGGCAGCAAAGAGATGATAACAAAAATCATGAGACTTGCTGAAATCACCAGGGGAACAGTCTAGAGGAAAAAGCAAAGAAGGCCAAGGACAGACCCTTTGAGGAAAGATTCCTAGGGAACCGCCACAGTTAGCTGTCACAACCTGGAAGACTATCCAGAAAAAGAGTCATAGAAGGAGGTGTCAGACAGGCAGGAACAGGAGCAGGAGAGAGAAAAGGGAGTAGAAAGCACAAGAGGGTGATCAGCAATGAATGCCAAAGGCTACAGAAAGGTCAAGGACTGAGAAAAGGTCATTAGGTTTGGCCACTAAGAGTTCACGGGTAACTCTGGAGAGGGCTCTTCCAGTTGAATGGAAGGCTGGAGATCAGACTGTTGAGAGCTAAGATGAGAGAAGAAAAGCAGTGGAGGCACTAACTGCAAGAAGGTTAGCCATGAAAGGGAAGAGATATAGGAGAACATATGGTGGGGTTGGATGGATTGAGTCAGAGTTCTTACATTGTGTGGAATAACTTGCCCAAGGTCATGCCAGCAGTAAAAAGCAAAGGCAGGATTGGAACTCAGGTCTTCTCATGACAAATCCTGTGCATTCTCCACTGCCCCTCGGTGTTCCCTCTGTCCATCCAGGGACCACCCAGGTTGGGAATGAAAGCCCAAATGGCCAAAAGCATGACACGGAGGAGCTCTGCACCAGGCTGCACAGGGCCAAAAGGCTCTTCAGGTGAGGTGGAATGAACCACCAATGGGCACCCAGAAAAGAGACAGGGGCCAAGAGCCTGAGGACAAGCCCTAGGAGGACCAAGCCCAGGAGCTTCCAACACAGTGCCCTCCTTGGGCACCAAAGATTCAATTGGACCTAGTCACCCATCTAGGAAGAAAAGGGGGGAAGGGGTTGGGGAAGAGATGAGGCAAGACACAGCCCTCCATGGGGCAGCAAGGAAGGGACCTATTCCCATGACACCCACCAAAGGCTCATCTGTGCATGGTATTTACACAGCCAAGAGAAATGGCAAGTCTGAAGCCCTGAGTGTGTATCAGGTAAATAACACATGTGCCAAAACACACACTTAATGAGGTAAATAATATGCCTTTATAAAAAGACTCAATCTGTATTTACCTGAGAGACCAAGGAAACGAGGCATCCCCAGGCTAGCACAGACCCACAGAGGGGTCAGACTCAGCTCTGCATCCTGGGTAAATAGACATTTCACTGCATTCCGATACATAGAGTGGAGATGGAGAGGAGGCAATAGAAGGAAGGAAGAGGCAAGGGAAGGAAGGAGGAGGCAAGGGAAGGAAGGGATGAGGGAAGGAAAGAAGGGGCAAGGGAAGGAAGGAAGGGATAAGGGAAAGAAGGAGGAGGCAAGGGAAGGAAAGAGAAGGTGGGGGAAGAGTGCAGACTAAGGAACAGAAGGATGTGGAATGGGAAACAAAGGAAGGCCAAGAGAATTCCAAAGCAACTCGTCTCCCCCAAAATCATACACCTACAGCTGTTTGGGGGCTATTCATTAGTAGCTCTTGAATCAAACACTCTCCCCATGGACTCAGGAATTCAGCATGGCCAGAGATACGTCCCTTCCAGGGAAACTCACGAAAGGCCCAAAGCTGGCTCTAAGGCAACAGCCCAGAAGCCAAGGTTCACGGTCCAGGCCTGACTCCCTTGCCAGCACTAGGACCTTCACCCACAAAGGGCCTCTGCCCTACACCAGAGGTGCCACACCTGAGAAGATGCCGGGGCACTAAGAATAGCCAGGGAAAGCACCTCATAGACCACAGAACACTAAGAATTGTGATCATCAACCTGACAAGCCCTTCTTGACCCCATTAGAGCCCCTGCTGTAAAAATACCTCAATGTCAGAGCTGAATAGGACTTCAGGAAATACCTAGGAGGGGGAGGGGGTAACTTACCCAAGGTCACACATTCAGTCAATGGCAGAGCAGCAGAAGCAGAATGGGCCCCTAAGTCAGAGCCTTACCCATTTTACAAATGAAGTAAAATCAGAACCCATTTATAGTGATTTGACCCTCTCTAGAATCTTTATTAAAACCCTCTCATTAATGTCTAACACTGAACTCAATCCCTATGCCCCTCAAATCTTCCCCTTTACCCAACTTTCCAGCTACAGCCCAGGGCCCCAACATCTTCCCAATCACTCAAGCTGGCCATCTAGGGGTCATTTTTCTGACCCCCTTAACTCCTCTGACACTGTCACCAACCTGGTCAAGCCCAAGTGACCTGTTACAGTAGCCTACTAGTGGGTCTGCCTCCCAGCCTCAAATCCCTCTTCACTCCCAGAATCCTCCAGAGCAACCTCAGTGATTTTCTGTATGTGTGAAACAATTTTAAATCCTAGAGGTAACTCCCTAGGCCCGCCACCCAGTGCTAGAAAAATAAAGTCACATCTTTCCCCCTTTGGTGACCCTAGAAAAGCCAGGCCAGCTAAACATGTCAACCAAGACACTCACTGAGCAGAGACTGACCTAGCACCCAAAACACTGAAGTCAGGTTGCCTCCCTCCCTCCCTCCCTGCCCAGGGTCACAGAGTCCCTCAGGGCTCTGTCAGATCAAACCATCACACAGCTGCAACAGACATCAGACATATCAGTATCCAAACTGTCACTGACAAGCGGACATGCATCCTCCTCCTCAAGCCCTCAGAAGAGAATCCATTAGGAAGCTTTGCCTACAATATCCAACAATCTCAAGCCTCAGTTGGCTTCTCTGCAGCTCCCCTCATCACCTCTCATTGTTCAGTCCTCTAGGGCCAAGCCGACCAAGGCTAATCCTTCCTCCAAAAGACAGCCCTCCAAGGACCTGAAACTGGCTGTAGTGGCTGCTCTTCTTCAGTAAACATCCCCAATTCCTTCAGCCTGAGCTCAAGACCCTTCTCCAGTCCAATCACCCTTCTCTCCATCTTGTCAACTGATCCTTCCCACAACAGCCCAGAATCAGACACAATCCTCCATGATGACTGCTCTCACCAAAGCACAGAAGGGGGTCTTGCCCTGCCCTCATTCTAAACAATGGCTCCATGAATATACTGACTGTAGCCAAGATATAGAGGCAGCTAAAAGAAATATGTATATATAAATATATATATGTATACATATATGTGTGTGTATATATATATATACACACACACACACATATGTGCATGGTATGGGGAGTGAGAGAGAGGAGAGGGAGGAGGGAGAATAGGCAGACAGAGACAGAGAGAGACAAAGACAGAGAGGCAGAGAAAGAAGACACAGACAAGGGGGAAACAGAGGGGAGGAAGAAAGCTAGAGTGAGGAAAGGAGGGAGAGAGAGGGGAGAGAGTACATAGAGAGAGGAGGAGAGAGAAGAGAGAGGAGAGAAGGGAAGGGAGTGGAGGGGAGAGAAGGGGAAAGATAGGGAGAAACAGAGAAAAGGAGAGAGAGACAGGGAGGAGAGGAAAGAAGTGATAAGGGCCTATGCCAGTTTAGTGGCCATATACGGGAAGAAAAGGTCCCTAGCAGTGGAATCTCTGGCCGTTCATCAGTAAAATCAACAAGGCATTCTCGAATGAAGTGCTGCAAACTACTGACAATCATAGGAAAGATTACTCTAAGTCACTAATACTAAGAGAAATGTAAAACAACCTTGATGTTTCACCTCAAACTCAGCAAGCTGGAAAAGAGGGCAAAAGATGAGAATAGTCAGTGTTGAAGAGTTTGTGGAAAGACAGGCACACTAATGCATTGTTGGTGGAGCTGTGAATTGGCCAACCATTCTGAAAAGCAACTTGAAAATATGTAAAGAAAGCAACTAAAATGTTCATACCCTTTGACTCAGAGATCTCACTGCTAGGCATTTATTCCAAGGAGGTAAATTACAAAGAGTAAGATTCCACAGACACCAAAATATTCATAACTACTTTTTGTGGTATTAAAGAACTAGAAATGAAATAGATAATCATCAACTGGTGAATGGCTAAAAAGTTCTGCTCCATCCCTAACTGATAAATAGTCAAAGGATATGAATAGGCAGTTTTCAGATGAAGAAATTAAAGCTATCTACAGTAATATAAAAAATGCTCTAAATCATCATTGATTAGAGAAATGCTGAGGTACCACCTCACACCTAACAGATTGGCTAATATGACAGAAAAGAAAAATGATGGGTGTTGGAGAAGATAGTGGGAAAATTGGAACACTAATGCATTGTTGGTGGAGCTGATCCAACCATTCTGGAGAGCAATTTGGAACTATGCCCAAAGGGCTATAAAACTGTGCATACCCTTTTACCCAGCAATACCACTACCAGGTCTGTATCTCAAAGAGACCATAAACAAGGGAAAAAGGACCCACATGTACAAAAATATTGAAAGCAGCTTTTTGTGGCAGCAAAGAATTGGAAATCAAGGGGATGCCCATCAATTGAGGAATGGCTGAATGAGCTGTGATGTATGAATGAAATGGAATGCTATTGTGCTATAAGAAATGATGGGCTGGCAGGTGTCTGACAAACCTAGAAAGACATACATGAATTGATGCAGAATGAAGTGAGCAGAACCAGGAGAACATTGTACACAGTAACAGCAATATTATGCCATGATCAAATGTGAATGACTTGGCTCTTCCTGGCAATGCAATGATCTAAGACAATTTCAAAAGACTCATGATGGAAAATACTATCCACATCCAGAGAAAGAACTATGGAGTCTGAATGCAGATTAAAGCAGACTGTTCTCACCTTCTTTTTTTCTTTCTCGTGGTTTTTCCCTTTTGTTCTGATTCTTCTTTCACAACATGACTAATGTGAAAAGATGTTTAACGTGATTGCATATGTATAGCCTATATCAGACTGCTTGCCATCTTGGAGAGAGGAGAAGGGAGAGGAGGGAGGGAGGGAGAAAAAAGTCTGGAACCCTCTTAAAAAAGTGAATGTTGAAAATTTTCTTTACATGTAATTGGAAAAAATAATATATTATTTTAAAACATTTTTAAAAGAACATATAATGAGCTTTCGATTTAAAAAAAAAAAAGTTCTGCTCCATGAATATAAGAAAATATGACTGGGCTGCAAGAGTGAATTTGAAAACTATGGGGCAACATGGGAAGACTTATTTGAAACGATGCAACATGAAGTTAGCAGGACCAGGAAAACAACAATGTTAATGGAAAGAACATTGGAACAACGGAAAGAATAAAACAAATGAAACAGCATGCTGTGAAATTGGAGTGGCCGCGCCAGGCCCAAAGAGGAGGTGAGGAAAGGCACCTCTTCTCTTCTTTCGGGGGTGGGGAACAGAAGATTTGGATGGATTTAGTAGTTTTGCTGAACTGTTTTTTCTCTTTTTAAAAACTATCTGTTTGAAGGAATGAAACTCAAGGCATGAGAAATGTAGGTGATGGTAAAGATAAAAGACATAAAAATTCTTTTAAAAAATGCTTGCTGATCGATGAATTTGTCTCATAATTTTTCAATTGGCTTTTTGAACCCTAGCTGTAAGACTTTACATTTATCTCTATTAAGTTACCCTGAGGTAGAAAATCTATGGAATGACATTCATGACTTGGAATATATCCAAAGGACAGTAATTAAGGTAGTCGGAGGAATGGAGAACATACCATGACAGGCTTTTTTCAGGTCCAGTCATTCAACCAGTTCTAAAGTCCCCTAATGAGCCACACCATCTAAGCCCAGGGCTATCCAAAGTGCTGCCCTAAGTGCGATTTTATGCAGCCCGCCTGTTTACTACCAGCGTGGAAAGTGACATAAATGCTTTAAATAAAGCATTTGTGTCAATTTCTGTGCTTGTGGTGGACACAGGCAGGCCGCATGGGGGCGCACAGCCCGTGTTCTGAACAGCCCTGATCTAGCCCCACATCTCTCCTACCAGTCCACAGGAATCACAACAGAGACTCTAATAAACATTTTCCTGAAAACCAAGTATATTAGGTCCTCTACTTTTTCCTGATCTACCTTCCAGGTGACCCTTATCAGAAAAGAAAATGAGGAAACATGTCCAGAATCTGCTCCTGGTGTGTCCTTGCTAACTTTTAGTCACTTCCACTTCCCTCCCCAAATGCTCACAATCTAATAACATATTTTTTAATTTTGCCAGGAATTGCAGTCAAGATACCAGCCTAGAGAATCTATAACCTCCCCTCTGGAAGTGCTCACCTGGAACACAGGGAACCAGGAACCTAAACCTAGAGCCTCAAATTCACTTCTCTCTACCCTGAAGTCTCTCTGCCCCTAGCCACCTCCCCATTTTCAAGGAAGCCTTGGAATAAAGAGTAAGAAAACGGAGTTGGATCAGGTGACCTGCCAGGTCCTGGTAGCTATGCTGCCCCACTGGGTGACAGAGGCAGGGAGGGTGGAGTGCACAAAGACAGATGTGTCTCCAGAAGAGGTGACACTTGGGATGCTGGAGGCAAGACACCATCAGTCTACATAACCCAAGCCTGGGGTTTAGGGTAATGTTTTAAATGGGCTCATGCAGAGCCCAGACCACTCCAGCTCCTTCCCCTGTCTTCACCTCAGCTGCCAGCCCCATCCAAGGCTAGCCACCACCGACAGAAGGGGAAGATTTGGAACCTTCCCAACTACCCCTGACCTCTCTGCCACTGAAGACTAGCCATGCACAAGTACCAAAGCCTGCAGGGAACCTAAGATGCAGGCCTTGAGCACCAGCCCTGAGTAAAGACTGGCCACACTCCCCAAGTCTCCAGAGTCTCGCCTTTGGCTTCCATCATCATCGGGCTATACACAACAAGAGGAAATATGTCCCACGATTTACCCAGCATTTACACCAGTTTGTAACTCCCCAAAGCCTGGGCAGCCTCCATCTGGGGTCACAGCTGGGAAGGAACAGTTGTTTTTACCCACTTTATTTCAGGCCACACATGGATCCACCAGCAGCTTAATCTTTCTGAGCATCCTGGACAACAGAATAATTGCAGATCGGACAGATCACTCCTGTTCCCCAACCCCAGTCACGCAGACTTGGGGACGGAGGTTCATCTGTCGCAGACTGGCACATCGGGCTGGCTCTCATACTCAAACTCCCAGTCCTGGTAGGTGGGGGAGGGGATGGGGACCAGCAAAGGCCACAGGCTATCCTGAGGACAGACCATGCAAACAAGGCAAGGAGTAGAAGGGGACCACTGTCAGTGACTACCGTACTGCTAGCTCATCCACCCACAGATAAAGCACCCAGGCCTGGACCTCCCTCACCGTCAGGGACAATTAAGAGCTGAAGGACAAACAGGACCAGGAAACCAACAATAACTCACATTTCTATGGTGCTTTCCTCCATGAGGAAATGTGGCGTGAGCATCATTAGCCCCATAGGTCAATGAAGGGAACTGAGGCTGAGAGAAATATAATGACTTGTCCAAGGTCACATGGCAGATAAGTGACTTGGCTGGCCTGTGGCTCTTAGACCACACCGAGAAGGCCAAGGTCAATGCAGACATGGCTCAGGGCCTTGGGATCCTGCTGTCTCCCTCCCCTGGATTTAGAGCAGGCCTGCACAACCTGCAGCACACCAAAGTATTTCAGGTGACCTGCCAAAAATGTAGAGGACATGTAGAGGAAGATGTAACAGAAATCCTTTGGTGGGTCGCAGGTTGTGCAGGCCTGATAAAAAGCCATGCCCCTTACCACATACAACTCAAACTCGCACCTGACTACAAGCCTCAGTGTGTGACCTGAATGACTGGGGAGAATATTTCTCTACTTGACTTGTCTTCTGGGGACCCATTCTGCTGTAGTTCTTGCATCCCTGGGGCCTATCCCAGTGTCTGACCCACAGGCTTGCTGAACTGAATTTTCACCAAGAGAAAGAATCAGCCCCCCAAATCTACAATCCAGTTCCCTTTAGAAACAAAGTATGACTCTAGCTAAAACTGGCCAAGACAAACAGAAGAATGAGATCTGCTTGAAAGACAGATTAGCCCTGGACATCCGTCCACCCATGGCCCCAACAGGAAGGAATGCCCTACATTTATACACCTTTACAGCCAGCATCTCCAAATCCCTTGCAAATATTATTCTAAAGGAAAAAAATCTTTCCATATTTCAAAGGGAGAACAATGAGGCAGCAGCCAATAGGCAGAAGGTACGGTGCAAAGAATCCAAGAGCTCAGTTCGAATCCTCACCTGGGCACCCTCTGACAGAGCAGGCCTTCCTTGTCCCTCCTCCTCTGTAGCTGGAGGAGGCTGACTTGGCTCTAAGGTCTTGCCCAACTCCAAACCTATGTTCTACTGGCCCTACACCCCAGAACCTAACACTGCTGGGCTGGGGCTACCCTGAAGCAGCAGGGCAGGCTGGTCTCTACTCTCTTCCTCCCTTCCCATGGGAAGAGATGAGCGCATTACCTTGGGCCTGGAATACTATTAAAAGGATTAATTTAGGGACCCATGTTTGGACTGTCACATCCAATCACCACTCACAGATCTACAACTTCCCAAATCAGACACATGCAAAGGAGAATCAATCGCAAGGACACTGAGGGTCTGAACAGGCATACTAATGACCTCTCAAGTCACCAAGGTGCTTGCCGGCAGCTAGCTCTGACACTCCCATAAATTATGTGCTTCTGTATTGTACCTGGAACTGGGGAGGGGGGAAGGGGGGGAATGCACCAAGCTGAGTACCCACCACAACAATTCGTAGGACCACCCCAGGGAGATCAGGATGAAAAATACCCAAGTGGGAGGGGAGAGGACTCTACAAACAGGGCCTCAGTCACAACCAGACGGCATCAGGCAGATCCTGACAGCCCAAGCATCCCACTGAATGAACGGCCAAGCTGGTGCCTCCCTCACCTTCCCAAGGAAGAGAAACTGCAGAGGCAAATGAACACAATCACAGCTTGTGTACCTCCCAGCATGCCCCCAGACGACTCACTTCAGCTTCCCCAGCCCGTTTGCTCACAAGAGTAACAGGGATAAGAATGCTGACCTGCTGATCCACCTGCCAAAGAGGTAGCGGAAGGCCCTTTGCAAAGATGACAGCTAGAGCCGCCAACCAGACAATGCAGGGACAGTCATTTTGGGGAATTCTGATCCGGAAGCTACTAAACAGCCTGGAAGCTGAATTCTCTTTGTTGATGCCAGTGGGGCCAAAGTAGAGCCTGGTGAAAAGCTTTGAGATGCCTGGTGGAGCAGCTCCTGGCCACAGATCTTCCCTGTTCCGAAGAGTCATGCCCTGGCTAATGAGCTCCAGCCTCCTGCCAGATGGCTGCTGACCGTCAGCCTCGTTTGCGCTGCAGGACCACAAAGACAGAACAAGGAGGCCAAACAATAGGGACTTGGGTGTGGCAACTTGTTGCTGCCAACAACAGGCCTGCTGCTATGCTCTACTCCATCTCCTAGCCAGCATCCTTCCCTTACCCAGCAGCACTTCATCTCCAGCTGGAGAGGTCAACCCCAAAACACTCCAGGGAGAAGGATCAGCCACTCGAGGGCCTCACTCCAATATGCCAAGCAGGGGTTCCCCCCAGGAGAAGGTCAGGGCACTGCAGCCACCCCTTCCCCACATATGCTCTCCACTCTTCATACCCTTCCCACAAAGACTGGGGGTGGGGGGTGAGGGGGAGACACCCAAGGCTCCATCTAAAGGAAAACCTATGACAGCCATGTGAGGGCACAACTGCTTCTCCAAACAGACAAAGAGACCATGGGCAAGACAAAGCCACCTGCCTTCAACCTGAGCCCAAATTCTAACACACATGATCACTGATCACCTAAACCAAAGGAACAGTCAAAAGCCAAAGAAATGTCTGCCACTTAACGTCCTTCCTATGCTGGCCCCCACCTGCCTTTCCAATCTTCCTCCAGTTGGCACCCTCCCTCTGCCATGATCCAGTGATGATGGCTTCCTTGTTCCACCTCCCAATGCCAGGGATATTCCCTAGCTGCCTCTCATGCCTGGAATGCGCTTCCTCCCATCATCATCTCCAGCTTCTACTGGCTTCCTCCAAGTCAGAGCTCAAAGCCCACCTTCTACAAGGAGCCTTCCTCTTCATGTCAGTGCCTTCCCTCTGCTGATCCCCGTCTATAGCATGCTGGTACAGAGCGGTTTGCGTGTGCTTTCTCTCATTAGAACATGAGCTCTTTGGGGGCAGAGACTGACCTTTGTCTCTCTTTGTATTCCTACAGCTTCTCACAGTGCCTGGTATATAGGCGGCTCTGAAATGTTCTCTGACTCAGCCTCTCTTCCTCACAACCACACTGGGGCCAAGGCCTGCTTGGTCATGACCTCCCAGCCCCATGAACACCAATAAAATGCAAGCGCTTTAAGGCCAGGCCTGTTTCCACTTGTCCTCATCCTCACAGTACCTAGCCTAGCATCAGGCACAACAACAGAGGCTTGGGAGTCACACTGGTGGGACGATGACCATTCATTCCCTTACACCCAGTGGCTCCCCATTACCTCCAGATCAAAAACAAACAAACCCCTCCGTTTGGCACTGAAGGACTTCCCCATCTTGCCCCATTGCATAGTGTTCCCTTTCCCACTCTACGGTCCAGCAACCCCGGCCTGCTTGCTTCGTGGCCCAACTCATCACCTCTGTCATGCCTGGAATGCTCTAGCTCCTCACCTCCACCTGCAGCACAAGGCTCAATCTCACCTTCCTCATCCCACACCCCCCTCAGCTGCTAACACCTTTTTTAAAGTTACCTTCCATCTACTCAGTCTACAAGTGTCCAGTGTCCCATTCTCCCCCCCCCCATTAGAATAACAGTGCCTTGAAGACTTGTTTTGTGTCCCCAGTGCCTAGCAGAGAGCCCGGCACATGAATAGTGCAGAGGACAAAGGGGCTGTCATGTTCGTACTTAAGAGCTCTTGACACAGTCTAGGATCATATCAGGGTGGAGCTGTGCAGATATCAGAGCCCTGGAGGTCCAAATGAGGCACCTCTATTGCCAACTACGGGAAGGAAGCATTCACATAGTATTTACCTACTATGTGTCCGGCACCAAGCTATGTCTTGACAAATTTTACCTCAACCGATCCTAATAACAACCCCATGAGAAAGATGCCATTACCAAGGCAGACTGACATTCAGTGACTTAACCAAGGTCACCTAGTTAGTATCTGAGGGAGGATTTGAACTCAGGTCTAACTCCAGACCCAGGGCTCTTCCCACTGTGGCTTCCCCAGCCTGTCCTAGGGCAGTTGATTTTTTACCCTTCCCTGTATTAAATCTCTTCTTGTTAGAATCAGAATCTAAAAAGACCTCAACCAGCTGGAATAACCTCATTATGTACCCACTCTAGCAGGGATCCTGCCCAGCTTTGCTTCATGTCATCCACAGATTTGACAAGTACACTTTTGGGTCTATGTCCATCAATAAAAATGCTAAACAAGTCCAGGAGAAATTAGGCATCGACTAACATCTCACACTATATGCAACGACATGCTCCAAATTAGATATTAAAAGTCACACCACAAAGTTGGGGAGCAAGGAAGAAAACACCTTTCATAACTGTGGATAAGGAGAGGACAAAGAGGATCTGTGATTGGGAAGACAAATGGACAATTCTGATTACATAAAATCAAAAAGGCCCTGAATAAACCAAATCAGTGTAGTTAAAATTAGAAGAGAAACAAGTAACTGAAGGAAAAAATTGCACAAAGTTTTTCTGATAAAGGTTTCATAGCCAATCTATGTATAAGAACTAGAGCCATTCCCCAATAGAAAAATGATCAAAGTTTCCTGCAGTTTTCAAAGGAAGAATTCCAAGTTATCAAACCATATGAAAGTGTTCCAAATGACTATTAGAGACATACAACTTAAAATAATTCTGAGGAATTCTATCTCCCACTCATTTGATTGACGAAGATGACAAACAAGAAAATGACAACTGTGAAGGGGCTGAGGGGAAAGGGGTATGTTGAAGCACAGGTGGTAGATCTGTGATCCAGCCATTCCAGAAAGCAATGTGGAACGATGCCCCCAAAATCACTAACCTCTGCCCACCTTTGGATGCAGCAACACCACTACTAGGTCCATGCTCCAAGGAGAACAAAGAGGAAAAGAACCTACAGATACACATACACAAAGATTTATAAAAGCTCTTTTGTGGTGGCAAGAAACTGGAAACTAAGGAGTGTCCATCAATTGGGTGATGGCTGAAGAAATCATGGAATGAGAATGTAATAAAGTATTATTGTACCTTAAAAATGTTGGAGATGGTTTCAGACACACGTGATAAGACTTGTATGAATTGATGAAGATAGAAATAAGAACTGGGAATATAAGTTACATAGTAACTACTTTATAAAGCAAAATTTTTGAAATATATAAGAAATGATTAATGCAATAACCAATCATGATCCCAGAAAAGAGATAATCAAACATGCTACCTACCTGACAGAGAAGTGGTGGGCTCAGGGGGCATGGATTTTTAGTCATGGCCAATGAGGGAATTTGTTTTGCTGTACTTTACACATATATAAGAGTTTTGCTTTTCTTTTCTTCCAAGAAGAAAGGTGGGAGAGGAAAGCAAGAGGTCGTTTAGGGACAGGAAAAGAAGGGAGGGAGGGAGGGAGGGAAGAAAGGAAGGAAGGAAGAAAGAGGAAGGAAGGACGGAAGGAAGGAAGGAAAGAAGGAAGGAAGGAAGGAAGGAAGGGAAGAAGGGAGGGAGGGAGGAAGGAAGGAAGGAAGGATGGATCACTGAAGCATCTTTTCAAAATGCACAGAAGAGGAGGAAGTCCAGAAGAAATCTCAAAACAAGCAGAACAGCTCAGAAGGTTATATGCTGAATTTATTGTATACGTTTGAAAAGCCAGCTGTACAAAACAGATTCAAAGTTGCATGTAAAATCCTTTCTTCTGTTCTACTATGAATATGGAAATTCTTGTTTCTATCTAATCCTTTTCAATAAAAATAAATAAATAAAAATATTGATCAGAACAGAGCAGACTGAGCCCCCCAGGCTGACATCAACCCACTAATCAACTAGCAGGGCATCCACCTAATCCAATCCACATCCACATCTCCACCCAGATCAGGCCAGAGGCTTTGTCCAACATTTGGCTAAAATCCGGATGCCTTAGCATCTACTGCATTGCCCTCCTCAACCAGTCCACAAAAGCAGGATTAGATGTGAGATAGCATTTTCTAAGTGAGTCCATGTTGGCTCCTGGTGATCAGTTTTCCCCTTGCTAGATGCTCATAAACAACTGGTCAGGACTTGGCCAGGGAGACATGCCTGCCTGGATCACCAGACTGTGAGATTATGGAGCTCACCTTCCTCTTTTTAAAAATTAGGGCACTATTTTTCTCCTTTCTAGTGGCTCATCTCTCCTCCCCTCACCCCAGAACCCTAAATGCCCACCCCCAGCAGTTCAGCCATCACATCTGCCAATCCCTTCTCTGGTGTCTCAAGCCTTAGGCTTAGTGAGAACATATTTCAACTTACTCTCCCACAATCTGCCTTCTTCATAAGCACAATGTTTCACTAATTATCTAATTACCATTCTATCAAAGACACCGTGCACTTTCCCACCTCCCAGCCTTTGCTCATCATGTTGTTTTTAATTTCTTGCCTCCATTTCCTCCTGCTAAAATCCCTCCTATTTTTCAAGACCCAGTTCAGACATTGCCTCCTCTGTGAAAATTCCCCCAATGAACACATGCATCCATCCTCCAGATGAGAGTTGTTCCTCATATGTACTCCTTTTATTTGTCCAAAAAAAAAAATCACAGAATTGCAGAATTAAGACTGCAGTTAAGCATAGTAGTTCATCCAAACATTAAGTTCTACACACAACATAATCTCAATCTCAGCATGGCCAAAAGAGAACCCATCAACCTTTCCCTCTAAATCTCCCCTCTTCTCAACTTCCCAACATCCGTCAAGAGAACCGCCTTTCTCCCAGTCACCAGGCTCCTAAGCCCAGAGCCAGACTGGACTTTTCATTCATGCTCACACTCCAAAAAGTCACAGTGTCACCTCTTTCTTCACAACATCCCTCATACAGACATACGCTTCTCTCTACTCAAACAGTCACCTCCCTGGTGCAGGCCCCCAGCACCTCTGACCTGTACTAACCAGGCTCCTCTCCCCTCTCCTGTGGGGTCTTCTTCATGGCTGCCAAAGGTATTTTCCTACTGCACAAGTTTAAAGGTGTCACTCTTCCTACAAAAAAGCAACTTCCAGTGGCTCCCTATTGCCTCTAGGTTCAAATATCAACTTTTACAAGCTGGATCCAACGCCTCTTTCAGCCTTGTTACACCTTAGTCCTCCTCCCACATTACATCCCTGGCCAGAGGTTCCCAACTCATTTGGCCTACCACCCCCTTTAAAAAAAATTATTCAGCGCCCCCTGGAAATCTTGGTTTTTTCAAATGTGCATCATTTCAAAAAATATATAATTTTTTAGAAATGATACATCTTAAATTTAATAATTTATTGTAAATTTGTGGGGGTTTTCCTGCACTGAAATTTTAATGTTGCAATAGTGTCATGTAACCGTATACTGTATACCATATGATGTATACTATTGTATCATAAACAAGTCATTACATGTGCATATCCCAGCCGATTGATGCTAGACTTCCTGACAATGCTCAACAGGCTCACATGCTAACACTTGCTTGTTAAGACCCGTCAGCAGACAATCACTGATTGGTTATGACTTGTATTTTGTATGTTTATTTAGAAAATAATGTAATCATTACGACTTTACCTCTATTACGCAACAGATGAAACATGTACATTTAAAAATTTTCTTATCTTCTCTTCTTTCCTTGTGCTTCCAACATCCCCTTATTTTTATTCAACACTCTTCAATTGCACCATCGGCTACTACTGCCCTTTGGATCATTCCAGCACCCGCCAGGAGGTGGTATCCGCCCCCTCCCCCACTTTGGGAACTTCTGTAAAACCAGGTAACTCTCTTGCTTTCACCTCTACTTCTCAGAAGCCCCAAAGTTTTCCTCGAAGCTCATTTCCAATACCACCTCCTCCATCAGGCCTTCCTTCCTTCCTCCCCTGACCAAAATTACCCAGCATTTATTCTGTGTGCTCACAAGTGTCCATGTTATCTACCACTATGGAACATAATCTCGAGGACAAGAGTTTCATTTTTGTCTTTCTATCCCCAGCAGGCTGTCCTTCCTAGGGAAGTTTACCTTGGCAAAATGTTGAAGATCTCTATCTTTACCCACAGGCTAGCTGGCAGTGAAGGGGACCAGGAATACACGGAACAGAAAGAAGGCATTAGCCCTCAGGGTAAGAAAGGACAAGATCAACAAAGGATTGTGTAACTGGATACTGGAGGACAGGCTGCTGGGGGTGGGGGGTGGGGAGGCAGGGAGAAAAACCCTGATTTTCAAAGTGTGGGTCCACATTCTCAATGTCACTGTGCCCCTCGCCTATTCAACAGACAGCCCACAAGAATGATTCTGACCTTCCACAGGTTGGCTCACCATAAACTAAGTCAACACCTGATGAAGAAATCAGTCTCAGACCACTTAAAATTGTAAAACAGGACTCCATAAGACTACTCACTCACTCTCAGAAACTCAAGGCCACAAAAACAAGATGTACTGGCGATCCCAGGTTCTTGACATGGAAGCCACAGGGATTTTTTTTTCCCTTTTCTTCTATCAGAGAACAGACCACTATGCCCCTGGTAGACTGGGTGGCCTCCCAGGACAGCATCAGGAAGCACTGTCCTCTCTACTAGGGAATCTTCCCTTCTTTCCCCAAGACCCTTGCCCCCTTTCACACACTTCCAAGGAGGCCATTCACCAAATGAGCCCAGCACAAAGAAAACACCACTTTTCAATGTTTTTAATCACCTTTATTTAGAAGTTTCAAGCTAATAAGATATGGAGAGCTGTGGTGACTGCTCAACTCTCTGACCTAGCCGGCTGATTATTTACAGGATCTTTGGGTAGGAATTGTTAACGAGCTTTTAATTTGGAGCACTTCAGTGGAGTCAAGTGCTCTGAGCTCCAATGAACCACCCCAGAATCCATAAAGGAAGCCTTATCAATCACTTCCCCGAACAGCAGCCAAGTGGTGGGTTTCTAACCAAGTTCCTGGATACTCACATTACTGAAGTCACACTCCAAATCACTGTTTATAAATGGACTTTTAAGCGATAGGGGACTCAGGTGTTACAGACTTAAGCTCAAAGCACCAAACCACTAAAACAAGGTACGAAACGTATGATAAAGTCAAAATAAAGCCATATTTGATGAAGCCAAACCCTGTTAGAAATTCCACAAACAAAATCAGTGAGCCAATTCCCACCAACCACAGCTGAAATCCAGTCTAGTATTTGGCCAATCGGACTCATGTGGCACTGCCATTCAGAAGGGAGCCCCAGTAAATCTTTCTGGTAAGAACTGATGTTAAGGATGTGACCAGAGACGATTAGCAGAGGTAACAGTTCAAACTGTCAGGGCCAGCAGTTTTCAAAAAGACATCGATTCTTTCCGGTCCTAAATGTAGGAGTCCAAACACCAAATCAAGCCAAAGTCTTGCAAGTCCTTCAGTCTAACTCAGCAGCTATTATGGATGGCAACACCAGAGGGCTTGCAAGGCAAATGAGGCAGGCCAGAGCCCAGCCAGAGGCCCTGTGCTGCCCACACCTGTATGTACTGTGGACATCTAAGAAGGAGCTAGCCCCTAGTCAGAAGGCTATTTTCTCCAGCCCCTGTGCCCAACATCACCAGACAGACCTAGAGGACAGAGGCTGCCTTGCTCTGGAATCTCTCCCCTAGGGCCCTCCCAGGCAGGATCAAATGGTCCCCCAGCCCTCTCACTACCCAAGAGAAACAGTCATGAAGCCGCCATGCCCCACACCCAAAAACACACTCTCCTCTTCTCCTCCCCACCAAAAGAAAAAGATGAAGACAGGAGTGACATCAGGGATGAACCTGCCTCCTGTGCCTCAGAGGCCACTCATCCACCCTAGGGTACCCCCCAGCTATTCCCAGCAGCACCCATAACACAGAGGAAGGTGTCAGGGTGCGGCATCCGAGGGCCCCCTCTAAGATACTTATCCCCTCAGGGGGAGGAGCCCTCCTAATACCTAACCCTCCCCCAGAATGACAGTCTCCCCATTCAGACCACCCCTGGGGGCTCCCCTCTCTGATATCAATGCCCCGGGTGAAAGGTGCTCCCATGCAGGCCCACCTCAACTCCCCCTCCGTCTAATAGCTATTCCTCTAGGAGGGAGGACCTAACCCTCCCCTCCAGGATGAGGAATCCCCGTATCCAGACCTCCTTCTATACCTATCCCCCCTGGAGAGGGGAGCCCCCATCCATCCAGACCTTCCCTCAGCCCCGCCCCGCAGGAGGGAGAGGGCCGTCGCCATGGCAACCCTGCTCGGGGCCCCGCCCGCAGCGGGGTACCCGTCGCCATGGCAACCCCTGCCCGCACCCCGCCTCTCCCCCCCACCACCCCCAACGCGCGCTCCCGCCGCCACGTCCGCGCTCCCGCCACCGCCCCGCGCGCCCCCGCCCCCCGGGCGCCCGCAGGCCCCGCGCCGGCCTCCCCCGGGCCGCGGCGGATGAGCAGGCGCGGGGCTGTGGGCCAGGCCCGGGTCCGGGGGAGGCCAAGGCGGGGCCGGCTCCGCCCGCTGCCCGTCGCCCCCCTCGGCGGCCGCGGCGGCGACAGCCCGCACCACGAGTCCCCACAACACACCGACTCACCTCCGTGCCCTCTGACCCCGCGCGGCGCCGCCGACGGGCGGCCGAGCCGGCCAACCGCCGAGTCCGCTGCCGGTGCCGTGGGCCAATGGGCGTCTGGGGGGCGGGGCTTCCTCCGCCCCGGCCCTCGCACCTCCATCCGCATGCGCGTCGAGGCGCCCCGCCAGGCCGCTGTAGCCGCTAGGTATCATGGGAGTTGTAGTCCAGGCGGGCCAGTCTCCGAGCATCCGTCGAGCCCACTGCGCATGTCCAGCTAGGGGCACGTGGGCCCCGGGGCCCCCTAGGTCCAGGCCGCGCCTTACGAAGCCGAGGGGGGGTGGGGGGGGTGGCGCTGGCCCCAGAAGAGGAGGTGGAGCTGGCTGGGTTCAACTGCTGCTCCCCTCATTTGGGGAGCAAGGGGCCAGGCGTTTCAGGCACCTACTTCTATCAAGGCATTGCATTGCTGCCTTTAGTGCCTTCATTGCTTCACTAACCGGTGCCCCTCATTCATCGGATCGTCACATGACCCCTTTGTCTACGAATCTCGGTCTTTTCGTCCGTGGCTCGGGCTCTTTCATTCCAGCCGCGTCCGAGAGACTGGAGAACAATAAAGGCATCGGGGAAAACCCTCCCATCACGGACTCCCTGGGGGCTAAGCCTGGCTGGGAAGCCTAGCAGCGCAGGGCAGCCTTGCCCTCAGGGGGCTTCCCTTCCCCTAGGAGGAGAGCGCGCACCGCGGGCAGGAGGGGATGAAGCCAGGTGGGGCTCGGATCTGGAGCAGATGTAGGAAGCAGGTGGAGTCAGGAAGGCTGCAAAGCAAATCCCTACCCAGACGCTCAGTAGCGGTGTGACCCTGGGCAAGTCATGTCACCTGTCTGCCTCAGTTTCCTCATTTATAAAATGAGGGTGGTTGTGAAGATCAAATGAAATCATACTTGTACAGAGCTATGTCCATGCTGGCCACTGTATTTTAGGCGACTGCAGCAAGACTAATCAGAGACTAAGCAGGTGGGCATTGCCATAGTCCAGGCATGAGGGGATGACGGCCTGCACAAGGATGGGGGTGGGGATGGGCTGTGTGAGTGGAGAGATGGAGAAAGATGGGGGAGATACTGAGGAAGTGGAAGCGACGAGACTCAACAGCCGATTAAGTATTGGAGGGGTGAGAGACAGAGTGAGGAGTCCAGTGCCACCACTGAGGCTGTAAACTTTAGAAGGTTGGCAGTGCCCTCAATAATAGCAGGGAGAAGTTCAGGGAGAGAGGAAGATTCGAGTTCCCTATGAGACATCCGATTTGAAATGTCCAGTTGTCAGGGGGTGATGCCTAGGACTGGAGCATAGGAGAATGACCAGGACTGGGAGTCATCTACATAGAGGTGATTAGTGAAGCCCATGGGAGATAATGATGGTTTTCTTTTCTTTTTTTTTCCCTGAGGAGGTTTTCAAGAGAGAGAAGTTGGGTGAGGGAGAAACGAAAAGGGGAACCATTCCGACCCGCAGGGGCTGAGATATTGTGCCCAGTCTATGAGAAGAGTTAGACTTCCTTTTGTCACAATCTTCAGCTAATTAAGCCCCAACCTTGATTACCCAGGGACAAATTTACTTATAATTTAGGTTATGGCTCAGATCTTACCCAAAAAGGGATCTGGGGGCATGAGGGAGTAAGAAGGTACTCAACATCCAATATAAGTCAGGTATTAGGGAAATAACATTCCTACACACAAAACATGCTAGATTCAGAGTTCACATTAATACAGGAGTAGAACTTTCCCTCTCTTCATATGAATTAGCAATCTTCAATCACTCCAGTTGAATTACTTTGAAATACCTCACTCTAGCACCCACCTAGCTCCTCTTACTCCCAGACAGCTTCTCAAGGAAAAATGAAAGTTATTGGAATATGGAAGGACAGGATACAGGTGTCAGGGAGGGGCACATGTACTATATGTAGTATGTGATTGTAATGGAATACTGTTGTGCTATAAGAAATGGCAAGCAGGCTGATTTCAGAAAAACCTGGAAAGACTTACATGAACAGATACAGAGTGAAGTGAGCAGAACCAGCAACATTGTGTAATGATCAAGTGTTGAATGACTTAGCTGTTCTCAGCAATACAAGACAATTCCAGAGGACTCATGATGAAACATGCTATCCATCTCCAAAAAAAGAACTGATGGAGTCTGAATGCAGGTCAAAGCATACTATCTTTCACTTTATTTTTTTTATTTTTTCTTTTAGTCTGTATTTAGTCTGATTAATATGGAAATGTGTTTTCCATGATCACACATATGTAACCTAAATCAAATTACCATCTTAGGGAGGGGGGAGATGAGAGGGCAGGAGGGAGAAATTTTGGAATTCAAAATTTTTTAAAATGAATGTTAAAAATGGTCTTTACATGCAATTAGGGAAAAAAATAAAACTTTTTTTAAAGAGAGAACAGATCATATCAGCAGACCTCCTCATTTTCTATTCTAACTGTATACTGTGGATACAGTTCACCTCAATTTTAGCAAAGTATCTCAGACTTTTCTTGTGGAGAGCATAGAGAGATATGGATGGAGATGATAACACAAGCAATTCAGAACAGATTGGATGGCCAGACCCAGAGAGCTGTTGTTAATAGTTCAATGTCATTGTGCCAGGAGGTCTCCTGTGGAGTGCCTCTGGTGTCTGTGTTTGACCCTGTGCTGTTTAACATTTTCATCCATAACTTAGATAAAGGCACAGGGGGGATTCTCATCAAATGTGCAGAGGACCCAAAGCTAGGTGGGATAGCTAACACACTGGGTGACAGAGCCAGGATCCCCAGAAGACTCCTGATAGGCTTCACATTGGGCTGAATCGAGTAAGAGAAAATTCAATAAGAGAGAAACATAAAATCTTTCATGGGCACAAAACATCCATTTCACAAGTGCAGGAGGGAGGCATAGTTAGGTAGATGTTGTACTCAGTCCACTTTTTAAGCACCTACTGTGTGCCAGGCACTGTGCTAAGCACTGGGCATACGAAGAGAGGCAAAAGCAAGTCCCTTCCCTCAGGGAGCTCACAGCCTAACAGGGGAGACAACAAATTTTAAAAAAACACCACCCCAGGATAAGCACACTATCTTTCATGTTCTTTCATTTTTTTCCTTTAGTCTATATTTAGTCTGATTAATGTGGAAGCCATATTGCAAGGAGTTAAAAAAGAAGGAATGGATAAACTGGAAGGGCAAATGGAGATGTTTGAATGTATTTGAACACAGAAAACTTTAAAAATACTGAGGAGGGTAGGGATGAGGTCCTAAAGGAACAGGGTTCCAAATATTTTTTGTGATTCCATTGATATAGAAGGCTCCTGGGGAAGAATTTCCCTTACCTATGCAGATATTGGCACCCTCTTGGTAACCTTAAGTCTTAGTTGTCTGGGACCCTAAGAGATCAAGTGACTGACCCAGGGTGACGCAGCCAGCACGTGTCCCAAGCAGGACCTGCCAAGGCAAACTGCCTAACCTCTAGGCCAGTGGTCTCTTATTCTTCTTTTTAATAGTATTTTATTTTTTCTAGTTACATGTAAAGACAATTTTAACACTCATTTTTTTTATAAAATTCTGAGTTTCAAATTTTCTCCCTTCCCCCATCCTCCCTTCCCCCATCCCCCCCCCTCCCCTGTTCCTAAGACAGTAAGCAATTTGATATAGGTTTTATATATTCAATCATATAAAACCTGTTTCCATATCAGTCATGTTGTGAAAGAAGAAACTGTTTGCAAAAAATTACAGTTTGCAAAAGGAAAAAATGCAAAAAAATAAAGTGAATGTAGTCTGCTTCAGTCTGCATTCAGACTCCATCATTTCTTTCCCTGGATGTGGATAGCATTTTCCATCATGAGTCTTGGAATTAGATCATTGCATTGCCAAGAAGAGCTAAGTCAATCATAATTGATCCTCGCACAATGTTACCACCACTGTGCACAATGGCCTCCTGGTTCTGCTCAGTTTGCATGAACTTTGCATCAGTTCATGTAAGTTTTTCCTGATTTTTTTTAATCTGCCAGCTTATCATTTCTTATAGTGCAATAGCATTCCATTACATTCATAGACTACGATTTGTTTGGCCATTCCCCAATTGATGAGTATCCTTTCAATTTCCAATTCTTTGCCACCACAAAAAGAGCTGCTACAAATGTTTTTCTACATATAGGTCCTTTCCCCCTTTTATGATCTCTATGGGATATAGCAGTGGTCTCTTGTTCTGAAAAAGATCTGCAGGTTTTAGAAGACCACAAGCTCAAGATGAGCCAGCAGTGTGAAGTGGTAGCCCAAAACATCTAATGTCATTTTGAGCTGCATTCCTATAAGAGTAGGAAGGTGAAAGCCTCAGTGTCCTCTGCTTTCTTTCAGATCTCCCCTGGAATCTTGTGTTCAGTTCTAGGACTACGGTTCAAAGAGGACATTGATAAAGGAGAACATTAAGTATCTAGAGAAAGGTAACCAGCTTGATGAAAGGCCCCTGAGGTCACATCACATAGGAGTAGAAGAAATGGACATGTTTAGCCTGGAGAAAGTAAGGCTGTGAGGGGATAAAAGGAGAGTTCACGTATTCAGAAACTGTCCCATAATCCCTCCACAGAGGAGGGACTGGCCTGGTTCTGGCCCTGGAGAGCCGAGAAGAATTTAGGCTGGATGTCAGGAAGGACAGTCCCAGTGATCAGAGCTGCCCATCAGCAGGGCAGAGCTCCCCTCTCTGAGAGGTCCTGAAGCAGAGGCTGGGAGGCCACTCATGGAGTGGGTTATGGAGGGATTCCTTTCGTGTCGGGGTTGGGCTGGCTTCTGGGATTGAGGCTCATGCACCAGTACTTACTTCTGAGCTTGGTCTCTCCTGATCCCAGGTCAGAGGACCATCTCTCTTGCCCATCCCCCATCCCTTGTCCTCTGTGTTATCTCGAAGGATTCTGTGGTTGGATGCTTTTAAAAACTAGGTGTTTGCTTGGGTAGTTAGAGAAAAGTAATCTCTTGCACCCATGGAAGGGCCCCCTTCCCATTCTCCATCTCACCCTGCCCCAAGCCCCACTGGAAGCTGTGGGTCTATGTACCTCCCCTCGCCCTTCCTCTTTTCCTGTCTTCCCCAGCGTGCTGCATTCTGGGCCCCTAACCATTCATCAGCCCGCTGACCCGCTCCTGAACTGAGAGACAGATCGCCAGGCCGGGAGGCCAGGGTGCTAATGGGGCTGCCTCATCTTGGGTAGCCCTCGTGGGGGCCTGTTTAATTCCCCCTTTGATTTTAATATAGATTTATTGAAAGTTTCAGTCCCCCAAACCAACTACAGCAGCAAATTGGTGCTCTGTGCAGGCAGCCAGGCGCCCATAAAGCTGCCAGGCCCTGGAACGAATGGCGCACTCCGGGAGGTCAGCGCTGCCTCAGGGGCTCCCTGGGGACCAGCTGCCACATTCTCAGAGGTTTCTGATTAGCCCCTTTCTTCTGGGCCATTGGAGGCTTCCCCCTTTAAAGTGGAAATCAAACGGCCCCACCTAATCAGGCACTGCCACCTTTCTACAGTCCCTAGGAGGGCCCCAGCTCCTTTGGACAGGGCCCCAGCCAAGCCCAGCCTGATCTGGGTGCTTTTACCTCAACCTTGCAAACAATCACTGGCCAACCAGCCCCAAGCCAGATTCAAGGTGTACTAGGAGAGAGATTTAGCTTGCTGGTGTTGTGGATAAGAATCCTCTTCTTACCCCTGGCATAGGAGAATGCCTGCCCCTGCTGCCTCTCCATTGGGCTTTCCTTAGGATCCTTTTGGGGGTTAGAACCTTCCAACAAGGAGAGCTGTCCCATCGTGGAAGGAGTTGCTGCCTGGGGATGGGCTGGGCTCTTCCTCAATGGAGATCTTCCAGCAGAGGCCAGAGAGCCACCAGTCAGGGATGCTTAGCCTCCAAGGCCCCTGCCAGCTGTAGGTCTCTGAGGTGCTGGGGGCCTTTTCAAGGGTCAACACAGCATCATTGATGAGTCAACCCAATGCACGCAGGGAGTGATGGGCACAAGAAGGAAGTGAGACATGTGTTCCAGGAATCAACCAATCAACAAACATTTAAGTGCCTACTGTGTGCCAGGCCTTACACCAGGCAAAGAGGAGGAGGCAAAAGTGCTTATAGTGAAGTTCAGTGGCTAGACCTAGAGCCCAGTCGACCTTAGTTCAAATCCCACCTCAAACATTTTTTAGCTGGGGGTTCAAGGGCACCTTCCTGTATAATGTGAACATGCCCATGCCTTATAGAATAGTGATGAGGCTCCTTTGGTGAATTGGTAAAGTCCTTGGCAAGTCAAAGTGCTCTATCGATGTCTGCTAGGCTTATGATGGAATCAGCCACTTGGTTGGTCAATGATCCCTTATTAAGGAATTAGCCCTTGCCTCCTTCACCTTCAGGGAGCTCCTTCAAGTTCCACCCCCATCTCTATAACTATGTACTTAATAGTAAAGTGAAAGAAATAATAACACCGTGGCTTCTCATATATTAAAGCAAATGTGTTAATAACAAACCCTTCACCTACGCACTTCACTGGCTCTCCTTCGTGCCTGGGAGTCTCTCTCTGCTCATGCGCATCTCCTGGTTTCCTTGGTTTCTCTCAGGTCCCAGCTGCCATCTACAAAGAGCCTTTTCCAATTCCCAAGCCTTTCTTCTCAATTCTAGTGCCTTCCCTCTGATGATGATCTCCAATTTAGGCTATCTATATGTTGTTCATACATAGCTGTTTCCCTGTCATCTCCTCCGTTAGATTGTGAGCTCCTGAGAGCGGGACTGCTTTTCTTTTCCCCCACCTTTATTTGCATCTCTAGCACTTAGCACAGTATATGCTTAATGAATGTTTGTTGATTGACCTATTGACATCACGATACACACATGAACTTGGGCCACGCTGTCCTATTAAGTATCTTTGGGGAAAGAGTAAGCACACTATAGAAGACAGCCAAAAAGAACATGAAGGAGGAAAACCCATATACTCAAGGTAACTCACAACTCTGGAATTGTAAACTTCGTTGTCTTTTTTTTTTTATTTTTTGGTCTCAGGCATTGTGGATAGAAGTTCCTGGATGAAATGTGGTTCTGTGCTGAGCAGATACCTGCATTGCTAAGTTGAGATGATGCTTATTTCTTTACTACCACTCTGAAGGCATGATAGCTCAGCCAAACTTGTTGTGATCATGGGGTGACTTCTCTGATTCCCTGCTTCCAAGATGTTCCTCTATTCAGTCAGACTTAATTCCTTGGCAACAACTGAACATGTCCAGCTTCAAGTTCAGTTAGCACAGTTCTGAAATCTGTCATTTCACCTCTCTTCTTTTCTCTTTTCAAGTTCAGACTCTGGGTTTTCTCTGCACATGACCCCACCTTGGGTTACGGTTAAAATAACCACATTGTCATCTTTAGCCTATAGTCAGATAAAATTACATTTGTCCTATAATCACAAAAAATTCAGTTGTATCTCTCCAGATATGCTCCAGTTTGTCACAGCAGTCAGAACAACCACTTCAGTAACTGTTTCTGTTAAAATTCGGAGCCAAACTGACTTAATTGCTCCATAGGAATAGACAGAACTTTTAAACAGACAGTACTTTACATCTGTATCTCCAGAACCTAGCAGAGGGCTTGACATAGAGTAATAGCTTAACAAATATTTGTTGAATGAATGAGAGAAAGAAAAGGATTCTGAAAACCAGAGATGAGGAGTGAATCCATTCATGGTATGGGGGTCACAATCTGTGCAAATTCAAAGAAGCAGGAAGTAACATACTGAATTCTGGCAACAATTAATACACCAACTTTGATGGAACATGGATTGCATGAAAGGGCAGTAATGTGAAATAAGATTATACAGGTAGATAGGAACCAGATTACAGAAGACCCTGAACGTCCATCTTTTTCACTTGTGATTATAATGGTTCAGCTTGGTAAGGTATGACATGTTGGGTTGCTTCTTTATTTTTCATAATATATTATCCCATTCCCTTTTTCAGTGTCTACTGGATGCATAATAGTCTTCTGTTATTCAAATTTCCTTCCTTTTTTAAAAGGTTCTCTCTTGGATGCTTGCAGAATTTTTTGTTTTTCATTGGAATTGTTAAATGTAGCCATTGTATGTCTTGGGGTTTTAAGCATAGTAGATATTTTTGGGAAGTAATCTATGGATTCTTTTGATTGGCACTGTTTTCCATGTCCCCAAGTTCTAGGTAATTTTCTTATATTATTTCCTTCATTATGATGTTCAGGTTTTTTGATTTGTCATGTTTTTCAGGCACTCAGTGAACAAGTATCTATTATTTATTAAGTGCTTACAGGCACTATACTACCTACCCTCTAAGGATATAGATGTAAGGTACTGTCAGGTTGGGTAGGGCCAGGAAAGGCCTTCAACAAAAGGTACCTGCCCCTGCTTTGAGCTGAGGCTTAAAGGAGTCCAGGGAAAGTGGGAGACAGAGATGAGGAAGGAGAGTGTTCCAGGCATGGAGAATACCAGCCCTAGTAAGAGGAGTGCTGGAGCTGGCTTGAACCGGCTCAAGGGACCTGATTGTTAAGTTTTCCAGCCAACTGTTAAATTTTCCATGTGAGCATTTATACCTCAGAAATCAGCAAATACTACAAACCCTGGCTTGATTGAGTGTTTTGTTAATTGCATAGACTTAAGAAAGAGATGGAGAAGATGTTGACAAGGGAGATTAAATTTAAAAGGGTGTTATTCATACATTCCCAGCCCCCAGCCAGTTGTTAAATATTTACCAGTTCACAGCTTGTGCAGTGCAAAGGCATTCAGCTGGAAGAGTGTCATGAGTGCTAGACCAACGATCCTTAACTTGTCTCTTCCTGTCCTGTCCTTGGGGTCGCTGGCTTTTTGCTTGTACTGAGTTTAGGTATTCTTGCTTGTTATGTTATCACTTCTCTCCCAGCATTTGGGTAAAAATTAATGAAAGAAGGAACAGAAATGATTTTGTCATTGGTGTAGACTACAGACCACTTGTACAAAAGGAGGAAATAGATGAGGTTCAAGAAACAGATCATAAGCCTGGCACAGAGGCATAAAAGTGGGGGGGGGGTGATTCAGCCATCTAGACATTTGCAAGAATTCCCTCCTCTCCCTCTCCCTCCTTCACTTTTCACTTTCTCTCCCTCTCCTCCTCCTCCTCTCTCTCTCTTTCTCTTTCTCTTTCTGTCCCTCTCTCTTTCCCCTTCTCCCTCTCCTTTCTCTGTCTCTGTCTGTCTCTCTGTCTCTCTGTCTGTGTCTGTGTCTCTCTTTCTCTGTCTCTCTCTGTCTCACTCTGTCTCTCTCTGTGTGTCTCTGTGTGTCTCTGTGTCTCTCTCTGTGTGTCTCTGTCTCTCTGTCTCTCTCTCTCTCTCTCTCTCTCTCTCTCTCTCTCTCTCTCGTCACTTTTCAAAAGGTAGAGGAAGTAACAAGAAGAGTTCCCTTTTGAACCTGCTTCTTACTAACGGAGAACTGATTTGCTGGCATGGAAATGATGACAACCTGGGGTAAAGTGACCATTCTATCCCACCCACCCTCAGGAGTTTGTGATAGAGAAAAAGAAAAATCCAGCCATAGTCTGACATGGAGCCTAGATTTTGGCAGAGCAGATTTCAAAGAGTTCAGATAAAGGATAGCAAGGATCCCATACACTAAAATTCTATAGGGATAGATTAGCCCAGGAGTGACAGGAATCTGAAAGATAAAGTTCTGAAGACTTTTTAAAAGGAAACAGTTCTTATGTGAAGGTTAAAGGGAACTGATGTGGATGCACAGAAAATTTACCAATTAATTTAGATATTTAAAAGATGTGTCTGGATGATGTGAGGGTAACAAAGGACTGATACAAAATATGGTACAGTCCTTTAAGCAAAACATCAGGAGTGTGACAGCTCAGAATGGCCCATGGTTGACAAGAGAAGCTAAGGACAACAAAAAAAAGAGGCTTTTAAAAAGGCTAGATTGTGGGAAAGAGAAGGATACAAGAAAAGGTAGTGCCACTGTTCAGGATGGATGAGACAATAAGTCAGTTATTAAACATTTATTAAGCCCTACTATGTGCCAGGCATTGTGTTAATCACTGAGGATAAAATGAAAGAAGGGAAAGATAATGATTTAGGGCTAATAATATGTTGGTAACAAATGAATGAATGAATAAAAGCACTTATTAAGTGCTTACTATGTTCTGTGTAACACAGCCTCCAGGGCTACTTCCCAACACCCTCTTGGACCGGTAGGTTGGGTTCCCAGGCTGTTCTTCCCTTTAGAGCCCTAGGGGTAACACTGAAGGATTGGGAGGAGAGGATTCAAATACTGTTATTCATGAGCCCCCATGAGTGTGCTCCCAATTGATTATCAGCCAGATAGAGTTAATTGTCTCTTAGAAAGGGGCATTTAGTAATGTTGTAAGGTAAGAACAATTGGTACCAAAACATATCCCCCAAATTCAGGGATACACTCTCCCACAAATATTTGCGTAGTCCAAGGGAAAATGAGCTCAAGCTTAGAGACCACAAATGGCAAAGGGGTAACTTACAGCTCCTAAGTTAGGTGGACATTCTTTTTCACCTTCCTGGAGTGTTTGTGAAGTTTCTGTGTGTTGCTGTCTGCTGGGACCGGAGGGTTGGGTCACCTGTGGACTCTTGAAGATGTGCTTCTTTCCATCCTCCCTGAAGCTTCCTTTCCTTGGTGTGCCTGGCTGTACGCCATGTTTGTTACTGGTCAAACCTTTGATGCGATGTGGTTGGTGTGGGAGGGCAGAATGGCTACAGGTACAAGGATATGGCCCCTCAAAGAGCTTAACCCTCAAAGTAATTGTAGAAACACTCCTTTTGTAATCTCCTTCCATGTTCTACATAGGACCAGAGTTGTGTCTAATTATTTCAACCAATCCCAATAATATCCAACGCTTACATAATACTTTAAAGTTTACAAAGTATATTACAAATATTATCTCATTTTAGCCTCACAATAACCCTGAAAGGTAGGTACTACTATTATCCCCATTTTACTGCTGTGCAAACCGAGGCCAAGAGAGGTCCCCAGGGTCACACAGCTAGTAAACATCTGAGGGAGAATTTGAACTCAGGTCTTCCTGGTTCCAGGTCCAGTGTTCTGTCCATCACACCAATGTTTTACATCATCTGACTTTGTCCAATGCCTTGAAACATTCTACCCCTTTCCAACCTACGTAGGTTCCTTGGACTGATTGATGGATTGATTCAATAGAGGTATCTAGGAATGGTTCACCCTTATTTTACAGCTTTGATCGATTGGTTCTATAACTCAATCAGAGATATGTTCTTGCTTATAAAGGTATTAGGGATATAGCCTCTTGTCAGTAATATTAATTGGGTTTGGGGTATGGGACATCCTTCTTACAGAAACTAGGACACAAATACAAAACCAAGACAGCATCTTCTTACACTCTAACAGGGGAAACAGTGCATAGTGCAAGGGAAGAAAATTCTGATCTAGGGAAGCCACAAAACTGGTGAGTGGAATAAAAAGGCAGTTGAGGCAATCAGGGTGTTAATTTGATTGCAATTCTCAGGATAAGAGGGGGGAAAGGCTAGAGGAAAGGGGGGAAGGGTATGTACACAGATAGTACAGCAGGCCCCAAAATGGCTAGATAGAGAAGAGGTTGCATGGTGCCAGGGAGCACCCTGCAAAATGTCTCAGCTCGGCCAACAGACAGCCACAGAGGGGAAGCAGAAGTGTTCAATTCTAATTTAGCTTCTGTTTTCTACTCCAAGAAGAATGACCTTTGAACAGAAAAAGACAGAACAAACATGACTAAGAGGGAGTTGATGCCTGAGATAAGTAAAGATCTAGTAAGAAAGCTGTCTTTGATGAATTCAAGTCATCTGGCCCTGGTGAGCTACATCCTCAAATCCTAGAAAACTGTCAGAGGTGATGGCTGAGCCACTGTCAGAGATCCTTGAAGGATTGTGGAGAACAGGAGGGCTGAATCACAGGCCTGAGCAAGGGTGATATTGTCCAGACTTCCAGAAAAAGAAGAGAACAGAGTCTGTTAACCATAGGCCAGTGAGCTTAACTTTGGTTCCTGGGGAGTTCTGGAAGGTGATATTAAAGAGAGGGCTAGCAAGCAAGCAGAAGTGGAAATGGTGATCCCAAAGAGACAGCCTGGCTTCATCAAGAGTAGGCCTTGCCAAACACATATCATTTCATTTTTTTAATAGACTGGGAGATCAGGGGAATGGGGGTAGATATAATTTATTTAAATTTAGCAAAGCATTTGACAAAGCATCTTGTGCTATTCTTGGGAGAAGATGGAGGCTGGATAGCAAGACAACTAAGTGAATTTAGATCTGATCCAATGGCTGGACTCAAGGTGTCATTAATGGTTCCCAGTCAAACTGGAAAGAGATTTCCAGTGGAATACCCAAGGGATCTGTGCTTGGCTGTCCTGTTTAGCTGGGGAGTGGTGAGTTCCCCCTCACTGGGGCCTCCAAGCTCAGGCTGGGTGACCACTTAATGGAGATGTTGTGGAAGGATTTCCTGCTCAGGTATATAGTAGAATAGATGTCAAAGAGTTCCCTTCCAGCTCAGGGACCCTGTGGCAGTAGATTCTCTCTCCTCAATGCCTTAAATCTCTTGTCACTGGTGGTCCTCAAGCAGAGGTCATGGAGGGAATTCCTACTCTGATCCCTGGTCAGGGGTGGAGAGGGGGCATGGGGGCGGTGTCCCATGTTGAGTTTGGGTTTTAATGGTGCTTCACTAACCTTCATTCTGCCCTGCTTCGCCTCCTCTCAACCCCTTTGGGAGTCACAGTCAAAGATCAAGAGTTGACAGCATGAGTACTCTGTCATCCCTGGTCCCCACCCCTACATCCACAGGAAATGGACCTCGCCTGCCCTTTCAGGCTGTCCTGACTGAACCCCATCCCCCAGGCACCTGAGGGGATCCCAGAAAAAGGCATGGAATGGATAACCGAGCTCCTCTTCTCCCTTCCCAAGCATTCTACCCTGCCCAGAAGGCCTGCCCTTTAGCGTCAATCAAAGCAATGGAATTCTTGTCACAGGACTCCTCACAGTCCTAGGAGTTCCTGTGCCCTGGCTCTGTCCTCAGCACAGGACTCACTAGTCTAGGAAGGTGCTGCTCCAGCCAGAAGCAATCAGTACTTGGCTGAGGCTGCCCTTCATGGTCCTCATTATAGGAGCTAGGGCAGGGAGGGCAGAACAGGGGGGTAGCCAATCTTCTGTGCCTCAGTATCCCCTCTGTGACTTCTGTGTTTCCCCACTTTCCATCTGGGATCCTGCCTCGCTCCCCTGGGTTCCCTCAGGGACCTCTTCTCATCCCTCTGTGTCTCCTCTGCTGTCCCTTCTTTACTTTTTTTTGTCCTACTCTTTATTCTTTCCCGGCTCCTCTGGGTCTCTTTCAGGGCTCCAGTGCCCTCTGTGCTCCCTCTTCTTTCCTTCTGTGTCTCCTTCCTCATCCTTTTTTCCCTCCGGGCCCCTGTAACTCTTTCTCCCCCTTCAGGTCCCTGCTTTGCCCCCCAGTCTTGTCTAAGTCTTCCCTTCCTCTCCCTGCACCCACCACCAGCTCTTGAACATGGGCGGCCACAGCAGTTCCCAGGAGCCACCCTGCCCCCACCCCGCCGTAGCCCAGCAGCACTGCCACAATAATTCATCTTAATGTCTCTATTAAACAGGGTTATGACCAGGACGAGACAAGGAACAAGGTCTTTGAGTGTGGAAATATGGCTCCCCAGGCCAGGACCTCGGGGATCCTGCCTGCCTATACAAGGGAGGGCAGGCCCAGCTGCAGGAGCCATTAGTCTCTTCCTCTTTGGGGGCCCAGAGGGCCAGCCTCTCTCACTAAGTCCCCCAAGAGATCCAGGTCCCAGGAAACTCCCACTGAGCCTTTCTAACATCACTATTTTTGCTCCCTCTGCCCACGCCACTGGGTCCCCCATGAACAACTCAGGTCAGGGGCATAGGCAGGATCTCGCTAGATAGAAGCCACCAGACTGAAATATCCTTTGGACTACCAAAAAGGAGCCCAAAGGCCAGCCCAGCTCAGCACTACAATCGAACCAAGGAGAGAGGCCAGAGCCCTAAGCCTAGAGTGCAGGCCAGGTCAGAACCTATATGGGTTCTAGGTGTGGCCTATATGTTAGGTGGGCACAATTGTAGGAGGCCTCTCATACAGCTTCCTTAGACTATGGCCTCATTCCGGGGAACCCTGGGCCTAGCAGCATCAGGCTTATTTTACTCTCCCACAAAAGGGCCTTCCACTCTTCTGGAAGCACTTGGCCCAAAAGAACACTGGACAGAGGACAGGTTGTACTTAGCCTGACAAAAAAAGGCAGAGTGGTTCATACCTGACCCATAGGAAAACTCCCCTCCTGTCCTCCTCCTCTGGTGGGCCCCAGTCTCTCCCTATCTATATCCCTAACCTCTTTTTCTCCCACCTTTCTTCAGGGTAAACCTTAATTCCTGCCAGGAGAGGAAGCAGGAGTGTAGGGCCAGAGGCCACTCTGCTCTTCTCAGGGAGAAGATGGGTCCTGGGATAGAATTATATCTATCTGCTCTCAGATATTGTTGGTCTAGGCAGGGGTGGAAAACTTGCAGCCTCAAGGCTACGTGTGGCCTTCTAGGTCCTTGGGTGCAGCCTTTTGACTGAGTCCAAGTTTTACAGAACAAATCCTTTTATTAAGGGGATTTGTTCTATGAAGTTTGGATTCAGTCAAAGGGCTGCACTTGAGGACCTAGAGGGCCACACATGGCCTTGAGGCTGCAGGTTCCCCACCCCTGGTAGGGGATGTGATCAGGTTCAAGGTAACATCTGATAACTGCTTCATTATTGGGAGAAAGGAGGACCCCAAGTTCTATATCAAAGGCCTAGATCTCACCCAAAAGAATTTCCCTACATCCTCCAGAGGAGCAAGTTGGGCATAGAGACATGATGGAGAAAGCTGGCCTCCCTCAGATCTTCCTAGAGTTTTTTCCTAAAGCGAGGCTGGCCTATTCCATCCTCCCTCTGAAAGTTGGAAGCCAGAAGTGCCTAAAGTGAGTCAACACTTGAAGAGAGCTCTAAGATGCCTGAAGAGCAAAACCCTCCTCTCTCAACCCTCCAGCCTGCCCCAGCCCTCACCAAGGGCAGGGCATTCATCTCCACTGAGGAGGAGAGTCCCATACCTACTGGCTTGGGGGCTGGCCTTCCATGAATGGCTCCCAGGATAAGTTAAGGGGCAGATCCAGGTCCTAAATGTCCCTGTTCAGGGTGGCATCTTGCTGTACTGGCCCTGCTTGCCTTCTGGTTGGCACAGATGAAGAAGGATTCAGGCCTCCTTCCTCAGAGATAGAGCATTTCTGAAGGCTTACCAGGGGCCAGGCACCATACTAAGAGCTGGGGACACAAACACAGGAAAATGAGGTGGTTGCTGCTCCCAATTCCTAATGGAGAAGATAAAACACAAAGTGGGAGGTAGACTGTGAAGGGGGATGAGAAGGAGGGTACCTGTGTGGTGAGTGGGAAGAAGGCAGGGATGGAGGGCAAGCAAGAAGTGAAGAGAAGGCAGAGCCGCTGGGCCGTCTCCTGAGATGACAAGTGCCTTTATCTCACAGTAAGGAGGAAGTAAAGGACAGGACTCTGAGAAACATCCATCCATCCTTCAAGCTATCAGAAGGAAGGAGGAATTTCCTAAGGAAAGTGAGGAAGGCTAGCTGGGTGACCCTGGGCAAGTCACTTAGCCCTGAAAAAAAAAGAAGAAAAGAAAAGGAAAAATGAAGAAGAGATTTGAGGGGGAAACAAAGGAAAAAAATCCCAAGAGGCAGAAGAGAATCCAGACCTGGGCTAGAGGTTAGAAGATGAGATTGAAATCCGGGGGAAAGCAAGGGCAAAGTGGCCTGAACTAAGTTGTGTTTCAGAAGCTTTCACAGAGAGAGTGAAGCAAGGGCCAGAGGAGGAACCAGCTGCTTTTTCATCAAGGCACGAAGAGGAGGAACTCTGGATATGGTAGGGAGGGGGGAGGGAGACCATTCAGACAAGTAGAAGAGATGGTCGGCTGCCATCTGGGATCCATTCCCAAGAGGCAATGCTGGTATTGTCAGACCCCATGACTACTCTCTACTTCTGATGATTCATGTGGGGATGAGTAACACTGCCCCAGAGTTCCTGGGAAAATCTCTTACAGAAAGTTGAGAGATGGTTCATGTCTAGGGCCTCCACAGAAGAGAGGAGCAGGGTGCCTCCTAGGATGAATTCATCAGGGCTATGGATATCTGAAGAGCTTAGAGAAGAACTGATGGGACCAGGAACATCAGCATTTTTATCACTGCCTACAATTGAAGGCAGCGGCTTTGGGAAGAGAGAAGGTGTGGGAAACAAACATCTGGTCAAGAAGATGAGATCTGAATTTCAGGTCATGGCTTAAAATATGGGAATGATGGTCACCTGAGCAGGGACAGAGGATGCCTAATGAGGCAACAGCAAGAATGTGTAGGAGGGAGGTAGGGGATGTATTTGAAAAAATATTTCAAAGATGGAAGCTCGGGGCTTGGTCAACCTGATGTTGGCACAAAGGAAAAGGACAACTAAGAACAGCCGCCTTCCTGGGTCAGGGGATGCTGGTGTCACCAGGAAGAGAAGACGCTGGTTATGTCAAGATGGCAGCGCAGGCTGGCCACGCAGGATGGAGCTGTTGAGGACAGAGCTGGAAATGATGACAAATGATAACAATGGAATAAACTAGAAGCCAAAAGCTTTGCGCCAGCGTTCAGAGAATCGTCACAAGTACAGGACGGGGATGGGTGGCTGGAGAGTGGTTTGTCCATAAAGCAGTCTGGGACTTTTAGCAAGCTTAATATGAATCAGCGTGGAGATAAGATTTTCAAAAGTGGGGCTCTGCATGAAGGGAGACAGAGTTTCCAGGATGAGGGAGGTGATAGTTCCCCAGACCTCTGTCCTGATCAGACCACATCAAGATGACAGCAGTCACTTCTGGGTACCACAGTTTAATGATGCTCATTGATGAGCCAGAGAGGGACCAGAGAAGGGTCTTGACATCAGAGCTACCCAGAAATTGGATGGGCTGACTCTGTGGTAGTGGGCTCTCACTCCTCATTGATCTTCAACCAAATGATAATGATTTTTTGGTGATGTTAGAGAGGGGTTTGTACTTCAGGTGTGAGACAGATTCAATGGATAAATGGGTGAATGGATTGATGATATCTGAGGTCCCCTCCAGCTTCAAATTCTGTCACTCTGAATCTTGCAAATATAATCAAAAGGGCTTTAACCTGCAAAGGGAGGGGGAAGGGAGAGAGAAAACTGCCTTCAAACCCTCAGAAGACTAGGGACCATAGAAAGGAATTGTACCCAGGAAGAAGGAAGGCAGCAGCAGGAGCAGGAGGAACTCTGAGAAATCCATAGGAGGAAAAAAAAACCCAAATCTAAGGAGGGAACAAGCAAGAAAACCCCTGGCCTCTGTTGTAGGAACATACATGTGTAAAGAATGGGAGACAGGCAAGAAGAGCCTGAAATCCTAAAGGGAGGGGAATCTGACTTCAGAGAGGTCATGGACCCCAGGTCAGGACGCTGCACTATGGTTCTGAAAAAGCACATGATGTGAAAGAGACAAATTATGTAAAGAAGGGAGGGGATTGGGGGCACATGTGCACTCCATGGTCAGAATTATACTATATATTAAGAACATGAATAGGAAATCATCCAAGAATTACAGGGGAGATGACAGAAAATATTTGGGTGAAGATCAACAGGGAGGGAAATAGAAATAATAATATTGTCATGGAAGTAAAATACAGACCAGCTGTTACCTCCAATTTACCCTGTAAATGATTAAATTGATTACCTCCTGTTTATCCTGTCTTCGTCTTGTTTGTACACAGTTATTTGTATGTTGTCTCCCCCATCAGACTGTGAGCTCCTGGAGAGCAGGGATTAAGATTGTTTTGTTTCGTTCTTCCATTTCTTTGTATCCTTAGCACTTAGCACAGTGCCTGGCACATAGTAGATATTTAATAAATGCTTGTTGTTGTTGAACCAGACAGAAGGAAAAAAAAAGATGAGTAACTCAAGAAACAGATCACAAGCTTTGCACAAAAGTGTAATATTGATGAGGGACACCCAATGTGTGGACATCAGCCAGAGTTCTTTCTGCCACAAACAGAGCAAGTAAGAAATTCTTGTCTTGCCTTAATGACAGTTTCATCTTTCAAATGTGGAAGAACCAACAAAGGAATATTCCATACTGGATTTTATTCTCACCAATAGGGTGGAATGAGTTGCTGGAGAGAAAATGATGGCAACCTTGGTGGGAAGAATGATCGTTACCCATCTCAAAGGTTCAGAAGAGGCATAAATAGGATCCTCTGAACAAAACTTCTACAAGGTAGACCAGGAAAGATGGAGAATTCTGAATTAAACTCTAAGGACACAAAGCGGAACAGTTCCAATGAGGATGAAAAATGGGAATTGGCTAAAGAAACTGATGTGGATGCATAGGGAGCTTACCAACCAACTTGGATTTTTAAAAGATGTGTATAAATGATGTAAGGAAGAGTAGATAGCAGAGGATAACAGTAGATAATCAATCAGTGAGCATTTATTAAGGATCTACCATATGTCAGGCATGGTGGGAGGTGCTGGGGATGCAAAAAATGTAAATGAAACAATTCCTACCCTTAAGCAGCTTCCATTCTATAGGAGATGACAATAGGTGTACATGCAAAATGGATACAGAATAGATACAAGGCAATTTGGAGGTAAGGCACTAAAAGCTGGGAGGGATCAGGAAGGACTTCATGCAGGAGCTGAGTTGAATGCAGAAGGAGATGTGGGATTCTAAGAAATCGAAGTGAGGAGGGAGAGCATTCCAAGCATGGGGGAGAGAGATAGGTGGTTGGGAGGTGGAAGGTTGTAGGTGAAGAACGGCAAAAAATCCAGTTTGGCTGGCCTGAAGAGCATATGAAAGGAAGGAATGTATACATAAAAAGTAGTTTGGAACCAGGTGAAAATGTCTTAAAGGCAACACAGGGGAGTTTGCATTTGACCCTAGAGAAAACAGGAAGCTACTGAAGTTTACTGAGCTAGAGAATGATATGATCTGACCTGCCCCTTAGAAATGTTACTTTGGTACTTGATTGGGTGATGGATTGGTGAGGGGAGAAACCCCTGGAAGTAGAGAGACCCACCAGCAGGCTATTGCAGTAGTCCAGGTACAGGGTGATAAGGGCCTGCACCAAGCTAGTGGTAGTGTCAGAGGAGACGAGGGGGCTTTTTTTTTTTACAAGAGCTGTTATGAATGTAAAATTGACCTGATTGGGCGATACTTTGGAGGGGGGCAGGCAGTGTGAGAGAGAGTGAGGAATCAAGGAGTGATACCTGGGTTGGGAGCTTGAGGAACTTCAAGGGTGGTAGTGCCCTTGATAATAATAGAGAAGTTAAGGAAGAAGGGAAAGGTATTATTTGGGGGGGGGGTACATAATGAGTTTAGTTTTGGATGTCTTGAGTTTGAGATGACTATGGGATATCCAGTTCAAAACAGACAATAGTCATCTGAAGATGGGAGACTGAAATTGTGGAGAGAGACAAAGACCTGACACTGGATATGTAGATTAGAGAATCATCTGCCTAGAAATGATCATTGAACTCAAGCAAGATAACAAAGGGAGTCTGGAGAGACCAGAGAGAGAGAAGAGCCCCCAACACAGAGCTTGGGGTGGCACTCACAGTTAATGGAGACTGTGCTGAAAATGGAGAGCGAGAAGGAGCAATTCCATTGGTAGGAGGAAAACCAGCATAGAACAGTGTCATGACAACCAGAGAGGATGGAAATAAGCACATGATATGGTCCTGTAAGCAGTGTTAGGAGTGCTGAAGCTCAAAGGCACAGAGGCTGGTGGCAGAAGGACAAATGAAAGGGATTTTTGTGTGTGTTTTGTTTTTAGTAATACTGTCCAAAAGAGTAGGATGAAGAGGGAACAGCAGTGTCCCTCAAATCACCAGACCTGTTTCCAGCTCAGTTCCTGTAGCCATCATTGAGAGGAGAAGCAGTAAGTCACCCCAAGGGAGAGGCAGGCGGCAGCTTGAGCCAGACAAGTCAATCCACCACCATGACCTTGGTCGCCATCCCTTCTCAGACAACCCAGAGAGTTGAGAAGAGAGAGAGGGATAGTGGTGGAAGGGGAGGCTTGAGGAGAGAAGAGAGGTTTGCAGTGGCTTCTGCAGGGAGGGGAATAAGGAATCAATTAGGGAAGAACACAATGATACATTTGCTTCAGTTGAAGCTGATCATATAAACTCATGGATCAAGTCGGCACAATTGGGTGACTTCCTTAATGAGTTTTGTTCATTTGCCCAAAGGGCTGTAAAACTGTGTATACCCTTTGATCCAGCAATCCCACTACTAAGTGTCTATCCCAAAGAGATCATAAAAAAGGGAAAAGGGCCCACATGTACAAAAATATTGATAGCAGCTCTTTTTGTGGTGGCAAAGAATTGGAAATTGAGGAGACGTCCATCAATTGGGGAATGGCTGAACAAGTTGTGGTATATGAATGTAATGTAATACTGTTGTGCTATAAGAAATGAGGAGCAGATGGACCTCATAATAACCTGGAAAGACGTATATGATCTGATGCTGAGCGAGGGGAGCAGAACCAGGAGAACATCATACACAGCAACAGCAACATTATGCAATGATGATCAACTAGGAAGGACTTAGCTCCTCTCAGCAATACATTGACCCAAGACAATTCCAAAAGACTCATGATGGAAAATGCTGTCCACATCCAGAGAAGGAATCACGGAGTCTGAATGCAGATTAAAACATATTATTTTTACTTTCTTTATTTTTTGTGGTCCTTTTCTTTTGGCCTGTTTCTTCTTTCTTGGAAATGTTTTACATGATTTCATATGCATAACCTCTATCAAATTGCTTACTGTCTTAGGGAAGGGGTGATGAGGAAGGAAAGGAAGGAGAAATTTGGAACTCAACATTTTTAAAATGAACGCTAAAACTGTTTTTACTTGTAATTGGAAAAAACAAAATACAATTTAAAAATTAAATTCTAATTAAAAAAGAGTTTTTTCAGTAACACGTGAGCAGGAGAGGTAGAGGTGGGGCTAGGATTTGGCAAAGGGCGAGAGTACTAGGGCAAGGGATTCAGAAGATTACAAATCGAGTGGGCATCAGAGAAGCAGTAGTGGCAGTAGATGAGGAGCCAGCCCTGTTTGAGTTGGCTCAGCAGTGACTGACCCATCAGCTGAGACATTGAGTCTCACAAGAAACTGGCCCAGCTGATCAAGAGAGCAACTCATCCATCGGAATATCCCATAGAGAACATGGGTACTCCTCAAAACAAGAAGCCAACTCCCAGGGCAAGGAATCTTGAGCCTTCCAAGTGTGCATCAAGTTTGAGCTTCCTTCCCACAGGGGAGAGTGCACCTCCTGGTCTGGGCAAGGGAGGGTATATTTTATAATGACTTTCCTTACTAAACCTCAGAAAATATCCCTTTATAAAAGTTAATTGATGTTAACTGGAAAATCAATATGGGAAAAGCGCACCAAATAAGGGATTTTCACTGGTAAGACTGTACCTAAAAACCAAAACCCCTCAGGGTTACTCCTAGTACTCTGAGGGAAGAAATTAATGAGCTGCCCTCTAGAAACCCAACCTGCCTGGAACAATTGGGTTGGAAGAGCAAGCCCAGAAGGGGTGGCACATTAATGACTGGGATGAAAGCATACTTGTAATGCTTAGGAAATACCCAAGAGGTTGGGTTGGAACTCAGAGTGCAAACACACTGGGGGGCAGGCCTGTGATCCCCAAATATCCCAACAGGCTAGAATGCTGGGTTGAACCAAGCCAGATGAGATGTAGGACAAATGTAGTCTTATATAGGTTAAAAAAAATCAACTTCACACAGAGATGGGAAAGGTGGCGCTAAAGAGCAATGCACCAGACAAGGATGGGAGGGTGGCAGTGGGCAGCAGCAGAGGGATGTGGCAGCTAAGAAGGTCAAGGCCATCTTCAGATGGGCAGAGATTCCAGGAGCAGGGAGGGAATAGTCCTTCTGTACTCTGCCCTGGTGAGACCCTTCTGAAGTGAGTGAAGCTCAGTTCGGATACCTCAGCTTAGGAAGTACATTGATAAAGAGCAGGACCCCAGAAGAGGGAGAGGGCAGTGGCTAGGCCAGGTCAGTGAAAGGCTTCAAGTTCCCACCAAGCAAGGATCAGTTGAAGGAGCTGAGAAGGTTTAGCCTGAAGATGAGGAGACTTAGGGGACAAGTGTCCCTAAGGTCCTTTTAGCCCTGACCTTCAGGCAGCAGGGGGCTTTGTATCTGCTGGGGAAAGGACTGGGGTCTCAGGCCCTTTTTCCATGGCTTGTCTTGGTCCTCAGTAAGCTGATAAGCATTTATTAAGCACCTACTGTGTACCAGTCACACAGTACTAAGGACTGAAGATAGAGGGAAAACCAAAAGACAGTCCCTGCCCTCAAGGAAGTGCACAGTCTAATGGGGGAGACAACACACAACAGGAAAGAAAGGTGGGGGAGGAGGGAGGAGAAGAGAAGGGATGGGGATGGGACTGGTGCAGGATGGAGAAGCCCAGAGGAGGGCCTGGGCCTTCCTTCTTTAAAAGGAGGTTCTGAGAGGAGCTTTCCACCCTCCATTCAGAGGCTGAAGTGATCTGGCCTCACTCAGGGCCCCATGTAGTGTGCCATTTGTGCTCCCTCTCCACTTAAGCTCTGGGCTTAGGTGAGGATTGTTCCCCTCCCCCGCCCCCATCATTAAGCCTACTAGCTCTCTCCAGGTGAGGCTTAGACCTTTGGGTCCAGAGACTTGGAATCACAAGAATCACCTGTGTGCACATCCAGGTTCTTGTGCAGCTGAATGGCACAGTGGGCAGAGTGCAGGGTTGGAATACAGAAGACCGGAGTTCAAATCCAGCCCCAGATACTTACCAGCTGTGTGACCCTGGGCAAGTCACTTGCTTCTGTTTCCTCCTCTGGAAAATGAACTGGAGAAGGAAATGGCAACATTTCCTCACTTACAGTTGTATAGATGGGCTCCTAGGCTCCTTCCTGGATGCTCCAAAGCATTCTCTGATTCTTCGACCCCGGTCTCTGACTGCCTTCCTTCCCCAGTCCTGACCAAGCACACAGGAAGACCCCTAAAGGAAAGGGGAGAGTCCTGGTCAGCTAAATGGAAGGCCAAAGGAGGGACCCGGGGAAATCGCAGCCCTGTAGCTACTGGCCTAGAGACACAGGAGAAGGGCAGTGATTTCTCTTCCCTAGGAAAGAGAGAAATTTAGGGAAAGTGTTGGGGAGAAAGGAAAGGGCCCCGGCTTTCTCCCCAAGTGAAAGCTCAGCCTCCTATATTTTGGGAGCCTGACTCTGGGAAGGGAGCAAAGCTGGGAGGAGTGGGTTGGGGTTGACAGAAGGGAGCCAAAAAGAAGGCAAGAAAGAAGGTGGAGAAAGAGGAAGGACTGAGGAATGGAGCAGAAAAGGGAAGTGGCTCCACCCTGACCGGGCTGCCATGGGGCTGGTGATGATGCTTGGTGACTCCTCTTCAGCTGCAGAGGCAGAAGCATTGGAGGGGAGAGGGACGGACTGGAAGAGGGGCAAAAGATCCAGAGCCAGCAGGAAATAGGGGAGACAAGGGTGTAGTGAGGGGGACAGGGACAGCAAGACAAAGGTGGGGCAGGGGTCTGGGGAGAGTGAGGGGTCCGGGCCCATGGGGGAAGAGGGGGAGTGGGTGAAAATGGGGTCCAGGGGCCACTAGGGAGCCAGGACTGCCCTTGACGGAGAGGGAGGGGGCAAAGTGACCCCGCGAGCTGCACGGGCTGAGGACGCCCAAAACTTGGAAGGGGCTGGTATATGTGTAGGCGGGTGAGGGAGGGAGAGAGGGAGGGAGGCTGCTTCAGGCACATCAGGGGAACGAGAAATCCCAGGGAGGAAGCGGCCCCATTAATAAACCCGGAGGCGCAGCGGCACGGGGGAAATTAATGAGCGCTCGGAAATCGCTGAGCCCTGAACCCGTTTTTTAAATCTGTCCTTAACAAGAAAAATAAAGAAAAGAGACTTGGCCAATTAGGAGGTAATGGAGACATCGCAGAAGCCGCGGTGACAAAAAGCAGGTGAGGGAGCGGGCTGAAAATGGGAGCTCCTCCCCTCCCTCTCCGCCGCCCCCCCCCCACCCAAATCTGGCGCTAGGCCCGGCTTCTTCGCAAGTCCAGCTTGGACAGGGCGGGGCACGCAGCTCCAGGACCCCCAAGGGCCCTTCAGTTTAATTGCATGCAAGCAGCATTTATTGAGCGCCTATTGTGTGCCAGCATCCCTATTCGAGAGGGGTACACTTTCTCCCGGAAGGAGGGAAACAACAGGTCCACAGAGAAGTAGATACAGACTAGAAATGGGAATTGGGGGGAGAGCGGGGTTAGGGGAGGGGGAGCCCCTGGCTGGGGCTTTTTCCATCCATTCAGCGCACCTGAGCTTGAAGGTAGATCCTTCCGAGTCACCTGAAGTTCTCTACCCGCCCCCACCTCGCCCCACAGGGTCCTCAGCCAGGCATCCCGCAACCTCTGCCTGGGAGGGAATGGGGGTCGTACAATGGATAGGACTCCGGAACGCTCAAATTCCCATCCTCAGACCCTGGGAAATCCCATCTCTCAGCCGAGGGGGTTGGACTCCATGGCCTCTAAAAGAGAGGCTTCCAGCCCTGAATCTCCAACCCAATGCCTCCATGGGCAGCCCAGGCTGCTTTGGGACAGCTCTCCTGGTTAGGAAGTCCTTGTCGACTTCCCCCTCACTGCCCCTGCTTGACATCTAGTTGTCGTTGTTCACTCCTGACCCCTTTTGGGGTTTTCTTGGCAAAGATACTGGAGTGGTTTGCCACTTCCTTCTCCAGCTTCTTTTACAAATGAGGAAACTGAGGCAAACAGAGGATTTGAACTCCTGATTCCATGCTCAGCCTTTTATCCGCCGCACCAGGTAACTTCCCTATTGACCTCTGAGTAGAAGCAGAAAAAGGTTGTTCTAGGTAACAACTCTTCAGATGCTTCAGATCCTTTTTGACACAGGTCACATCACTGGGTTCCTTCAACTTCGAGTGGCATGGTCCCCAGCTTATCAAAACCTTCCTGAACTGTAATGCCTGGATCGGAACTGCACACTCCAGAGGGGCTCTGACCAGGACAGAGAATAGCCAGACAGACAGACAGACACTGCAGAAAAGAAGGGCAAGGCGATAAAAAGCTGGTATTACTAATGCTATCAGGGCATCTTGGTAAGAGACCTCAACATTTTTCTCAATGGCTCGGATTGAGGGCACGCTCATCAAATATGCAGATGACACAAAGCTGGAAGGAGGGGCCGGCCCACTGGATGCCTGAGTTAGGATTCCAAAAGCTCTTGACCAGCTTCGTATGTTCCCTTCATTAGACTGGGAGCTCCTGCTGGGCAGGGACTTTTGGGGGGTCTTTGTTTGTATCCCCAGCTTTTTACCTGGTGCCTGGCACATACTATGTGCTTAACAAACGCCTGCTGACTTGAATTGGCTGGAGCATTCAGTGAATCCAAGAAAATGAAATTTAATTGGGAGAAATGTAAATCTTACATTTGGGCTCAAAAAATCAACTTCACAAGGATAAGACAAGAGAGAGCTAGTTAGCAGTTTGTCTCAAAGGCATCTGGGAATTTTAGCGCCTTGCAAGCTCGATGTGCGGCAGTATCATGATAGGCAGCCCAGAAAGCTAATGTTTTCTGGGGCACACTGAGGATCCAAGCTTCCAAGAATATAGAAGTGTTAATTTTTCTGTTCTCTGCCCTCATGAGGATTATCTGCTCATCTGGAATGTTGTGTTCAATTCTGAGCACCAAAGTTTAGACAAAACATAGATTAATTGGAGAGAGAAGAGCGCGCCTAGGATGGTGAAAAGCTGAGAAATCCTCTCAGAGGCAGCTAGGTGGCACAATGGACTAGGTCTGAGGTCAAGAAGACCTGAGTTCAAGGGCAGCCTCAGACACCTGACTAGCTGTGTGATCTTGGAGAAGTCACTGTCTAACCTCTGCTTTCTCAACTGTATAATGGGGATAATAATAGGCCCCCCCCTCTCTCTCTCTTTCCCCCCCTTCCTCCCTTCCCTCCCCTCTCCCAACTTTAATGACAGTAATTGTAAATAACTTATCACAGGGCCTGGTGCATAGTAGGCTCTATATAAATGCTAGGTATTATTATTTTATTATATTTTTATCATTAGCACATGAGGACCAGTTGAAGGAGCTGGAGATGTTTAGTCTAGAGAAGAGAAGGGGGATGGGGAGTGGAAATGGGACAAAAGGGCTGTCTTTGAGTGTGTCCTACGGAGGAAGGATCAGACTTTTTCTGCCTGGACCCAGAAGACAGAACCAAGACCAATGGGATGATGTTGCAAAGAACCTAGTTGGGCTTTGGTGTCAGGAAGAACTTCTTAACCACGAGAACCCTTCCTGTGTGGGAAGTCAGCTCCTAGAGGCTGGGTGGACAGTAGCAGGGGACAATCTAGAAAGGATTCCAATCTTGGACTCTCAGCTCCCTCCAACTCTGAGGGGCTACACCTTTAGGATCCTGACTCAGGAAGGTCACAGTGATTTGCAGAAGGTCACAGGAGTGGACAAACAGATGCCCTGAAACCACCTTCCCTGGGGCACCATCAGGAGGCCTTGGCCACGAGGCTGTTTTCACCCTAGCTTCCTAGAGGTCCTCATTCCTTGATCCCCTCCCTGTGCTTGCTGGGTAATGCCATATGCAAGTGAAAGTGCTAGTGGTCCTCAGCCTGGCACAGGGAACGCTGCCCTAGTGATCACCCATCTTAGGCCTGACTCACAAACCCAAATGAGCCACAAGAACAGGAGAGTCAAAGTTGGGCCACAATTCACATTGTGGAAACCCACCGGAAATCTGACTCCCCAAATCAATTCAAACTGGCTGAGCTATAATAACTCTGTCACCTGGAGTGAAGATTGTCCAAGGGCCTGGCAGCCCAGGGAGTGATAAATAGCGAGGCCCCGTGTCTTGTTAGACGGAGGAGGTGCCGAGTGGGGGCCTGTGCACGGATTAGCCCTGGGCCTTATTTATCATCTTCAGGGCTGATCTGGGAGAGAGGGGTTAAGTAGAGAGTTAATGAAATCCGCAGATGATGCTAAATGGAGAGAAGCTGAGAACACCGGCACTGGGAGGACACAGCGAGGGAGGCAGGCCCCTGAGAAGGGAGATTAATCTGGAGGGAAAGTGCAATCGATCCAGATACAGCCACAGCAGAGGGAAGAGGCTCAAAGCTCATGAAACCGGGGTGGGGGCAGCCAGGGAGGGGAGAATGGGGCACACAGCTGAGGTTGGAGTGGGCTGGGAGGGTCTGGGGGCACGACGCCCCTGTCTGACATTGGGGTGGAGACAGGCAAACACTTGCTAGGAACTGGTGCCTGAAGAAGGTGATGAGGCTCAGCTCTTTTGTGCTTAGGGGGAGCGGGTTCTGTTTTGATGGGCTTGGCCCTGAAATAGAGATGCTGTCCATCACTGATGCCGGCATGGGCATCCCTTGCAGTTGCTGGCTCCCCTCCCTTTCCACACTGCAGAATGAGAGGTGTTCTCAGCCCCCATGTTAGCCCATGGGGGCAGCCTTCTCAGACCACTGGAGCCCACCCTTGTCTCTGCCTCACTGTGCATTTCAGAGTGCCTTTGTCGGCTGGGTCCCCACTGGGGAGCTCCTTGGGGAACCAACAGCAGCTCTCGACTTCTCTGTGACTTAGAACCAGGATCAAATGATGCAGCTCTCCATGTACTTTTCTGAGCTTGTGTCTCAACCCCCTGCTGGAACGGACACTTCTGGAGGCAGGAGGAACTTGGGCATGATTCTTCTCTCTGTCTCTGCCTCTGTCTGTCTCTGTTTCTCTCTGTCTCTCTGCCTGCCTCTGTCTCTGTGTCTCTCTCTTTCTGTCTCTCCCCTCCTCTTTGTCTCTCTGCCTCTGTCTCTGTTTCTCTCTGTCTCTCTCTGTCTCTCTCTCTCTCCCTCCCTCCCTCTCTGTCTCTGTCTGTCTGTCTTTCTCTCCTCCAGCTTTAAACCCATGAGCCTATGATCCCCTGAGGCCACCACAAACCTGACCCCCTCCCCTCAAGGAGGCAGGTTAGATGTTTCCAGATGATGCCTCCTTTGTTCCAAAGTGCCCACTGTGCCAGACATTGTGCTGGCTGCTGCTGATACAAACACAGGAAGGCAACAGTTCCTGCCTTCAAGGAGCTTCTGCTATAGTGAGAGGAGACAATAGGAAAGAAGGAAGAAAAGAAAGAAGAAAGGAGGGAAGGGGGGAGGAGCCAGGGAGGAAACAAGGCAGAGAGGAAAGAAGGAAACAAGCATTTATTAAGTGCCTACTACATGCCAGGCACAGTACTAAGTACTTTACAAATGTTGTCTCATTTGATCCTTACAATAGCACTGTGAAGATTTAGCTGAGGCTTCGAGGAAAGCTTCCTGTAGACAGCAGGGCTCAAAGCTGAGTCTTGCAGGAATCTAGAAATTCTAAGCAGCTGAGGTGAGGAGGAAGAGCATTCCAGGTACAGCCAGTGCAAGGGCCTGAAGATGGGAGATAGAATGGGGCGTTTGAGGAAGAGCAAGACGACCAGTGTTGGGGGAGAGGCACAGAGTGAAGGGCAGTAGGGAAGGGGCTGGGTTATCACCTCTTTAGGAAAATCACTTTGGCAGCGAAGGAGGGTGGATTGGAGTGGCTAGAGGTTAGAGGCAAGGACTTCCCTCTCGATTCTCTGGGATCCAGCTGCACAAGACCCTCCATCTTCCAATTCCCCCATGCCTACTGCTAGAATGCTCTCTTTCCTCATTTACATCTCGGAGCTTCCTTTGAGTCCCTGCTAAAATTCCACCTTCTGCAAGAAGCCTTTCCCAGGCCTCCTTAATCATTATGCCTTCCCTTCGTGATGATCATCTCTGATTCATCCTCTGTATATCGTTTGTACGTAGTTGTTTCTATGTTGTCTCCCCTATTAGACTAAGCCCTTTGAACGCAGATACTGGTGTGTGTGTGTGTGTGTGTGTGTGTGTGTGTGTGTACCTCTAGCACTTGGTACAGAGCCTGGCACATAGAAGGGGCTCAATAAGTGCATACTGACTGCCTGACCAATGAGGATGCCATTGGCATAGTTTAGAATAGAGTTAATGAAGGGCTGAACCAGAGTGGCGGCTGTCTGAGCAGGTCAAAGGAAATGAATGGAAGATGCTTTGGAGGTAAGAAGTGATGTAGCAAATGATCGTATGTATGGGGTGAAGGCATGTGATGGATTGAGGATACCCCTTCGATCTGGAGCCTGGGTCATGGAAAGATGATGATGCCTTTAAAAGTAAAGGGATGGTTTTACTTACACACACACACACACACACACACACGTGTGTGTGTGTGTGTATAAAGTATATATATATATGTGTGTATATACATACACACATATGTATATACATATTTGTGTCTAATGGTAGTTATCTCTAGGGAAGGGAGGGGGAGGGGAAAGAAAGTTACGTAACTATGTATTTAAAGGGAAAAGCAAATTGTACATAATAGATTTACAGTTTCACATGCAATCCCCTTTTTTCTATTCTAGTTTGTCATGAAAATCCTTTTTTGATTTGTTACATTCAGGATAAAAAAAAGATTGAGGAAAAGTTCAGAAGGAGTTTTGGGGGGAAAGGTTAACTTTTGACGTGTTGAGTTTGAGATGTCTAGGGGACATCCAGAAGTCCGGCAGGCGGTTAATTGGTGATGTGGGATTGGAACTCAGAAGAGCAACCAAACTTCCATAAATCTCATTTGTATCATCTGATTATATCTGAAATGTGGTGAATTCACCTCCCACCCTGCCATAGTATAATAAACAGGTGCAAATGGTCCACTTCTTCCCCACCCAGCTTCAAAAAAGTCTTGTCTATAAAAACTAAGTTTCTGTGATGTTCAGTTTGTTTACAAAAAGTTTATATGAAATTTAACAAAATAGTAACAAAATTACCCAGTTCTTTTCTTTGTCCCCTTCTGGAATTCTTTTTTTGTTTTCTTCTATGGATTTTTAGCTATTTTATTGATGCTCCTTTTTTCTTATTTTTCCCTTTTTTCTTTTCATTTCTGATACTAATTCATTCCTTACTCCCTCACCCCCCCACACACACCTTCTGTTCTCCTGCTTCTGATCATTTTAATCTGCATCAGTTCATGAGTCTTCTCAAGTTTCTCTGATTTCTTCATGTTTTGTTTCTTATGGTGTATCCTGTTACTCTCATGCACCATGGTTTGGGTTTATTCCACACTCTCCAATGGCTTTATCTTTAGCCGTTAGCCTTTGTGATGCTTACCAGCTCCCGTAATGATATTATACTGAAAACAAGCATGTGAGGGAGGCTCAGTAGGGTACATGTTGGCATGCCTATATCTCAGGGGAGCAGATCAGAGATAACTCAGTCATCACTGTACAGACTAGGGCTAGAGCCCAGAGTTTGTCTCCTCCCGCAAGATTTGTTGTACTCCAATGAGAGTCTGTTTGGTCCAGTGCCCCATGATGTCAGTGTCCTTTTCACCCAGTTTTTATAATTGCTTCTTTCAAGGAGCTAAGGTGACTGACTGATTGGAATTTCACCTCTTGCCCTTCCCCTTGTGTGTGTTACAGCATAATTCAGTATTTGTGACTGATAAATGCTAAAGGGGCATAAAGCCTCAGATAGGATATGGTGGGGTTAATCAGAGCAGACTTCTTAGAGGAGGTGGGTCTTGAAGGAAAGCATTTCAAATGAGAGATGTCATTTGGGATGGCTTGGGGAGGTAAGAATCATGGAGTCCAGGACTGAGTGGACTGCACAACCAGGGAGGCAGGGCAGGTGAGCTTCGAGGGCAGAAAGGCAGCAGCCGCTACCAACGGCTCTGATGAGGGCACTAGCATTTTGAGTTATAGGTAAAAGCAGAAAGAACTTGGATTCCTTAGACTATGGGTCCAGAGTTGTTAGGAGAGAAAGCAAGTGAGCCTGACAAGATCTCTGTGGGGCAGAGCTGTGGAAATCCAGGAAGCCTGGATACTGGGGTGGTTTTTCCCACGTGCCTGTGTTTATGTTCCACTGTGTTTTGGGTGGGGGAGTGGGGGATCTTATTCACTGGGCTGTGCTGTGAGCTGCCTAAGGTCTTAGGAACAGTATAATCTCAAAGGGTCAAGTAAGGCTGAGTCTGTGGCACCAAGTCAGCAGTAACGTGACCTTTGATAATGCTTCCTACACATTCCTTCTTCTCCTGGGCAGTCCTCTGCCATCAGAGATTAGCACGGTGGATGTACATATTCTGCACCCCGCATCAGCGTCAATCCTTGCTGGCTCCAGCCAGGTGGGTATCTGCATTCTTGAGCCCTTTCCTTGCCAGTGACCCGCTGGTCCAGCAGAGTTCCGGGACCTCCCCCCCCCCGCCGCCCCCATCACAGGTGGTGGGTAGATCCCTGCCAAAGGTCACGCAGCCAGCAGGCTTCCAGCAGGAGCCGGAATAGGCCTCCACATCCTGACTCTGTCCTCGAGCCCCCAAACAATGCTACCTTGGCTACGGATATGACTTTGGTATGAAAATATTTCAAGGGGAGAAGCTGTGAGGAGGTGGAAGAGGCTCAGCTGGGGCAAGGGGCAGGGAGGGGGAAGCGGGGAATGTCTAGGAATAATGGGAAGTGACTCAGAGAATGGAAACTTGGGTCAGACTTCAGGAAAGTCTTCCTGATCAGGAGGGCTGGCAGATGTTGAGTGACTCCCTGGGGAGAAAAGCTGTTCTCCGCTGACCACACCCTGGGGGATATAAACAATTTGCCTCCCTCCAAGAGCCAGCACAAGCCAGAGTTCCACCAGCAGGCAGTCTCAAGTGGACCCTTCCCTTGAGGCCTGGGACTCACACACCCCTTCCTGCTCCAGGCCAGAGCTGGGTCTGACAACCCCCAGTCAAAAGTTCTGCAGCCTGGCTCCTGGCCTCAGTAAGCATCTCTGTGCAGCACTCTAAGTTAGACTGAACTGACCAGTCAAACTGGCCTTCTCACTTTTCTTCACATACCCTACTCTATCTCTCATGGCCTTCTCTTAGAATTCTTCAAACAAGGCTCAGCTCTGACACTGTCTTCTCCAAAAAACCTTTCTTATCCCCCCAATATTCTAGTACCCCCAAATCACCCTGTTTTTAATTTTACGTGTGGACTTTTTGGTTTTTTCCACTTGATAGTATTTTATTTTTTCCAAGTACATGTAAAGAGTTTTCAACATTCACTTTTATAAGATTTTGAATTCTAAATTTTTTCTCCCTCCCCATTCCCCAAGGCAGCACGCAATCTGATATAAGCATGTTTCCATGTTTTCTCCCCAAATATAAGCTAGGTTCCATTAAGGCAGGGGCTGATTTATTGTTTGGAACTTAGTAGGCATTTAACATGCTTGTCAATTAATTGAATGCTCGATCTTTTCACCCTTTGGGGGAGTAAATCAGACTTCTCTTGCCTTTTTTTCTGGAGAGATCCAAAGATCAACAGAACCAAAAGCTGACCAGGATTGGGGGCAGGCACTGATGGTCATCTTGGGGTGGGGCAGAGGGGAGCTACATGAATTCTCATTCACATGGCTCAAGAATGGAGTCCCAATCTTGGTCAGGTCATGGTATAACCTCTGTGCCCAAGAGATGGCAGCTATGGAGAGGAGAACCACAGGCCAAGTGGTTAAAGCTTCCTGGACCCCCAGCCTCCCCAGAGAGAAGGGAAAGCACTCTCTTAAAGTCCACTGAATGGGTAGCTAGCTATTCATGGTTCAGTGTTCGGTCTACATTAATGCCTTCCCCTCCCCCTGCTGCCATATTCCTAAGCTCTGAGACTGACCTACTGAATAGTGGATGCCAGGGATCCCAGCTCAGCTCATGCCTGGTCCATGGGGTAGATCAGGGATCTCTTTATTATCCCCATTCCATGTGGAGGCCTAGACTCAAGCTATGTTCTGAGATTCCCCAGAAAGAACTCTAGGTCAAGAGGATAGGAAGTAGAGAGAATGACTTTGGAGAAGCTCCCGAGACCATGTAAAGCCAAGGCTTAGTGTGCTGCATCACAGGCCTCATTAGTGATGGCCTTTGGTCTCTTTTCTCCCAATCAGACTATGGGTTCTATCAGGTCAGGAACTACACTTTGCATAAGTTTTGCACATCCCAAACTGTGACAGGAGCAGACAAAAGCATAGAATTAAAGAACCACACTGGATATCAGAGGTCTTTGTTCCAAACCACTCAAGACTCCTTGAGTTTTCTCTTTTGCAAGCTGAACACATAGTATGATCTTAAGACCCTTCCCCATTCTGGCTGCCATCTTTTGGATTTTGTTGTTGTTCAGTTGTGTCTGACTTTTCATGACCTCATTTGGAGTTTTCTTGGCAAAGATATTGGAATGCTTTGCCATTTCCTTTTCCAGGTCAATTTACAGATGAGGAAACTGAGTCAAACAGGGTTAAGTGACTCTTCCAGGGTCACACAGCTAGTGTCTGAAGTAGTATCTGAACTCATGAAGATTAGTGTTCCTGACTCCAGGCCCAGCACCCTGTCCACGTTGATACCCAGCTACCCTATCTTTTGGATACCCTCCCTAACATATGAAACGGGAAAGGGAATAAGCATTCCCATACCACCTACTATGTGCCAAAACACCGTGTTAAGCACTTTGATCCTCATAACAGCTCTGGGAGGTAGGTACTATTATTATCCCATTTTTCACCTGAGGAGACTGAGGCAAACAGAGCTTTAGTGATTCACACAGGGTTACATAGCTAGTAACTATCAAAGGGAGGATTTCAACTCAAGTCTTCCTGGCTCCGGCCCAGCAGTCTGTTCCTTGCACTCGAAGCTGCCTTTATGTCTCTCTCTGTACAATCCCCAAAACACACCACTCCATATTGGGGCTGATGAAGGCAGAGGAGAGTGAGCCTCATGCCTGCACAAGAAATCTCCTTTCACTGGCAAGCAACCAGCTTTCTGGGATCAGGCTGCCCAGGGAGTCCAAATCTCTTGTCTCTGTAGGATGCTGGGGCTCAGGATCAGAGCAAGCAGAGGTCCATTTGTGCCTTGAGCTTCCTTCTGGGGCAGGTTGTCCTCAACCTCTCCCTGGGGATCAAGGGAACTAAAGATGAGGTTTTCTCTGCTGCTATTTAGGCCTCAGCCCCCACACCCACACCCTGAGGTTACTTTGTGTTTGCTGGGCACTCTGATACACTCTAGTCTGTCCTCTGAGAGGCCCAGGAAAGAAGAAGACTGGCCTTGAAGACCCTGGAGAGGGCCGGGTCATCTGAGTCTTGGCAGGCCGTGGTCTTCTTGGACACACTGGTTGAACTACCTGCTCTCTCTGGGAAGGGGCCTCGCACAAAGGTGCGTGCTCTACATCTGTCTGCTGAAGTGGGTAGAGACACTCACCTAAGGCTCTCCCTCTCATGCACCACGAAAGGATCAGACTGGCTGCCCTCAAGGCCCTTTCATCTGCCCCACACCTGGCCTTGCTCCTGGAGGACAGGGAGAATGAGAAGGGCTTTGAAGGCGTCTATCAAGGTAAGCGGTGAACCTGGCCCAGGAGCTGGGGCTCGGGAGGTCTGCTGAGGAGCAGTCTCTGTGGCTAAGCCTCTGATAGGGGTCACTAGACAGGGCTCCAGGTTAGGCTGGGAATTGGGGGATCCCTGGTTCTCGGGTATCACTGTGGCAGGCAGCTGCTCAGGTCTCAGAGATGGGAGTGGGCTGGCTCTCAACCTGGGAGCCCCTCAGGGAGTCTCTAGCAGTTTTCTAGCAATGGCACATCGGGCTTTTGCTTGGCTCTTCTTTAGACTCCTAGGCAATCTCCAGGTGCTGTCCAGGCTGGCCATGCCCCTCTAGGTGGCTTCCCAGGAGCAGGACCACATAGCAGTGACTGTGCCCATCCAATGGGGGTGGGGGAAGGCCCCAGGGAGACTAAGACTCCTCCACCAAACTGTCCAACAGCTTCTCCTTCCTGTCCACCCCTCTCTGCCCCAGCATTTTCTGGACAGCCACTGGGGCCTAGTAGGGCTAACAGTGGTATTTGTCTGTCCTCTCTCCATAGCCAGGCCTTCTGACACTGGGGGTGAGGCCTGGGAGTAGAGGGGCAGATGTAGCAGCAATAAGAAGCACTCCCGCCCTGCTCCCACCCAGGGGACCTGGCAACTGGCAGTCCTGTCCAACAAGAATGAGGGACCTGGGCCAAGGGAGCCACTACTCAGGAGCCCCATTGCTGTGCAGCTCACCATTACCTGGCCATAAAAATAATTGAGCATAACGAGGGCGTTAATAATCTGACACTAATGCTTTAAAGGGACAGGAAATTATCCGCTGGGCTGCATTGAGTGTGCGGATGGCACTTAAGGTTTGCAAAGGCCTCGGTAATAACTGCCTGGGGAGGCAGGGGTGGTGGCTCAGGCCTAGCCTCCAAAGGACCTTGGCCATTTGTGGAAGGCAGGGCAGCCCATGGCTCCACTCCTAGTCTCCTCTGACTGCTTTGTTCCTGCCCTGGCTTCTACCAACTCCCTCCCTACCCATCTCCTTCTGATAATCCCCTTTCTCAAGTCATGGAATTCCCATACCTCAGAACTGAAAGTGACCTCCGAGGCATTTAAACCAACCTGAACCCCCAAAAGGAATCCCTTCTGTGTCCAACACAAGTGGCCATCCAGCTTTGCCTCAAAGACCTCCAGTGACAGGGAGCTCACTACCTCCCAAGGTAGCCCTTGGTCATCTGGGTTTGCTCTCATGGTTAGGAAATTCTTCCTGACACTGAGCCGAAACTGAGCTCTTTGAAGCTTCTCCCCATTGCTCCTGGTTCTCCTCTCCGAGGCCAAGGAAAACCAAGCTATCTCTTTAAAGATAACATGACAGCTCTCTAAAAACTCTCAGGCACTCCCCTGAGCCTTTTATTCTCCAAACTAAATGTCTTCAGCTCTTTCAACCCCACTAAGATGCCCAGTCTATCCTCACCATCCTCTAGACGCACCCTATATATGCCCCCAAGAACCAAAGGTCTGGACAACTTCAGCCCTAGTGAGCGTGCTCCTGCTTCTGCCCAAGAGGGACAAACAGACAAAATCAATCTCTCCTCCACAGGACAGCCCCGACAGGATCTGAGAGAGTGATGATGCCCCCCTGAGCCTTCTCTACTCCAGGCTAAACATGCCCAGCTCTTTCAGCTTCAGAGGACGGGGACACAAGGCCCTTTGCCATCCCCCCACTCTCTGGATGTTTATTCAGTCAGTCAACTAGCTACTGTGTGCCAGGCATGGGTGCTAAGTGCCGAGGATACAAGGAAAGACAAAAGTCATCCATACCCTCGAGAAGCTTACAGTCTAATGGGGAGAAAACGTACAGGAAAACGATGGTATACAAACAAGATAGAGGCAGGACAAATCTGAGGTGATCAGAGGGAAGGCACTAAGACTGAGGAGGACTGGAAGGGGTTCTTGCAGAAGGTGAGACTTAAAGGAGGCCAGGGAAGCTACGAAGGAAAGATGAGGAGGGAGGGAACCCTGGTCCTGGAGGATGCTTGTCGTGAGATGGAGCATCTTGTGTGAGGAATGACAAGGGGCCAGTGTCACTGGATCTAAGAGCACCCAGAGAGGACTAAGAAGATGTGCGATGTAAGAAATGGAGAAAGGACTTTGAAAGTCAATTTTCTATTTGATCCTGGAAGTCACAGGAAGCTCCTGGGGTAGGTTGAATAGAGAGGGATATGGTGACACAAGGAAGATGACTTTGATGGCCAAGCAGAAGATGGATTGCAGCTTGGGGAGACCTTCTTCAATAGTTCAAGAGGCAGAAGGCGATGAGGGCTTGCACCAGGGTGATGGTGATGTCCATCAGAGACGGGGGTGTATAGGAGAGAGATGTTACAAAGACAAGACTTGAGGAATGATTGGATGTAGGGGATGAGAGAGTGTGAAGAGTCAAGGGTGATGCACCCAGGTTTCCGGAAGGAAGGTGGTGTCCTCTACAGTAATGAGGAAGGTAGAAATAGAAGAGGCTTTGGGAGCAGGAAAAAGATAAAGAGTTCATTTTGGACGTGTTGAGTTGAAAATATCTCCAGGACATCCAGGTTGCAATGTCTAATAGTAGCTGGAGATTCAAGACTGGAGGTGGGGAGAGGTTAGAACTGGACAAGTAGATGAAGTGTAGAGATGATGCAATAAGATGATGCAATAAGATGATGCCAATAAGGGTTACAACCATGGGGACTCATGAGATCGGTAAGAGAAATAATGTAGAGGGAGGAGAAAAGGGGGGGCCCAGGACAGAGCCCTGTGGGACACCCACTATTGGTAGGCATGACCTGGATGAAGATTCAGCAAAGGAGGCTAAGAAAGAGCATTCAGACAGGTAGGAAGAGAGCCAGGAGAGAGCAGTGCCAGGAAAACCTAGAGAGAAGAGGGTGTCAAGGAAAAAAGGCTGGTATAGAGTGCCAAAGGTTTCAGAGGTCAAGAGGGGTGAGGCCATTAGATATGACAATTAAAACATCATTGGTATTTTTGGAAAGGGAAACTTCTATTGAATGAAGACATTGGGAGCCAGATTGTAGAGAGTTAAGAAAGGAAGAAGAGAGGGAGTGGAGGCATCTGTTATAGAGATTAGCCATGAAAAGGGGGAGAGATATAGGACAAGAGCTCATGAGGATACATGGATAAGGAGAGAATATTTTGAGGATAGAGGAGAACAGTTTGCAGGCAATAGGTAAGCACAGAGTAGGCATGGAGAAACTGAAGTTAAGTGAGAAGAGTGGGGGTGACAGAGGAGCCATTTGTGGGAACAGATTGGATGAAATGGGATTGCTTGTGCATGTAGAGATGTTAGCTCTTGCAAGGAGAACAGATGAAGACAGGTGAAGGAGGTGATAATGACAGAAGATATCTGAGTGATATGAGATGATGAGGAAGGGAGAAGAAGGAGCTCTTGATGAATGAACTCACCTTTTTGGGTGGTTAAATATAAAGCAAGGTTACCAATCGAAGGGACAGCAGTAAAGGAGCCTTTCAAAATTTGAGGAAAGATGACAAAGTTTGCAAGAGCTGCTGTGATGAGTGTAGTAGTGAGTCAATTAGGGAGGTGTAGAAAGATTGCCTTGCTGCAGTGAGGGCCCACTTGAGATTGGGTAACATAAACTTGTAGTAGACCCAGTCAGCACAGTTTGTCGATTTTCTCCAGCTTTATTCAGCCATTCATAGTAAAGGCAGCAGATGGCAGGAGTGACCTGAAGCTGGGACTTGTAAAAGCAAGATCAGTTTTTGATGATGTCCTTTACTCTAGCTCCCTTTGGAGTTCCACAGTGGCTTTGTATAATGGTTACTCCCACCATACCTTGGCTCTCTCCATTGTCCTGTCTGAGTAATGCTTATCTTGAGTTCTTCAAAGACAATCGACAGAGAATTGGGTATAGTTCTGGAGCCACAGCTTAAAAAGTAAAGACTGAAGGGCAACAACATAGTTGCTGGTCATCACCTGGAAGATACAAGTTGGATTGGTTCTGGGTAGTTCAACAGAGAGAACACAACTCTAGGGTGCAAATATCTTCTCTACTGTCTCCTTCCTGCTATTTACAAGCATATCTGTGGCTCTATCATTCTTGAAAAAGTCCACATTTGATCCAGCCATCTCTGCCAGCTACCATCCTTTATCTCTCCTCCCCTTTATGGCTAAACTCCTTGAGAACACTCCTTCTACTTCTTTTCCTCTCACTCTTTTCTGCAATGCTTAGCCTGGCTTCACTCTACCAGAACAAGGTCAGCTACATTTCCCACTCAGAGTTCTAGGGGTACTCCATAGGTGAGGAGCATCTCTTCTCTAACATTATTGGCTGGAGTTTCCATTCTGGTGTGTTGAGATTGGGGCTGTGTTTTCCTGACTCCAGGCCCAGGGCTCTTACTCACTGCAACCAATCTCCCTCACCTCATCTCTACCTATCACACATAACCCTAAACCCCTGAGTTTTTAACACTCTCCCCTAGGCTCCTGGGACTTGGAGGAGCATTGGAGCCCTGGGGAGCCCACAATGCACATCCACTTTGGATGTAATAGAAAACCAGAGAGGGGAACCTGGCCAATAAAAGTTAGATAGGGGGTGAGCAGAGGCCCAGAGAGTAAGACTCAGCTAGAAGAGACCTAAGCTTGTGCTTAAGGATCTCCTCCATCCCATAAATGACAATACTCCCCACCAGAGATAACATCCTTGGCTAGGGGCCTTCCATCTAGCCCCTGCTTCTCCCCTCGATCTTAACCTTTACTCCACTGAGAAGATTGACTATAATAGAGGATCCCTTCACTTCCCTGCATGCATCTCTAGCTCGCTGTCTTTGCCCACCTTCTCTTCCAGGCTCAGAGAATTCAGTGGCTCTCCATCTCTCCTCCTTAAAAGCTAGCTGGCCCCATCTATCACCTCTGGAGAACAGGATCCAAGACCACTGGCAAAGACCATGACAGCATGCAGGCTTTAGCTTGGCCAAGTGGCTATATAGTTGTCGTTTCCTGACACTTGTTAAAGACCTCAGCTTGAAAAGGCCAAGGTCCCCCACTGTATCCTGGGCCATCTCCAGTCATCCTGATCCATATCTGGCCACTGGACCCAGATGGCTCCCAAAAAGATAGTGAGGCTGGTGACTTTGCACAGCCCTCCCTCACTTAAATCCAATTCACTTGCATGTCATGGCGTCACCTCCCTGATGTCATGGTCCTCTTTGAGAATGAAGGACAAACAGCAGCAACCTCTGGTATTTGGTTGTTGCAACCATATGAACTGTCTCAGAAAGTAGGGAGGTCCTTCTCATTGGCTGCTAGTCTTCACAGATACCCGTTCGTTTGGTTTTTAGAGGGAATTCTATTTTGATTATGAATTGGACTGGGTGGTCTCTGAGGTTCTGTCCAATTCTGGAATTCTGTGATTCTTTTTCTATTTTCTTAAATCTTCTCATTTGTAGTTTTTTGGCCCAGTGCTTATGTGGAAAGGGTAGCAGCCAAGCAATCTACAAGCATTTCTTAAGTACAGACTCTGAACTGGAACATTCTAAGTGCTGGACCAGGAGATGGGAATACAAAGATAAAGCAGTCTCTGCCTGCATGGAGTTTGCGTGTCTATCTTGGGAAGCAACACGAACACTTGTAGGCAGATAGATCCAAACTCTATAGAAAGGAAATATAAGTCAACTTGAGGTCCCTGGACATCCTGGTTACTAGCTTCTGGATATTTTCAGCCTCTCTATATCCCTTCTAAAACATAGCTCCCTAAACTGGACACACTTTTCAAGGCCAAGGTGACCAAGGAATTGCCAAGATGCATCTCCACAAAACAATTTTTATAGCCAGTGTCTCTGATAAAGGACTGATTTCTTTTATTTTTTGAGAGGGGTAAGGCAGGGCAACTGGGTTTAAGTGATTTGCCCAAGGTCACATAGCTAGTAAATGTGTCAGGTGTCTGAGGTGGATTTGAACTCAGGTCTTCCTGACTCCAAGGCTGGTGTTCTACTCATTGCGCCACATAGCAGCCCCTGGCCTCATTTCTAAAATAGAAAACTGAGTCAAATTTATAAGAATACAAGTCATTCCCCATTGATAAATGGTCAAAGGATATGAATGGGCAGTTTTCTGCTGAAGAAATTAAAGCTATCTATAGTCATATAAAAACACTCTAAATCACTATTGATTTGAGAAATGCAAATTAAAACAACTCAGAGGTATCACCTCACACATATCAGATCAGCTAATATGACAACAAAAGGAAAATGATAAACGTTGAAGAAGATGTGGAAAATGCTTGGTTGGTAGAGTTGTAAACTGATGCAACCATTCTGGAGAACAATTTGGAACTAGTCCCAAAGAACTATAAAACTGTGCATACCCTTTGATTCAGCAATACAGCTACTAGGTCTGTACCCCAAAGGATCGTAAAAAATGGAAAAGGACCCACATGCACAAAAATATTCAAAGAAACTCTTTTTGTGGTGGCAAAGCATTGGAAATTGAGGGGATGCCCATGAATTGCGGAATGGCTGAACAAATTGTGGCATGTGATTATGATGGAATACTATTGTGCTATAAGAAATGACGAGCAGGCAGGTTTCAGAACAACCTGGAAAGACTTACATGAACTGATGCTGAATGAAGTGAGAACCAGGAGAACAGTGTACATAGTAACAGCAACATAGTGCAATGACCTACTCTGATAGACTTAGCTTTTCTCAGCAATACAAAGATCTAAGACAATTCCAGAGGAGTCATGGTAGAAAATGCTAACCACATCCAGAGAAAGAGCTATGGAGTCTGAATCCGGATTGAAGCAGACTATTTTCACTTCTTTTTGTTTTTTCTTTCTCATGGCTTTTCCCTTTTATTCTGATTCTTCCTTCACAACGTGACTAATGTGGAAATACGTTTGATATGATTGTACACGTATGTCTATATCAGATTGCTATCTTGGGAAAGGGGAGGGGAAAAAAATTGGAACTCAAAATCTTATATAAGTGAATGTTGAAAACTATCTTTACATGTAATTGGAAAAAAGAAAATACTGTTATGTGGGGAAAGAGATGCATCTTCACAGAAGTGGCTTCCTAGGAGGATGGATATTTGGAAGCAAGGCCTTTGGGCTCAGGGTCATGGGCTGTCTGTCTACATCAGGGCCTGAGAGGAGGTGATAGGGTGGTGGTGATTGTTTGACCACTAGGCCTTACCATTTGCCCTACCTCTCTGCCCTCCAGACCCATGCCCTATCATCTGCCCTGATGGTGCACCATAAAACCCCTGGGCCTTGCCATGTGTCCTACTGAGGCACCCTCAGGACTCTGGAGCCTATGGAAGCTTGCATGCTCCTCACAGCTGAACCCTCCTCTATATGTCAGTTCCTTTAATTAGAGTGTGAGTTCCTTGAGAGCAGGAACTATCTTGGTTTTTTTTTTCTATTTGAATCCCTACTGCTTAGCACATAGTAAGTGCTTAAAAAAATGCTTTCTCATTCATTCATTCATCAATCTATACTCAGCTAGTCATGAGTATTGGAAAAACAATTAAAAATGAATCAGTTGTATTAGCTATGAGTGTGTGGGAGAGGATAATATTGTAGTGTTTGCTATTGATAAGACATTTTTCAGCTGTGCTTAGGAGATTTTTTTCACAATATTTGAGGCTTGAGTCATTCTATTTATTTCCGTTTTTTTTACACAGCAGTCCAAGAGCACACCTAGGCTACAAAGCCATGCTTCTTAATTTTCCAGCTATTAGGGGTTATTATGTTATTGGAAACACTCTATAGAGTCAAGCTTAGATTCACATGAAATTTCACTGAGTCTGAGATGGAAGGAGCCTCAGGGGCCACCTAGTCCAATATATACCTAATCACAAAACTCTTTCTACACTATCTCCAAAAAAAAAGATCATTCAGCCCCTGGTAAGGGGGAGTTAGGAACCCGCTATTTCTGGAAGCAGTAAGTTTTCCCTTTGTTTTCAAACACAATTTTATTCTAAGTTCAGAATTCTTTCTCTCTCTCTCCTCCCCCATCCTACTTATTGAGAAGGTAGAAAAAGCAAAAACCAAAATTCACTAGAAATAAGTATAGTCATACAAAACAAATTCCCGAATTAACCATGTCCAAGAAAAGAAAAAGAAAGGAAAAAACAAAATATTCTTCATTCAATTCACTAGGACCCTCTCAGTCTCCAGTTCTTACCCATTACAAAAAGAGCTGCTACAAATATTTTTGAGCCTATGAGTCCTTTGCCTCTTTATCTTGAGAGCAGGAATTATCTTGGTTTTATTTTCTATTTGACTCCCTACTGCTTCGCACATCATGAGTGCTTAAAATGCTTTTTCATTCATTCACTCATTCATTCATTATTCATCAGACATATTAGTCTATGACTATAGCCTATAGACCCAGACATAGACCTAGTAGTAGTATTGTCAGACCAAAGGGTAAGCACAGTTTAATAGCTTCTGGGGCATAGCTCCAAACTGTCTTGCAGAGTGTCTGGACCAGTTCACGGCTCCGCCAGTGATTCATCAATGTACCTGTTTGTCTGCAACCCCTCCAGCATTTGTTATTTTCTGTTTTTGTCAACTTTGCTAATAAGGTGAATGTGAGATGGAGCCTCAGAGTTGCTTCAATTTGCATTTCTACAATTACTAGTGATTTAGAGCTTTTTCTCATATGGCCGTTTCTAGCTTAGATCTTTTCCTCTGAAAACTGCCTGTTCCTATCCTCTGATCATTTATTAATTTCATTTTTGAATAGCTACTATTGTTAGGAGACAGCTGGGTGATGCGGTGGGCCTGGAGTTAAGAGGACCTGAGTTCAGATCCTGACTCAGACACTAGTTGTGTCACTTAACCCTGTTTGCCTCAGTTTTCTCATCTGTGAAATGAGCTGGAGAAGGAAATGGCTAACAACTCTAGTATCTTTGCCAAGAAAACCTCAAAAGGGGTCACAAAGAGTTGGAAGTTACCGTGAAAATGACTAACCAAGAATTATTAGGATGTTTTCTCTGTGTCAGGCCTAAATCTGCCTCTGAAATTTCACAGAATCATGGAGACACTAGTTCACAGATTCTCAAAGCAGGAAGGGACAAATTGTTAAATGTTCTGCCTAATAACAAAGCTGAACTAGAGGCCCTAAAGCAAAGAGGTAAATTTGAACTCATAGGCTTCAATGAGATTTTGTAGTATGAGATCCATGCGTGGAATATGGCTCTGGGAGAGTGTGTCTCAGATAGGCAGGTATAGAAGTGATAGATAGATGGATAGATAGATAATAGATAGATAGATGTATAGGTGGATGGATGGATGGATGAATGAATGAATAGATAGAAAGATAGATGAATAGATATACGGAAGGATGGATAGATGGATAAATAGAGAGATAAATGGATAGATAGATGGATGGATGGATGGATGGATGGATGGATGGATGGATGGATGGATGGATAAATAGATAGTATATTTATTAGGCACTTATTGTGTGCCAGTATCTGTACTATAAGCTGGGGATACAAATGCAAGCAAACAAGACAGTCTCTGTCTTCCAGAAGCACAGATTTTTCTCTTTCAAAAAAATTGCTATTCACCAGAGTTCCTCCCAGCATCCCCTATAACAAATATTTTTAAAGAAAAAAAAAGAAAATAAAAAATAAGCCAAATCAATTACATTTTTAAAAATTCTGAAAGTATCTATAAGTTTCACCTCCACAGACTAAACACCTTTGCCAAGAAAGTGGGTGGGGTGTCCTCTCCTATCTCTCCTTTGTTCTTTATGATTTTACAACATTCGCCTTTGGAAGATTGTTATCTGGAATGTCATTTTTGTCATTGTTCTTTTTATTTACACTGTTGTAGTTGCCACTGTGTGTACTATTTTCCAGGCTCTCCTTTCACGCAGAATCAGTTCATAGAGTACATTCTTCCCATGCTTCTCTATTTTCATCCTATTTTTCATCTCTTAACAGCACGGTAATCTTCCAGCACATTCACATCCCACAGTTCCCTAAACGAAGGGCATCCGCTTTGTTTCCAATTCTTGACTATGATGAAAAGTGCTGCTTTCACCATTTCAGTGCAGAAGGGGATGTTCTTCCTGTCAATGATCAAGGAGCTTACATTCTAGTGTGGAAAGACAGTACACAAAAGGAAGCTAGAAAACAGGGGGTGGAGTTGGTTAGACCAGGTGGCCAGGAAGTGGAGGCTTCATCTCTGGGTAAGATAAGTTAAGAGCTCACCTATCAGAACCCAGGATGGTTCTAGGGGTGGAAAAAGAAACTGTATAGGTAAAAGAGGAGAGGGTCACATTGGATATTTTTCATGCTATTATGGTAGTTTTGGAAAAAATGAATGAATGAAAAATCTTTTATTAAGTGTTTGCTACGTGCCAGTCACTCTGCTCAGTGTGGAGGATATACATACAAGGAAACAAGGTAGCCTTTACCCTCAAGGAGCTTACATTCTATTGGGGAAAAGATAGCACATAAAGGGAAGATAGAGTTGGGGAGGGTGCAACATGGCTGGGAGAGCTGATGGTTTGGGATTTCCAAAGGAGAGGTTGCTACTTACTGAGGGATAACCCTTGAAGGCTACAGTCCTATTGCTCTTGAGTCCTCACCGGTGTGCTCCCCATTAGCAATCAGTCAGCCTGACTTAATTAGCTTTTAAAAGAGGTATTAACTGAGAAGGTACTGGTATACAGCTTTTCCCCCAAAACCTGAGGTGCACTTTCCCACAATTATCCATAATGTCCATAGGGAAAGTGTGGTCATACTTAATGGCATGAGGTACATGTGTAAAGAACACAAAGAATTTCATCCCTGCTCCTGGCTCTGGAAACCCTTTTCATCCTTCAGAGTCCTCATGAAGGTCCTCTTAGGTGTAACTATCTTCTGGGTTCTGAGGTTAATGCCTAATATCCAGAGCTGGTCCTTTTCTCCACCACAAGAGGTCACACTCTCTGAAGCAGTTCTTCCTTGGATAAAGATGACCTTGGTTCTGCCTCTTTGTTGAGTCTCTCCAGTCCCGATGCAGGGAGCTCCTGTTGCTTTCAGCCCCCACCCACTCTGGTGGACAATGTTCCTTTCACCACTCAGCTCCCACTGCCAATAGGACCTATGCTTTAACCTCTGGATCATACAGAATCATGAGCTCATCTGGACATTTCCATCCCAGAACACTTGGTTTGCTGGAAGTTAAGAAAGAACAAACCCAAAGAGGCAAAGGTGGCTACATTCTCAAAGCTATATACTCATGTACTCAATGGGCAGGCGGGAGATCGGGTAGCTACCCTTTCTCCCAACTGACTCTTTTACGGCAGGTAAAGGGAGATTCATGAAGACCCTATGAAGGGCCAACCAAGAGCTATGAGTTATTCCTATACCACATGTCCTTTCTAAGTCTGATCCCACTTTTCCTGGGACTCTGTATGTACTCATGGAAAAGTATGGCACAGACTTTTGGGGAAATGAACCAACTGTTTTTACTATGCCACCTTGTTAACATTTCTGAAGGCTTTTTAAGTCTAACTGGCTAATTGATATCAACTGATAATGGAGATATCATACTGGTGGGGGCTTATGAGTATTAGAAAGATCCCTGACACATGTTGGCTGTGGGGTTCTGGGCAGGTCAAATACTGCAGATCTCAGTTAAGGGGGGAAAAAAAGAAAGCCTCCAATCTCTCAGAGTTACTTTTAAAATCTTCATGGAGAAAGTAGCCAGCTACCCTCTGGGGGGCAGTGTGAAAGGAGATTTGTGATGGTAGCCCTAAACTTGTGTTACATTGGGATGAAAAAAAGGAAACTAGGTCTAAATCAGGCATTCCAATAGTAGTCTTGTCTAATGGTGAAGCAGTTTCAGCTGAACCCCTGAAAAGGAGTATATGTTGTTGGGGGGCGGGGAGGGCCAGAAGTTTCTTGAGATCATAGCTCTAGAAAGGAAGATGGGAAGATGGCAGAGTAGTCAGAAAATTTCAAGCTCTCAAAATTTCCCTACACAAAAGAGATAAAATAGTGCCTCTGGGCGAACATAGAACCATGAAAACAAATAAGAGTACAGGCAGAACAGGGGTCCTCTTGGGACAATCTGAGAAGACCTGAAGAAAAATTCCAGGACTAGATTTCCTCCGTGTCAAGAGCAAACACCTCCAGGCTAGGCTCTGCTTTAACAAGGAGCAGCAAGCCTTGGAGGTAGCTGGGTTGGGAGGCTGCAATGGCCACGCCACAAGAACTTTTACCCCCAGGACAGTGAGGGGAGGTGGGTGTCTGACCTGGAGAAGATCTAGAGAACCTCTGCTGACAAAGAATGCCAGAACCAGCTGTGCTGTGGAGAGCTGTGGGGGTGAGAAGGAACCAGCTCATGCCGGATGAGTGCAGAAGCAGTGGAGCAGGGGACACTGCTGGCTGTGGGCATTTACAGGAGGCTGGAGGTCTTGATTTGAGTTCAAGGTCAGAGGGGAGAACTGAAGAAGATCGGAGGCCAGAGGCACCATCCCCTGTGCCCCAGGACTAGAGGTGATTTTAAAAACAAAACTATTACCAAAAAAAAATATGCACAGACAAAGGAGAAAGAATTCAACCATAGAAAGCTAATATGGGAATAGAGAAGACCAGGGTTTGTCTTTGGAAGAGGATACTGAAACAAAGAAACCCTCTTCAACCCCAAAGAGTAATGTCAAATGGTTGCCTGCCCAAAAAGAATTCATTGAGGAACTTAAAAAAGACTTAAACATCAAATGAGAGAGATAAAGGAAAAGTTAAAAAGAAAAATAAGAATAATACCAGAAAAACAGAAGATTATGATAAGAATGTCAACCAATTAGAAAAGGCCATCCAGAATCTTAAGGAAGAAAATGACTTCTTGAAAATCAGAATTGGGAATCCATTGTTTTTCTTACGAGATGTTTCACATTCTCCTCTATTTTTTCATTCTTTATATTTTGTTTTTTTTTATTTCTTCATCTCTTATAACTTCACTATCTATACAAATGAGGTGCAAGAGGATAAACCAATGCAGAGGAATTAGGTGGGGGAGGGGGGCTGTTAGTTCTGGAAACCTACTTTCATTGGGAATGGGTTTAAGAGGGGAAAATACAAGTCTTCTAAATTTAAAAAAGAAATAAAACTCTAAGGGGACCAGAAGGGGGAGAGGATAAAGGAGGGATCTTTAGAAGGGAAGAGGAGGGAATAGGTTAAAAGGAGGTATAGAAGGGTGTTTAGATTTAGGGGAATGGGAGGATAAGGGAGAGAGCTTTAGAGGGGAGAGGGATGGAATAGGTCAAAGGGGTGTACAAAAGGGTGTTTAGATTTAGAAGAATGGAGGGTAAGGGTGGGATTAGTGGAGTGGAGGTAGGTTAAGTAATAGGGGAGCAAGGTAGCAGGTAGAAGTAAAGTAGAGGAGTTAGGAGAAATAGGAAAAGAGAGACGTGTGCAAACATAAAAAGAAGATTAGGAGTAGAATGTCTTAAGGAAAGTATATGTTTATGTATGTATGTGTATATATGTACATGTGTATGCATATATCAATACCTATATATAAATATAGCCATGCTCAATTATAGCCTTGGAGTGACAGGTAGCGGGGAGGAAGGGGGAAAAGAACAAAGTAAAAAGTATATAGCAGAGAACAAAAGAAAACCGACAAGAAAGCAAAGAAAAGATGGACAGCTTTCAACTTAACGCATAATATTTAATATATAGGCTTTCTTGAAATGATGTTATTGCTATAGATTTTGAATCCTCTCCTATGTTCTGCTATGCATATAACATCCAATATTTAAGTTTATGATATGTTTTTGTTTCTTTTCTCTATTCTGTATTTGTGTTCTTGTGTTTGAGTCTAAAATAATTTAAAAAAAAAAGATCACATCTCCAGAGATGCAAGGGACCTTTGAGTCAAACCCTTTCATTTTACAGATGAGGAAACAGATTGAGAAAGGGTTAAGTGACTTGCCCAGGGTCACACAGCTAGGAAGTGTCTAAGGCAAGATTTGAACTCAAGCCTTGCTATCTCCAGGTTCAGTGCCCTGGATCCCCTCACATTGCGTTCTGAGTACTACTCTTTAAGAAAAATATTGATAGACTCAAGATTGTCCCTAAGAGGACAATCAATTTGAGGAAGGGCTTAAGGATCATCTTCCATGAGGGTCACTTGAAGGACCTTGGAATGTTTAGAGCCTAGAAAAGAGAAGCCTGGGAAGATTAGGAATGAGCACTGTGCTCAAGTACCTGAAGGGCTGTCCTGCAGAGGAAAGAGCAGATGGACATGCTCTGTTTACCTCCAGGGGACAAGACAAGGATCACGGAGGGTGGGGGGGAGGGGTTAAAAATTGCTCGGAGGCATCTTGAGGCTTCCTACAATGGCAAGGGGACTGTCTTGGGAGATGCCACCTCTGAGGCTTTAGGCAGTGGCTGGATGGTCCCTTGACATGTGTTCTGTAGAGGGGATTCAGAAGTCCCTCCCAACTCTCCATGTCGGTGCTCAGAGGAAGGTGACCAGGATCATGATAGCCTTGGCGGTCCTGCATGTTATAGAAGGGTTGGTTAAAAGAATTGGAGGGGGGGAGAGGGAGGAGAGGCGGGGAGAGAAAATTTGGAATTCAAAAACTTGTGGAACTGAGTATTGTAAACTAAAAATAAAAAATAAATTTAAAAAAAAGAACTGGAGACAGCTTAAGGAAGAAATTACTTAGGTGGGGGCATAATAGTGTTTGGGGGTGATCATCTAATAGATTTTATAGATGCCTTTTGTCTTTATACTATGGTTATTCTGAAAAACAAACAAGCAAACTCTTCCTTCCAGATTGAACCCTCCCTTTTGATAAAGAAAAACAACTTCACCAAAGCATGCCACGGGGACGGCATCAGTCAATTGAGCAGGCAATTGACAGGCAGTTATTAGCTGCCTCCTTATGTGGCAGGTGCCGGGATGAAAAGACCAAAATGAAGCAATCCTTGATCGCAAGGAGCTGACATTCTATCAGGAGACACAACTTGCCCAGAGAGAAATAAACCTAGAATAAACCCCAAGTAAATACAGCATACTTTGGGGGAGGAGGGCACCAAGAATTTGGGGATCAGGAAAGGCTACATGTAGAATGTGGTATTTCAGTCAAGTCTAGAAGGAAGCAAGGAATTTTGTGATGGGAGGAAGAAAGGCAATCTGGACATGGAGGATGGCCAATGCAAAGACTGGGAGGTAGGAGATGAATACTATGTTCAAGAAAGTGAGAAGATCATTTTGACTGGACTGTCAATTGAAGGAATGATGTATTATGAGACTGAAGATACAGATTGGGGCCAGATTGTGAAGGGCTTTAAAAGCCAAATAAGAGTTGATAGTTTATCTTGCAGGTAATAGGGAATCATTGGAATTTACTGAGTAGAGGAGTACTTAAGTACCTAAGGAAAATGGCAGTTTGTGATGAATAATCAGAAATGCAGAGAGACTTATACAGAAATACTGATTTGGAGGTCATAGCCTGAATTAAGACGGTGGCTGTATTGGTAGAGCGGGTCAAATGCAAGAGATGTAGAGTAGAAAGGACAATATTGGGCAATTGATTGGATTTGCGGGGGGTGAGGGAGGGTGAGAATGGAGGCTGTGAACCTGAAAGACTGGGAGGATGGTGGGGACCTCCAGAGAAATAAGGAAATTCAGAAGAGGGGTTGGCTTAAGGAGAAGATCATGGGTTCTATTTTGGACAGGTTGAGTTTGGGATGCTTACGGGACCTCCAGTTTGAGAGACCTATCAAGCAGTTAAGGATGTGAGACTGGAGTTCCAGAGAGACACTGAGGCTGGAGATAAAGATTTTGGAGTTGTCTGCAAAGAGATGGCAATTAAACCCATGGAACCTTATGGGTCAGAAGATGGGAGTATAGAGAGAAAAGAGTCCAGGATAGAGCCTTATGGTACAGCGGAATTTGGAGATGTGATATGGATAAGCCAGCAAAGAAGACTGAGAAAAAGAAATAAGATCAGGAGCCTTAGAGAGTTTCCTGGGAATACAAAAGGCTAATTGAATTACCTAGTTAGCGTGTATTGGAGATAAGACTTGAACTAGGTCTTCCTGACTCTGAGTTTATCTCTTTAGCCACTAGATCAAGTTTCCCTGACTTGTTATATAATAATATTCCATCATAATCCTGCTTCTTCACAACCATTATACAGAGAAGCATCTCCTGTGGATAAGCAACTAGCCATCTCCACCAATGGCCGATCAACTGTCACTCACTGAGCAGGGGGAGAGGGGAAAGGGGAGCAGTGTAGGGGACTGGGACAAAGAAGGAGGCAATTTGGGCCAGGCAGTTCAGGCTACCACCACCATCATGACTGCCATTTTCCCTCATACCATGATGAGGACAGCCTAGGAGCCTGAACCCAAGAGCCTTGGGAGGGCCTCTGCTTCCAGCCATATTCAAATTCTATACCCGAGTTTATTTCAGCCATTCCTTAATTGGTTGATAGTCACTTTGTCTCTAGTCCTTTGTAACTACAAAGGGTGCTGCTATTAATGTTTGTATATACTGGACCTTTGTTTGTGTCTTTGACAGGCAGTTTGTTGTAGTGCATAGAGCATTATCCTAACAGTCAGGAAGACCTGAGTTCAAATCCTGCCCCAGACACTTCCTATGTGATCTAACCTCTCTGAGTATGTTTCCTCAGCTAGAAAATGGAAGTGATAATAGCACCTACCTCCCAGGGTGGTTGTAAGGACCAAATGAAATAACCTAAAAGTGCTATATAAAATTTTAAAAAACCACCTTATTGGGGTATATACCCAGTAGGGGAATTCTGATTAAAGTGTTTAGGCAGTTTATGTAATTCTAAACTGATATCCAGGTTGGTTTGACCATTCCCTATCATAGGTTCCCAAAGTAGGCGATATCGGCCCCTGGGGGGTGCTGGAACTATCCAAGGGAGTGATAGTAGCCTCGGGTGCAACTGTAGGGTGTTGAATAAAAATAAGAGTTAATCTAACCTAAGGGGAAGCACTGAGATTTTTTTTAAAGGGGCGGTAAGCCAAATAGGTTTGGAAGCCTCTGCTAGATCAATCAATGGTATGTATGCCTGTCTTTCTGCAGCCCTTCCTCTCAACATTGACTGTCCTTGTTTTTTGTGATCTTTTCTAGTTTGAAGGATTCAAGGAAAACTCGAGAGTTGATTTAGTTTGTATTTCTCAATGAGTTGGAGAATGTTTCCATATGGTCATCTATAGTTTTGTGATGGGAGGAAGGAGGGCAATCCAGGCACGGAGGATGGCCAATGCAAAGACTGGGAGACAGGAGATGAATACTATAGTTTTGAAAACAATTTATTCATATTTTTTGTCCACTCAGCTATTGGAAAATGTATTTAAAGGGTGACGTGGAAGAGCAATCCACCTCCTGCTGGACCCCAGAGACCAGAACTATAGTAGAGCAATGGGTAGTTCTGAAGAGGCAAACTGAGGCTTGGCATGGGAGAAAATCTTCCAATGATTAGAGTTATCCAAAGATAGAATGGGTTGCTTTGAGAGGTGGTGCCTCTCCCATCTCTGGAGATGTTCCACCAAAGGTAGGATGATGATTGGTCAGGTACTTTGTAGCTGAGCTTCTTGTTCGTGAGTGGGTTGGACTTGGTAGCTTCTGCTGGTCATTCTACTGCAGACCTTTGATGACTGTTGAATGTATTGTCTCCCTAGCATAACTTGGTCATTTTCACCTCTGTTCCCTTCTTTACTCTTCCCTTCCCTCATCTGCTCTCTCCTTCAACTTGCCCCTAAGTTCCGATTTTCTCCAAGAAGCCTTCCCTGGACCCGCTAATCAATGGTGACCTTTTCTAAACTCACATGCTGTCTGGACCACTCATTCAACACTTATTCCTATGGACAGCTGTTGTCTTCTCTTCATTTCCTACCCAACTTCTTTCCTTTGGACTTTTCCACCAGGCACCAGAAAACTCTTCATCCCAGAAAACCCCTTCAGCCCTGGAACTCACACCTTGGAAGACCCTCTGCCTCTGGGTCCCCTCCCTCTGATTTGGGCCACTCCTTCCAGAATCTCTGTTTAAGGAGGAAGCAAAATCCAGTCATCTATTTATTCCCCACCTGGCTGCTTGACTCTGGACTTCTCCGTCATACCTGGTGGAGCTCCATCATACCCGTACTCCACCTCAAGTTCCCTTTTATGTGTTGTTTCCCCCTGTTAGAATGTATGCTCCTTGAGGGAAGGGATTGTCTTTCTTTTTGCTTATATTTGTACTCCTAACACTTAGCACATTGACTGGCACATAGTAATCCTTTAATAGATGTTTGTTGACTGACTAGCTGACCCTACTAGATTGTAAACTCCTTGAGGACAAGAACTGCAGTGTTATATTTTCTGGTATCTCCTATAGTACCCAGAGCATTGCCTTGCAACAAAATAAATACTCAAGAAATATGTGTAACAGATTGGAAACCAGGGAGTTTCGTGGTATCCTTTCTTTTATTTCTGACTTTTTATTACTTTGGGAACCTCATGGAAGGCTTTTCTTAGAGAGAGTAGGGTGTATTTTAGAGGAGCAAACAGAATAATTTTTATTTTGTAAAACTCCTTTAAATTTACAAGTTTCTTACAAAGTTAAGATCACTAGGATCTATTCTTCCTTTTGCTGCTGCTGCTGCTGCTCCTCCCTCTGTCTGTGTCTATCTGTCTGTCTGTCTCTCTCATTCTCTCTCTCTCTCCCTCTCTCCCTCTCTCTCTCTCTCTCTCTCTCTCTCTCTCTCTCTCTCTCTCTCTCTCTCTCTCTCTCTCTCTTTCTCATTCTTCCTCTCTCCCTCTCTCTCTCTCTCTCTCTCTCTCTCTCTCTCTCTCTCTCTCTCTCTCTCTCTCTCATCTCTCTCTCTCTCTCTCTCTCTCTCTCTCTCTCTTTCTCTCTCTGTCTCTCTTTCTATGTCTCTCTCTCACTTAGTACATATTGCAGAAATCCGTTGTAGACTCATAACTACACCAATTTGACAGGATTTGCCCATTTGACCAAACTACCAAAAATTGCCAAATATTTTCTTGGCATTTATATACAATTAATAGTGACTCACATTTATGCAGAGTCTAAGGCTTACAAGTAATTTCCTTACAACAACCCTATTTGACAGTTGAAGGAACTTAGGCCCAGAGAGATTAAGTGATATGCACAGAGTCACACAGCTTGTTCATTTCAAAGTCAGAATTCAAACTTCGATATTCTAAATCCAAGAACAATGATTTTTCCAGTTCCTGACACTGATGCTAATTAGTACCTTATTTAAGGCATTATCAGGGAGTGAGGTATTCCTCTATTAGAAATTTATTCCTTTAAGTACCAATCTATTTTAAAAATAATCTTAATATCTTGTGTTTTTACAGTTCCTACATTTCCCAATGTATATCTCCCCTAACCCTCTGCCAGAGAATCATACCTTTAAAAAAAGAAAGAAAAAGAAGGGGAAAAGCAGTTCAGAGAAACAAACCAATTTATTGAAGAAGTCTGACCTGATTTATAGTATTTTACACCCATAGTCCTTCATTCCTGCAAAGAAGGAGAGGAGGGTTTCAAGCACGAATTTAAACAAAGTTTTGATAAGAAGCTTTGCAAAATATTTTGCCCTCGTCTCAAAGGACATACTGAACACCTTTCCTGGGTAACAAAAAAAAAATACCCTTTTGAATACCAGTTATTGTATTATGATGGACTAGAATGACAGGATGTCAAGCCATCTACACCCTGCACCTCCACCTCCTCTCCTCCATCAATCTGTCTTTCAAATTCATCATTCAACTAAAGCCACTCTTTCCCAAGTTAATAGGGATTTCTAGGTAGCTAGCTAGATGGATAGAGGGTTGGACTTAGAGTCAGGAAGATCTGAGTTCAAATTCTGCCTCCAACACTCACCAGCTGTGTGATGCTCTGCCTCAGTTTCCCCATCCACAAAATGAGGTCAATAAGAGCACCTACCTTCCAGGGTTGTTGTGAGGATCAAATGAGATAATATTTGTAAAGGGTTTTGCAAGCCTTATAGTGCTCTGTAAATGCTTGATATTATTATTAATTGCCAAATGGGCAATTATCGTGGACTTTTCTCAGTCTTCATCTTTCTTGATTACTCTGTAGCAACTGACACTCCTGATTACATTTCCTCCTGGATCCTCTCTGCTCTCTTATCTTTCCTCCTACCTTTCACTCCCTTCAAATGTGGTGTCCCCCATGAACTCTGTCCTAGGCTCTTTTTCCCATCTTGTCCCAACCAATGGTGATCTTTTCCTTCTCTAAACTCATGTGTTATCTGTGCCACTCATTTGACACTTTTTACTATGTACGGTTGTTGTGGTCTCTTCATTTTCCACCCAAATTTTCTCCTCCAGCCTTCTCTATCATGACCCAGTAATCTGGGACAAATCACTTCAGCCCTTGAAGTCTCACCTTGGAAGCACCCTCCACCCCTGGGTCCCCTCTGATTGGAAGGATCCTCCCAGAACCTCCATTTGAGGACGATGCTCAGGGCAGTCATTTCTTCATTTCTCAGCAGGCTACACCTTTTCAGATCTCTCCGTCGTGTCCTTGACTGGGATATAGGCACTTTTTCAGCTTCCTTTTCATGTATCATCTTTTCCATTAGAATGTAGGCTCCTTGAGGGCAGGGACTTTCTTTTGCTAGTAATTTTTATCTCCAGCATTTACTAAACATAGTGACCCAGAAGGAGGTGAATTTGAGAGACGATGTAGAGGAGAAATCAACAGGACTTGGTAACAGATTGGATGTGGGGGAGGGGGTTGAAAGTAAGAGATTAATGAATGCTTGTTGACTGACTGACTGATTTTCTCTTTTCCCTCCGTACTCTCACTTAGTGACCTTATCAGCTTCTGTGGGTTCAAATATCATCTCAATATAGAAGACTGCAGATTATATATGCAGCCCTAGCTTCTTTACTGATCTCTAGTCCCAAATCACCAGTTACCTATTGGGAATTTCCAACTGAATGTGTCATAGGCATATTTTAAAAATTAAGTTTTATTTTTCCAGTTACTAAGTATTTATTTTTCTCCCCTCCTATATCCCTCTTCCATTAAATAAAAAAGAAAAACAAACCCTTTGAATATATGTGTGCATAGTCCAGCAAAACAAATCCCCATATTAGCCATACCCAGGAATGTGTCTCATTCTGTATAATTAGGCTTGGTCCATCACCTCTCTATCAGGAGGTGAATATCGTTCTTCATGATAAGTCCTATGGAATCATGGTTGATCATTACATTAATCAGTTTCCAAGTCTATCAGGGTTGTTTGTTTTCACAGTGTAGTTACTACATAGATTATTCTCCCATTCCTGCCCACCATGCTCTGTATCAGTTAGTACAAGTCTTCCCAGGTTTCTTTGAAAACATCTCTTTTTCTTATAGCATGATAGTATTCTGTTACATTCCTAGATCATAACTTGTTCAGCCATTCCCCAATTCATGGGCACCCCTTTAATTTCCACCAACAAAGCTGATACACACACATACATATATATGTTATATATGGACATCTAGGGCTTTTTCCTTTCTTTGATCTCTTTGGTGTATATGTCCAGTAGTGGTATCTTTGGGTCAAAAGGTATATACAGTTTAGGAACTTTGGGGGGCTTCCAACTGCTTTCCAGAATGGACATAGCTCTATCAACAATGTCTCAATATGTCCCTTTCTTTGCAACTCTTCCAACATTTGTCATTTTCCTTTTTGCCAATACGATGGGCATAAGGTAGAATTTCCAAAGTGCTTTGATGTATATTTCTCTAATTCTTAGTGATTTAAAGCATTTTTTTGAAAACATGACTATAGCCAGATTGGATTGCTTCTCATGAGAACTACCTATTCATATTCTTTAACAATTGGCAAATGGCTCTTATTCTTCTAAACTTGAATAAATTTTTTGTATATCTTGGAAAATGAAACCTTTCAGAAAAAGTTGTTACAAAGATATTTTTCCTGGTTAAATTTCCCTTCTAATCTTAGCTGAATTATATTTGTTTTGCAAAACCTTTTAAATTTTATGTGATCAATAGTCTCTATTTTAGTTTCTGTGATCCTGTCTATCTGTCCCTTGTTTGGTCATGAACAATCTATAGATCTGAAAGTAAATCTCTTCATTGATCCTCTAACTTGTTTATGATGTGACTTTTTATATCTAGGTCATATATCCATTAGGAGCTTGTCATGGTGTGTGGTGTGAGTGGTGATCTAAACTAAATTTCTGCTAGACTACTTTCCAGTTTGCCCAGCTGGTTTTACTGAAAATCAACTCCTTACCCCATTAGCCGGAGTCTTTGGGTTTGTTGAACACTTTGCTACTACTAGTTTTGTTTCTTTTATATGTTGTATACCTAATATGTCCCACTGTTCAATCTCTCTCTTTTTTAAACAACTACCAATTTGTTCTGATGATTACGGCTTTACAGCATAGTTTGAGATCTGGTACTTTATGGTTCTCATCCTTTTAATTTTTTTTCATTATATCTCTTGGGAGTTCTGAGCTTGGGTTCCTCCAGATGACCTTCATTGTTACTTTTTTCTACTTGTATAAAGTAATCCTTTTGTTGTTTTATTGATATAACACCGAGTAAATGAAGTAATTTAGATGGTATTGTCGTTTTTATCATATTGGCTCAGCCTTTCCATGAACAATTAATTTTTTTTTTCAATTAGTTAGGTCTATATTTCCATAAAGCAAGCTTTGAAGTTTTGGTCCTATAGTTTCTTGTGTCTGTCTCTGAACTCTGCCCTCAACTCTCCAAATTTCCAACAGTGCTTAGCTCTCAAACGATGCAGTCTCAAGGTGCTTGCAACACCCTCTTCTCCAATTGTCGAATTCCTGTTGGAACCTCCATTTTGAGGATGGGCCCAGGTCAGGCCAGCCTTCATTCCTTTCTTGGCTCTGATTCTGACCCTCCAGACATCACCATCATGCTTCTATATCAGTACCTCCTCTTCTCCTCTTCATCTCTCTTCTCCTTCTAGAATGTAAGCTCTTTGAGGGCAAGGAGTATCTTTCTTTTTGCTTATATCTTGTATCTCCAGTGCTAGCACAGTGCCTACCCATGGTAAGTGTGTAATAAATGCCTCTTGACTTGATATGTGTCTTGGTAGGTTGGTTCCCATGTCTCTGTCTCCTTTGCTGCATTCTCTTCCAGATCATGCCCTCTAACCAGTGCCCCTTGGCGGTCACTGGGCCTTCTTTGCTTGGTGATCTAATCAGCTCCCATGGATTTAATTATCATCTCTATGCTGATGATTCTCAGATTTACCTATTCTGCCCTACTCTCTCTGCTGACCTCCAATCTTGGCTCTCCAACTGCCTTTCAGACATCTCTAACTGATAAACTCAATATATCCAAAACTGAATTCATCCTCTTTTCCCCATTGTCCTTCCCCACCTCCTACCTTTCCTATTACTGTTGCATCCTCCCAATCCCTTATGATTGCAACCCAGGAGTCATCCTGGGCTTCTCATTATCTCTCACAACCCCTCCCCCCCATATCTAAGCTGTTGACAAGGCCTGATAATTTCACCTCTGTACAACATCTTTCACATATGACCCCTTATCTCGTCTGACATCACTTCACTCCTGGACTATTGCAATGGCCTGTTGGTGAATCTACCTGCCTCAAGTTCACACACACACACACACACACACACACACACACACACACACACTCCAATTCATCCTCCATTCAGCCACTAAAGTGATTTTCCTATAGTGCAAGTCTGATTATTATCATCCCTTCCCCTCCACTCAATAAACTTCAGTGGCTCCCTATTGCCTCTAGGATCAAATAAAAACTTCTTGGTTGTTCAAAGCCCTTTATAATCTAACCCCCTCCTTCCTTTCTAGTCTTCTCGTGCTTTATTCCCTGACATGTACTCTTTAAACACTGGCCTCCTGGCTCAAATAAGATACTCTTGTCTCTCAGCTCCATCATTTTCTCTGGCTGTCCCCAGTACCTATAATGTTCTCCCCCTTCTGCTCTGAGTACTGACCTCCCTGGTTTCCTTTGAGTTCCAACTAAAATCCTACCTTCTACAGGAAGGCTTCCCTAACCTCTCTTAATTCCAGTGCCTTCCCTCTGTTAATCATTTCCTATTTATCTTGGATATAAGTTTCTGTGTATATATTTGTCTGAATGTTGCCTCCCCCATTAGATTATAAATTTCTCGGGGACAGGGATTGTCTTTTGCCTCTTTTTGTATACCCATGGTATAGCACAGTGCCTGGAACATAGTAGGTCCTTAATAAATGTTTATTGATTAACTGATTGATTATATATACATTCTATAGTCATTTAAAAATACCTTTCCCTTCTATCTCTTCCTGCTGGATTTTGTTAGTAATATATGGAAATGCAAATGACATAGGTAGATTTATTTCATATCCTGCGATTTTGCTGAGGCAATTTCAATGAGTTTTTAGTTGATTCTCTAGGGTTGTTCTCTAAGTACTCCCTCATGTTATCTACAAAAAGCATTACTTCTGGTTTTTTTTTTCATTTCCTATGCTTGTTTCTTTTTCCTTGTCTTATTGCTTCAGCTAGAATTTCTGACACTACATCAAATTGTAGTGGTGACAATGGATGGCATTGCTTTATCCCTGATCTTATTTGGAAAGACTCCAGTTTATCCCTATTGCATGTGATGCTGGCTCTTTATTTTAAATATATACTATTTTAGATATATACTACGCTATTTTAAATATATACTATGCCTATACTACATAAATATATGCTATACTACTGTATAGTATTATCATACCGTGATAAATAGTATTATGTTTTGTCATTTTAAAAAGAAATTGGTGCAATTTTGTCAAAAGCTCTTTTTTGCCTTGATTGATATATGATTTTTGTTGTTCTGATTTATATGTTCAATTATGTTTTCCTAATATTGAACCAACTTTGCATTTCTGGTTCAATCTTGGTTATAGAATATAATCTCTTTGATGTGTTGCTATACCCATGGATAGAGCAATTTTATTAAACACAACTTGTTCTCTTTCTTTTCATTCTCACCTCTCTTCTGAACTTCCTTAGACCTGTTGAGAGTCCTACCCTAGACATCTAGGTTCAAAACCTTGGTGGTATCCTCCAGACAGCTTCATTCCATACCCTTCTCTGCACCCCTCCATTCTCTTTGCCATCTCTAGCTTTAAGAATAATCATCAAATCAACACTACTATTCCTGGAAGACTCCCACCAATCAATTGCCCACCCCAGTGACTTATCAAAGCAAACCCCACCCTGCTCTGGCCATAACTCTCTAATAGGTGTTTTTTCCCCTTCATTAGAGTATAAGCTCTTTGAGAACATGGCTTGCTCTTTGTCTCTCAATTTATATCCCCAGTGCTTGAAGCAGGTCATGTAACATAGTAAACCCTTAATAAATTATTTTCATTCATTTTTCATCCTAGACTCCTCACCTATCTAATCAATCATAACATTTTATTATTCCTAGCTCTACAACATCTCCAGCATTACTCTCCTTCTTTCTACTAATGTGGGTACCACACCAGTTTGAGCCCCCACTGCCTCTTGCCTAAACTATCACAATAGCTGCTGATTGGTCTGCCTTCCTCAAGTCTCTCCCCACTCCAATCCATTTTTAGCACAGCTGCCAGAGTGATCTTCCTAAAGCAAAGGTTTGATCATGGAGCATCTCTTTCCCAAAAAACTGCAGCAGCTCTTTACTGTTTTCAAGACCAGACATAAACTCCTCTCCACCTCCCCGCCCCCTTCCCCACACCTTAGCTCTTGTTTTCACCCAATATGGGCTCTTTGGTGTTCTTTCCATGTGATGTTCCATCTCCCATTTCCCCTTGCTGTACTTTTGTACTAGCTGTGCCTCACTCCTGGAATATTCTTCTTCCTCACCTCCATCCCTTTGAATCCCTGCCTTCCTTCAAGATTCAGATGTGTCACCACCTTCTGTCCAAAAGTTCACCTTCTACTTTAAGGATACTTTCCTTCTACTCTGTCTATACCTTGTATATATTTATAAGTGCACATGTTGTCATCTCCATTAGAAAGTAAGGTTTCTGAGGGCAGAAACTGGTTTGGCTTTTGTCTTGTATCCCTGGCAATTAGCTCAGCATCAAGCTTTATTAGGTGAGCACCTAATAATGGTTGTTGCTTGATTGGTAGTGGCTGCAGCATGTGACCAAAATGAGTTGTGCAAGAGAAATAGCATAAAAGGTATTACTGTCTGGGAAAGCCAATGGACTGCTCATGTTGTAAGAATGAGAGACAAGAGTGGATAATGTGAGGGTGACCATAAAATTAGTTTGAATTGTAGGTATAGACTGCAGAGCCCAACACTCTCATTTTGTTGTTCAGCCACGTCAGACTCTTTGTGACCCAATCTGGGGTTTTCTTGGTATAGATACTGGAGTGGTTTGCCATTTCTTTTGCCAGCTCATTTTACAAATGAGGAAACTGAGGCAAACTGGGTTAAGAGACTTGCCCAGGGTCACACACCTAGTAAGTGTCTGAGGTCAAATTTGAACTCAGGTCTTCCTAACTCTTGGCCTGATGCTCTGTGCACTATGGCACCACCTAGCTGCCCCAACTCTCATTTAAAGTTGAGAAAATTGAAGCCCAAGGAGACTACACAGGTAATAAGTTTCAGAGGTAGGATTTGAACCCCAGTTCTCTGGCTTTAGAACCAGTGTTTTTTCCACTGCTCTTGCTATTGATTGGTACCATAAGGTTGAGTCTTTCTGGAGGTTTTATGGCAAGACATAGACAAATGTCTTGCCCACATTCACATAGGTAATAAGTAGCAGAATTCGAATCCAAGTCCTGGTACAGTACCACAAAGGATGCGTTTGGAGTTAGGGAATCTGGGTTCAAATTCTTGCTCTATTATTTACACTTGTGTGACTTTGGACAAGTCACTGCACCTCTCTGAGCCAGTTTCCTCAACTGCAAAATGAGGCAGCTGGACTAGATGACCTTGACGTCTGACTAGACTCATGGTGTTATGATCCCAAATCAAGTCTTCTTTGCAGTACTTTTTTTTGCTGCCTTCTATATTTTCATTTTACTTTTAATGATGCTTTTATTCCTTGTAATTGTGCTCAACCTAATCTATTTTCATGAAAGAAAATTGGTTTATTTTATTATGGTTTTGAGTATCATACTGAATCCCCAGATATGGGAGAGTTGCAGTGTGTACCAAGGGGCAGTATCAGCACTATGATGTACGGACTAAGGCCCCACCCAGAGAGTCACCTCTTGGATGGATACAAAGCTCCCCAGAAGCTCGGGATAGGATTCTCTTAGCCCAAGTCCCTCCCTACCCCCCACTAGAGATAGAGATAGAGTTGGGGCTATTAAAGTGCCCTGCTCAGTCTCCCTAAGACTAAGAGGGGTAGATGAGTTGGCCAGAGAGTTTTTCCACTGGCCATCCCCTATATGCACGAAATCATAGGCTGGGATGGAGGGAGAGAGAAAAGAGGAAAAAAACTAGTAGTTTTTTACATTTAGTAACGTTGTTCATCCTTCATTCTCGAGGAGAACCAATGACATTATGAGGGTGATGTCTTGACTTGTGTGTGAATTAGATTTAAATTAGGCAGAGTTGTCAGCCTCACTCTCTCCTCCAGAGTCATCAAAGTCCAGTGGCAACATAAGTCAAGATGACTAACTTGTGAGAGGTTTTAAAACTGCCAAAGACCAAGTACTCAGTAGATACTCAATAGAATAGAAAAAGACCGTAGGAGTGGGCAGCTAGGGGGCGCAGTGGATAGAGCGCTGGGCCTGGAGTCAGGAAGACCTGAGTTCATATCTGACTTCAGACACTTATTAGCTGTGTGACCCTAGGCAAGTCACTTAACCTTGTTTGCCTCAGTTTCCTCATATGTAAAATGAGCTGCAGAAGAAAATGGCAAACTACTGTGGAGAATTGAGCTAGGTGGCATGACAGTTTGTTCACTCCCCTACAGCTGGGAGATCAGCAGATCTCCAGAGGGGACAGAGTTGCTTAAAATGGCCTTCGGTCTCCACTGGACTACAGAAACTGCCTACTAGACACTATCTAGGTAACTGCAATCCTGCTTGGAGTTGTAAGAATGGGCTTAGGGGGCAGGAAGATGAGCTAAGTCACACTGGTGTATCATTAATTCACCTCTAGCTTTCATCAACAGCAGGGTCCAAGTTTAAAGACATTTCCTTCAAGCCTCAGCATTAGGTCCAACTACTCCACGAAGTCTCTCATTATTTTTCCCCCCACCCCAACCCTCCAGCAGGAGATCATGTCTCTAAATTGTCCTAGAATGCTTGGTCGAGCTGAGCTTCTCTTTTACACCTCAGTAGACTTGGTCTAATCAACAAGCATTTATTATTAGATTACTGTATGTCAGGACTGCTCTTGGTGCTGGCAATACAGAGATAAAAGTGAAACAATCTCTACCCTCCAGGAGCTTACATTTTATCTGGAGAGAAAGTATATGTACACACACACATACATGCCTGTGTGTGTGTGTGTGTGTGTGTGTACAAGGATGTACAAGGGAGTACAAGGATGATGGAAAGGAGGATCTGGAAAGTGAGTGAGTCTTAAAGGAAACTTGGGATTCTGAGACGTGAAGGTAAGGAGGGGAGCTCATTGTAGGTATGGGGTTATTAGTGCAAAAGTACAGGGATGTGGTATGCAGTAGTACCTTAAATGAAAACCAGTAAGATCAGATTGACTAGTCCATACAGTACATGAAGGGGAATAATAATGTACAATAAGGTAGGAAAGGTAGGAAGGAACCAGTCTGTAAAAGGTTTGAAATGCCAAAGAGAGGATTTTGTATTTAAGCCTATATTAATAGGGAGCCACTGGGGTTTATTGAGTAGGAGAGTGACATAGTCTGACCTGGACTTTAGGACAATTACTTTAGCAGCTGTGTGGAGCATGAATTGGAGTAGGGAGAACCTTAAAAGGAAGAGACCATTTAGGAGGTTATTGTGTGAGAAGAGAGACAGAAGAATGTGAGAAATGACACGGAGGGAGATATGGCAACATTTGGCATCTGACTGAACATGGAAGTGAGGAGTTGAGGATATAACATAAACAGACCTAGAGGGCCAAGAGGGCAGGGACTGTTGGGTATCCTCATTGCCTAGCACAGTGCCAGGCACATAGGAAGTGTTTCATAAATATGTGTTGGCCCAAATTGAACCAAATTCTGTGGTTCTGGGAAGGGTCCGTGTGTTCCATAAATGTAAATTGATGTTGCTATTCTTATCGATAATCATAATAAAGGAGAATGATTACTTTTAGGAGGCTGGACTTTTAGGAAAACAGTCCCATGACTCTCCTGGCTCTTTGGAGTGATAATAAGTGACATATTACTCCCATTTCCCGGATAGGAAACCCGAGGTCTTTGAAAGTAATGTGACAATGAGATATCACCACCGCTATAATTATGCATTAAAATGAAATGTAAAACTACCAATTTCAAAGTGAAGTGATGATCAGAAAGTGACTCACAAATGCAACAACAGGAGGTGTAAAGCTTTCCCCACCAGGTTCCTTCCTCTTCATCTCATGAAGCCCTGACCCGGCCTTTCTTGCTTTCTTGGTCGGCGCTGCTGGCTTTGCCAATACCCGCTTTTTCTTTAGACGTCAATTAGGTCTTTACTGTTTTTGTCAATTTTCTTTTAGACTTGGATTTCCTAGCAGTTGTTCTTGGGGGAACGGGCGCAGAGGCTTTCTTTGAGGTGGTTGTCAGGTGAGGCCGAGCTTGCCTGGCACGGAGCCGTGTCCTGGGGCTGGCTGGTAATCCAGGGCAGCTTTGCCCTTGCCTCGCGGTTAGCTGTTACTGACTCTGATGGTGACATTTCAGGCCTTTTCTTCGGGCCACTATCTGGACCATCCCGGGTAGGCTGGCCATCAGGTCTGTTCTTCGGGAATGCCCCCGGTCCGGACTCCATTTCCCAGACTCCCTTAGTGTCCTAATGTATTCAGTGCTCTCTGTGCCTCTGTATGTGTGTGTGCCTGTGTACATGTGCCTCTATGTGTGTGAGAGAAAAAGAGGGGGGGGGGGAGAGAGAGAGAGAGAGAGAGAGAGAGAGAGAGAGAGAGAGAGAGAGAGAGAGAAGAGAGAGGGAGAGGGAGCAGAGTGTGTCTCTATGTGTGTGTGTGTGTCTGTGTCTGTGTGTGCGTGCGTGTGTGAGTGAGTGAGTGTGTGCGCGCCGCTCGCTCGCTGGCTCGCGGGAGTCCCTCGGAGAGTGGAGGCTCATTCACTGATTAGAGCCAGCGCTGAGAGGCAGCACTGCTCCTTCTCTCACTCCGAAGCTCTCGCTCTGTACATGCGATCCCCGGCAGCTGGCGAGCTCAAACAGGGGGCCAGCCGCCTGCTGCTGCTGCTGCTGCTGCCGCCTCTGCCGCCGCCGCCGCCACCACCACCACCGTTGCTCACCCGGGACTTTCCATGCCCCGCACTCTTCGCCTTGCTTCCCTTGCCTTCTGAAAAGTGCAGCCGCTCTCCAGAGGAATTTCCACGGTGAGGATGGAGCGCAGAAAGGGGTGTGTGTGTGTGTGTGTGTGTGAGTGTGTGTGTGTGTTTGTGTGTGTGTGTGTGTATACACAAGGTGTGGGGGGGAGGGAATAGCAGGGTTGCTCGGGAACCAGGCTAACTTTCAGGGGTCGGTCTCCTGGGAACCCCTGGGAGCTACAATATCCGCTCCCTAAACATTCGCCGACTTCGCTCTCCTCCTCTTTCTAACTTTCCACCTGGAGTTTGTCTTATTTTGTTGTTATTTTGGTTTGGTTGGTGAGATCGGGGGGGGGGGGGTGGAAGTGGGTCGGGGGAGGGATCTAGGACGTGCTTGTTGGCCCAGTGTGGAGGGTGAGGGAAGAGCAAGGGAAAAGGTGGCGGGGGAGCTTTTCTACGCCTTTCCAACTGTCCTTTTTTAACTTTGTTTGGGTTGGTTGCGAGACTATCCTTTCCCCCGGTGCTCGGGGATAGGATGGGGGTGGGGGTGGGAAGAGAAGGAAATTCCTGCTGGTCCGGAGCTCGGAAATGGGGAGGGCTCCCCGGAGGTGTTGGCGTGGGGGGCAAGGTAGTATCAGAAGGAGAAAGGGATTCGTACCCGCAAAGCACAAAAGGAGCGAGGAAACGAGGGGATCTGGGAGCAAGGGAGCAAGCCGCCCGCTCCTTTGCAGCCCGGAGAAAGAGGGAGAGAGACGAAGAGCGAGGGAGAGAGGGAAAGCTAGAGAGGGAGAGGGAGTTCTTTTGGGGAACCTCGGACCCCTACTTGTGCCTGTTCACTTGGCGGCTAGAGGGGCGGGGGCGGGAAAGAGGCTGAGGAGGGCTGGGTTGAGGAAGCAAGACTACAGGGGCCAAGAGGCAGGTGCTGGGGGAGGTGAAGAAACCCCCAGGCCTCTGTCGGCGGGTCCTCGCGCCAGGCTATCCCGCTCGGTTCGACTGCGGAGCCGGTCGGCCTTCCCGAGGGCTCTGGGATTTTCTGGGGCTCCAGATCTTCTCCTGAAGCACGCTCGTGTGCCTCTCTGCATGCCTCCATGTGTACCCGTGTGTGTGCCCGTGTGTGGAGTTAGGTCTCCCTTCTGCATTGCTTTCTCTCTGACTTAGACTGAGCGACACTTTGCACGTCCCCGACTTGGAAACAAAACTTTTCAAAGGGTCCTGGCGGCTGCTGCACCAACGCAGTGAGTCCCGCGGCCCCTGCGACCTTTCCCAGGCCGCCTGCTCGCCGCCCCCTAGGCTCGAGTCGCGGCCCCAGGCCAGCCCGCAGGACTCTGCAGGACCACGGCCGTCTTGGTCCGCCCTTTGGGCTTAGCACCGAAGCCTCGTCCTTTTCCCGAGCCTACCTTCCAGACCTGGGCCCAAAGCTTGACGGTACTTAGCGCCAAGCCCGCCGAGCTGGGGGCTACTCGACAGCTTGGTCGCGGGGACCACAGGGATAGAGGGAAAGGAAGGAAGCAAGCAAGCCGGTCGGTCAGGGCTCTGGCACCCAGGTCAGTTGAGCCGCCTGAGCAGGGCTTAGCCTAGGGACTCGGCTCGGCTCAGCCGGCCTGCCTATGGGGCTTGGGGGAGGGTGAGGCCCTCAAGACTGGGGGATCCCCAGGATCGGTTCTCAGGCTTGAATAACTCGATTCTTTTTTCCCTGGCTGGGGTAGTCAGCTTGCAGGTTAGCTCGTTTTCAGTTCTGCAGCAGGCAGGGCCACCCCGGGAGCGGAGAGAAGGCAAAGATGATGCTGCCTTCGGCTTGAGGATAGGGGTGCCCCCTTGTGCTGCAGGCCGCCCGCTCCGCTAGAGGTTGGGGCAGGGAGGGTCCGGAGTCCCCCCCAGTCTCTTCTCGTTTTCCCAAGGGCTTTCAACCCCGCTGGGGGGGGGGTGGCTATCAGGAAAACCCAAGAAGGGGCTGGACTAAAAAGAGGGAGAGAGCGAGCTTTGAAACCAGTCGAGCTGATGGGCTGGGGGAGACCCTCCCTCGGGACGCCTCACCCTCGCCGGCTCCCCTTCTCACTGGCTTCGGCTCCCCGAGAAGGGAGACAAGAAGAAAGGAAAGCGAGGAAAGGAGAGAAGAGGAGAGAAAGAGGATAGCAGAAGGAGAGGAGAGGAGAGAAAGGATAGTGGCAGGGAAAGGGATATCAGAGGGGAGCTGCAAGAGCTGGGAGAAGCGGGAAGTGCCCCGCACAGATTAGCTCTTCCGTTGTGAACTAAACCCACCCGGCGGCGGGGAAGACGGAGGGGGAGGCCCAGCGGCAGGGTAGGCAGGCGCTGACTCTTCTGCCACCAGGGTGGTGGGGGGCTTTGCCGGGAGTGAGCCCTGGGGCCGAGAGGCTGCACCCACCTGTTTGTTCCTGCGCAGCCAAGCTGGACTGCTGGCCCCCCTCTTCGGCACCCTCCCGCCCGTTTGCCCATCAGTTCTTCCATTTATCCGTTCCTTCTCACCTCTAACCCCCTCCAGGCGCCGCTTACACCTTGTCTGACCCAGGGCCCGGGCTGCCACGGTGCCGGGGCGAAGGGAGAGAAGCCCGGGGCGGCGGCTTTCCGTGAAAGGTCGGTCGGCCTGAAGGGAAGCCGCTCCAGGGCAGGGCTGGCCAGAGCTCTCCTAATTCCTGGGGCTTCTGGCAAGGGCCTGCTTGACCAGTCTCGCCCCGAGCGCGGCCTTCCATCAGCCCTGGCCTCTACTCCGTGGCCCCTTGAGCCATTTCGTTTCACAAAGTTGCAAGGTCGCCATTTGGGTGCTGGGTTGCTCTTGAACAAATTTCTCCCTCCCTTTTACGAAGTTAGAGGTGGAAGCTCGGGGGAAAGGCGGGAGAGCCAGGCCAGGGCCGCAGCATGAGCCAGGGAGCTGGGAGCAAGGCGGGGGTCTTTTTTTTTTTTTGGATACCTAGTTGGTGGTTGTGTCCCTAGCTGCTTTCTGAAGCGTGGACCGAGCTTTCTGCGAGCCAGCGCAGGAGCCCGGCTGGGTGGGATAGCTGTCCTGAGGGCCACGGCTTCCACCGACTCGGAGGAGATGGATCCATCCACAGCCCTCGCGCCGGGCGGGCTTGGGCCCCGCCAAGAGTGAGGCAGAAAGCTGACTGAGCCCGAGTCAGCCAGCCGGGATCCCCGAAATGTGCCCGCCTTTCGTGTCCTTCTTGCTTACGGGGGTGGGGGTCAGAGGAGTGCGGGGCAGCTTGTGGTTGCTGCGGGGCAGGCCGTGGAAAGCAGGTGCTGCCCTTTGGGCGCCCGGGGACAGAACGAATACTCTCCAGCCGGGACACCTTGGGACTCCGCCTTCTCCTCCTTTCCTTCCTTCTACCTCGTTCCTTTTCCCTTCCACCCGTCCTCTCTCTTTTCCTCCCTGACTTCCTTTGGGGCCGGGGCCCCGCGCAGCCTCAGCGCTCTTTGTGCTCGGCCTCCCAAGTTGCCTGGGCATTTCGGGAAAGTTGGGTTTCGCCAGGGGAAATGTTCCAGCTACATATTTGTGCCCTCCCTGCACAAGTAGAGAACCCAGGAAGAGTTCAGTCGAGAAGGCACCCCGCTGGCACCTGTTGTGAGGCGGCAAGGAATAGCGGTGCAGACGAACGAATGAAGGCCGCTAGTAGGGACGGACTAGAGGGAAAGGCTACCACCGGGAACCATCCTGGAAAGGAGCCCTCGCCCGGTCCGTAGCCTTGCGGCGGCCCTTCAAGCCCAGGGCTGTCCAGGATGGGTTGGGGTGGACCGAAGAGTGCTCGGCTCTGGCCGGGGAAGGGCGGCGGCCGCTACCGAAGTATCCCACGTCCTTTAGCTTCGGCCCGGCTGCTGGGGGTGGCGAGAAGGACTCGAAAGTCCTGGCCTGGCCGACTTTCTCTCGGGCTTTGCTTTGGCTCTTCCTGAACAAGGCGAGGAGTGGTCCCTGCCAGGGTTCAGGCACTCTCGGCCCGCCCTCCCACCCCGGACTTTCGTTGCCCTCCTCCCGCTGTGTTTGCAGGCTGCGGTCTGTCCGACAGTCAGTCCCGCGGGTCCCTCTGGGGTCGGGCAGTCGGACCACTCAATTAGGACTCCCTCTAACAGGGCTGTTTGCATTTCCCTTAAGCAAGCCCTGGGCCTGAGATTACCCCCCTCTCCCACCAAAAGGAAAACCCCAGACCCTGCGTGGGGCGGTGGCTGCGGCGGCTTCCAGCCCAACCAGTCCCGGAGCTGGTGCGCCCCCCCCTCCCCAGGCCCCCGGGTCGCCCCACAATCTCTTTGGCTTCGCGGATTGATCTCCCTCCTTGTTGAGTTAATTCAACAAAGACTTTTTGCGATCGCTTTGGAGTTTGTCTGAAGCCGGGGAAAAGGGGCTGGTGATTTATTCGGTTGCTTTTCGATTTCTGTCTTCAGCCCTTCTTTCTCCTCCTTTCAGCGGGGATGTCAGCTGTTATTACTGCCTATTGATCCCTTTGCAAAGTGAGAAGTGAGCTAAAATTAATGTCAATTCCACTGCTCCGATCAATAGCGGGAGTTATTTTAATCTGGATTTGCACGAGGCGCTAAATTAAAAAGCGTCAGCATAAGCGTCGCTGCCCCTCGCCCGCAGCCCCCTTGTTCGCAGCCCCTAGTTCTCAGCCCCTCACTCTTCTTCCTGCCCTTGGTTCGAAGCCCCTCGTTCGAAGTCCTTCGTTCTCAACCCCTCACTCGCCTTCCTGCTTCTCGAACGACCCACCCCCACGCGGCCACCCAGAACAGCCCCCCCCCCCCACTGATTAGCTGACAATCCATATTTTTTTAATTAAGAGGGTCAGTTAGTTTTCTTATTTGGGGCTCTGTATTTAAGTCCATGACATTTTGACATTAGGAGTGTATCAACTATAGATTTTCATAATGACTGCGGGCGGCCGCCTCTGTCTACTCTGCCGCCGTCTCCTCCTCCTCTGAACAGTTTTCTGGGTGTGGGGGGGGAGGAAAGAAGAGCCCCCCAAACGGCTTCTGGAAAGTGCAGGGAAGAATTACAAACCCCAAACGGAAATGCTCCTGATTTATTCCCGGTGTAATGAAGTTTGCAAAAGAATCCGGAATTAGGGGTGAGTGATTCACAGGGTCCTTCCTTCTGCTGAGCTCGACTTGCTGCCTCGGCTGCCAGATTACTAATTTATGAAACACGTTGAACAGAAGGAGGTGAGGTAGGAGGAAGCCAAAAGAACTCGGGAATAAGGGTCAGTCCCGGGGTCATTTTCTATAGGAAAACGTTCCCTTCCAACCTCCCCTCCTCAACGTGCGTTTGGCGTTGTCCGTTTCTCCCACCCCTCTTGCCCAGGAGGGACCCACCATTATTGCTTTTGGCCAACCAAGTGTCCTGTCTGCGTCTGGTGTCCCGAAGGAAGGGCGGCTGTGGGCAGCGGGACACACTTGCCAGGCTTCCCTGGTTCGGTTTGTGAATATGCATCTGCCTTGAAAACGGCCGGACGCAGTGTTCCTATCCTTGTCAGGCTAACCAGGCTGTCCTTGCCAGATCCCTGCTTTGCTCGAACTTGACAGGAAAAGTTATTTAAAATTTGGAAGAGAGAAAAATCCGTTAATGTGAGATGCATAATCTGGTAATTTAGCAATGATGTCTATAAGGAAGAGTGCCAAATGAGGAAGCAATCTGATGATGTCCACTCATTTTCACAATTAATAATAGTCATGGAAGCGTCTGCTACAGGATGGGAGAAGGAAATGTTATCATTAAGGCCAAGGATGGGATTTTATACCATTTGTTAACCGAGGCTCCTTCATTCAAGGAATACAAAAGGTTTTCCATTAGAAAGATGCTCTTTGGGCATGGTTTAGTTGCAGTGAGTGACTCTTTAGATTCAAAGGGCGTGATTTCTGGCAGCCTGGGGTGTTGGGGTTTTTCTTTTAAATCATATGGTGCTGTTCGGGTGCCCTTTGTGGGCTTTCTATTAATCATATCCTTTTTGAACCTGATAGTCCTCGTATCCACCTTATGCCATGCCATTGCTGGTGTGTAGCCCCGCCCTGCGTGAACTACCAGGAAAAGACTCTGAGTTGGCAAGAACAAGCCGAGAATTGAAGAGCATCTTTCCTAACTCCCCATGTGCTTTGGGGGTCTCTGTTTGAACATCAAACTCTGCCTGGACCAAAATCAGCCAGAAATTTGGTTACCATTTTGCTCTAAATGTTAACGGTAGATTTAAGCAGTTTACAAATCTACTTAAGTGACTGCATTAGTAACTAAAATTAATGACCTTGTTACTGTTGTTGTTGTCCCTGAAAGAAAGACACTTTCAGAGAGCATTGCCAAAGACACTCACTCCAATTTTAAAATATTATTGGAGAGGCCAGACGCATTATGATAGAAGTTTTTGCTCAGCCACAGAAAAGAGGGGAGGGGGAGGCTATGTGTAGACAGAAGAATACTCAAAATAGCAGTTGTGGGGAAGCTTCATTTGGAAAAAAAAAGTCTTTGGTAATATATAAAGTTGTGGGTTTGTGTGTATATACGCATAAGTATTGACACTATACACATATACTTTATGTTGTCATCTACTTACATACATCACCTGTATCCATTTAAATTCATGACATGGGTGAGGGGGGGCAAATCGGAAGGGTATGGTGTGTGTGTGTGTGTGTGTGTGTGTGTGTGTGTGTGTGTGTGTGTCCGTGCTAGGGGGAGAGCCGTGTATGAAAAACAATTACAACTGCATCTGTTGTAGCAAATGAGCCCTGCCTTGGGTGGGTGGGGTACCAAGACAGAATCACTTTAAAATCTGGTATATGTGGTGACCTCATTTACCCAGGGAATATTGTATTTGGAGATTTTGTGTTTTTTTTCCTTGCTGGGCTCAGGCGCATTTCACCCGGAACGTGTAGGGACCAAAGTCAGCTACGCGTACATCACAGTAAGTTGTCTATTGATTTTTCTGAATGAAAACGGTCGGATGCTGCCGCTGCCCAGTGACTCCTGAAGCCTGTGGTGTCTGTTCCCCAAGCGCCTGGAAGCCAGGAGGATGGAGTTGCAATCACTCTGGCTTTCCCTTTTTTCTTTTTCCTGACCTTCCTCCTTCCCCCTTTCTTCTCTTTGATGTCCCTGCAGGTCCTGGAAGGGGATGATTCCCCAGTAATCTTCCCTGCCTCGACCCCAGGTGCTGCTCTGCCTCCCTCCCTCCCTCCCTTCCAGGGAAGACCGTTTCTTGTCTGACTCCTACCATCGAAAGAGACTCCGATGGACTTACACCGGGCAGCCTTCAAGATGGAGAACTCATCCTACCTTCCCAACCCATTGGCATCCCCAGCTCTGATGGTCCTGGCATCGACAGCGGAGGCCAGCCGGGATGCCTCCATCCCTTGCCAGCAGCCCCGACCCTTTGGGGTTCCTGTCTCCGTAGATAAGGATGTGCATATCCCCTTCACCAATGGCTCCTACACTTTTGCCTCCATGTACCACAGGCAAAGTGGGGTGCCTGGCACCTTTGCCAACCGTGACTTTCCCCCTTCCTTGCTGCACCTCCACCCCCAGTTTGCACCCCCAAACCTAGACTGTAGCCCCATCAGCATGCTGAACCACAGTGGCGTAGGGGCTTTCCGCCCCTTTGCCTCCACTGAGGACCGGGAGAGCTACCAGTCGGCCTTCACGCCTGCCAAGCGACTCAAGAACTGTCATGACACAGAGTCGCCCCACCTGCGTTTTTCTGATGCAGATGGCAAAGAGTACGACTTTGGGGCCCAGCTGCCCTCGGGCTCCCCCAGCTCCCTCAAGGTGGATGACACTGGCAAGAAGATCTTTGCTGTTTCTGGCCTCATTTCCGACCGGGAGACTTCATCTAGCCCAGAGGACAGAAATGATAGATGTAAGTAGAAGTCCTGTGCATCCCTGTCCCCCTTCCCTTGGGTCAGCTTGGCCAAATGCTGGTGCTCAACAGGTCAGCAGTGACTCTGGCGCTCCTGCTGAAGAGACTCGCTACCTGTCTGCCTGCCTCAATAGCTGTGGGGTGTTGGGGGCTCGTTGTTCCCTCTCTTCAGTGGGCGATGATAGATTCCGAATTGAAATGTATTTGTGCAGGCAGTCAGGCAGGGAGGCGGGCAGGCTCCCAAGCCACCTGCTGTGTTTTCCTTGTGTGGGCAGTATCTCTTGGGGGTTCTGGGCTCAGAAGTGCTGGGGGTAGGGGGACCGCGTCCATGCTTGGCCAGGCTATGGAGGGAGCTTGTGGGCTCCCAAGGCCCTTTGCTGGCTTCCTCTTCGTTCTCTGGTCTCTGGATCATTTCTGGATCTCTTCCTATCAGGCCACACCTAGCAGTCAGTCTTCAGTCCACTTCCCAGCCTTACCTTTCAGCAGCGGATTGTGTTGGGTAGAGAGCAATGAAGGGCAAAGGTTGGTCAACACCGAAGTCTTGTAATAGTCATGTTCTCTTTCGTATCCTGGGGCGAGACAGGTAGCATATTTGCGGGAATGCCAAGACAGACACAACAGCTTCAGAGGTTCTCAGGTGTGTTCTTGTGACCTTTAGTGCCCTCTGTGGGCATGGACTACTCCTTCCTAGGGGCTGATATACTGAATAGAGCCTTTGCAGGGGAGGGGCTGAATCTTCTGGTCCCTCTACTGCCCCGCCCCATCCCCACCCCCACCGCCCAGCAGAGCAGGACTCTCAGTTCGGAGCTTTGGGGCAGTATGGAGACAGAGTGGCTTTCTGCCAGTCTGGGGAGAATTTATGGAGCGAGGGGTTTTCTTTCCACCCATCCCTTTGTTCTTGGATTTTGCTTTGTTTTATTTTCTTAAGAAAACTACAGCTAAGGTTGTCTTTCCCCTCTTCTCTACTCTATTCCCTAACACCACCCCCCCATCTCCCTACAGCCCCCAACATGAATACCATTTTTTTCTCTTCACTTTATGATGCCGGGGAGAGTAATAGAGACGTTGCAACTCTCTCCCCTGTCGGCCCTGCTTCCTCTGGCTGTCTCCTTGAATTAGGCACTGTGTTAACTTCCCAGCGCTAAAAGGCATCTGCCTAAACCCAGCGTACCTTTTCAATAAAAGTCATCATAAAATCAACCTGCCTTGTAAATCCATCGCTCTTTGGTTTTGAAATATGTTGTGAGTGTGTCTTTTATGTCAGCGTCTGCAAGCCTAGGACCTTCCCACTTAGGAAGAAGGCTGCTGTTGCCGACAGTACAACTGCTAGCTGGGGCTTTACTCACTTTTTCTCTAGCTCTTCTTTCCCCCTCTCACTTTCAGTGACTCACATCTGTTTGAGCTGCTGGCTCCCCTTTCACTGTGATCTGGCTCTCTGGGTAAGCCTGCTGTGTGTGCTCTATGGGGACTTTCCTGTTGTGCTGTTGGGCTCTCACCCCCAGTAGTGTAGAAGAAGGCAAAGAGAGCTGGGGCTCACTTCCCCCTTGCTTCTAGCTGTCCTAGGTCAGCGTGTGTTAAGGCTGCTGCCTCCTTTCCACTAGCAGCACCACTTAGAAATGAAACTGATTCAACATGCTACAGGGATTGAGATTCTTCTCTTCATCCAGATCTCTGGCAGTTCTAGTCTGTCTCCCCCTTTTCTTTTTTATCCCCAGCCTCCATCAAGAAGACACCCAGAGAAGGCGAAAGCCTGTTAGTCAAGTCAGAACTCATAGATGTGGAGATCCATTCCCCCTGCGGGTGTCATAGCCATAACTCTTCCCTTCGTGGTTTGCATTGTGTGTGCTGGTGCCTTCCCCCATGGAGACGGATACCTGCCTCACACAGGAATACGCCTGGGTGGAGAAAAAATGAAATGATGCTGTCTCCCAAAGTGAAATGGAATTCTGACCTTGAAATTAATGAGATGCTGATCAGCAGGGAGGGGAAACCTCTTCATTTCAAATTTAAGTACTAGAGAAACTGGGAGAGCCCTTTCCCCTTAGCTTAATTTATGTTGAACACAGTCTTGCCTTTTCCAGAGGACTTTTCTCCTTCTTTCCTCCCCACCCTCATACTAAGTCTATAGTAATATGTGAGTGTAGCTTATATGTACACCCAGATGGTCATATTAGCACAGAGAAAAAAAAAATCAAAACAAAATGTAAGTTGGGCTCAGGGCTTGACCCAGAACACAAGTTCTGTTGAGGAATATCTGAGCAGAGAAGACTCTAGCACAGGAGTCTGTAACCCCCTTGGAGGGGGCAAGAAGAGGGGGATTCCACCTTCTCCTGACCTTGTTGTAGGGAGCAGATCAGTGCTTCACTGTGGTCTCATGGGGTGGGGGGGGGGGATGACGACTGGTGGTTCGTTTTTTGTTTTTTTTTCCTGAGGAATCTTTATAAAACAGGAGAAAACCTTTTTCTTCTGAGAAGGGTTGGAGAAACAGCATGACAAGGTCTGCGGTGGCTTCTTGGCTCCTGTCATACTCTGATGGGGGTGAGAGGATTTATGGGCTGTTTTATGTAAATACATATTTAAGAGCCATTAGAAAGCCTGATTATTCCCACTAGACGCCTTTCAGGCCCTCCCTACAGAACCTCTTTGAAATAAGTACTATTTCTGAGATAATCAAGGAACAGTGTATAAGAATGCCTCCCGGACCTAGCTGGAGCTGGGTAGGTAAAGGTGGGGCCAGAATCTGCTTAGAGAGCAAAGGGGCAGGCTGCTAGGCTGGCTGCTGATCAGAGAGGTATTGGGATTTTTCATTCTATGGAGACATTCTTCAGATAATTTTTCAAAACTTGTAACCCCTTTGTGTTCTTTTCCAGAAAATGTAAAAAGTCATTTTTTATAATTCAAAAACAAGGACTACAACAAAATTCCTGCAGAACTATGGAGCTGGAGTTTCTGTGGACCAGGTTCCAGCTCAGTTTAAGGGTTTTAGGACCTTGGAAAATGGGTTTTGTAATGGAAACCCTGGCATGACCTTTCCCATCCTGTGTCCAGCTAGAGGGTGGATGTGAGAGATGTGAGCATGGCTAGAACATGCCTCTGTGTGTGTCTAGGTGGGGTGGAAATGTACATTTTCTTATCTTTTAAAAATTTTTATTGAAATCTTCTGTTTTTACATGCCTTCATTTCCAATTGTGCATCTTCCCTCCTCCCTAGCAAGTTATCCCTTATAAGACTAAAAAAGAAAAAAGAAGCAGTTTGGCAAACTGGCCCAACGTCTGACAGTATATACAATGTTCTACAGCCATAGTCCGTCCCATCCCTCCCCCCCCCCCCCCCCCCCCTGCAGAGAAGGAAGGGAGGTACCTTTTCTCATTTGTTATTCAGGGCCAAGCTTAGTCACTAGGATAATAACATAGTGCTTATGTTTCTTTTCTTATTCTTCCCATTTACATGTCTCTAGTCATCATGGCAACATTGTAACTGTTGTTTTCTTGGTTCTGCTAACTCCTCTCTGCATCAGTTCTTGTCTACCCTTGCTTCTTCCAATTCTTCCTCATTACTGCTTTTCCTGGTGCAGTAATATTTCCTCACATTCGTGTGCCACAATTTGTTCAGCCACTCATCAGCTGATGGGAATCTGCTTTGTTTCCACTTCTATGACAACCACCTCCCAAAAAGCCTATTTTAGCTCATGAGGTGTTCCCCTTGCTCTTGGTTGAAAGCTGAACTTCTTCAGGGGATATGTGAACACTCCAAAGTGGAGAGTATTCCCATTTGCTTCCTCTCGGCCCTGGGATTTTGGGACCTCCCTTTGTCAACAAATTCATTATTTCTGCTTTGCTCAGGTTTCATGGTGATGAGAAGTTATCTCCCTCTTCAGAGGCTGCCCTGTCTGTCCTGGAGAGGGGATGGGTGGGTCCTGGAAGGGGTATCAGCTCTGGCTGGCAGAGGAGCTAAGGATGGAGAAAGGAAGATCATTTTTGTTTGCCTCCACTTCCCAAGCTATTCTTTTTTTTTACCTCATCTGAGGAGATGTATGGTATGGGGACAAATGGTCTCCATGTTGTTGTGGGGGACTATGGGGTCTGTTTCCCAAAGTCTGCCCTTTAAATCAGTGCATCTTTATCCAAGGATTCTACCTGGTGTTCCATGCCATCAACTCTATAGTTATTACCCACCTTGGATTATTTTGATAGCCATTGGGTTTTGGATTCCTTCATTACTTGAGAGCTCCCCTCAGGTTGCTTCCTGTGGGCAACCTCCTCAATACCCACATTTCTGCTCTGATTGCCTTCTTGCCCCCAGGGTCTTTCTGCCCACCAGTTCATTTTGCCACAGTTGTGGTTGCCCAGTATATACCCTCTCCTCCCTTCAAATGTGAGTTCTAGTCCTCTGAACTGGAGCCTGTCAAGGATGTCAGGGCTGTCAAGGAAGTCAGTCAATAAATATTTATTAAGTACCTACTAAGTGCCAGGTGCTAGCTAAATCCCTACAGTGAAAGGTAAAAAACAGTTTCTGCTCTCAAAGAGCTCACGGTCTAATGGGAGAAACAATAGAGTTGACTATGCTAGCCTGGCCTGCCTTCACTTTCTTATTGCAGCCCTAAGAAGGCATCATACACAGCACTGTTTTCACTTCAGAGGAATCTTTGGGTTGGCCCGTTCACTTCACTCTCTTTTGCCTTGGCCCTTTTCGGGCAGCTGTTATCGAAATATCTCTTCAGGCAACCAAAGGAATGAAGAGTCCGGGAAGGTCAGGGTGTGCTGCCTTTGAGCTCAACAGGCCACTCCTAGTGGCTCTTCTTTGTGCTGGCCTCAGAAGCAGCTGCTTGGAAAATGATTGGGTTCCTGGGGCCCCAGTCTCACCCTGAAGATGGTGGACTAGGACCACTGCCTGGGTGGAGTTTGGATGGGGGTGGAGAGGTGGGTGTAGCCAGGCTGCCTTCTCTTTAGGTCCTGAGTGAGCCAACCTGGGGGTGGTTGTGCCCTGCACTTTGGGAAGAATGAGGGTCTCTGACAGCCCTACTTTTCTAACGGACAAGGCTGACCCGAATCCAGTTACAATCCAAGTCAGAGTGAAGGCCCACCAGCCAAACTTGCATTCTCAGGCCCAGAGTGGGGCAAGGGGCTAGGTAGGGTCTGAAAGAGTGGCTCCCCACCCCTACCCAGTTGTCCTCTTCCGTGGGGGTGGGAGGGGAGACACACAAGACCCCTAACTACCCTACTCTTCCCCTGGGAGAGCGGACTCTCCCCAATCCTCTTTAAGTAGGGGGACCAGGCCACAATCTTCCTCGGAGTGGAGAGGGGAGACAGCCCTCAATCCTCTTCCCGGTGGGAGGAGGCTGACTCCCAATTCTCATCGTTCCTGTGGGGGTGAAGGGGCCCCCAATCCTCCTCTTACTTCGGAGGTGAGGGCTAGGGGGTGGGAGCTGGGGGGGGTGGAGAAAGAACTTCCTTGGTGGGTGGGTGGATTTTTGTTGCTCACTCCCACCCCAGGCCCCGAGACTCCCTTTCATGCTGTTTGGTTTCATTGTCTTGTTGGGATAAAGAAATGTTTGAACAGTTAAAGTGGGGCCGGACTGGATGGGAGCGGTCCCTGATGGCCGCTGCAGAGCCATCTGGCCTGGCTTGGCTCCGGGCTGCCTCACCCGCCCGCCTGGTTCGGGGGCTTGCTAGCTCGCTCACTGGGCTGCGGGCAGGCCTGCGGTGCACGGCCGGAATGCCTAATCACCATGGTGAGAAAACGGCCTCGGCGACCGCTTTCTCCCCTTCCCTCCCAGCCCGCCTGCCCGCCAGCCTGCCGGCCGTCAATTGTCATGCAGAAGCGATCGGGTGGCCGTTTCCAGGAGCGGCTGCGCCTCGGCTGCCGGCCCCGCCCGGGTCCCCTAGCCTCTCCTCCCTTCTCCTGGACTTGCTTCCTTCCCCTCGCTTGCCCAGGCTTCCCCTAGCCCTTGCCACTCCTTTCTCCTCGCCCCACCCCACCCCACCCCACTCCGTCTCTCCTTCCTTCTCCTCGCCTCCCCTCGCCTCTCCTTCCTTCTCGCCTTCTTTTCCCTCGCCTCCTCTCTCTTCTCTTCCCCTCGCAAAAGGGTGCCTTGTAATTGATCGTTGGGGGGAGGGGCTGGGAGGACAGATGAGGGGCGAGAGGCGGGGTTGGAGGGAGAGACGCTTTTCTCAGTCGAAATATTTGCCCCTCACAGTCTGTCTATGCCCCTGGGACGGCTTTCATGTGGTTTTCCAACACGCTAGTAAGCTCCTCATCTTTCCATGGTGGACTCGCGAGGGCTGGTGCTGAGCTCCCAGGCCTGGCTGTGGCTGGCTGGAGGGCTACAAGCCGGGCCAGGCCGGGCCAGACCAGGGAGGATGCACTCCCTCGCGCGCTTTGGTTTCTTTCCCCTTGATGGGAGCAAAACAACCCTAGCGAGGCCGGGGACTGAAGAGAGAAAGAGGTGGAGAGCAAGCCAGTCCGCCGGCCGGCGGGCCAGCACCCAAAGCTCCCCCCTTGTGCCTCCACCCGCTAGATGCGCTAGCCTCAATTTCTCCTACAGTACTCAGGGGTCCTGAAGGGGTCCGTCCGGGCGAGGGCGGTGGTTGTGGTTCTCTCAGGTCTCTGCGGCCCTGGACGGCTGCGCGTGGATCTGGCGGTACCTCTCTCTTCTGGACCCGACCAGTCACATCTTGCACGGCTGGTATTATTTCTCTTCCAAGCTTCATCTTGTCATCTCTGCCGAAATCCCTAGGAGTATTTCCCCTGGGCAGAGGCTGAGGAGGGACTAGATTTCTCGGTAATTCGAAGAAGCCGAGTTTGGCCCCAGCAGGGCTGCTAGAGGGTGGAGGGGTGGAGGAGTGGAAGAGGTTGCGGGGAAAGCGGAGCTGTATCTTGCCCCTCCGGGAAGCTCCTCCCTCAGCTTGCCCCAGGGGCCCCAGGTGGCTTCGTCTGTGTCCCCTTTTGTGCTGGAAATACAAAACACGGATTGCATCCAAAGAATAAGGCTAGTTCTTTCCCCTTTCCTCTATCAGTCAGGGAAGAGAGCACTGAAAATCGAATCTGAGTTTTACAGGGGGTTTTCTGAAATGTGTAACCCTTTCAGCACACCTGTGTAAGACGTGTGCTTTGCCTGAATATACGATGACCTGCGGTATGTACATACCTGGTATGTCTCCGTGGGACAAACCAGCGCTTATTAAGCGCCTACTGTGTGCCTGAAGGCACTGTGCTAGATGCTGGTGATAGGATAACAAAGGATGAACCAATACCTACGGGAAGGGAGACAGACCAGTAGATTTGCATTAAGGCTTTTTCTTGACGGTGCATTTTGTAAAAAAGGAGTCTTGGCCAAAGCCCCCCAAATAAGACCTCCACGCCAACTCCTAGCTAAACTCAGTCCGTTTTGTTGGTTTTTTTTGTTTGTTTTTTTGTTCCTTCCAATAGTTAACTTCCTGTCTTTCCCAGGGTCATTTGGCTCCCCTTTAAGCAGCCTGGGCAGTCTTCGAACGCGAGCTCTGGAGACTGGGGAAAATCGTTGCTTGCTCTGTGGCACTTGTAAGGCTTTGGAAAGCCTGGTCCGGGGTTGTGGCATTGGTGGTAGGGTGGCCGCTTCCCTGCCCATGGGTGTGTGCTGCTGCCTAGACTCTGCAAGGTGCATTGGGCTCTGGGGATGCTTCAGCACACACTCATTGCTTCTCTGAGGGTAAAGGGGGGAGGGGGGATTGTCAGCAGGCAACTTCCCTAATTGCATTGCAGTCCTCTCTAATGTTTCCTACGGGGCTCTGTGAGAATTGGGCTGTGGAAGGAGGGGTTCTGGTAGGGGTCAGGACTAGTGAAAGGCTAATACCTGTTCTGCAGTCAGGCTAGTAGATGCCAAGATAATGGGATGAGTCTGTCCTCCCCTTCTCCTGGGGACTGAGGCTTTCCTGCTGTATAAAGATCTCATTTTAAGTTTCTCTTTTATTTTTCAACCATTGACCAAGGTGGTGTCGGCAGCTCTGATGCAGTGTTACCAATGATCACTGGCACTGGCTCCCCTGGCAGCTCTTTCACACAGTCCTGGGCTGTGGCCAGATGCTTTTGTTAGGGAAAGGGGGAAGAAGGAGGTTTGGAAAAAGACTAGAAAGATGCCTTGAGAGCAGATACTCAGGAAAGGAAAAGGAGAGATATTATCAAGAGGTGGTGAGGTCTTTTTCTTTTATGACTATAGGCAAAAAAGTCTTGTTAAAAAGTGTCCTTTAGAGAGATGGACAAAATGTATTTCATAACTGAAAAAAAAATGGTTTTTGAGTATTTAATCTCCCATCTCTCTAGAAACCTAAAATGGAGTCAACTTTCTTCCCAAATATTCTTCCCTCAGTGCTGCAGGCCCTGCCACAGAGGCAACAATACTGATGAGATATTTTAGGAAAGGAAGACAACAAAATCCTGGGGTGGGGTGGAGTCCTAAGGTATGGGTGCTGCCTCGCCCCAAAATGTAGATATTTGGCAGCTATTTCTTCTCTCTGTATGTTGACAGTGACTTGGAAGAAATGAAAGTCATCTTTGGGGGGAAATGTGGTATTTTGAGTACCTTCTGCTCAGCAGGGGTTGAGCCTCAGAAAGGCTCAGTGCCATTCACCAGGTGGGGCCTTTGGTCTGGTCTCTAGCGAAATCCAATCCAGTAAACCTGGGCATGACTCACCAGCCAAGTGTCATGTTCTTCCACTGACATTCATCTGCAATCCAAGGCTTACAGCTCTGCATCTGTCCTAGAGCAAAGAGACACAGAGCTGCTGAACACAGTTCATCCCTTCCTGCTCCCTTCCAGTTAGGCTTAGAGAGCTACAGGTCTGTATTCTAGACTCCTGAAGAGAATTCTTAGTTATTAGCTAATCCCTCTGCTTAGACCAAGTCTCCTTTTACAGAATCACAGAATTTTAAGGTTGCAAGTGGCCTTGATGGCTATCTAACCAGATATCTCTACTCAATCTATAACTAAAAAATAATCTCTTAATATGTATTACTTACCCTGAAGTGTTTGTCTAGCCTCTGCCTGAAGCCCATCAAGGAGGAGGAGCTCACTAGCTCTCCAGGCTGCCCTTTCCCCTTTTGGATAGCTCTTATGGTTAGGAAGAAGAAACATACAATCTTAAATTGTCCTCTTTCTTCCCCCCCCCCTCCACTTTGCTCCTGATCCCGGCCTCTTGGGCCAAGCAGGACAAGGCTGATCCCTCCACCACAGGACAGCCCTTCAAACACCGAAACACAGTCCTCCTGTGCCTCCTGAGCCTTTTCATCTCTGGGATAATCACCTCTCATTAGCTTCTTGAACTGATCCTTGTGTGATTGACTCAAGACCCTTTACTTTCCAGGTTGGCCTCCTTTGGATTTTCTCCATCTTTTTTTTTTTTTTAATGGTGGTTCCTTAACACAAAACTCCATGTGGTTTGACCAGGGCAGAGGACAGAGAAACTCTCACCTCTTTCCTTATCCCTGGAAGCTCTGTCTCTCCTAATGCAGCCCACAATCCCATCAACTTCCTCTGCTGTCACACCACACTGCTGCCATGAGGTTGCAGTCCACTAAAACTCTCAGGTCTTTTTCATACTGCCCTCTAATCATGCCTCCTCATCTTATACTTGCGAAATTTACAAATTTTGTCCCATGGGACTTAGGCAGATAGTTGTCTAAGTAGAAAGAGTGCTAAACCAGAAGTCAGGAAGTCCTGCTCAAATCTGGCCTCAGACACTAAATGTGTGACCCTTGGCAAATCACTTAACCTCTGTTTGCCTCAGTTTCTTCGGCTGTCAAATGGGGATAATATTAATGATCTACCTCAAAGGGTCGTTGTGGGGATCAAATGAGATAATATTTGTAAGGTACTTTGTGAGCCTTAAAGCGTTCTATAAATGCTAGATGGTTATGATTATTATATTACATGATTATTATATATAATTATTATATTATATAATTATTATTTGTGTTCTGACCTGTCAAGATAGATGTACAGTCAAAGTTAAATGCTTATAGGTACCTGGTACCGTGCTAAGCATTGGGTATATAAATGCAAGAAGGCAAGACAATCCAAGCCCTCAAGAACTAATAGGGGAAGACAACATACAGAGAGAAATGGAAGAAGGGAGTAGAGTTTGCCTGGAGATGGAGTCATGGCCTGGATCTGGGCAAGAGAAGACAAAAGCCCAACTATCAGGGCCAGGGGACCCAAAGGGCAAAGTTCCATTGAGGGCAGAGACGGGAGTGATGAATGGAGGCTGCATGGAGGAGACATCCAGGAAGTGACATGGAAGCCTGGTACCTGGCAGGAGATAGTTATCTTGGACCCAGACTGTCAGCCAGTGTTAACGTTCTCTCTCAGCTTGAGGTCACCTGCAAATTTAGACTTGATCCAAGTCATTGGTTAAAAAAGTTTTAAATAGCCCAAAGGCCAAGCATAAATTCCTAAGACTCTCCTCTGGAGACCTTCTGCTAAACTACTGTTCAAGCAGTTAGCAACTCCCTTGGCTCAGTAGCCAATGAGTGGCTTGTGCCATCATTTCAAAGTGTCCATGTCCTTCAGCATGGAATCACCACATGGCTGGAAGAAGTTGGCTTGGGGACACTGCTCTCAGCTCCAAGTAGACCATCTCTAAAAGCTGGTTACATAGAGAAATTTGTATTTGATCCCAGAAGTAAAAGGAAGTCACTGGTGGGGAGTAGATGGAATGACATGGCCAGACCTGAAGTTTAGGAAAATCAGTTTGGCAGCTAAGTGGAGGATACACTGGTGTAAGGAGAGACTTGAGACAAAGAGACCAATTAGGAAGCTATTTCAGCAATCTAGGTGATAGGTACGGTAACTGTATGCATGGAGAGAATAGGTTTTATCTGAAAGATGCTAATGAGATAGGACCCAACAAGATTTGACAACAGATTGGATCGGTGGGATGAGTGAGAGTGAGGAGTAGAGGATACATTGAGGTTTTGAATCCAAGTAATTAGAAGGAAAGTGGTGCCCCTGATTTAATAGGGAAGTTCAAAAGAGGGGTTGGCTTGGGGAAAGATACTGAGTTTTATTTGCATCATAAAGTTTTTTGAGACATCCCTCCTTGTATATGCCAAGATCATTCAAGTTTCCTTGAAAGATATAAACCAGAAGCAACCCTATTCAACATCACTCGGATCATAAAACATCAGGTGAGGCATAAAATAGGGAGCTATATGCTCACCATAGGTGTTCAGCCCAGTCAGCCCAGAGTCCAAGTTGAAGAGGGATTTCCTGTTGATGTTGGCATCCTCCAGATGCTCCTGTTTGCAGATGACGTTGTGTTGATTGCACTGAGTCCTGGAAGGTGAAGCCTCTTCTAGAAGAGACCTGAATTCAAAGGAATTTGGGTCGACTATCCACACAAGACAGACCAATTGGATGAAGAATGTCAGTTACCTGGATTATACCATGTATTCCAATGAACACTTGATATAGGACAATCCATACAAATGGAGGACACTGGGTCTACAGTTGAACAAGAGGAGGGGAGCAGCTGGATTTTCTTTAGGAAATTGCAAATTACCTTTGATGCCCTTAAGCTTCCTGTGAAAGCAAAGACCCATATTTTTAATATCAACCTACTCTCAGTATTGCTGCACAATAATGAGACATGATATATACAATAGCCTCCAGAGAATTAAAAATAAAGTGTCATGCAGAGGACAATGGGTGGGTGCGAGAAGGCTAAAACAAGTAACCTATGAGGAACTCAAGGAAAGGCAAGAGATATCATTCAGGCATAGTATGATAGGAAGATGAGTTGGTGATATAGTAAAGGCAAAGCATAAAAGGTACCTTTTCAATGTCAGGAGACAGTAAGGAAGGCCTCTAGCACATCACATAGACCCCAACTGTGACATTCTCTAGTAAGGAGTTGGAGAAAAGTAATACATGGAATATATTACAGTTTGTATCATTTGAGAGTTCTCCCAGATGGATGAGATTTTGGACCCATTTGAGTATTAGAGTCTGAGCTCCTACTACAGATATAGTTCAGTGTCCAATGGGCAGTTGGTGATGTGAGACTGGAGCTCAGGAGAGAGACCAATATCTCAAAAAATTTGATGATGCACATAACACTCAATATCTTTCCCCAAGCCTCAATGCTAGGCTTGTATATGGTTTCTGAACTGCTCATCTATTTCTTCTTTCTGCCCAGGTGGTCTGTAGTATATACTCCAAAGACAAAATTACTTCTGCTTTTCTTTCCTTTGATGCTTGTACAAATGCTTCCCATCATTAGCTTTAGCCCAAATCAAGCAGCATTTGTATTTCCCCATTTGACCCTGAGCCTGCAGATAAAGTGTGGTAATTATTCCGGAATGTCCCTCTTCTGCTTGTCAAGGATACAGGGTCCTCTTGGGTCACACTTCTGCAGAGCTATTGGGTTTTGAAGCCTATAGAATATGCCTGACTCCCTTTGAATTTTGCCTCTCCTTTGGTAGGGTTCTGCCTTGTGAGAAATGTTCCCTTTAGGAAATCAGCCTCCAAAGGGAGCAAAAACTTTTGCAAGTGGGTATTTTCTTTGCAATACCCAGAGCAAAATTCTTCCCCAGCAAAGAGATAAGTAAATTCCATGTCTTGGGCATAGTTTCCAGGGTCTTGAAGGCATGATTCTGGTTATTCTAGAAATCTGAAAGGGGTTTATAAATGAGATAAGTAGGGGCCATCCTTGGAGGAATGTAAATTAGTAGTGGTTGGCCTGGGCTGGGCTGCTTCTTAGTGAGGCCCCCTCCCTTACTACCCTCTCTCTTTTCTGATCTCTTATGTAGAACACTCTGACCCTGTTCAGTTCCATGATTAGGCTCAGCCAGCAGCCTCTCTCTTCCTTAATCCTCTCCACTCAGCATTAGGCAGGAACTCTAGTGTCTGTCTTACTGGTCTCTTTCACTCTTGATTTTGGTAGGGCCTAATGATGCAGGACCAAGGTCATTTTACAGACAGGGAAATGGAGTCTCTGAGGAGGGAAGTGATTTGGCTCAGGCTTGAAATCCAGACAGCATCTGTAGCTAGAGAGGTCAAATCTGCCAACTATGAATTCTAGGGTTACCTTCTAAGTTTGATTCTTATGCTAAAATTCTGGTTTATCTACTACTGGTGGAAATAAATGGGCCATTGGCAACTCTGTGAGCTGTTGATGTGGTGGTGGGTGGGGCTGTATATGTAGTGAGATGTTCCCTGACAGGATTTGATTCATATTAGAACTCATTAGCCTTTGCTTCTGTTCCTTAGATCCCAAGTTATATACTACTTCCCCCCTTCCCTGTATGTAAACAGATCTGTGAACCTTCCCCCTCCCCCATCTCTGTGTCACAGCTTCCCCACATGATGGATGGATTGTCTCTGTTCGGGGAAGGCTCAGGACTGGGCAGGAAGGGGGGTCCTTATAGGTCAGACTGGTGGAAGTGGGGGGACATTGGGATGGACTTGGCAGGGCTGGGTTGGGAGAAAGCAGTCAACATTTGTGGGGGTTTTGTATTAGCAGGGAGTTGGCAAGGTGAGGTTGGTAGCATTCATGTGCCCTGTCTTGGGCATAAGCGCTTAGTCACTGTCCATTTCTATAGATGGTCAGGCTTCCCCAGGGTTCCTTTCTTTCAAGAAAAAAAGCCCTTTGGTGCTTATAAATATCCATGGGTGGCTCCCTACCTACAGGGTGTCCCCAAAATCACCACTGCTGTTTCAAATTTTGGTAGCTGAAAATAGCACTAAGACTTTAGGGACTGTATGTTGTGGTGAATCAGGAAGGGGGAAGGATCACCAGGGTCAGGGAAACAGCTGGTGGGGTGTCTTAGTTTAAATATTGGACCTCAAAAAGGTAGGACATTTCAAAGGACCTGAGCATTCCTAGCATCCCTTTTTTCATCTGGGCTTGGACTGCTGTCTGCATCCAAGGGAAAGAAGAGCCCCAGGTAGTGAGTGACCTGGGTGGGTTGTCTTTGCAGATGGCAACTGTCTTGACCTCATCTCCCTGAGGACCCCACATGTCATGGATCCTGCTATTAGGGAAGTAGCCACTGCAAGACTGATTATTCTTGTTTTATTTCTGAAAAAGAAAAAAGGAATACAAGGCTTAGGTCCAAATGCTAACAATGATTAAGAAATTCTTTGGAAAAAAAGAAAGTGGAGGGTTGGAGCAAGAAGGATTGGGGAGGAGAGACACCCAGCAGTGGAGGCGAGGCCTAGTAATCAGCTCAGCTGCAGTTAGGGCTCGGCCTGCAGCTAGCTTCCTTCCTGAGCAGTAAAACTGAAAAAAAAAACCCACCCAACCTTAGAACAACAAAAGTCTGGATGTGTGGGCTTCCTTCCTGACAAGCCGACAACCTAGTGGGCCTTCATTCAGTAGGTCAGAGCAGCAGCCACAGAGACAAGAGAGGGTGGGGGAGGTTTAACCCTTCCCTAACCACAGAGATGAGATGTTGGCTTGAAGGCTGTCTTCTCCCCTCTGCCCCAATCTAACCCTCTCTGCCCAGGATTCTTTGGAAGAAGCACTTCCATTTTGTCTGCTTAGTCCAGAGATACCCAACCTTCCTCATTTCAGAGATGAGGAAAAGCTGAGAGACATTTAAAGTCCTGCAGTCATCTTTGTGGAAGTGCTGGGATCTTGGTGCTCAGCTCCAGAGTTTCCAATCTAGACTTTAGGTCATTGACTTTCTCATGGGGTTTAGCCCTCCAGCCTTCAGGCAGGAAGTGATCCCCTGGGGTTGCATTAGGCTGCTTCCTGGGGCTCACTTCTGTCTGCATGAAAGGCTGGTGCTACAAAAGTAGGAGGAGGGAGGGGACCTCAGATTGGTTCAGAGGGACACCCAAGCCTTGGGGCCCAGCCTAGGCCCCTTTCCTCAGTATCTGTTCCCACTTTGGGGGCCTCTTCTGCTTCACAGTTTCAAGGCTGGAAGCCAGCTGCAGAATAAGTCTTTTTCTGGGATGTGCCCCTGAAACAGGTCGGGGGAAAGAGAAGTCACAAGAATTTCCCCTCTTGCAATTTAAGCCTTATGAAGGAAGCTTTTCTAGGCTGATACACCCTCTTTCAAGAGCTGAGACTTGGCTTCAAAATGTGCCACGTGTCTTGTAGCTGGCCATGTTGGGAAGGCCCCTGGCGATTCTGAAGGTTGATGCTTTTGCTTATCCTAAGGCATGGTTGTAGAATATACTTACAAACCATAAACAGAATCACACGCAGAAACTCGGACCTTAAGTCAAGAAAACTTCATTTCAATCTGTCCCTAGATTCTTGCTAGCTGCGGGATCCTGGACAAGTTCCTCAGGCCTTTCAATGTCTCAGTTTTCTCATCTGTAAAATAGGATGACTAATAATACCTACTTCTTAGGGTCGTTGTGAGGTTCAGATAAGGTAACATATTTCAAGCCTCCTAATTCTGGCTGTCTTTATCTCCTGCCTGGATTATTGCAACAACTCCCTGATTAGTCTAACCCTATCCCGTCTCTCTTCTCTCTGATCCATATTCCATACAGCTGCCAAGTTAATATTATTAACCCCTTAAGAAGGTGCCATGTCCTCTTATTGTCTTTGGGGTCAAATACAAACTCCTCTGCTTGGCATTCAAAGCCCTTTATTGTCCAGCTCCCCGACCCCAACACGTTCCTTATTATCTGTGGCAGCGTTTTTGCTCCCTGTTCATAACATGCCGTCTACCACCTCTGTGACTTTGCCTTGGCTGTAAGCTGTAAAGAGATGAAGAATGCATGCTCTTTGAGGACAGGAACCGTTTGCTTTTCGTTTTTGTACCCCCAGGGCCCTGGCGAATCATGAATGGAGCTGGGCCCAGTCCTCCAAATCCACCCAAGTATGCCAAGACTTAGCTCACACTTTTCCTTCTTTTCCCCAAGAAAAGCATGAAAGACATTGTCTAATTCTAATGGTAAAAATCGGGTCTCTATACCATCTCCTTCATCTATCAGCAAGGTGGCTTAGTAGATAGAGCACTGGGCCTAGAGTCAGGAAGACCTGAATTTAAGTCTGCCCTCAGACACTGACTGGCTGCATGACCTGGGTAAACCATTTCACTGCTGCCTGCCTCAGTTTCCTCAACTGTAAAATAGAGATAATAATAATACCTACCTCATAAGTACAGTGCCTGACAAATTTATATACCGAGCATATAAATCTTTTCCCCACCCTCACTCACTTTAACCCTGTCAAAAAAAGGACATGTAATCAGTTTGTCATGCCTCGTTATTTTTTCAGATAAAACTTTAATAATTTCTTACATTTCTCAATATATCCCTCCCCTTTCCTTTCCAAAGAGCCATCCCCTATCACAAAGAAGGAAAAAAATAAAATAAAAGTTCAGCGAAACTCACCAACAGACCCACAGTCCCCTACCTTTGCCATGAAGGTGGGGGAGGTGACTTCTCCGATTTGGAGCCACCCTTGCTCCTAAATTCACAGCGTTCGGTTTTTCTATTGTTCTTTCCAGTTACATTGTGAATATCATGTTCTTGTGAATATCAGCATCTTGGTTCTGCTTACTTAGCTTTCCGTCAGTTCTGTTAAATCTTCTTGTGCTTCTCAGCACCCATGACATTCACTATCTCCTATGGCGTTTCCATACCATCCATGGACTACCGCTTGCTAAAGCATTCCCCAATCAAATGATTCCCAGGTCTTTGTTATTACAAAAAGTGCTGTCAGAAATACCTTGGTGTCTATGGGGCCTTTCTTTTTTGTCATCGACCTCCTTGGGGTAACTGTGGAATCTTCAGATCGAAGAATGTGGATATATTAACCATTCTCTTCACATAATTTCGAGTAACTTTCTAGGATGTTTGGACCCTCCGTAGCTCCATCAACAATGCACTAATATTGCTATTCTTCCATAACCCCTCCCCCAACACTGACAATTCCTGTCCAGACTTGTTCTTGATGAAACCTCGCAGGCTAGCTCTTTGCTATGTCTGTTTCCTTTTTCAAGATGTTCACTAACTGTTCCTTTAATAATACCTACAGTTTTGCCAGGAATTGATGTTAAACTCACTGGTCTATGATCTGTAGGCTCAGTTCTCTTCCCTTTGGAGCAAATTGGGATATTTGCCCTTCTCTGGTCTGGTGGCATATCTCTGCTGTTTTCCATGACTTTCTATAACTAATAGTGGCTCAGCAAATACAGCTTCATTCTTTCAAATCATGGCCCATGGTGGCCCTCCACCCACCCAAAGTCACAAGAGAGACTTTTAGGTTATCTTACTTAGATTTTAGGGAGATAATATCGAAGTTCTTTCTGTTTGTTTGGGTTTTTTTTAGCCTTATGGATTTGATCATTTCTAAGGTCTCCTGAAATATAAAAATACTAAAATTTCTCCAGTTTGTAGGAGGTATTCGTACGTAGCTTAGCACAGTGCCGGGCATATATAGTAGGTGCTTAATAAGTGCCTGCCTTCCCTCTCCCTTCCCCCCTCTCATCATTAGCATCAGTGTGAATTCACTGAGTTCCCAGAGTATACAGGACTAGGAGCTGAGGATGCAAACAGGCATGAGACCCTCTCCTTGCCCCGACTGCTTATATGTGAAAAACAACACAAAGAAGATGTGGCTATATACCAAATACACAGAGGTTACAGGCAGGGAAGGCATGAGAGTTCAGAGGATGGAGCAGTCTGTCTCCAAGGGTTGGGCTAGTCTGGGAAGGCTTCCCAGAGGAGGTGCAATCTGAATGGGACCTGGAAGGAAGGCTAAGACTGGAGAAACAGAAGGCAGGAACTAGTGTATTCCAGGCAGGGGCCTGATAAGAACAAAAATGCCTGGAAGTTTCCTGGGAGTCTCTTCTCATGCACCCCTCCTCCCTCCATGGCCCTGGCCTCCATGGCTGCCTCCTTCCAATTTCTTCCTCTCCTAGTTGTGCTGGCTTTGGTTCCCTTGTTGCTGCTTGGGGTACCACATGCACACAATTTGCTCATTTCTCTGTGAAGCATCATAATAATGAGGTGGCCCGGTGGAGGGGTGAGCAGTACTTAACCAGATGTTAGGGAGGCTGGTTGGGCCATTTCCCGAAGCCCTCTTGCTCATTTTGGGTTCCAGCCAACTGGTCTTCTCATGGCTCCTTGTGCTGCTGAAAAGGAAAAGGAGAGCTATCGGCCTCCTCTCTCCTCTTCCCCAGTCTTCCTCCTTCCTTCTTAGACTAACCAATCATTAGTGAAGAGTGGGGGGCCCTTGCCTGCCATTGGAAGAAGAGCTGCAGTGGAACAGAGTTTATGAAATGGTTTTGTGCTTCAGGTGGAAGAGTTGTCCAGGGGCAAGGTGGTTTTGGACACCAGAGAGGATTGGATGTTCTCACTTGAGCACAGCCCATTAGGGCAAGGATTGGAGGATGTCCTTCCTTTTTTAATTTTCCTGACCTATCACCACCATCCCCTGCACCAAGTACCTAGCTCCTATCCAGAAGAGTGACATAAATACCTGGATGATAATCCAAGGGTAATCCCTTGGATGAGAAGGGAATCCAGGGAAGATGGAAGATCATTAGGCTTTACCATATGCCTTTCAATTGCATCCAAAGATATTCTGGTCGTGCAGATACTGGGCATGGTCATGACTTTCCCATACACCCTAGAGACACCTAGGCCCTGACATTCACCTTGCTTTCTCCTATCTGTTATGTCTTCCAGTTAGAACATAAGCTACTTGAGAGCAAGCACAGCCTTGTTTTTTCCTCTTTGTGACTCCAGTACCTCACACATAATAAAAACTTAATAACTTCATCTATTTTCCTGTGGACCAAGTGCCCCGGCCATCCAGAACTGCCTATGTCTCCTGATGCCAATCACCCCAGGAGCAGTCAGAAAGTGGAGTGCGGAGGGAGAGAGAGGAAAGAGCCTATATTCTTGGGCCCATTCCCGTGTGTCAAATGTTGCGCGTGATCATGAGAGCCACAGGTGGCATGAGCCGCCAAGGTACATACATGTGGAGCTGTGGGAGATGGCCATGACCGGGTGGTTGTGGTCAATGGAGTGCCCATGTCTGTGAAAGTTCAGAGGCTCTGGGTCAAAGAGCAGGGATGGAGGAAATGGTGTGTGTGTGTGTGTGTGTGTGTGTGTGTGTGTGTGTGTGATTTCTGCACACAAAGTTCTACACCCAGGGCAGCTGGGGAGCAGAAACAAAAATCATGACCCTTTAAAGGTGACTGAAAATGCCTCATGCAAACCCAAAGGGTCTTGAAGCCAGAACAACCAGTCCCTGGCAGGGTGAACAATACCCCAATGTTCAACCTAGAGGGAGCTCTCCTATGAGCCGAGTCCCAGACTGCAGCTGGGCTTGGCCCAGCCAGGCCCACTCTCCCTCCGGGGAGCTGAGATCTGGCCGTCATGGGTCCTGGAGAGCCAAGGATGGGGCCTGTGCAGACTCTTTGTTGCCAGGGATTCAGGGACAGGGATTGGTTCTGGGCTCCACTCGGAGGCACCCTGGCTGAGTTTGCTTCTCCTTTTCAGGGGCTAGGACCCCTCCTTCTTTTCGCGGAACCGGCTCCCTTCCTCTTTCCCAGGCCAAGCCTTTTAGCCTGGTGGAATAAGAGAGAAAGCTGGGAAACAGAAGGGCAGTGCTTTGTCTAGGATGCGGTCATGGCAGCCCCAAGTCTACACTCTGGGGCTTGGGACATTAGATCTCTAAGACCTCACCCAGGTTAAGAGACCAGACTGGCTCTTGGCTTAGTGCCTGAGGGGAAAAAAATGTCTTTCCTTCTTGGGGATGAGCATTGATAGCCTCTGTCCATTCCCATCCAGCACTGGGCTGGGCCGATCCAAGGAGCTTAGGAGAACCTGGAGCTCTTCGAGGGACAGCCAGCAAGGTTTTTAGCCTGGTTAAGACTTAGGGAGAAAGTAAATGTTTGGAAAACGTCTTTTCCTGTGTGGTAAACTTCATTCATTGTGTGATTATTTAATAGGCCATTAACAAGCAGATTCATTAACAAGATCTTAATTAACTGGTTCCAGTGTTATTCCTCTCGCCTCCCAGGGGAACCACTCTCATATTTAGTCTCAGTGACTTCCTATCCTCGGGAAGCCAACCAGATGAGATGCCTAGAAACGGAGGTGTTTTCAGGGCACACAAAATGGCTTTTGGGGATCAGGGGACATTAGATCTGGGGATGAGGACAAAGAGTAAAGGAGCTCATGGCAGGCTTGTATGAGGAAAGAGTCAGGCTGTGCAAAAGTTCCAGAGGAACGTTAGAGGTTCGTAGCCTGGGGTCCAGGGACTTTTAAAAATATTTTTGTAACTATTTCAATAGAATTCATTTCCTTTGTAATTCTCTGTGTTTTATTTTATGCATTTAAAAACCTCATTCTGAGAAAGGATCTATAGGCTTCCATAGATCAAAAAGGGGGTCCAGGATATGCAAAAAGAGGTTGAGACACCCAGCTCTCGGTGATTGCTTGGGAGCGCCACAGGTGAGCAACCCTCAGGTGGGATCCTTCCTTTCTTCATTCATTCTCTCTCCCACAAGGACCAGCTCATCATTTGCACCCTTTATAAGAGAAGGAAGTTGATCTTGGCCTCACAAACGAGTGATTTGTTTCCCTTCTTAGGGAAATCTTAAGCACTTAGTGAGACTTGTAGAGGTAGGAAAGTAGCCCCTTTTTAAATTTTCCAGGGTATAGAAAATGGGAGTGGTCTTGCAAGGTCAAGGATATCATCTCAAGGTCTAGTGATTCAAGGCTTTTTCAGGTTGCCTCTTTCCAGTAGGACCTGAAGGGGCTCTAGACTGCGTTCTCTCTGCCTCTGTGGCCTGAGTCTCCAAGCCCTAATAAAGCAGGGTTAGAGGCAAGGCCTGTGACAGACAACGGATCTTTGCTGTTTGGCTCTGCCACGCTGGGGCCTAGAACTGGAGAGTCTTCATTGACTCCCTCCATGGCTATGTGTTATAAAGGTAAGTTCTGGATTTGACGCCAGAGATTCTGCCTGCGCGAGCTCAGGGAAGTCACTCGAACCCCCGCATCCCTCCAAAATGAGGGGATTGGCCTCAATCACCTCTCAGCAGTAACGTGACAGTAAATGTGGGGATGAGGGGTGGAAACAGACAGACACACTTAGGTTTAATCTGCATTGTTACCATTTTCTCCACCACTTTCTGAAGTCCAGACAATCAACAAAACAATAAATCAAGCTCTGATTTGTTGTGCTTGCTGAATTACAAGGTGTAAACATTCACACTCAAATTTATCAATTGGCTCTCCTGAGCCTGTTCCAATTAACTCCAGCACATCTCTGCCTCTGGGCCTCTTATATAGAGTGTCCCAATAATCTAAGGGCAGGTTCTGGGCCTGCAGTAAGGAAGACCTGAGTTCCAATCTGACCTCAGACACTTACTGGCTGTGTGACCTCAGGCCAATTCCTTCATCTCTGCTTCCTCATCTGTGAAACAGCGATGATAGTAGCACTTATCTTTAAGAGTTGTTATGGGGATCCAAAGAGATGGTATTTGTAAAGTGCTTGGCTCTGTCCCTGGCACATAGGAGATGGTACATAAATACTAGCTATCATTAGTATTACTACTACTACTACTACTACTAGACCTGCCCAAGTTGTCTCTCCTGTAGAATGGGTTTGGGTCCACACACACACTGACACACAGACACACCCCCCACACACACACCACCCACACCACACACATACACACACCACACACACACACACACATACACACTCACATATACACAAACCACACACATACACACACACATACACACACACCACACACACTCATGCTCCCACATACACCTGCCTTCTCTTTCTTGGCTCTTCTGAACCCTCAAATGGGCCTTTCCCTGAGCTAGTTGGGTTTCTCCTCTAAGAAGCTTGGTTTCTCTTTCTTGAGCTGCATTCTTACTTCTAAGAGGCTTAATAGGCAGGGAGATTTAGGGGATCTTTGGTTTGCTCTTTTCACTCTGTCCCTAAGTGGTTTATTCTATTAAGCTGATTCTGGATGGGGGGGGGGGGCAAGGGGGACTGGGTGGGGAAGGCTGCTGGACAAGCAGTGAGTTTGGGGTCGGGTTCTGGGGAAAGCAGATGCCCTCACATTCCCTTTCACCTGACCCCTTCCAATCTTCCCAAATCTTGTTCCAGAATTCTGTTCCAGAGCTCAGGAGTGAAGCCAGCAGGAAGGGACTTTTTATAAAAAGCTACCTCATTAACTCACTAACCAACTTCATTACAGGGAGACCCTGAGAAGCCCCAGCCCCTCTTAAACTCCCCACCTCCAGCCTCTTTGCCCATTGGTTCCTCCTCCTGTCATTTCTGGCTTTTTTTCTTCCCTGCTTCTCTCCTTCCCTCCCTTTCTCCCCTTTTCCTTTTTCTCAGCCAAAAATATCCTGGGTAATGCATAAAAATAATGGACCAATGACTCTAAAGCGGGGTCAGAAGGTGGGGAGGAGGGCAGGAAGAGAGCCGATTTCAATAGTACAAAAAGGAGACAAGAAAAGGTTTTTTCTTGAAGTCGAATGACGCCAAGCTGAGCTTAGTCATACCGACATTTTGACCCAGATTAAGCATTTTCAGGAGATCCGCTAACTCTCTTTCCTTTCTTACTCAAATTATTGGAGCAGTAGGAAAGAAAAGACACTGTTTTGTGCTGGCATCACACTGAGCCTTGGGGAAACTGAGGGAAAGAGGGCACTCAGCATTCAGATTTGTAGGCAAAAAAGCCTTGGACATCAGAGAACCTGGGGTGGGGTGGAGAAGTGAGTGTGGAGGAGAAGTGAGAACTGGAAGGGAAAGCAAGGGGCCAATAACACAAGGAAAATCTGGGTGAGGCAGATAGGAAGATGGGAGATCAGAGAGAATCCAAAATGGCCACGGTGACCCAACAAAATCACTTTCTATTCACTCATCAGGGTATGCTTGTTTCCTCCCTTTCAACTGTAAGCTCATTGAGGGCAGGACTTCCTTCAGCATCTAGTGCCTGTGCCTGGCATACAGTAGGTACTTAATAAATGCATATAGATTGATTGGTTCCCAGTCTTCCTTCCCACCTCTATCTCTCTTACCTAGAACATCATGGGAACCAAGTGCTGTCCATTTCCCCTGAAAAACAGCTGGAAATCCCATCCCTTTCCGATTTTCATAGCAGTCATCTTGGTTCAGTCAGGCCCACTCTGGATTATGGCAGTTGTCCCTGAATCTTTGAATAGAAGAATAGCAGAGTGGAAAAGGATCTCAGCAACCAACCAGTCTAACTCATGCCAGAGTAGGAATCCCCCCTACAACGTACCTGGGGAGTGGTCATTCCACCTTCACTTGTGCTGGGGGCTGCCACAGCAGTCCTAGAGTCAGGAAGACTTGAGTTCAAATCCAGCCTCAGATACAGACTAGCTGTGTGACCCTGAGCAAGTCACACTGTCTCAGTTTCTTCATCTGTAAAGTGGGGATAATACTTACCTCCTAGGGTTGTCATGAGGATGAAGTGAGATAATATTTGTAAAGTGCTGTGCACTCCTTCCTTTAAAGGACCATATCAATGTGAGTTGTTTTTTATTATTATTACTGTTATTACTACTATTACATGAAAACTTCCAGTGAGTGAGAAGCCACCACCTCCTAAGGCATAAAGGTTATTTTTCTGAAGCCTTTTTTATTTTACGTGAAGACTTAAATTTGCCTCTTTGCAACTTCTGTCCATCATTCCCAGTTCTGACCTTTGAGGCTGAGTTGCCCCTTCTCACTCAGGGCTAGGCCCTTCCTAGTCACCCTGCTCTGCTAACTTTCCAGTTTATCCAAAGCCTCCCTCAAATTTGCAACCCAGAGCTGAGCACAGCACTCCACTTGTGGGCTGATCAGAGCAGCCCAGCCCAGGGGAGATGGCTGCCAACTCCCCGAAGGTACACAAAAGCACACAAGCTTTTCTGGCTGCTGAGGGTCATGAGCCTGCAGTCCAGTAAAATCCCCAGATCCTCCCTCCTTCCCTCCTTCCCTCCCTCCCTTCTTTCCTTCCTTCCTTCCTTCCTTCCTTCCTTCCTTCCTTCCTTCCTTCCTTCCTTCCTTTCTTCCTTTCTTCCTTCTTTCCTTCCTTCCTTTCTTTGTTTTTCTTTCTTTCTTTCTTTCTTTCTTTCTTTCTCTGTCTATCCCTACTCTCCTTTCTTCCTCCTTCCCTTCCTTCCTTCCTTTCTTTCTTTCTTTCTTTCTTTCTCCCTCTAGCCCTATTCTTTCTCCCTCCAGCCTTATTCTTTCTCCCTCCCTCTCTCCTTCCCTCCTTCCTTCCTTTTCTTTGTTCTTTCTTTCTCCATCTATCCCTACTCTCCTTTCTTCCTCCCTCCCTTCCTTCCATTCTTTCTTTCTCCTTCTAACCCTTACTCTCTTTTCTCCCTTCCTCCCTTCCTTCCTTCCTTTCTTTCTTTCCTTCTTTCCTTTTTTCTTTCTTTCTTTGTTTCTTTCTCCCTACCTCACCACTCCCTTCCTTCCTTCCTTCCTTCCTTTACTTCCTTCCTTCCTTCTTTCTTTCTTTCTTTCTTTCTTTCTTTCTTTCTCTCTCTTTCTTTTTTTCTCCCTCTATCCCTACTCTCCTTTCTTCCTCCTCCTTCCTTTCTCCGTCCCTTCCTTCCTTCTTTCTTTCCTTCCTTCCTCACAGTTGAGACCCCACTCACCCTCCCTTCTCCAGTCCTGTAGCACCTCTCCTGTTTTCCATGATGTTTCAATTATCAGTAATACCAGCTACCACATCTGCCCATTATTTCACTGTCACTGAGATGATATTTGTAAACACTGAGCACAGTGCCCAGCACATAGTAGGTGCTATATAAAAATGCTCATTTTCTTCTTTGCCCTCCTTACCTTCCTTTGCCTTTCTTCCCCATCTCTTTTCCATTATTATATTTCCCCTAGGCTGGTGACGTGTATCCTCACACTGCCAAATGCTGCCCACTACTGTTCTCCCACATTGCCTCTCTAAGGGCCCAGCTGGCTCTGTGGTGAATGCTCAGCTCTTCTTATAGACAGAACTACACAGAAGTTGTGACTACACAGAAGTATGCTTGCCTAGAGTGCACAAACCCCCTGGTTTGCCTTTCACCTGGAAAGCCCTCTCTTCTATCTGCTGAAACCCTGCCCATCTAGGAAGACCCAGCTAAAACACCATTTCCTCTCATCTTCCCAGTCTGAAGTGATTCCTACCTCCTCATCATGCCAATTATATTCACTGTCATGGCCCTTATTAGACCATAAGGTCATCTAGGATAAGGAACAGGTTTTATCCACAGGCTCATAACGTATAGACTGTTTCACTCAATCCCGTCTTGTTTACGAGGCTAAAACCCCCTAAGGAACTCGCTCCAGGTTACTCATATAATAGTATTAATGATGACTCACAGTTCTCTAATTCCTGAGGTTTTACCCAGAACAGCAGTTAGTCAGCAACACTTAGTGCAAGTTAGATAGTGCAAGTATAACGTGACAACCGGGAAGTGTTGGCTTCTGGGATATAAACTCAGGTCTTCTCCTCCCAAGCCCTGCCCCGTTTCCATCACTGTGTGGACCTATCTAGGTAGCAGGTTGGCCTTCCAATTCCTGCTACCAGACCCAAGGCATATCCCATTTGCCACAATTCTTCTTTGCCCTGGTCAGCAACTGGTCAGGAGGGTTCGAATGAATGAATGATTGAATCCGGATAAATCTCTGGAAACCCCACAGAGCTTGGTAAATATCCCTACTGAGCAGGTGCTGAATGAACAAATGGCTAATTTAGGCTGAGAGGGTCAAGGCCCCATCAGGCTAGAGATTCTTTGGGAATGTGGCCTCCTAACAAGGTGATGTAGGAGTGAGGGGGTTGGGACCTGCAGTCAGGAGAGACTTGGGTTTGAATTCTGCAGCAGACTCTCTCACTAGTTAGCTATTTAGGCATTTCCTTTCCAGAAGCCTTGGTTTTCTGATCTGTCAAATGGGATGATGATAATCCCAGAGGGTCAGAGTTGAAGTCAGGGTCAAGTGCCCACTTACAGTTTTGTTGTGAGCTTCAGGTGAGATAAAGCCTCTGACATTCGGTGATTGGGATAGCCAGGCTTGAAGGGGACATGTGAGCCCAATTAGCTTTTCACACAATGAAAGAAATGCTGGAGTTTGGGCAACTACCTTACAGGCTTCGGGGAATGGGTATTTAATAGGATCTTGTAAGATACTGTTTTAATACTTCGTTTTGAATATCTGTTAGCCTATTTGTTACCTTCTGGCCTGTGTCTCTTACTGTTGTAGTTTTCCAAGTTGGAGAGGAAACCTTGAGAGAAACAAGTGCTAGCAGCCCTTACACCTTACATTTGGGAGATCAATAAAGCAATGAAGAAGCTGAGGATCGGGGGGGGGGGGGGGGTCTCACCCATCCTAGCCCTGGCATAACAGTCTACCCAACTTATGGTCATAGGTTCCCTGGGGGTGGGGGTGGCAAATGAGACAAAAATACAAACTCTCCTCATGAAGCCAGCTCTGCCTGGGTAGGAAGGGGTGACTGGGGGGGTGGTCTGGGAGAGGTTGGGGCTGGGATACTCTAAGGCTGATTCAGAGGCCTATTAGAATGGAGATGACCAGCAGGCTATTGGTCTTTGCTTTTGCTTCCAACTTCCAGATCCTCTATCACTCCCATCTCACTTAAGGGTCATAGGATTTAGAATTTGGAGGGAACCTTAAAGATGATTTAGCACAAATCCCACATTTTACAAGTGAGGACATGAAGGTTTTGAGAAAGGAAGTGACTTGCCTAAGGTCCATATCAGTTGCTCACCTCCATCCTAACCTGGCTTATTGAGGCCACAGGTCTCTCTGTCTCTTCTCTTACATAGCATCATTTCCAACCTGTAACTTTCCTCCGGCCTGCTTAGCTCACCTGCTTAGAGGAAAGGCTTTGACTGTTCTCACCTGGCCCCGACCTCTCTTCACCTTAGCTTCAGGCCGCCTTCTCTGGCATTATGATCAGAACTGTTTCTGTGGCGCCATTCAGGTTTACAGACCTTGCCTCACAATAACCCTGGGCGTTCAGTGGGATAAATCTTCCTATCATTCCATCCAATGTCTGCCCAAGCCCCCTTCTAATGAGTCAGTCGAAACACCTACTGCATTCCCAAATTCCTGTTGTCAACATTTGATAGTCTGACCTCATCTGCCACTCATCCTGCATGGCAAGCCTGGCACTTAGCTGGTCAAGCCCAGCTAAATAGGGTCTGCCTGGGGAGTGGGTAGCTAGAGAATCCCTAGAGTAGGCCCCAGTTTGGGCCTGAAGCATGGGGACCTCTGGTTTGTGCACTGTTAAACATCTCGATTAAGGACGTAATCAGCAGTTCATTGGCTCTGTAAATCATTTGACCTTCACCAGAAGCAACCAAGGGCCTCTTGGGGCCAGAGCATTGAGTGCCCTCCAGCTGAGGGATGAGGGTGGGGCTTGGGCAGCCCTGGTAGGGAAGTGGTGGGGGGGAGGGGATGAAGGGATTTTCTTTCTGCAGTGATAGCTGATCTAAGAGGAATGGGAGGCTCCCGTGAGTGAGAGGACCCCAGCAGAGTCAAGGCACAGCCTTCTAACACAAAGGACAGGGAGGGACTACCAGGGAAAAACAAGGAAGTGATTTTGTCCCATTTAAATCCCCCTTGAACCGTGTGGCTTCTGGGTTCTGAACATTTTGAGGTTCAAGTTGAGTGCGCTCTTGACAAAACGTGATTTTTCTGGTTCACATCAAAAAGGCTTTTAAAGACTCCAAGGCCTTTTCCTTGTGACATCAAACATTCCTCAACAAAGCAGAGCTGATGAGATGCGGCCAAATGGACAGATTAAATTCCCCGTGTGGATTAGATTCTCCTCAAGAAGCATGTGAAGTTGGAAATATGGAAGACAGGAAGGACTTGTGGCCAAAACACGTTCAGTCACACATAGGGACCCAGGCTTCTGTTACTTTGGTTTACCCTTGGTTAGTCCCTGGGCCCAGAGGGTTAGTTACTACCTTTATTAGAAGGGTCTCATCGAAGCACCCCAGGGAGAAGAAATTGGAACACAGTCGCTTAGTGTCTTGCCCAAAGCAACACATATCTCCCAATAAAAGGTGCAAATTAACTTACAAAAGATAGGTCATTTCTTTGAAAAATCAGGGGTAATGTGGTAGCTTAGAGCACAATTCTGCTTATTGAACCTTGCCCATGTTTAAAAACAGCAACCACCACAACCAAGTACCGAGGTAATGATGTGGTCCAGCAGAGTGTGTGAACCTCAGTCCACAATTGGTCTAGCAAAGGAAATAGGGCAGATAGGAACTGCTGGGAATCCCGGCTCTTTCTCCCCCTTCCCTCCTTCCTTTGAGATAAATGTGGGCAGGTCAACCACACACATACACAATTACAGAACTGAGTATCTTCAAATATTAATGACTGGGCTTAAGAAGGAACCTTAGGTAACTTTGTCCAAGGCCACCCTTCACTGAGAGACCGTAATTAGCAATTAAAATATAAAAAACTGTTTCCACCAGCAGCTCCTAAATAAATAATCGGCATTGTTGATTGGACTTGGTTTATTTCCCTGTGTGTTTTCTTACCTTTTTTTGCATAACTTACAACCCTGTAAATGCTCAGCAGCTGTTAATATGATTCTGTCAATACGTTTACCATGGCGACTTGGGTTGTATTTGGCGAGCATTTGAAGAAATCAGTCACTGGTTGGAGGAAGGAAAGACAAGCTGTCGATATCCAGGGAGAAATGCTAATAACCCTGGTGACAAATCATCCCTGGGATTCTCTAAGGGTTAAGAAAAAGCACCTCTCTGAGACAAGAGCTCAGGGCTGAATGAAGGCGACTTGTTAGGAATCCCAGCCGTTATCTGTCAGGGCTCTTGTCCTTCTCTGGCCCTTCTGATAGCCCGGCTCTGCTCTTCCCAAAGATCACACCCCCAGTGGAAACGAGGACAGCTTCTCCAACCCTCCCCTGAGGGCTTACTGTGTGCCCATAAAGATGAATAAGGGGAGGATTCGCCCTCCAGGAGTTTGGATGTAAGAGAGGTTTTGACAGAAGAATTGACAGTACTGGGTGATTGATTGGATCTGGGAGGCAAGAGAGACAGAAGGGTTAAAATGACACGAAGGTTTTGAGCCTGGGTGACTGGGAAATGGAAGTATCATTAACAGAAGTAGCAAGGTTGGGAGAACAGCTGATTTTGTGGGGAAGGAGTGGGATTGGTAGTTACTGAGCGTGGTTTTAGACATGTGGAGTTTGAGGTTGATGGAAAGAAATTTAGATAGAAATGACAAGAATCAAATTAAGTCAAGTCAACAAGAATTAATTAGGTGCCTACTATGTGCCAGGCTCTGTGGGAATACAAAGAAAGGCAAAAAGACAGTCCCTGCTCTGGGAGTTCACAGCCTAAGGGAAGAGACAACATTCAAACAACTAGGTACAAACAAAATGTCTACAGGAGAAATTTGGGGTAGTCTCAGAGAGAAGATACTAAGGTTAAGGAGGACTAGAAAAGATTTCTTGCAGGAAGTGAGACTTCAGCGGAAACTTGAAGGAATTGGGAGTGGGGGACAGAGATAAAGAGGGACAGTTTTCCGGTGAAAATACTAGGAGTGAGGAGATGGAGGCCAATGTCACTGAATTAGAATATATGGGGGGTTGGGAGTGAGGGGTAAGAAAGCTAAGAACGTTGAGGGAGGGCAGGTTCTGAAGGGCTTTAAAAGCCAAATAGAGGATTTTATGTTTGATCCTGGAAGTAATAGGGAGCCACTCCAGCTGATTGAGTGGGGGGTGGGGAGGGATGACAAGGGCAGATATGTGCTTTAGGAAGATGAATTTGACAGACCAGTGGAAGGTGGACTGGAGAGGGGAGAGACATGGGGCACCTGGAAATTGTAGTGAAGACCCCGTACTCCAGAAAAGCAAAGCTTTAGCTTAGATGAGATATGGGCTAGAGATACAGATTTGAGATTTGTCCATAAGTAGGCATTGCAGCTGTAATATATCCGAAAGGTAGAGACTATGTCTGTGTATATAATATATATGTGTATATATAATCAGAAATGCATATATTATGTGTGTACATGTATTGTGTGTATGTGTATATATGTATGTATGTGTGTATGTGTGTGTGTACATATATATATATATATATAGAGAGAGAGAGAGAGAGAGACAGAGAGAGAGAGACAGAGAGAGAGAGACAGAGAGAGAGAGACAGAGAGAGACAGAGACTCTAAAAGTCCAAAAGCACTAAGTACCTACTACGTGCCATGCGTGCCTTGGCAAAGTAACTAAATATCTATACCCTTTGACCCATTTGACTGGAGCTCCTTGGGGGCAGAGATTGTCTTTTGCTTTTCCTTTGTATACCCAAACTTAGCACATATGTCTGGAACATAGTAGGGGCTTAATAAGTGTTTGTTTTCTTCCTGCCTGCCTTCTTTTTGGTAGCAAAGAAAAGGAAACAAAGTTGGAGCCCATCAATTTGGGGCAGGGCTCAAAAAAAAACACACTCTGGAACATGAGTATAATGGAATATAATTATTGTAAGAAATGATGAATGTGAAGGATTTAGAGAAGCATAGAAGATATATATGAACTGATGAACAATGAACTCAGCAGTACCAGGAAAACAGTGTCCACTTGAGCTAAATAAGGTAAACAGAAAGAATAGAAAAAAACCTAAACCATGTAATTAGAATGACCAAGCCTAGCCCCTCCATTGAAATGATTTTTTAAAAAGCATGACTTTCCCTTCTTTGCAGAGGTGGAGGATTATTAATATGGCATGTACTGTCCAACATAATCAATGTGTCCATTGGTCTTCCTTGCTTTCCCCACCTCTTTTTTTAAATGTTTGTCATAAGAAATGGCTACTGGATAGAGAGGATGTATTCAGAAATGAAGGTAAAATAAAAGTAAATGGCATAAATTAAAATATGGTAAAAAAATTAATTAGAGCTATTAAAAATGAAATGCATTGCCTGGGTAGTTAGTGAGATCCCTGTTCTTTGAGATATCCAAACATAGCACCTGTTAAAAGTGTTGAAGAAGGAATTTGAACATGGGTTGGGAGGTGGAGGGGTTAGATGAAAGGAACTCTAAAATTGCTTCCAGCTTTGTCATTCTTTGAGTGTCTTATCCCCTATGATATGCTTCTCTTGAATTAAACTACAATTATTTGCTTATAATTATAATTATTATTATCTAACATTTACATGGCAAGCAGGTTCTGTTGTCTATATGATATTACTGGGCATAAACACCAATAAGTTTTTTAAGCATTTATATAGAACTTTAAGATTTGAAAAATGCTTTATGTGTGTTATCTCATTTTATCCTTGTAACAACCCTGGGGGTCAGCACTATAACCATTCCCTTTTAACAGATGAGGAAACTGAGGCAAAGAGAAATTACATGCCCTGACTTCAGCTCTAATCTTTTTCCATGAAGGCTTTGTTCTCTGATGAACCCTGCCTTGCTCTGACCACTCTGGTCACTTCACAGGGTTTCTTTTTTTTTTTTCTTGGTATGTTTTTGGTAACTGTGTCCTTGGGGTATTTCCATTTATGTCTGTCTCATCTCTTCCTTTAGACTGTCAGCTCTATTCCCTAATCAGGGACAGTGTTTCTCATCCCACAGAATCTCCTTGTCAGGTATGTTAGAGTAGGGATTTTGCGTGTTTAGGGTGGACTAAATGGCCCCTGAGGTCCCTTCCAGCTATCAAATTCCTGACAATTCCACCCAATGCTTCGTAGGCAGACTCTTCTTCCTTCTAGGCAGGCAGAACCCCATGGATGAAGCCTCAGAGCAGGGCCAGGGGAGTTTCAACAGAGGTTGGTAAATGGTTTTGCCTAGCAAGAGTAGATGGCAGGAACTAGGGTAAGCAACGCCCATGGGCACCACTAGGTGCCACTGGCAGGACTGAGGCACAAGCTGGAGAGAAGGCAAAACACAAGAAATAATAGAAAGTGGAGACGAAATGACAGGCAAAATGAGAATGAGAGAGGGAGAACAAGGAGAGAAGAGAGAGAGAGGAGGGAGAGAGAGGAGGGAGGAAGGGAGGGAGGCGGGGGGAGAGAGAGAGAGAGAGAGAGAGAGAGAGAGAGAGAGAGAGAGAGAGAAGACAGACAGAGATATGGAGAAAGAGAGAGAGAGAACAGACAGACAGAGAGACAGAGTCAGAGAGAGAGGAGATACAGAGAGAAACAGAGAAAGAGAGGAGAGGGAGAGAGAGAGAGAGAGAGAGAGAGAGAGAGAGAGAGAGAGAGAGAGAAGAGATGAGGAGAGGAGAAGAGAAAAGAAAAGAAAAGAAAGAGAAAAAGGAGACAGAGACAAAGAGACAGAGAAACAGAAAAAGACTTCTGGGGCAAGTGACTGACTTTTGCCTGTGATGGTTTCCAGTGCCATCAGCTACCTACCCCCAAGCTTAATGGAAAGTAGCCTGTTAACTAATTAAGCACAGGAAAAGATTGAATGGAAATCCTCAAAGCCTGCAATTTGGAATTTTAATATAAAGCCATTATAGGCAAGTAATTCATTGGATCTGAGATTATATCAGTGTGGAGATTCCCTCTTTTGCTTTAAATCCTAAACCACCCATGTCTTAGTGTCAGTCAGTCAACAGACATTTATTAAGAAGCTACTCTGTGCCAGTCACTGTGCTAAGTTCTGTGAGTACAAAGAAAGGCAAAAGACAGTGCCTGCCCTCAAAGAGCTTATCTTTTCTACAAAGAGTCTACCCAACGTCCTGGAGGCCTGCCTCTAGGTATACTCATTCATGCCATACAATTAAGTAACTGCCTTTTCCAATCTCACACTTCACTGATGACATCCCTTTAAGTCATTAACAGCAAGGGGGAGGGGCTACTTTTTACTTTTTCTTTGTATCCCCTGTGCTTAGCACAGGGCCAGGCACAGAGTGAACACTTAATACATGATTGTTGGTTGATGGATGGGTTGATATGTTGTGACCAACTTGCTTCCATTCTGTGTCTCAAATCATCTTAGTTCATCTTCAACTTTGAATCCATCAAGATTATGGAACTACAAAATCTTGAAGCATCAAACACTGCCAAGAGAATATTGGTATTGAAAAGACAGGGTCATTGTATCAGGGAGAATCCTGGGCTTGTCGAAAACGCAATGTAATTTCCCAAATGTAATGCAGCTCGTCCTCTTTCTGTTGCTCCATTCTGGATGCGATTCACTGTCCACCTGAAGTGCCTCTATGGAGGTATTTATGTGCATTGTGGATAGTCTGGATAGACCCAATTGCTCCTCTCAGGTTAGATAATACACATTTTTCACCTATCTAATTTTTCCTTTATGTATTGTTAAGCCCATCTCTTCTGAATAATTATGGGTCTCATTGAAGAGGTCCTGCAATGTTTTGGGGCTTGTTGAAAATCAACTCAATTGCATTTAAGAAAATGGGAGCTTCTGAAAGACCTGTCCATCTTTCATTTATGTCTTTATGAAATCACAGAATCTTAGATTTGGAAAGGAATTTGGAAGACATCTAGTTCAATCCAGATCTGAATAAAAAGCCCATATATTGCAGCAAGAAACATCCTCTCTCTGAAGATCTCCACTGAGGAAGAACCCACTATCTCTAGCCTAAATCTGTCTCTGTGACTTTCAGTCCTTGCACCTAGTTGTGACATCTGGAGCTGAGGAGAAATCTCCATATGAAAGCCCTTCAAAAATTGGAATAGAGCTGTCATGCTGACCCTGAGCCTTCTCTTCTCCAGGCTGAATATACCCCCTTCCTTCAACCTATTCTCATATGGCACACAGTAAGCACTTCATAAATGTTCGTTTATTGATATGGCCTGATCACAAGCCCCTTCACCATCCTGCATACCCTCCTCTAGACAATTCTTAGCTTACCAAAGTCCTTGATAAAATATGATGCCTAGAACAGGACAAACATCTGCAAATATGGCCTGACCAGGGCAGAATATGATGGGACTAGTGTGGTCACCTCCCACATCTTTCTTAATGCAGTCTAATATTGACTGCCAAATCACCCTGATGACTCATGATTGAGTTTGCAGTCCGCTAAACTCCCTAGATCTTTTCCAGACAACCCATTGTTTTGCAATATCTCCCCTCATCTTGTATTTGCAAAGTTGACTTTGGGGAACCCAAGTGTAAGAGTTTTTACATTTATCCCTGTGAAATTTCCTATTATACAGTTTACCTCCAAAGTTCTAGCCTAGTGAGTTCTTTCAAGATCCTGATTTTGGGGGGGGGGGATCCAACATGCTAGTTCTCCCTCCTAGCTTGGTGACAAATTTGATGAGAAAGCCACATGTAATAACAACTATAACAACTGGTATTTACATAGCACTTTAAGGGCTACAAAGACTTTTATCTAATTGTCTTATTTGATCTTCACAGTCATCCTGTGGAGATTTATAAGTATTGTAATCCTCATTATAGAGATGAGGAACATGATGTTCAGGTTAAATAACTTGCCTGTGATCAAGGAATTAGTGAATATTAGGGGTAGAAGTCAAACTTAAATTCTTCCCAATGGCAAGTCCAGCTTTCTTTCTGCCATGCCAGTGGCAAATATGTTAGGCAGACTTACGCAAGACATACTCTGTGACAATGGTGAACACCTTTGGCAAGCATACTCCTCCCTGTTTCATGCCTTCTAGTAACGAGAGGACTATTGAACGTCATTATGTCTGTGGCTGCATTTATCAAGGAATCTTGTATGAGCTGAAAATGTACCAGAGAGGCTTCTTATTGGAGTAGAACCTTTCACTGTTACTCTACTAAGTTAAAAGCTTATGGGTAACCAACAAATCATCACCTTGCACTCCTCACTCTTCCTCACTCTCACATACCCAGCCAGTTTTTTTTTTAGATGCAAAGCCACTTGGAGAATATATGTTAAATGTTGATATTAATTCATTATTTATAGTATCTCTGCGTATCCTTGTTTATCTCTTTTAATCATGTCTATTTTTATTGTTGCCTTGTTGCTCCACCTGCTTTTTTTTAGTTTAACTCAAGTATATTTTGCTCCTGCCCCTCATTTTGACTCCATCCTTCTGGGAACAACATACTGTTGGATTCTGCTTTATAATCTATTTTACTATCCTCTTCCACTTTATGGGTGAGTTCATCCCATTCACATTCTCAGATATGGTCATTAATTGTGTATTTTACAACATCCTCTCCTCTCAAACTTTATCCTCTCTTTGTTCCCTGCTCCTTCTTTATAAGAAAAGGAGATGTTGAAGAGAGAGAAGGCAGATGCTCAGCATGGATATTATATACTTGGGGCAACCTGCTTCTGTTCCCTTGCCTTTCCTTTCTTTCCCTTATCCAGACCCAAGTCTCTATTTCTTACCATTTCTATCTTTTCTTTTAGCCCCATTCTCTTCACAATCTACCTTCTGAGGTTAGAGTTTGTTTTGCTTATTACTAATCCATCCCTAAATTTACTACCCCTCATTCCACCTTTCTCTTCTCTTTCTTCCCTCCTGTTCCTTGTTGAGTTGACTGTATTTCTACATCGAACTGTGTATGTGTGTATTACCTTCCTTTGACCAGTCCAGTTGAAGGTGAGGTACAAGTACCACCTGTCCCCTGCCCCCTTTTCCTTGTTCTTATAGTCTTCTATTTGTGCATCCCAATTATATGAGATAAGTTCCCTTATCTTTTCTCTCTCTTTCTTCCCTAGTGTATTCCTTTTACCTTTCTTTTCATTTCTTCTCTTAAGACCATCAAAATATACTAAAGCCATTCCCAAACCCAGTCTTATTCAACTCCTAATGACATTAGAGTATTCAGGGGACACTTGTAACAATCCCCCCCATTAGAACACATATACTTCATCCTTGTATAGTTGCTCACTCATATTTTCCTTTTCATGTTTCTCCTGATTCCTGTATTTGTATTTCACAATTTCTACTTGGTTCTGGTCTTTTTCTTAAAAATGCTTGTAAGTCTTCTATTTTCTTTAAGATTTATCTTTTATTCTCCTGCTAAATTTTGCTGAATGTTTTATTCTTGGCTGTAAGCCTATATCTTTTGTGATTTGGAATGTCAAATACCAAGCTTTCTTCTACTTTGTAGTGCTAGCTGCTAAATCTTGTATGATAGTGACTGTGGCTCCTCAGTACTTGAACTCTTGCATTCTGACTGTTTGGCAGTATTTTTTTTAACTAGGAGGCTCTGAATTTGAGCTACAATGTTCCTGGGAGTTTTCATTTCAGGGCTTTCCTTAAGGAGGTGACTAGCAAATTCTTTCTATTTTTATTTTGCCCTCTGGTTCTAATATATCTGGGCAGGTTTTTCTCATGATTTCTTAAAATATGATATTGATGTTTAAAAAAATATTGGTCTCATCTTTCATGTAGTCCAATAATTCTTAGTGAATTGTGAATAAACCCATTTATCCAAGCAAATAACAAACAGAAATTAGGGAAGTATACAAATTAGACTATACCAAGCATTATGCAGTGTGAATGAGTTCCCCCATTGGGCTCAAAATATCTCAGCTTAATTAAGAGACTTGCCCAACTATCTTTTCTATCACCTCCTCCACTATGCATTACTCCCACAACATATTCTCTGGTCTAGACAAACTTGGCCTTCTTACTGTATTTCATGCAGTACTCCATCTCCTGTGTCTGTGCTTTTGTGTTTGGAATTTACCCTCTCCTCCCCTTTGCTTTTTGGAATTCCTCTTTTCCTTCACCTCAAGTCATTATCTCCTACAAGAAGTCCTTCATGAGTCCCCCACCTAATATGCTTTCCCATATTGAAAGCACTTTATATTTCCCACATACCTATTCTGTATCTCTTTTGTGTAAATTATATTTGTACTTGCCACCAGTCTTCACTAGCTTGTAAGTGCCTCTGTTCCCCTTACCCAGCTCTGTGACCAGCATGTGGTAAGTTCTTAATAAATACTCAATTGCATGATTAATTTGTTGACACAAAATAAATGCAAGGTAAGTTGCAGGAGGAGGCATTAACAACTAGGGGAGGAAGGCTGTCAAGAAAGGCTTTGTATGAGAGGGGGCACTGGAGCCAAGCTTTGAAAGAAACAAGAAATTCTAGGAAGCAAAGATGAGAAAGGAGGGCATTCCGGGTGGGGGCACAACATGTGCAAATGTGCAGAGAAGGAAGGTAGATTAGTGTGAATGAGGAACAGCTAGAAGGCCAGTTTGGTTGAAGACATAGAAAGACAGTAATGCATAATAAGTTTGAAAAGGTAAGTTGAGGCCAGATCATAAAGTGGGCTACCAAGCATTTTATTAAGTGCTTGCTAGGTTCTGCAGACTATGCTAAGCACTAAGGATATAGTTTTTATTTTGTTGTTGTTAGTTTTTTTGTTGTTTTATTTATTTATTTAATGTATTAAGTTTTCAGCATTGATTTTCACAAGAGTTTGAATTACGAATTTTCTCCCCATTTCTACCCTCCTGCCCACTCCAAGATGGCATATATTCTGGTTGCCCCGTTCCCCAGTCAGCCCTCCCTTCGGTCACCCCACTCCCCTCCCATCCCCTTTTCCCTTACTTTCTTGTAGGGCAAGATAAATTTCTATGCCCCGTTGCCTGTGTATCTTATTTCCTAGTTGCATGCAAAAACTTTTTTTTGAACATCTGTTTTTAGAACTTTGAGTTCCAAGGGATATAGTTTTCAAAAGGCTGGGGATGCAAAGAAAGGTAAAAAAAGAAAGAACCTGCCTCAAGGACCTCGCAGTGTAATGGGTGAAATGTGTATTATGAACATATATACTGAGAGTACATGGAAGACAATTTCAGAGAGGAAGGCATTCAAGGGCTTCAAAATACCAAATGGCAGAGGAGATTTTAGGGGTTGCAGGGTTTTTCTTTTTTAGATGCATGTCCATTTGGAGCATATATGTTAAGATTTGATATTAATTAGTTGTTTACAGTATCTTCCAGCATAATGTGGTACTCCTGTTGGTTTTTTTAATCAAATCTATTTTTACTCTCACCTTGTCTGAGATCTCAATTCTGAAGGAAGCATTAGAGTTGATTGCATTGGGGAGGGACACATCAGACCAGTCCTTTAGAAGTGTTACTTCAGTCAGTGTATAAGGCAGGGAGACCTATTAGGGGATTCTTTCAATAGTCTGGGTAAGAGGAGATGCGAGCCTGAATGGAAAGCGGTATGGGCAGGGTGGGAGGGAAGTAGTTATATGATTGGACAGAAAGAGATAGATGCCAGAGATACTGCAGAGGGACAATCAACAAGATTTGGCAACAGATGGGACATGGGAGTGGGCTGGTGGGAGGGACAAGTTTAGGCTGTGAACCTGAGAGGCTGGAAAATGGTAGCTCCCTTGAGAGAAATAAGAATGTTCAGAAGAGAGTTGGGTTTGGAGGGAAAGATAATGAGTTCTATTTTCATGTGAGATGCCTATGGGCCATCCAGTTGGAATTGTTGGTGATGTAGAATTGAAGTTCATGATGAAGGCTCAGCCTGGATCTAAGATCAGGGAGTGATCTATGTGGGGGGTGATATGGAACCTATGGGATCAGATGAGGTCACCAAGATCGAGGCTGTCTTGAGGAAAAAAGAAGGAAACCCCTACCTCTTAGAATCTTGTGTTTCCTTTATTAAAGGGGGAAAGCTAATTGCATTTTAATTCATTGTTTATTTTTTGCCCTTCTTTACTTTTTTCTTTTTTGGAGGGAGGAAGGCAGAGCAATTGGAGTTAAAGTGACTTGCCCAAGGTCACACAGCTAGTACGTGTATCAAGTGTCTGAGTCCGGATTTGAACTCAGGTCCTCCTGACTCCAGGGCTGGTGCTCTACTCACTGCACCACCTAGCTGCTCCCCTTCTTTTCTTAAAAAACATCTGTGTTTCCTTTAAAACTCTGCCCAAGTAATACCTTCTATGGGGAGTCTTTCCTGGTCCTCTCAGCTTGCCACCAAAGAGGTTTTTTATATATGCTTGTTTATGCCCATGTTGACAAGCTCCTTGAGGGGAAGGATTGTTTCATTCTCTTTGTGACCCTAGTGCCTAGCCCAGTGCCTGGCATAGAGTAGGAGCTTGATAAATGCTTGCTGATTGATTTGGGTATGGATGTTGCTGCTGCTGCTGCTGCAAAGATTGAGAAGACCCCATCAGGCAAGTGGAAGAACTAAGAGAGTAGCTGAACAAAAAATAATTAGGGGCAGGGATGGGGTTGGGTCCAATAAGGGAGAATGCTAACAAAATCAGGGGGAAATCAGGAAAGGTTTTGTTTAGGAGTGGGTGCTTGAGCTTGGAAGGGATTTAGAGTTTTAGGGAGGGAAGGTGCTCCAGGCATGGGGCACAGCTGTGGCAAAAGCAGCAGATGGAACATCACTTACAGGAAGCCACAAGTTTGTCTAGAGCCAAAAAATATTCGAAAGGGTAGTGATCAGAGTTCATTGGAGAAAGACAAGTAAGTAGCAGCCAGCTTGTGAAGTGCTTTAAATGCTAAATAGAGAAGCTGGATGATTTATTCTTGAGGCAGTGGGGAAAATTGAATGGAAATACTGACTTTTTTTCCCTGTTTTATGTCTGTTTGTTGCCCTCCTGCCCACTTTATCAGTGAATGCTCTTGGTATGATATAGCTCGTTTGGGTCTCATGCTGAGATTCTGAGGACTTGTTTTCACTTTCACTGCTTTCTTGCAGTCTGATAAGGGCAATACTGTGTGTCCTCTTCCGACAGCCTCCATGGTGTCCTACAAATGAGTTTGTGTTCTGAAGAAGGGTTGCCGTGGCAGCCACATCCCTCTGCTTGGCAAGGAGATCAAGTGGTGGCGGGCCGAGGTGGTTTCAGGGCTCTTTGGGTCTCTTTGTTGTGGTGACGATTTCATATCAGTTAATCTTTTGCAAAAATGGTGATGATCAAGGTTAGTCTCTTGCCTTTTTTCTTTTTCCACTTTTTGGCCTCAGTGGCTCCTTTGAACAGGTCGCTTCAAAGATGCTGCGATTGCTCACAGTGCGCTCTCATTGTTAGCTTTTCTTCTAATTTGATGCTGATTTTGGTCTTTGTTCTGAATGGGACCAGAGGGAGGGCCCCAGATCTAGAGCTGGCTGGTGCCTGACTCAGGGGCTGCTGAATTCGGCATCAGTTTCAGTTTTTTGTGATGGCGTTCAGTGTTCACTGTGCCCGGTGCCTTTCAAGTCTCTGATGGAAGGAAGCTTTCACAATACACAGGGGCTTGATAAGCAAACAGAACAGATCTTGTCTCTTCCACATGGAATCATCGATTTAGTTCTGGAAAGGGTCTGAGAGATCATGTAATCCTCCCCTGTCATTTTAGAAATGAGAAAACGGAGGGCGAGAAGAACTGAGCAATTTGACCAAGTTCTCCTACGTGTCTGACCACTTCTTCCCATGGTCCTTAGCCAGGCTTCCTCCATAACACACTCCCTGAACGTGGGTATTCCCTACCACTCAGTCCAAGCTCATTATCAAAGCTCCTCCAGCTTCCTGTATTTCTGTAGCGGTCACCACCATTTTTCCTGTCACCCAGGTACATGACCTTGGCACCCTCCTTGACTTCCCAATGAGTTGGCAAATCCTGTGGTCTCTCCCTTTCCAAGATCTCTCATGTTTGTCCCCTTTCCTTCATTCCCACAGCCTCTGTCCCAGTCCAGGTGCTCAATGCCTCTCCTCTGGACTCCTCTGGACATTACCCACCTGCCTCAAGTTTCTCCCTTCTCCCATCCATCCTTTTCACAACCACCAATGTGATTTTCCTAAATCACAAGTCGAACTATGCCACCAGCCCCTCTCCTTACTCAGTAAACTCTATTCACTCTCAGAGAAAACAGAAGTGCCTCTGTTTGGCCTTAAAAACCCTTTTCAGTTTGATCTCATTCCACCTTCACAGCTTCATTGCACACTACTCCCCTCTTTCACATACCCTGCCATACAGAGAGACTGGCTTTCCAGTTCCTCACATCAACATTCCATATAGCTCCCTATCTCCCACTTCTGTATCTTTGCCCCCTTCTTCTCACTTCTACCTCTGGAAGTCCCTGAGTTCAAATCCAGCCTCACACATTTCCTAGTGTGACTCTGATCAAGTCACTTAACCTCTGTCTGCCTCAGTTTCTTCAATTGTAGAATGGAGATAGTAATAGCGCCTACCTAGAAGGCTGGAAGTGAGGATCCAATGAGATAACGTTTGTAAAGTGCCTGGCCCATTGTAGGAGCCATAGAAATGTTCATTCTATTCCCTTTCCCACCTCTAGTTCTCTTTAAGGGGCAGCTCAAGCCCTGCTTTCCACATGATCCCTCCAGTTCTAGTGCCTTCTCCTTCAAGATTACTTTGTAGCTGGTTTGTATGTGTCCAAAAATACCAATAGATATATACATTGTTTCCTCCATTAGAGTGTAGGCACTTTGAAGGCAGGGGCTTTTGTCTTTGTACCCATAGCACTTCCATAGTGTCTGGCACATAGTAGGCACTTAAATGTTCATTCGTTCATTCATTCATTCATTCATTCATTCATTCATTCATTGTCTAGGACACTGAGTCCCAGAAACCTGCCAATGCCCACATGGAGGAGAAGCCTCGAAAAGTCCGTTTTTCAAAAAATGTATATTTTTTCTATCTTCTTCCTCCTCTTTTAAGCCATCACATTGACCCTATGATTAGTTTTGTTTGAACTGCTTTGATGAAACATTATTCCCGCAGACTTTTCTTCCCTCCTTACCTTCCACTGTATTTGTCAGCCCTTCCCTTAGTTTGGGAGATTTGCTCTTTATCTTTTTACTTAGTAGATCTGTTTCCCCTCCCCCCTTTCCTCCTTTCCCCACTTTCAGTTGTGGTTACTTCAAAATCCCCTTCCTCTTCACCCCTTCAACTTCTTTTGTTTCTTAGGAGTTTTTTCCTGTGCTTTTTTATAAGAAGAATTTCTTTGTTTTGTTCTCTTATTATGTTCTCCTCCCTTTCTGGCTATTCTGAAATTTGGGTTTTTGATTCATGGTCTTAATCCTTATTTATTCCTTCTTTAATCTCTTTATGTTCCTCATCAAATTAAGTTTTTTGAAGTCCTGGGTTTGAGCTCCCTCTTAAACCAACTTCTATTTTATCACCTTTATAGATCTCACTCCATCTTCCCTTCTTCCAGTTCTGTTTCACTCTTAGAAGCATTAGAGAAGTGATGAATTAAAGAAGGATCTCATGGCAGAAGTTACCCTGTGTCCTAAATCATGTGGTCTATTTTGACACCCTGCTCTTCTTGTGATCATTCTCCTTCCCATTGTTTGGGCCATCTTGTCTCTGAATCTACGCCCAACTACCAATGCCTTGTGAATGTCCAATGAACATTTATTAAGCCCTGACTATGTGCTGGGCACTATGTTAGGTGTTGGGGAAACAAAGAAAGATAAAAACAGGGTCCCTGCCCTCAAGGAGATCACTTTCTATTGGGTGAGATAAAGTGGAAATAAATTAGATGTATACAAGATCTCCACAGAGCTCAGGGAAGGTAATCTAACAGTGGAGAAGCACTGGCATCTAGGGGGACTGGGAAAGTCCTCCAGCAGAAGATGGGATTTGAGCTGAGTCATGAAGGGAGTCAGGGATGCCAAGAAGCGGAGGTGAGGAGGAAAGCATTCTGAGCATGGCGGATAGCTAATGCAAAGATGTGGAGATGGTGTTGTGTGTGAGAAAGAGCAACTGGATCAGTGTAGCTGGATCATAGAGTATGTTAAGGGGGGTAAAGTGTAAGAAAAAGTTAAGAAGGGGATAGGTTATATCCCATTTCCTGAGGCAGGATGTTGTCCATGGAGTTACAATATTCTTTCAAAGAAGCTGGTCTCCCAGTGTACCAGTTACTCCCAAGAGTTTTCCATTTCCCATTGCAGATGTATAGTCCTCCAGTGGAACCCCTTCCCCCACTGGGTTCAGACTTCCCCTTCAATCCCTGTGAGTTTATTTCCTCCTTTCTGCTGACTCTCCCATTCTATCACAGTAGGAAGAATCCTACTGAAAGAACACCATCATCCCTTTGTTATTCCCACTTGGTCTTGAAAAGGTACATAACCCATTGCCCTCTGCCCGCCATAAGTGTACATCCCCACTCTGTAATTTTGTCTCATATAATAGTAATGCTGATTCATCTATGGCATGGGGGTGGGGCATAGGCTTTACTCTGTAATGTTCCAGTCTGCTTCTCCATCTTCACTTCTATTTATTTAAATTCCACTGAATTCATTGTCTTTCCCCCAAAACTCTACTATTTTCCTAACTTCTAGAAGTACCACCCTCTCAATCAAGGATCCATAGCCCACCTGAAGGAGCTGCCTCAGGGAGGTTTGCTTCAGGGCACCCAGGGTCTCGATTCCCTTTTGAAAATTTGAGAGGCTTGTCTCTGAAATCTCTTCTTTTTAGTGTGTCCTGCTGCCCTTCCCCCTGATTTTCTGCCACTCCTGACCTGGGAAATCATCCTATAACCCACCCTTCCCAGTTCTTTCTCCAGGTCTGCTGGGAGTCAGTAGAGAAAATCATGAAATAAGCTCACTTCACCCATAGAGATTCCTTACTGCTGCTGGATGGTCCATTCACCATCCTCTTAATGACTCCTGATCTCATTTCCTCCCGTTAATGTTCCAATCTTTCTCTTTTTGCTGCCAATCTGGCCCCCAAATGCCACCCTTACAGCAGATGACCCTGCCTTCTGCTTTACTGAGACTGAAGCCACCTGATGTGAGTTCCCTGTTTCTTTTCTGTGAGTTTCTGTTCTTTTTCAGTATCATCAGCCCCTCCCTCCTCCTTTATTCTGCTCACAGAAGAAGAAATATACCTTTGTCTCATTCAAAGTAATTCCTCTACCTATTCTGCTGATTGCATTCGCTCCTGTCTCCCCCAGGATCTTGCAGCTTCCTTTCTCCCCATCTTCTTCATCAAGTCAGTTCCACAAGCATTTATTAAGCACTTACTATGTGCAAGGTACTGGGCTAGGCCCTGGGGATATAAAGTCAGTTTTTTCCCTTGAGAAACTTATAATTGGCTCTTGGGATCCAATCTTTACCCAGAGAAGTCAGTTACAAATTATATACAATATGCTAGCTCATAAATGCAGAGTGATTTGGGAGGATGAAGGAGAGGAGAGTGCTAACAGCTGTGGTGATCAGGGCAGGCTGGCCTCATGGGGGATGTGACAGCTGAGCTCACCCTTGGATGGGGCTTGGGATTCCAGGAGGCAGATGTGAGAAAGAAGAAAACGGATAGGAGAAAGGGTCTGTGCAAAGGCACACACGTAATATCATGTACAGGTAGGCCAATTTACCGTGTGCTGGGCACTGTGTAAGGTGCTGGTGATACAAAGAAAGGGTCCCTGCCCTGAAATAAACTAGGTGTATACAAGAGGTCTACAGAACCCATGGGAGGTCATCCAAGAGGGGGAAGGCACTAGCATCTGGGAGGGGTGGCTAGGTAAGGCCTTCAGTGGAAAGGATTTGAGTGGATGGTGGATGTGAATCTGGGAAGTGGAAAAGGCTGTGTAGTCTGGAAAGACCTGCTGGAGCCAGATTGGGAAAGACTTGAAATGTCCCCAGGAGGTGTTTGTAACATACTGAGTTATCCTGAACCCCAAGAAAGCCTCCCCTTGATCCCTCCACTCCATCGAGATACCATCGCTCTCATTTTCAACATTGCTAAACCTCATGAAAAATTGGTCTATACCCAGCTCTTCTGATTCATCTCTACCTGCCTTCTATTCTACTCCTTCCATCCCTGACTTCTTCTGCTGTTCTCCCACTTAAGTGGTCATCTCTGAAGTCACCAGTGACGTTCTGATCCTTGAAAGATGTATGTCTTCTCTCAGCCTCCCAGTCCTTGGACCTCATTTAGAGTATTATGGTCAGTTTGGGTACCACAATTCAAAAAGGACTTCTGGGAGTTCCAGAGAAAAGTGCCCAGGATGGTGAGGGTACTTCTAGATAGAAGATCAACCAGTAGAATTGTAAGATGTGACAAAGGAATTGAGGATGTCGGGTCTAGAGAAGAGACACCTTGGGGGACGTGATGGAAGAGGCATATTTGTCTGTTTCAACTCCAAGGGCAGAACCAGGAGCAATGAGAGAAAGTTGCAGAGAGGTATATTGAGGCTGGATGTCAGGAAAACCTTCCTCTCTTTTTGAGCTGTCCCAGGGTGGTAGCCTCTAGAGGTAGTGAGCGCCCCGTCCTTGGCGGTCATCAAGCAGAGGTCAGATGACCAGGTGTCATGTATATTATAGCAAGGATTTCTTTCAAATATGAGTTGGACTGGGTGGCCATAGAGGCTCCTTTCACCTCTCAAATTCTGTGACTCAGTGATTCCCTGAGTTCTCTGCAGCTAATGTCATTACCTGCCTCTTCAGAGGCAGTTTGCTGTTTCCTTCTGTCTATAAACATTCCTTTTCTTATCTCTACAGCCTGATGTCATCCTTTAACATGGGCATTCCCCGAGGATCTGCCCTTCACTCCCTTCTTTTCTTTCCCTACCCAGACTCCCTGGACAAATTCTTCCATTCACATTGCCTGCCACTTGTGGGTGTCCCCCAAGGCTCTGTCCGGGGTTCCCTTCTCCTTTCCCTCTATACTATCTCACTTAGTGATCTCATCAGCTCAGCTTTAGTAGGTTAAATTGTACAGATTAGTTCTATACAGATCATTCTCAGCTCTCTTTATACAGTCCTAATCTCTTTCCTAAGCTCCTGCCCCTCATCACCAACTTTTTTTTTAAACATCCCAAACTGGATGACCTGTAGGCATCTCAAACTCAACATGAGCAAAATAGAACTTACTAACTTTTCCCACAAATCCTCCTCTCTTCCCAGCTCTTCTATCACACCATCCTCTCAGTCACCCAGGCTCATGACCAGCTCCTCAATCTCACCCCACATAGCCAATTTGTTATGAAATCTTGTGATTGCTACCTTCACAACATCTCTCATATATGTCTCCATAGTTACCTGATGTGTGGGGCAGGGGGGGGGAGGGAGGATATCACCTCAGACCTGGGCTACTGCAATGACCTTCTGGTTAGTCTCCCTGTCTCAGGTCCTTCCCCTCTTAAATGCATCCTCCATTGAGCAGCCAAGATAATTTTCCTAAGATCTAGGTCCGATCGTGTCACCCCATTATTCGCTGGATCCCTGTGGCACCCTTGTGTCTCCAAGATCAACTATGAAGTCCTTTGTTTATCATCTAAAGCACACCCTTCACAGCATAGCCCCTTCCTATCACTCTAATCTTGTACCTTTCTCCAATTTTTTACACTCCTTATACTTTTCTCCACTTCCTCAACATTCCCAACAATCCAGGTGGGTTGAGGTGAGTCTTGAAAGACACTAAGGATTCTAGGAGGAAAGAGAAAGGAAATTTGAGGCGTGGCAGATGGCCTAAGCAAAGGCATGTGTGAGGAAGGCCAGTTTGGTTGAACTGTAAAATGTGTGAAGGGTTGTAATGTGTTATAATGCTGTAAATGTAATTTGGGACAGGGTCATGAAGAGGTTTGAAAGGAGTCCATATCTGATCCTAGAGTTTATTGAGTGGGGAGTGGGGGGAGAGCAGAGTCAGACTTGCACTTTAGGAAAATCACCTTGGCAGCAGTGTGAAGGGTGGAGTGAAATGAGGAGGGACTTAGGGCAGGAAGACCAATGAGGAGGCTGTGCCAATGGTCCAGGGGAAGGTGATGGGAGCCTGTACCAGGGTAGTAGCTATGGGAGGAGATGGATGGAATGGAATGGGATGGATGTTGTCAAAGTAAATGTGGAAAGATTTGGTGACTGATTGGATATGGGTCTATAGGGCCACTCACTGCGTTAGCAGGATACTGGTATGGGATAAGAATAGATAAGGCTAACTATGATCATAGCTTTATGGTTCACTTCATCCCTATGAGATGTCATGTAAATATCATTGTCCCCCCTTGAGATAAGGAAACTCAGGTTCAATGAGTTAAAGTGACCACCCAACTAGGAAATGCAAGAAAACTGGCCCTTAAATTGGGGCCTTAAAGAACTTTAAGGCCAGTGTTCTCTTCAAGACAATGCTGGTGGGACCCAAAACTGAGCCACTCAAGCTCTATTGGACTTCAACTTTCTCTGCCAAGGAGAAATCTTTCCAGGTGACAAAGGTCATGATAAACAGTTCCAAGAGAACTGAATCCCTGGACAGATGGGGAGCTGAGCAGACCATGGAGCTGCTGTCAGGGAACTTGTCTCTATGCCTGTCCCAGAACATGCCTGTTCATGCCAGGGCCCTGGAAAGACTGCTGGAAACCCATGGAGAGGGGTCGGCCCTAATCAGTATGGCTTCCAAGGGATAGATTAGGAATAATAGGAAGGAAGATTGGGACATAACAATTAAAGCTGACTCAAATGAAATCAGATTCTTGTGGCCCCTTCTCCAATTGCTGAGTTCTTGACACAGGTCACTACTTCATGAAAAGGCCAGCTCATTTATGCTCACTTCTCTCCTGGAACCACTCCAGATTCTCTGGGCTCTTTTTTTTTTACTTTTCCTACAATTTACTCTTCCTTTCCCTCCCCCAACTTCCCAACTCCCTTTTTGTGTATTTTTTTCCTTAGAATGTAAATTCCTTGAGGGTAAAAACTTTTGTCTTCTCTTCTCTTCTCTTCTCTTCTCTTCTCTTCTCTCTCTCTGTCTGCCTGTCTGTCTCCTTGTATTTGTATTCTCAGTACTTAGTACAGTGACTGGAACATGTAATCACTTAACAAATGCTCTATCTATCTATCAATCTACCTAACTGACATCCCCACATTGGAATCACTAAGCAGGGGCCAGATGTTCATAGGTTTTCTAAGCCTAGAGTAAATTAGAGAAGGACTAATGTTCGTGGACACTGTGACCACATTGAGACCAGCTGTGAAAACCTGAATGTACAAGAAAAGATGGGAACACCACCAAAAGTAGACCCAAACATTGTAGACTGTAGCCATGTAGTGTGTGATTAAACAGTCCTTCACCTCCAAAGGGTATGTCCTTCTGGGAGCATAGTACCATATTGCAGTTGCATAAAGACAAAAGAGTGATAAAGAGGGGGAGTGATTTTTCATATTCTCTGTTGAAGGAGGTAGGGAAGCACAAATTTTAAAGAGAGATGTCTATTGCAAATGGTTTGAGTAAAAAGTTTTTATGTCTAATGGAATTAGACTCCAGTTGTGTTGAAAACTTGGCTGTCCAGAATGATTTATTGCCCAAGGGTGATTCCTGGAGTTCAGATTCTCACTAAACAGGAAGTTACTGAATTATGAAGAATCTATAATTACTTAGGAATGGTTGTCATACATGGGTACACACTCTGGTCCCTGCTGTTGTCATGGACAACCCAGACTTCCACCACTGATCCACCCATTTGCCCAAGGAAGCCCTAGGCAACCCCTGCTACTTGATGAAGACAGAGACCACTGCAACCCCTTCAGGCAGGGGCTAGACAACTGCATGTTAGGAATGTTGTACAAAACATTTGGAGGTGGGAAGGGTTAGATATGAGTTGACTAGATGACCCAAGTTTCCTTCCACTTCTGGACTTTTCTACCCTCTGGACACATATATTCACTGCAAAACAAAACCCAAAACAAAAACATAACTTGAGCCCCCACCAATGTATTTGCTTTTACTAGTCAGCCACAAGGCATAATTACTTCAAAGCAAAGGAATAACATAGGATAAAGAGGGAAAGGACCCATAAGTACAAAAATATTTATAGGAGCACTTTCTGTTGTAGCAAAAAATTGGAAACAAGTGGGTACCTGTCAATGAAAGTGTGACTGACTAAATCATTGTTGTGTGAATGTAATGGAATATTACTATGTCATGAGAAATCACCAAGGGGATAGATTAATAAAAACCTGATAGGACTTGTATAAACTAATGTAAAGAAATGTGAGAAAAACCAGGCAAGTATTTTATACAAGGCCTATAACATTGTAAAGGAAACCAGCTGTGAAAGACTTTAGAACTCTGATCAATGCAATGACCAATTATGATTCCAAATGACTAATGATAAATTGTGCTTCCCACCTCTTGGCAGAAAGGTGGTGCACCTAGAGGTGCAGAATGAGACATTAATTTTCAAACATGGCTGATGTATAAATGTGTTTTTGCTTGGCTATACTTATTTGCTATGAGGGAGGTTAAAGTTATACTAGTCTGAGAGTTATGGGGGAGGGAGTAATGAGGGATGAAGTTAGTGAAGACCCCAGAAAAGGAAGAACAGAAAAGAAAGAACATCCACAAATCATTTTTAAAATACGTGGAAGACAACAGAAGGAAATTTGGAAGGAGTCACTGACAAGCAGAGCAGTGTTGGAACTACCATGTTGAATGTAAAAAAATACTTTTAAAAAGCCCAAGCTTTACGTAGTGAGAATTCATGGTTGCATATATAGTCTCATTTTTATAGGGTTTTTGTGTGAAGAAATTTTTGTGTTTGTTGATGGTTGTCAAGTGAATAATAATAAAAAAGAACATGTTTTAAAAAGGAAAAAGTAGCCACAGAATATCTTCCTCACAAAACAAGGGCATACTCTCTCACAAATATGCACACAGGGAGTACAAGTGAAAAGCCAAAATCTGAACCCAGGGCTTCAGACTCCAAATCCAATGCTCTTTCTGTAGCACCTGAGGTCTTAAGTTCCCACTCAGGAACATAGTATACTAGAGCTAGGGATCACTTTTCCTTCTATTAGCCAATGGCTCTATGGACTATTGCCATTAACCAACTTTCCCAAAGCTTGGAAGATCTTTGTTGCCTGATGAAGATTGAAACCATTGTAACCCATATCAGCAAAGATAGCATGATGAGTTGTCAGGGATGTTGTAGAAAAAGATTATCCATCTGAGGGGAGTGGATACCACCAAGGGACATACATAGAGGGGCATAAATGAAACAAACATGTGTGGTTGGTCAGGTCACATGTGTGGCAGACACAAATATAAGAGACATGTTTATCCAGGCCACACACGTTGAGGGTGTACACATAAGGCATTGTGGCAAGGGTACACAAGTGGAGGAGCAGCCCATGTCCCCAGTACTGCCAATATTTTCTGCTTGTATCACCAGATGGCTCTTGTGGTACCCACTCTCCCCTATTCCCCATGACATGTAGTTTCTGCTGGGTGGTACTCTGCTGGTCTCATAATCAGTGCCAGGCATTGTGCTTTGGGCCACCTGGGAGTAGAATTCCTCAGCTCTCGGGTCTCTGTCCCAGGCCTATATCTCACTTGAGGTTAGAAAGTGCCTTTTACCAGTATTGCATCAAGTCCTGATCACCAAGGGCCATCTGAGTCTGCAGGTCTTTATCTAAGATCCTTTGGCCAGGCAACACAGCAGTACCTATAGGTGGATTTAATATGAGGCTTCACCCTCCATCTCAATTCTTTGTTCCAAATTCCTTTCCTAATTATGTTTATGGCTTTCAGGCCTTGAGCCACTCTATCTATATTTATATATTTTTGAAAAGTTAGGGTATATGGTTTTCAGTTGTTAAAAACTTTGTGCAGTTTCCTAATTCTATTCCAATCTTCTTTCTCCCCACAATGTAATTCTAGGCCCAATTCATATTTCATCTATCGGGTCCATGAAAGCTTTAACCTCCCTGGACTTCCCCAGTATCCTTATTTAGGTTAGAATAAATGGCCTCTGATATTCCTTCCAATTCTCCATCTATGATAAACTAATTCAACTAGTGTGTCCATCCAACTACTCCCCATCATCATCCTTCCCATGATGCTAATGACTACGAGTCATGGAGCACCAGTCTTTGAAGACACAAAATGGTGGCACAACCGTAAGGAGAATAGAGAAATGAATGTATTGAGGGCATAAGCAGGCCACAAGGTATCCATAATGCTGCTGGCTGACATTTATATAAAAACACTTTGCATATCAGTAATTATTTATGCACAAAAAGCAATAAAAAATTAGCATTTACCATCAAAAAGACAAAAGCAAACTAGTCCCTGCCCTCAAGGCTATTGCATTGTAATAGGGGAGACAGCATGCACTTGTATGAGTGCTTCCCAAACCAGTGCTCAGTAATCTCCTGGGTAAAGGCACTAGACTCACAGTAGATGAGAAAAGCCCTCATGCTAACATGGCGACATGTAAACAGTGCCCTCTTGGACATGCTCCATTGGGAAAAGAGATGGACAAACCATATTTGGAAAACAAAAGACGGCAGCAACAACCAGAGAATTGGGCTGGCACTCAGGGAATGTAAAGAAACCTAAAGGAAATACTCCAGCACATTGGAGAATTCTCAGGAGGACACAGATTACAAGAACAGAAGATGAGAAAGGCTGGTTGGGCTACAGTCTGCCCTGTTGGAAAGAGTACCTATGTTGATGACACCCCAGCACCATTGAGGAACTGAAGCACCTCCATATGGGCTAGATGTGGCTGTGTTTCCCCCCTTCAGATAATCTATCTATCTAGAGCAGGCCATGACCATGAAGGGACAATGAATCTAAAACACATTGACATTATATAGCATGGCTGTATTTGCCAAAGCTGGGTGTTTCAAACCAGAGTCAAGTAAAGATAAAAACAGTCCCTGCCCTCAAGTGTCTCACAGTCTAATTCGGGGAGGCAATACACAAATAACTAACACTATACAATAACAAACAAGATATAGATGGGATAAATTGGAGATGACTAACAGAGGGAAGGCACTAGAATTCAGGGAGGTTGGGAAAGCCTTCTTGTAGAAAGTGGGATTTTAGCTGAGACCTGTTGGAAGCCAAGAGATGGAGATGAAGCAGGAGAGCATTACAGGCATGGGAGCTAGCCAGGGAGAATGCCTAGAGCTGAGAGATCAGCCAGGAGGTCTGTGTCACTGGATCTGTGTCACTGGAGTTGCGTTGTTTGTCCTTCATTCTCAAAGAAGACCATGACATCAGGAAGGTGATGCCATGACTTGCAAATGAATTGGATTTAAGTGAGGCAGAGCTGTGCAAAGTCACCAGCTTCACTTTCTTCTCTGGAGCCATCTGGGTCCAGTGACCAGATATAGATCAGGACTGGAGATGGCCCTAGATGCAACGGGAGACCCCAGCCTTTTTAAGCTAAGGTCACATGTAAGAAGACTGGAAAGGTAGGAGGGGGCTTTGAACACCAAACAGAGCATTTTGTATTTGATCCTGGAGGTGATAAGAAGCCACTGGAGTTGATTGAGGGTATGGAATGTCACATGGTCTTACCCGCACTTTAGGAAAATCATTTTCGTGGCTGAATGGATGATGGATTGGAGTGGAGAGAGATCTGAGGCAAGCAGACCCACCAACTGGCTATTGCCGTAGTCCTGGGATGAGGTGAGGAGAGCCTGCACTGGCAAGAATGGGGAGGGCAGTGTCAGAGTAGAGAAGGGGTGTGTCTGAGAGATGCTGGGAAGTAAAGCCAGCTTTCCTTCTCAGAACATCCAGCTCCCTCCAATTCAGAAAGAGCCTCAGATTTATTTTTAGCTCCAAGTACAGTCAAGCTTGGACTTAGGGGGGCACCTGGGTTTAAATCTGATCCAGGGCCAGCCATTCAGTCTCTTGGAGTCTATTTCCTCCTCCAGATAGATGCAGTCTCAGAGATTTTGTGAGGTATAGACAAAACAATGAATAGAAAGGGCTTTGCAAACCTGCAAGGGTCAGATAAATGCTACCTCTTATTACTCAGTTAAATCATATTAGAGTCGTCCCATCATTCTGTCCCAGTGAAGTTGTTTTGCAGTCTGACTCTATCTCAGCTACCCCTCCCAGCTTTGTCCAACATTTGTAGATCAGAGGAGCATCTCATTCAGGTCCCCTTTATCTAAATCATTCCTAAATGTTGAATCTCCAGCCCTCCCTGGCCCTGGTCTTTGCTTTTCCATTTCCTTCTCCAGGCCATGCATATGGACACATCCAATGTCATGAGGATCCAGGAGGAGATTTTAGGGCATGTCCACTACTGGGTATGAAGAACACCTAGGAAAAAACAAGGGGTGATAAGGATTTTTCCTGGACAACTCTTACCCCAGGAAGGTGTCACTCCACAATCCCCCCCATCCACCTTACAGGTAAAAAAAAGGAGCCACCTCCCCCCCCCAAAAAAACCAAGAAACTTCTTTGTTTTATCAGTAGTAGCAAGGTAGTATGTGTTCTCTGGCCAAGTTTTTTCCTGTCTCTGGGTCTTTGTGTCTTCATCTGTAAAATTAATAGGTTAGACTAGCTGTCTTTTAAGGACCCTAATATGGGCTTTTTTCCTTTTCTGAGAACACAAATACCTACTGTAACATCTCCAGTACAACAGAATCTCCTTGAGGGCAGGCACAGTTTCCTTTGTCCTTTTGTATCCCCTCTCCTTCTTTTTAATAGTATTTTATTTTTTCCAATTAAGATAGTTTTAGTAAAGATAGTTTTCAACATTCATTTTTTACAAGATTTTGAGTTCCTAATTTTTCTCCCTCCCTCGCCTCCCCTCCCCAAGACAGCAAGCAATCTGATATAGGTTATATGTGTACAATCATGTTAAACATATTTCCACATTAGTCATGTTGTGAACAAAGAATCAGAACAAAAGGAAAAACCACAAAAAAAGAATAAAACAGCAAAAAAAGAGAAAATAGTCTGCTTCAATCTGCATTCAGACTCCATAGTTCTTTCTCTGGATATGGATGGCATTTTCCATCATGAGTCTTTTGGAGTTGTCTTAGATCATTGTATTGTTGAGAAGAGCTAAGTCTATCAGAATTGATCATCACACAATGTTGCTGTCGCTGTGTACAATGCTCTGCTGGTCCTGCTCACTTCACTCAGAATCAGTTCATATAAGCCTTTCCAGGTGTTTCCGAAATCCACTTGCTCATCATTTCTTATAGCACAATAGTATTCCATTCCATTCATTGTATCCCCTCTTCTGCCTGGTCACAGTAGCTGCCTAATCTGGGTTTGGTCACTCGGCTATCTTCTAGCTGGAGGACTGGAAGAGGCGCATCTTCCTATCCTAGCCCTGAAGACTTGGGGCACCAGGCAATGGAGGCCTCCTGAGCGAAGGCCCTTCTTATTTGGGCATTTTATTTTCAATGTCTGTCTGTTTGGACAGAGCTCCCGTGGATATGTGCTCTAAGGTTTGCAAAGCGCTTAATTTGACCTGATGCAACACGTATATCTGATCTCGTCAGATGCTCCCAACAGCCCGATGAGCCACCTGATGTCATAAAACTAAGGTTGAGGGGGGTGATGGCTTGCCAAGAGTCCCATAGCTAGGAAGTGTTTATGGCGGATCTCCCTGGCTCTGTGTCTAGCACTCTCTTCACTCGTACTACATTGCCACATATGTCATTAGTTAGCATGACCATGAAACGTCCAGTCAAGGAACATTCCAGGGCATGGTTCAGTGGTGACAGAAGGACATGAAAGGCCTCATGGGCTAGATCTGGAGTCAGAGAATCTGGTTTCAAATTCTGGCCCTGCTCCTAGTGTGTATGACCTCAAACAGCACCTAGGCTTCATCTCTCTGGGATTCCTTAGTTTCCCTCTCTGTAAAGTGAAGGAGATTCCATCCTGAGTACCCTTTGAGCTCTGAAACATCTGCTCCTGTGAGGCAGATATGGGGCTAGTAAAGTCCTCAGAGAGCACTATGGGAAGAGTCTTTCCGATCCTGCCAAGGAATCTTGGGAGACATTGGCTTGTGCCATCTGTTGTTTGAGAGTTGTCTTTTGAGACTCCTTGGATCAGTCCCAGCTTCAGCGCCATCTCCTAGGCTGGCCCACTGATCCCAGCAGCTCCCTTTGGATCTAGGGTTCCCTGTTCAGGAATAGGCTTCTCTTTGGAAGCAGACCTGGAATGAGACTTGGTATGCTGACATTTAGGTGGTTTTTTGGGTTCTGGGAGCCACCTCTCACCTTATGTAGGACTTGGTCTGATAGTATCCCTGAGCCCTAGGAAGGCATGTTGGCTTCCATTTTGTCTTGGCCCAAAGAAGGGCAGACATTCATCTGCCTGGGCTGCTCACCTCCTCAGGGCCTCTTGGCCCCCAGCTCACCTCGGTTGGAAGGTAAGTCCCATAGTCTTGTTGTGGTTGTGGTATGGGACTCCACGCCAGTCTCTTGGATGGCTGGATTTCTTGAGCTATGATGCTCTGGGACATGCTGAACCAACCAATCGAGTCAATTTCCTGTAGCTGCCTTAGTTTAGGGGACCTCCTTCTTACTCGTCTAGACTTGGAGTTGCAGCATATGGACAAGTCAGGGGTCCATCTGGGTAATTTTTGAGTAAGTCACTTAACCTATCTAAACATCAATTTCCTCATCTGTAAACTGAGGGGGTTGGACTAAATAGCACCTGAGTTCCTTTCCAACTGCAAATCGATTATTCTGTGAATTTCTTGGAAGCTTCAATCAATCAATCTGGGATACCAAGATAACCATGAAATAATCCCTACCTTCAGGAGCTTACTTTCTATCAAGGGAGACATGTATACAACTAAGTATATTCAAGACATATGCCAAATATAAGAAAACTGTGGCAGGAGAGGCCCTAGCAACTGAGGGTGGGAGGGATGGTCAGGGAAGGTTTCACACGGGAGATTTTTCCACCTAAGCGTTGAAAGAAACAGAAAATTCTAAAAAGTGTAGGTAAGGAGCAAGAGCATTCCACACACAGCATCAGCCTAGGTAAAGACCCTGATCTGGGATCCGTCATGTGGGAGAACAGTAAATTAGGTTAGCTCATTGAGATCATAGAGTGTGTGAAGGGGAAGAACAATGAGCCCGGAAAGGGAGACTGGAGCTAGGTTGTGACAGGTTTTAAATGCCAAACAACAGAGTTTCTATTTGTTCTTGGAAGTAAGGGACAGCCATGTGAGCTTACTGAGCAAAGGAGTGACGAGAGTGTGCTTTAGGATATCACTTTGAATGAATGAATGCATTTATTATAGTGTATTGTAATACTACATCATACATAATATAATGTAAATATTATATACGTAATATTACACAATACACATGTATTATACATAATATACATATATAATAAAAGCATTTATTAAATACACACATAATAACGCACATAAAATATACAATACACAATAAATACACATATAACAAAAGCATTTATTAGGCACTTACTATTTTCCAAGTATTGGGGATACAAATAGAAAAGTCGGCCCCTGCCCCCAAGGTGTTCACATTTTAATAACACAGAGGGCAGTCATATGGCAAGTTTCTCAGTCCTCTGGTCTAGCGGCAAACCAGATAGTCATGGTTCTTCTTGAATCTTATTTCCACTCATAAAACCTGGTTAGTTTCTGCTAGGGGACGATTTGGCAGCCTCGCCCATTCCCTCCTCCTTCCCTGCTGCCTCCGAGGAGTCCATCTTGCTCAAGGTCACCCAGATGGTAAAAAGCAGTCCCCTCCCTTTTCTGTCACTTGCACTTGAGCCTCTTCCCTCTGGCTCCATCTCATCAGCCCAAATTCTCCCCAGGCAAAAAAAAAAAAAAAACAACCCAACCAAACCAACAAAAGCTCTTTCCTCATCATTTCTTCCCCACACGGTCACTCTCCCATCTCCTTCCTCCTTTTCCCTGTCAGTCTTTGTGACAAAGTCGTCTTTCTAGGGTCATGTATAAGCTTCCTCCTGACTCACATACTCACTTCTCAGTCTCCTGCAAGCTGGCTCCTATCCTCAGAAGCTGTTCTCTCCCAGGTCAGGAAAATGACCTCCTTATCTTTCCCTCCTGCTCTTCATACATGTTTGACAGCCAAATCAACTTTGAACGGATATGGAGCAAACTGGTGGCTCCTTATCTCCTCCTTCAGTCTATCTCCATCCAGCCAACCTTTCAAGACTCATTTTGCAATATTGTCCTTCGTGCGTAAGTATGAGACTAGATGACTTATTGTTTATCAAAGTCAACATTCCATCTGCTATCTCCATGTACTTGCACAAGGCATCTCCAGATGCCTGGAATGCACTCACTCCTTCACTCAGACACTCACACCCACCCTAGGATCATTAGCCCCACTTGACAGAGGAGGAAACTGATTCCTGCTGATTGATTCATAGAAAGGTTGATGCTCTTCTTCGTTGTTATTGCTCCCTGATAGTAATAGCTATATTCACGTAGCACTTTTAGGTTTGCCAGAAGCTTTGCAAATACATTTGATCTTCACAATAACCCTGGGAGGGAGGTGCTATGATTAATCCCCATCTTACAGATGAGGAAACTGAGATTTTAAAGTGCCCAGAATTCACATAGCTAGTGGGATTTGAATTCAGGTCTGTCCTGACTGGGGCCAGCACTCTGCACTCTGCCACCCGTCTACATTCTCCTTGCTTGTTGAGGGTTTCACAGTCCCTGACAATGAGGCCAAGAAAAGGAGATGCCCTGGGTACTAGTATCTCAGTGGCCCCAGGCCCCCACTGCCTGAGTGGCCTGAGTCACCTTGATCTTCAGGTCATCTTTCCTCTGGCCCTCTCCCCCTCAAAAATGTTTCTGTCCACTGGGCGTCGTTCTGGGCCTGGCGAGAGCAGGTGGGCAGAGAGGCGGCTGATTCCTCTGCAGGCTCCCTGCTCTCTCCTGCCCTGGCTCCAGAGGCCTGGAAACTACCGCTTCTATTGAGATTAAGTTATAATTTAAGGCAGTGAACATGTGCTCTGCTGGCGGCTATAAAGATTCAAATCATAAAGTTTTACAGTGGAACGGTTTCTGTAAAAGCGTCGTTAGGAAGTGGGAACCATGCCCTTAATTCTTATGACATATGGGACTGCCGGGCTTGTTTGGGTTTCAGTGGAGTTTAGTGGGGTGATGGTTTGGCTAATTAAAGTCAGGTTCCCCCTCCCCCCGTCCTCCTCCTCCTGCTCTTCCTCCTCCTTCTCCTCCTCTTCCTCCTCCTTCTTCCTCATGCTTTGGAGGGGCTGGAAAGAGCTGCTTCCCCCATCTCTGCCCCTGGCTTCACATTACTCATGGCCAGAAAATCTCCAGGGTCAGAAAGAGGCACCTGAGGTTGAACAACACATTAGTTAAGTGCTGGTTGCCTTCAATGCTCTCTGCTTAGCCCTGACAGGACCTAAGAACTAAGACCCAGCCCCTGCCCGCTGGGAGTTCACAGTAAGGGGTGGGGAAGTGTTGAGGGAGGGCAGGGGACAAATACTGACGTTGGAAATTAGAATAGGTGAGTGCCAAGGGGTCCCAACCAAGTGGGGGAGGAGGGGAGGAGGGAATGCTGGGAAGATGATTGGACCCTGCAGCCAGGTGAATGACAACAGTTTGGAAAAGCCAAGAGGCAGAAACAGGAAAAACCTAAACTGGAAATTAACAACTAGGGCCAGGAACAAGGGACCTGAGGGAAATAGGATTGTAAATATTTTTAAAAGTACGAAAAAAATGGATAGCCTGTGGATGTGTGATCTAACTTGAAGGAACTCTGAGTCAGGCAAGTGAGAAGGACCTCCATTGAGGCCTGGCCTACCCATCCCAGCCTGCTGCCCACTGGCTTTGAGGCCCTGGTCTTTCTCACTTATTGAGGGAGAGCCCATGCTTTGGGGAGGTGGGGAGATGGTCCTTCTAATTTGAGCTGCTGACTTACTTCTGGCTGGAGCATTGCCCATGGGTGATACAGGAGGTCTTCCTAATTCTTGTAGCATCCTGGAAACCTCAGACAGTTGTCACCTATTTATGCAACAGGGACCCTGATTGGAGGTGGGGACAAGCTCAGAATTTGTTTGGTTTTGGATTAGGGAGAGGGTCTAGCTGTCCATCAGAGTGAGAAAGACAGAGAGGACAGGCCCCCTGGTCCACGTCTTTATGGAACTTGTCCATGGACTAGAAGGCATGGTGGGAGTTTGATGGCTGATTTGGCCCAGTAGGCAGCCACAGGATAGAGTGGATCCCGTTAGGCAGAGCTGAGCTAAGCTGGACTGAACCAAGTAGTTTTGAACCCCCAGAGAGTAGATAGGACTATTTGTGTGTGTGTGTGTGTGTGTGTGTGTGTGTGTGTGTGTGTGTGTGTACACGTGTGTGTGTACATGTGTGTGTGTGTGTGCGTGTGCGAGAGAGTGCTTGTACTTCACCACAGCCTTAGGAAACATGACTCAACCCATTAAATTTTTTCTAATATTATGAACTAGAAAATTGTCAAAAACAGGCATTTCCACAGACAAAGAAGAGCAGAGAATGTGGAGTATATATGAAATCCTGGCTTGTTCTTTTCGGTTTTTATTTTTTTACAATCTATTTTACATTAACTTGGTAGTACCCACATTGTCCTGCTCTTGAGCTTTCTCTACTCTCTTCTGTGTTTTAAAAAATGTTTCATCAACTTTCTTTCCTTTTTTGGTCCTTTTTTTTTGCATCAACATCACCCCCTTCCTTTTCGCACACAAATAAACTTAACAAAAGTATGATCAGGCAAACAGATCGACTTGGTATGGTCGCGTCCACCCCCTTCTCGGCCAAAAGGCAGGAGGCCGGCCCCATCGTCAGTCTTCTCAGACCCGATGACTCAATTCATTTTCCAGAAGAGGAATGAGGCTCGTGTAGAGAAAATGACACGATTCAAAGCCCACTTGGAGCCAGTGGCCAAAGGGAGGGCCATGATCTTCAGAGTCCCACAGAGGAAAAAGAAATGGCTGCCTTGGGAGTGGAGCAGCCTGGGGGAGTGGGGGCACAGATCCATTGGATACACATCTTTTCCTTGTGGGTGTGTGGTTCCTCCCGTAACACTTTCCTATGCCTGATCTCATTGAGGAGGGAAGACGTGCTATGGCAACCCTTCACTGGCTGGCACCCTTTGTGGAGGGTGGTTGAGCTCTGACGGAGCTGAGATGGGGCTCCTTCCCATCTGCCCTTTGGTGGGAACCCCAGAAGTCTCTAGTAGAAGGCTGGGTAGTTCAGTGCTTAATGAGCCCAACATCCTAGCTTAATATGCACCAGAATCAGTTAGCTTTGCTCTGTTCCATGGCTGTGGAATCGACCCTGAGGGTGTGGATGAGTGAACACAAATGCATCTTTACAATTGGAAAACAGCTCGAGTGTGTGCCCTGTTTAGTGGGGGCTCGGGCCCATCATCCTCATGTGGGAAGGCAGAGAGCAGTGGAGCCAGCGAGTGACCCCTGTTGACCAGACAAACCCATTGAAAGAGTGGGAGAGAGATGTGAAAGCTATGAATGCAGTTTGTTTGGGGCCAGGAATAGATTTCAGAAGCCTGCCCAGTAAACAGGCCCAACTAAGAGTTCACTCTCCCTCTGGCGTTCTGGGAATGATCACTGGTTCCCGATGCCAGGAGGGTCCCTCCATGTCCCCTCCCCAGACTGATTCATCAGCAGGCACAAATCCTTTGGAAGGAGGAACAAGGGAAGTGAATGAGTCCGAAAGACTCAAACTTGACTGATAAAAAGGACGGACAATGAGCAAGCCAAGTGTCCAGGGCCAGGTGGTCCTCCAGGTGGCTGGCAAAGATGGGGGCAGGCGACAATTCAGTTCCATTACACAGCTGTTTGTTAAATGCTGACTGAAGGCAGGACACTGTGCCGTGTCCTGGGGATGAAAGGGGGAAAGAAGAATAAGCATTGTAAGAACCTACTATGAAGTACTTGCTGCGCTAAGTGTTTTTACAAATATACCCCATTTGAGGTAGGGGCTGTTATTATTCCCATTTTCCAGTTAAGGAAACTGAGACAGACAGGTTAAGTGACTTGCTCAGGATCACACAGCCAGTAATTGTTGGAGGCTGGATTTGAACTCAGACGCTCCCGACTCCAGACCCAGCTCTATCCACAGTGTCATCTGGCCACCTCCTGTTTAAACCATACCAGTCCCCTGCCCTCTTGAACTTTACAGTCTAGCAGGGGAACATGGCACCAATGGAAATGATCCAAATGACCCCCTAAGGTAGCAAAAGTGCTACCTAACCTGAAGCCTTGAACCCAGGAGCTGTGCTAAGGAAACAAAGTGGCCTCCCCAAGGCAAGGAAGGGGGAATGGGGGAGGCTTCTTGAAGGTGGCAGCATTTGAGCTGAGAGACCGGGAGTCCCATAGCCCCTCTCTGAGTGGTCATCCATGGGCCAGGAGGAGACTGCTATGTTTTGGCACAAGCCAAAATGAGTTCATTTTGTGGAGGAAACCCAAGAGTCTCTTGTCTGTCAGGTCAGGAAAACTTGACATTGGCTTTTTGCTTCTGGAAGAAGTCCTATGGCTCCTTCCCCAAGGAAATGGCCAGTGTCCTACTGGAAGAACCTCCTGAGGACAAGCCTTTTTGAGTAGCCACAGGATAGAGGGGAAAAAACACTGGTTGGAGCAGACTACTTGTCTCCTGGAGAGAATAAAGTTTGAGAATTCTAACATAGGTATCTCTTGTTGTGTTTGAAGTAAGCATGGGGATGGTGGGATTACCATGTGCCAGACATGACATGATGGGAAGTCTCACACGGCAGTGGACAGGGTGGACTAGAGGCCTTCCCAGATACCATTCACTGCCACCATTTCCTGAAAAGCCAGGAACAGCCAAACAGAAAGAACCAAATGCAGCCAAAGCCTGTGTCCTCTGATTGGGGCATAAGGTATACAGCTCCTAGAGTTTGGACCCAGGCACTAATGAGCATGCTCCCTCTCCCTCCCTCTCTCTCCCCCTCCCTCCCCCCCTCCCTTCCTCTCTCTTTCTCTCTCTCTCTCTCTCTCTCTCTCTCTCTCTCTCTCTCTCTCTTCTCTCTCCCTGCTCCCTCCCCTCTCTTTCTCCCTCTCTCTATATCCCTTCTCTCTCTTCCCTCCCTCCCCTCTCTCCCTCCTCTCTCCCTCCTCCCTCCTTCCCCCTCTCTTTCTCCCCCCTCTCTCTATCCTTCTCTATCCCTTCTCTCTTTCTCCCTCTGTCTCTCTCCCTCTCCCTCTCTCTCTTTCTCTCTCTATATCCCTTCTCTGTCCCTTCTCTCTCTCTTCTCTCTCTCCTCTCTCTCTTTCCTCTCTCTCTCTCTCCCCCCCCCCACTCTCTCTCTCCCTCTCTCCCTTCCTCTGTCACTGTTGGGGCTCTCTCCATGCTCAGGGTTTTAATTCTAGCCTCTAATCTCAGCTGCTCCTGTGATAAATTAATTGTAATGATAGAGGCCCCAGTTACGAGGGCTGCATCGTTTGCTTGTAATGTGAGCGACAGGTTTAGGGCTTCCTTTATTTAAGATGCTGGGGTAATTACATGGGAGTTAGCATATGCAGGCAGAGAGATATGATTCATTCGCCCAGCGATGGCCATGACACAGCTGTTTGTGGGATAAAATAGAGGAACCGTGTTGTTACAAAATGTTCCCCTTATTATACCTCATTAAAAACAAGGCTGTGATAAGTCAGGACTGGCAATGAAGAAAATCTATTGCCCCCCTGTAAAACCTGATAGGAGAGGGAAGGGGAGGGGAGGGCCTTTGGAGCCGGCCGGGCGTGCTGTGTCATTTTTTGTCCTCCTGCCCTGGCCGCCTCTTCTTGTCATTCTGCAGTGGTCTGGCTGCTGGGGGAAGATGGGGGGATGGGGTGTGGCTGCAGCAATGGCTGGAGTGCCCCCCCCCCCCCCGCCTTTCCCCTCTTCCTCTCCCTTTGTGAATCCAGACTTGTCCTTTTTCTTTTAGAGCCCTGGACACAATGATGTGAGCATGAGAGGCTTGCAGGGAGAACAAAGAGGGCCATGTTTTCAGGGTCTGACCCAATTGGGTCCTCTTCACCTTTAAGGTACAAGGCAGGCCCAGAGAGATCCTGCAAGGGTAGGCAGGAGCCTCGAGCTTCAAAGTCAGCAGGAACAACAGCAGCCAAGTGGTGGGGGCGCACTCCTTTGAAGAGAACACATGCAACTCTTCTGTCCCCACTATCTTTCTTTCTTTTCAAAAATCACCATCAAAGGTAAAGATGCTTCACTCTCTCTCCCCCACCCCCACGGCCCCTTTTCTCTCTCTCTAAGCAGGGAAGCTGGAAGTTTGAACAACAACCTACAGATTAGCCCTAGTCCTAAGGCCCAGGGTCCAGGAAATTAGGTTGGACCCTTGAGAAAGAACTTTAGGGTGCTTGGCCTGAGCCGCCACCCCAAGGCTGAGTTCCCTTGTCTCATGCCAGCCAGCCTTTGCTGTAGTCTCAGAGCACGGACAGCAATGTGAAAAGTCATCACAGAACCCATTTTTCTAGCCTTTGAGAGCTTCCCAAAAGCTCTGCCCACAGCCATACTAGGAGCGAGGCAAGTGTCCTCATCCCTATCATATAGAAGAGGAAAATGAAGCCCAAGGGGTAATGGACTTCTCCAAGGTCTCCCCGCTAGTGAATTTCAGAGGCAGCAGAGTAGTAGTATTCTTAATGCCAAGAGGAACGTTCTGTAGAGAATGACATAGAAATATCCATCTGTAAGCCTCTCCCAACACAGATAGGGATGAGTGTATGTGTAGTGAAGATCAGTGTAACATTGCCAGCTGAGCCAGAGAGCCTGGCTCCCCAACCCAAGGAGAGTAGAGGTTGTTGGGAGGATTCGTGGGAGGATTTGCTAGTTCTCTGTGGTAGGGATCCCTTTCTGCTGGCACGTCTCAAGAGCAGCAGTGGTGTAGAAAGAAACTTGGCTGGGGTGTCAGAGGACCAGACACCATGTTCCAGCTTGGCTACTTACTCCCTGGGGACCTTGCCCAAGATACATGCCCTTTGTAGATCTCAATGTCCTTTCCTGGAAAAAGAGGGAACTGGTCTATTTGCTTTCTAATTTCCCTGACAATTCTCAAGACTGAGTTGTTGGCTTCTGGGGGATAGGAAAGTAGAGTTTTCTTATGTATCTCCCTCCTTCCCACCCTCAAAGATGCCCCAAGCCCATGTTGAGACACACTCGCCCCTTGTCCCATTTTCTGAAGGGGACAAGTGGTTAGAACTGGAGATCTCTGCTGGTGAAAAGACACTGCCAACTGAAAATCTACCAAAGGGACAGGGAGTGGGGTGAAATTTTCCAGACATAAATAGAACAATTGAATCTCATCGCTGTGGGATGTCATCTAATCTAACAGCTTACTTGATGGAGGAATTCCTTATATAGCATTGGCAACAAGTGATCCCCCAGCCTTTCAGTGACAAGGAACCCACTACCTCACAAAGTAGATGATGATGGTGGTGGTGGTGGTGGTGATGGTGATGATGATAATGATGGTGGTGGTAGTAATGGTGATAGTGATGATGGTGATAATGGTGATGATGATGATGATGATAGTCGGGATGATGGTGATGATGGTGGTGATGGTGGGGATGGTGATGATGATGGTGATGGCGGTAATGATGATGGTGATGATGATGGTGATGGTGATGGTGATGGTGGGGATGGTGATGATGGTGGTGATGATGATGGTGATGATGGTGATGGTGATGATGATGATGGTGATGGTGGGGATGGTGATGATGATGATAATGATGGTGGTGGTAGTAATGGTGATAGTGATGATGGTGATAATGGTGATGATGATGATGATAGTGGGGATGATGGTGATGGTGGTGGTGGTGATGGTGGTGATGATGATGATAGCTAGCATTTACATAAAGCTTTAACATTTTAAAAGTATTTTTACAAATACGATCTCATTTGAACCTTGTAATAGCCCTGAAAGATAGATGCTATTATTATCCCCATTTTACAGATGAATACTGACGCACAGAGAAGCTAATTGAATTGCCCAGGGTCACACAACTAGTAAGTATTTGAGGCAGGTTTTGAACCCAAGTCTTCCTGACACAAGGTCCAGCACTCTATCCCCTGCAACACTATGGCTGTATTTGTGGAAATCTGGCCTTATATTGAGCCAGAAATCTGTCTCCCTGTACTTTCTACCAGTTGACCCCCATTCCCTGTTCTGAGACCACAGAGAACAACCTTCTGGTGAGCAGAGGCCTAAGGAAAGTTGGTTTCATGGAATCCCAGAGACCTCAGCAGCCAACTAATCCAACTCTTAACCACCCCCACCCCACCCCCAGCAAAGAAATCCCTGCTACAGTAAAGAGGGTAAGTGGGCATCCAGCTTCTGCTGGAAAGTCTCTAGTGAGTGGGAACCATCACGTCATGGCATAGCCCTTGCCACTTATGTGTGCTCTGATCTGTTTCTTGAAGGCAGGGGCCATTTTTTTCTGCCTTTCTTTGTATTTCCAGCCCAGTGCCTGACACAAAGCATTTAATAAAAGCATGTTGACTAACTCTAATTATTAGGAATTTTTTCCTGGAATTAAGGCCTAAATTTACCTCTCCTCAACTTCTGCTGTTTCTCTGTCCTCTGGGACCAAGCAGGAAGTGTCTAATCCCACCCCCCACATAGAAGCCATTCAAATGCTTGATTTCAAATACTTGTGAACTGTTTCCTAAACTCCTCATCTATATCCTCTTTCTGTCCCAGTGGTCTAGAATCTACTGCAATGATACAAACACTTGTTTCTCTCTTATTTAACCTTCACCTAAGTACTCTCAGTCAATCTTCTCCTTCTGGTTCCTGCTTTTCCTAACATAAGTACAACTTTTAAAAAACATAAATCACATTGCCTGAATTTCCTCTTATGTCTTCCTCCTAGCGAGTTATCTCTTATAATAAAATATTCAAATACACCTCTATCCCCACTGTCTTCTCTAGGCTAAGCATCCTAGGTTCCTTTAACTGACCCTGTGATATCATCTGGAGGCCTTCCTCAACCTGGCTGTCTCCTTCTGGATCCTCCTTAGATTATCAAGGCCCTTCCTACACTCTGTCCCAAAACTGAACCAAGACTTGGGATGTGATCTAAGCATCTATTAGAGTCCCCCAAGGTCACAGATCCTGTCTCCTGAGTTATTGAGGGAACATGAAATTGTGTACCCCACACTGACCACATCTTTGCTTCCTCCCTTCTGATCTGACAGGGGCAGGCCAAGTTCAGGAGCAGGAAGCAACGAAGTCATTCCCTCATTTCCCTAAAGTAAAGACCACTAGCCTGAATGACCTTGGGGAGTCCCTTTTAACACTCAGTGAACGCTAAGATGATCATTCCCACCTTCCCCACTTCTGATGGCCTTGAGTATGTGGTAATCTCTCCTTTGCCTCTAAATGCAGACCAGGCTCCAGAACAGTTTGCCAATACTCTATCACCCTCATCGTGCAAAGGCTCAGCCTTACCAGTATATTACAATCCTTCCCAGGCCTCTAAGTGCCAAGTTCTTGTCCCCACATTAGGCAGTGTGTGACAACCCCTCCCTCCCTCCCTCTTTCCCTCCCATTGTGCTAGACTAGGGTAACCCCACATATCTCCCTTCATATAAACAAATTCAAATGGCTAGTGGCTCTCAGGGTTACAGAGAACCGTGGAGCCTACTCCCTGACCTCAGGAAGTTTCCAATCCCCAATTATTTTGTTGTAAGGGATAACTCGCTAGGAGGAAGACGTAAGAGGAAATTCAGGCAATGTGATTTGTTTTTTAAAAAGTTATATTTGTGTAAGGAAAACCAGGAACCAGAAGGAGAAGCTTGACTAGGAATACTTAGGTGAAGGTCAAATAAGAGAGAAACAAGTATTTATATCATTGCAGTAGACTCTAGACCACTTGGACAGAAAGAGGATATAGATGAGGAGTTTAGGAAACAGTTCACAAGCCTAGCACAGAGGCAGGATATATTACTGCTAAGAGACTTCAATTGCACCAACATCTGCTGGAGTTCTTCCTCCTTCTCTCCCTCTCTCTGCTTCTCTCCTCTTTCTGTCTCTCTTCCTTCCCTCTCTCTGTTTTCTCTTTCTCCCTCCCTCTCGCTCTCTCTGTTTTTCTCTCCTCCCTCTTCTTTTCTCTCCCTTCCTTTTCTCTCTCCTTGCCTTCTCTCTTTTCCTCTCTTCCTCCCTCCTTCTCTCTCTTCCTCTCTCTCTCTTTCTCTCTCTCTCTCTCTCTCTCTCTCTCTCTCTCTGTCTCTCTCTCTGTCTCTCTTTCCCCGTCTCCCCTCCTCCAAAAGCAGAGCATCAGCTAAAAACCACTTGACTTTTCTTAATTTTTCTTAGTTTTACATCCTTCAAAAGCAAAACCAAAAGGAAATCTAGATTTTCTACATCTGATGCTCATGGACAGAAACAAACTGACTTGGCTGGGCAGGAGGTGGGAAGAAGTGACAAGAAGTGAGCACTTTGTTCTGGAATTTGTGGTAGAAGAGAGGAAATCTGGGTATAATCTTGACAGGCCCCCTAGATTTTGGGAAAGCAGATCTCAAAGAGTTCAGAGGAAAGAGAGGGAAGATTCCATGGAGTAAAAGGCAGGAGGCAGAAACTCAAGGCCAGACCTTCCCAGGGTGAATCTCTTTCCTGCCTAGGCCCCTGACAATCTGGACTATTTGCTAATTCCCTTAGTGACCCTAACGCTTTCCCACTATTCAAACCTTGTCCATCCTTCAAGGCCCAGCCCCAATATTCTCCTCCTCCATGAAGCCTTCAGAGTTCTCTCTCCCTTCTCTTGCCCCCACCCTCCCCCCAGAGTTTTCTTTTCCTAAGGACATCTATATTCTGGGCTCCCTGGAAATGTTTAGCAGCACATTCCAGCTCCAGCTCTTCCCTAGATGGTAGGTAGGCTTAGAAAAACCTTTAAGGGTCTTTGCTCTCCTGTCTGGGATGGCACACATGCAACCTATCCCAGACCTTCCTCATGACTGAATCTGCAAACCTTGGAGGGCTGACAGTAGACTCAGAGTCAGAAAGACCTGAGTTCGAGTCTTGCCTCTGACACTTACTAATATGACCTTGAGCAAATTAATCTCAATTTTATGGACCTCAGTTTCCTCATTTGTACAATGAAGCGGGGTGGGGATTTGACCTATGAGATGATCTATGAGGTCCCATTCAACTTGAAATCTATGACGCTGTGAAAGGTTCCTTGGCGACATTATGTTAAAATTATCTGTGTGCTGGCATTCTCCCTTCTTTCCACCTCTTTGAGTGTAAGCTCCATGAGGAAAAGGGTCATAGCTTAATCATCTCTGTATGATTTCCTGGTGGCCCTGGCGGAGCCTCGGACCTTGGGTGCATGATGCTGGAGCCTTCTAGTCCATGAACACAGACAGAGCCAATTGCAGTCTGCTCCCTTCTTAGCAACTTTGGCAGATCTTGCAGACCCCTGGAAGGGGCTCCCAAGTCAGGTTGCCCCCTTTTTTGGGAAAGCCAACTATTGCAAAAATATGAACTGGGAGAACAAGGTCCAGTGGCTTATTATTTGCATTAGCAGAAGAGATCTCTAAATGATGAGTCTCTCCAGTACCTGTAAGATAGGATTTGATTGTCAAGAATTCAACTGATTCAAAAGTTCTGCAGAACAAACCTCTTGTGCTGACCCCTGCGGACCCGTGGATCTTGTTCTCCAAGCCTCTTTTCTGTTCCCCCAGCAAGATGCCTCCCTGACACCTCAACAAGCAATGCACATTTATTAAGGGCCTCCTCTGTGTCTGGCCCTGCTGGGAATAAAGACTAAGCCCTTGGAGGAAGAGAGCAGGGAAGAAAAGGAGGAGGCCATGAGGCTATCTTTGCCTGCAGGGCTGAAACCTCTGCCAAGGAGGCCAGGCTGCCTCTCTTCCTTCCCCTCCCTGTAGAGCAGGCCTCCCTTCTCTTGGTGGCTTAGGTCTTGTGGGGCTGAAGCTCCTACATCTGCTGGAGCCACCCAGGCTGGTCCTGCAGACAGACAACAGACAGCGAGTCCCTAAGCTGGCCACATAAGACAGGCAAGGCCTGGCACCAGACCTCGGGCTCATTCCTCTACTCTTCCTGCCCCAGGAAGCCCTGGAAGGAAAGCAAGGGAGGCCCAGAGAGCTCCCTTGCCCTCCACCTGGGGACTGGGGGTGGTCAGGAATCAGAAAGCCCCCTTGGCATACAGGTAGTGGCTGTTCTTGGCCTTTGAGAGGCAAGTGGCCCACACCAAGCCAGGGAAATGGGTTCACAGTGGGTCAGGCTTCTCTCTGCTGGCCCATGGTTCTGATTCCCCATTCTCCTGGCAGGGCCCTTCTGGGATCTCCACAGTCACCTTCAAGCCCCCATACCTCTTTGTTGTTACCCTCTGGGTCTGTCTGCTTGACAGGGGCTAGAGGCAAGGTCCGGGCCCAGAGGAGGATACTCGCTGGGGGGTGGGGGAGGCAGCGGCAAACAATGGGGGAACCCAGAGCCGGCTCTCCTTCCCTACCAGCCTGAAGAGACACAATGGCACAATGCCTGAGTGTGTGGGGGGAGTGGGAGGAAGGGAGGGAGGGTGGGCTGGGGGTGGAGACGGAGAGAGAGTCTTTTGTCCCACAAGTTTATACACTGCTCCTAGGGTGGGGGGCATTGGGAGGCTGGTGGGGCGGGTCACTTGGGGAGGAGGGAGGGGGTGGAGAGGCCCTGAAAAGTTTCTGCATTTCAATCAGGTTGGCTTTGAAAGAGTTTGGCTTTTGTTGAACAGGAGAGAAAGGTTAATGCAGAAGTGGAGGGGGGGTGTGGGGGATGGGATGGGGTGGGGGACTCTGGAGATCCAGTCTCTTTGCGCTCAGCTTAGGGCCACCCCATCTGGCAAGATGGCTTGGAGAGGGGTGGTGGAACAGAAAGATGCCAACTTGGTCTGCCTTCTTGGTGCCAGGGAGTGCCTAGATGCATCTGGGCAGGTGCTGGTGCCTTCTGAGTGGCACCTTGGTGGGCTGAGGGGATGTCGAGGAGGCAGGCAATGGGGTAGGGAGGTTCAGGAGAATGAAGCTCCCTTCTGAGAAGAGCCTCCCCTCTGATCCTGCTCCCTTCCTCCCCTTTGATGCCCCCCATCCCAAGCACAAAGGGCTTGCCAGGCCCTGCTGTTTAACCCCTGTGTAGGGGGGGGTGGCCATCTGGGGGACGATGCAGCCAGTCACCTGGATTTAGCTGTTAGCCCCTGGGTGCTCTCCCTTCCCCACAGAGTCCTAAAGGCCAGGATATAATATTTCCAAGCACAGGACCGTGTTCGGCCCCAGCTCCTTGCCTGGCCTGTCAGTGACTACTCCGCCTGCTCCTGAAGGTCTAATATTGTTTGGCCTTATATCCCCCTTCTCACTTTGTGATGTTTCTGGGGCTATGGCTGCAAGGAGCAAGGATTCTAGATTGAAATCTGGAAGAGACCTGAGTCTTTGGGTAATTAGATCCTATCCTCACATTTTTCAAATTAGACAACGGAAACCATAAGAGACAAAGTGACCCAAGTCAGGGGATTTCAGCAGCCCAGCCCTAGTTCCCCTCTTCACACATCCTTCTAGCTCATGGGCACCCTTAGATGGGGCAGCCACCCCCTGTACCCTCAGGGTACATGACTTAGGATCATGCTATGAACTCCGGGCTTGAGATCCTGAGTCTGAGGGAGGCTGACAGTGTGGATGGCTTCTGTGTCACTTCATGAGTATGCCAGTCTCCATACCAAAGCCCCAGCACCCTGTTCAGGCCCTAGCCCCAGCTAGAATAGCAAACTGGGAATGTGCTGGCTTAGAGTAATGCCACCTCCAAGTGTTCTTGTGAATCAATTTCTCTGCCTGGGCTTTTCTTTACACATTCATTGGTGGTTGTTCGGCAAACTTAGAATGAGTGTTCTTGACTTCCCAGGAAAGGTTTAAGGCAAGGGAGAGCCGTCATCTTGCTCAGAAAGAGGCTTGGGCAGCCAAGATTGGTCCAAAGCCTCTTCTGGCATCTGGGGGAGATAAGAAGGTACAAAAGTGGGGGAAGGGGAGAAACAATGCTTAGCCAAGCCTCCCCCTACTTGAGCACTGTGGGCACAGAGACCGGGCTTGTGCCCAGCAGAGACTTCACTACCCTGAGTTTCTACTTCTCTTGTTCTCTTCTCAGTATGGGGAGAGAATTGTGAACCGAAAGACTTGGTAACTAAAGTCTGGAGGGTAAAGGTGGGGAGGAGAGGCCTGAAATCTCGTGTAATCCACTACCACCACCACCCTCATTGCCAGTTTCCCAGGGATGATCTCATAACTTAGGAATGGATTTCTGTAGCCTTTGACCCCTTTTCTGAGATGGCATCAACAGTCAGCATCCCTTTGGTGATCCTTGCAATTACCTTTGGTTAAGTCTGTATTGGTTGCTGTCGATCGTCTTCTGATGTGAGCAAGCATAATCAGGCCCTTTGCCTCGGGGAAGGCCTCCCAGGCTCTTCACTCTCTCTGGCCTTTCTCTCCCAGGCCCCTGAGTCAGCACCAAGGCGTCTCCCAAGGCCTGGGGCCATAGTTCCTGACAGGCAGGGCAGATAAAGGGTCAAGCTGCTTCTCCCAAGCCTCCTTCTTGGAACTCTCTTCCCCTTTGCCACCCAGCAGGCTCAGAAAAAGAGAGAGGAGAAGATGGACCTTTAGGTCACCTCCTGGTACCCTCTGGCCTGGACTCTCTGCAAGGGAGCCTCAGACTCAGCTGCCCCCCATCCAAAGTCCCTCCCTGATTCGCCCTCGTAGCCAGGCTCTGGGGGGCAGAGGGCAGAGCCACGATGGCCAAAGCAGGCACTTCCAGTGTCCCTAGCTGCCTGCCGGGGAGCTCCCCTCGGCTGGCCGGCCAGCCGGCCTGCAGCCCGGGAGGCCTCCTCTCCGGCTCTGTGGAAGCCGCCTGGCTGGGTTTGCATTATTTATGTAATGTCTTGTACCGTAAATAATGGTCACTTTATGGTTATTAGGAACGGGTTAGGGTACGTGCGGGCAGCACCAGGCTGCCTTCAAAAGGAACAGTCCTGGCATAAAATGTGGCGATAATTGCTTTACTGCTGAGTGTTGGTCTTTATTTTGTGTCGGATTTGTCCCTTAAGCCAGCGTAACGTTCTCCCTGAGGCAGGAGAATGCAGAGAGCAAATTGGAGGGCTGAGCATGAACAATGCGACACGGCGCACTGCTGGGCTGGGCTTTCTTCCTCTTTCTTCATTCCTCTCTTGACCTCCCTCCAATCCTCTCCTCTGGCTCCTCTCCTCTCCTCTCTGCTCCCCTCCCCTCCCTCCCCTCCCGCTTCTCTCCCAGGGGCCTGGCCCTCTCCGCCCCACTCTGCTTGGGAGGCTGGCTGTCCCAGACTCGGTGGCCAGTTCCACTGCCCCAGTGGGGAGATGTCCCGAGCCCGGCCCAGGCTGCCCCCTCACTTTGGGGATGGGGTTAGCGGGTCACCAGGTCATCTCCATTCCCCAGCCCTCCTCCAGGCAGCAAAGAAACCACCGAAAGGAAGTTGCCCTCCCCTTTAGAAAACAGACCTGAAGCTTCTGTCCGGCCTCTGTCCACCCAAACCAGGATGCTGGCATCCCCAAGCTGGGACCAAGCCAGTAGTCTGCTTAGCCTCGACAGCTCATCTACTCTGAGCACAAGAATTGAACTCCCAGCTTACCGAATTAGTGGTTCGGCATGGGGAAGAGAGGAAGAGTTCCCGGTATCAGACATGCCAGGGAGGAAGACAAGAGCTTTTACCATTGCCTGCCCGAACCCCACTGGCCCATTCCTCTCTTGCTCATAGACCAAGGCTACTGTCGCCTAATCGGCCCAGAAATTCCAACAAGGACATGGCATGAAAGCAGGGCCCTGGGTCACTTACTTCTTCCCAGGCAGGCAGCTCAAGGTTTCACCCACTGCTTACCTCCCTTGGGAGGCTGAGGAGCTCAGGGGAAACCCTACTTATGCCACACAACAAATCAAGTCAAATGAAGATGAAATCTGCACGCCTCTTAACTATCCTACAAATTAGAATATGGTGTATACATAGGAGCAGCGGTGATAAGAGTCCTCTGAGAGTCCAGCAGAGAGGCAGATCTCTTCTGTGATGGAAGATAGGCAAAGCTTCATAGAGGAGGTGAAATCTAAGCTGATATTTGAAGGCTAGGAAGGGCAGGATGCCTCCGGGGGCAATTCCAGTTTGGCTGAAAGGTGGAGTATGAGGAAGAGTCTGGTAAGAGATACAGCTGGGAGGGTAGGTTGGAGGCAGATGGCAGAAGGCCTTGAATGCCAGGCTAAAAACTTGATTCAGTAGGCAGCAGAAGTGGTAAGTGACAAAATTGGGAGAATCCCCTAGCCACACATGAAACCTGGGTGACTGAGAGGATGGAGGTACAATGTATGGGAAGAATGCCATTAGGAGAAGCAAACAGGAGAGAAAATCAGAGCGACAATAATATGCTACAATAACAAGCAGGCGCTGGACCAATGCTTTTGCTGATAGAGGGAATGCCCAGATGAGGAAACTGCCTCCGCTAATTCAGGCTGGAAACTCTTCTAGTCAAATAGAGTTGTTTAGAACACTGAGTTAAGTGACTCGTCCAAGGTCACACGGCCAATAGGTATCAGGGTCAAGACATGAACTCAGGTTTTCCTCGCACAAGTAGCAGTTGACAAACTGGAGACAATGTATTCTAATTGGCCATCCAGTTCTCTTCCTACGGTGCCATTTAGAGGGTGAGCTATGTTAAGCTTGAAGTGTTGACAGGACATCCAAGGAGCATTCAGAAGTCATCTGAGTAGAGTTGGTCTATGCCAGGGGAATGAATGAAATTGCCAGGGGAGAGAACATAGAGAGAGGAAGGCCAAGACAGAGCCTTGCGGGTAAAAGGAAGAAAAGAAAATATGAATGAGGCAGAGAAAGCATGGTCACTGATGTAGGAGGAGAACTAGGAAGGTATGGTGGTATGGAATCTGAGAAGAGAATCTCAATGATTCTCAAGAACAGGGGGGTTTGTGTATAATTGACATATTGCTTGCCTTCTCAAGAGGTGGGGCAGAAGGGAGCAAGAGAATTTGGAACTCAAAATGGAAAAAAAAGAACAGTTTTTAAAGTTACATGTAATTGGGAAGTACTTAAATAAAAAACTTTTTTTTAAAAAGAGGATGATTATAAGGATCGGTGAGGCTTAGAGATGAGCTATCAAAGCCAATTTACAGGTGGTCAGTCAACAACCATTCGTTTAGCCTTCTCTATGTGCCCTGCATTGCACTAAGTGCTGGAGATACAAAGAAAGGCAAGAAAGTCCTGCCCTCAAGGAACTTACAGTCTAAAGGGGAGCCAACAGACAAATAACCATATACAAACAAGATATTGACAGTAGAGGGAGATAATCAGAATGTAAAAGGCATTTGTAACAGAGGGGACTCAGAAAGGTGGGATCTGAGCTGAGTCTTGGAGGAATCAAGGGACACCTATGCAGAAATGAGGAGAGAGAGCGGTCCAGGCCCAAAGGCAAGTACAACAGCCAGAGACTGGAGGAATTAGTGTTGTGTGTGAGGAAGAGCCCAGAGACCGGAGTCACTTCGCTGGCAATGCTTGGAGTAGGGTAGAATGCAAGGAAGCTGGAAGGTTATGAAGGGCTTCAAAAGCGAAATCGGATTTTATATTTGATGCTGGAGCCACGACAGATATTGGGAGGGAGGGAGGAATGGAAGTGAGCCTCAGACCTGAGCCTTAGGAAGATCATTTTGGCAGCTGAGCGGACGATGGGAGTGGGGAGGCCAGTTAGGAGGCGCCTCCTCAGAGGGCATCTCGTACAGCCCATCCTGGACCAAGACTCCTCTTGACGATGGACTTCGAAAGTGGCTCTGTACACTGCATCAAATTCCCTCCCAATGAGAGCAAACCCTAAGCAGCCTGGCTGGCCTGGGGAGCTTGGGGGCTCCCCAGCACACCAGAGATCTTCCAGTAAAGGAGAGACAGCCACTTCTCAGTCATAGGAAGTCTTGTCCCTGGTTGAGCTAGATGGGATGCCTCTGGAACCTGAGATGTTAGGTTTCTATGATCCCAGTCACATGATGAGGGTCGTGTGGTATCAGCTGAACATGTGGGGACAGGCTGGTCATCTATGAATCTAAAAGAGTTTTGTTGGGATTGGGAGGTTGGGGGTGTGAACCGAAAGACTTGGTAACTAAAGGCTAGAGGGTAAAGGGACAGATGAATTGTGGTGGGGGGGGGAATAGGAAGGAAGGGTCTTTAGTTAGCCTTTCTCTGGCCCCAGAGAGAGTCTGTTCCACACCCCCTCCCCTCCTCCAGCCCCCCTGCCTAGTAGAATGTAAAAGAGCTGTTTTGTTTCCTTCTCTCACATCTCTCACAGGGCTTTGAACATGTTAGGCAGGTGCTTTAGAAACATCTGTTGAATTGATAATGACAGCTCACTCCTATAGAGTACTTTAAGGTTTACAAGCACTTTGTATCTGTTTTCTCATTTAATCTTCACAACAAACTAGGGAAATTATTGTGCTATTACCATCATGCCCATTTTACAGATGAGAAAATAGAGGTTAACAGATAGTCAATGACTCACCCAAAAGCACACTAGTGCTCAGCTAGCAAAGGTCTGAGACATGATTCCAACTTGGTCTTCCTGACTCCCAGGCAAGAATGAGTTGTCCTGGCTATTCTGTTCTCCCTCCTCTTCATCCTCCTCCTTCTCCTCTCCCTCTTTTTCCCCCTTCATCTTTATCCTTCACCTCCTTCCCCTCTTCCTTCTCCTCCTCCCGTCTCCTCTCCTTTTTCCCTTTCCCTTTCCTCCTCTCTCTCTATGTTCCCATTAGAAGGGACTGTGCAGAGTGGGAAGGACCAGTACCCATTTAGGAATTCCTGCAGTCCTGGGCTTCTGGCCCCCGAGGCTGATGCCCCCACCCCTCCCCCCACCCTCCCCACCTCTCCCTCCACCCCCCACCTCTCCAGAGTCTAGTAACTCGTCACCAGCGGAAATGTGAACAAAGTGGAGACCTCGGGATGAAAGGAGTTGGGTGGGGGGAAAAAGGGGGGCTGGGGGAATGGCTTTAATTAGAGCTGCTCAGCCTCTGTAGTCCTGGAGCTGCTTGGGGTAATCCAGTTAGAGCCCTGGCGTCCTTTCATCTCAGCTGGCTGGCCTCTCAGGGGCCCTGGCACTACCTTTTGGAGCAACAAGTGGCTGAGTGGGGGTGGGGAATGGGGGGAGGAGAGTGTGTGTGTGTGTGTGTGTGTGTGTGTGTGTGCATGTGGGAACCAAAGGGAGTCTGAGAGGCAGAGGCCAAGCACGCTTCTGCAAGAGGGAGCCAGGCAAAGGCCAGGACTTGGAATCTGAAGGGCTCTCAGCAACTCCCAATGGCCCCAATGAATGACCCAGCCAAGGGAGCAGTTGGTGGTCGGCAGGGCAGTGGCTTGGAAGGCAGGCAGGCTGCAGGGGGCTCCTGACACCACGAACCCTCTTTATAAAAGGATCAAGTCTCCCTCTTTGTCCCCTGGGCCTTGGAAGGAAGAACTCAGAATGCTCTTTTGTGTGGCTGCCCCTGTCGCTCTGGCTCTGGCTTATTCCCCAGCCCCGCCTGCTCTCCACTCCCCCAGCCCCAGCCCCAGCGACCCCAACTGGCTGAATCCCTCCCCCTGGGACTACCGACAAGGACTGAAAGAGTGCCTGGGATGGGCATTAGCCTGGTCCTTCTCTCTCTCTCTCTCTCATTCTCTCTCTCTCTCTGCGTTTTTGCTCTTTTCTCTCTTCTTTTTCTCTCTCTGTGTGTCTGTCTCTTTTTTCTCTTTCTTTTCTCTCTTATCTTCTTTCTCTCTGTCTCTTTCTGCACCCCCCTCCCTTTGAGCCTCTTCTGCTTGTACCCCCTACCACCGTGAATGCTGGGAGTGAGAGAGTGGCGGGCTGGGCTTTGGGACAGGCAGCCCTGGGGGAGCCATCTGTGCCGCCGGGGTGGGATCCACTGGAGCTGAAAAATTAAACAGCGTTTTCAATTAACTTTTCCTCCCTTGTTTGGGGGGTGGGTGGGAGGGGGGTTGGTGGTGCAGGCTGGTTGAGTTTAACCTTTGAAAAGCTGCCAGAGAGAAGAGGAGGAGGGGATGACCTTTCGTTGGTGAGGCCCAGGCAGGGGTGTTCAATCTCTTCCCTCTAGGTGGGCTCTGGCCCCTTGGGAGGGCGTCCTAAGACCCTTCTCTTTGCCCATGCCATATGTGTTGTATGGTCTGAGAGGCCTGAGGACCAGTGGTGGGATGTTACAACGAAGGGAGGTTTGGTTTAGCAGAAGCAGAATGAGTGGCTCCAAGAAGGGGGGTGGCGCTCCCCTTACTGAGTTCTAGAACCAAGAGGAGGTTGGGATTGGATGACCATTTGGCAGGGATAGAATCCTTACTACCAGTTTGGTCGCCTGAAATCAGCTGAGTGCAGGTAATGTGGCCTCAAAGCAACTTTTTAAGACAAATTTCAGTTGAGGGGAGGTCAGGGGTGGGGGTGACAGAGAACTCCAGATACAAAGCCCTGCAGTCAAGGGGGTGCTAGAGAGGGGGAAAGACCCAGTGTTATTTTTCTGTGGGGAGAGGCCTAGACCAGGAGAACAACAGGACAACAGGAGGGTGCTGGGGTGGCGTGCTCCTGGCTAGGAGAGAAGCACCATCTGGTAGCTTCCTATATTAACTGGTTATTCATAGAATCACAGAATTTCAGAATTGGAAAGGGCCCTAGAGACCATCTGGGTCAACCCCTACCTGAATGAGTTACTCTGACTGGGGATGGCCAGAAAAGGTGACCTCCCTCCCTGTGAGGTGACCCGTTCTGCTTTTGTAATGGCTCCAATTGATAAGAAGTGGTTTGGGGTTTTTCTCCCTAACATTAAATCTAAATTTGTCCCTTAGAAACTTCTACCCATTGCTCCTAGTTCTGCCCTGACTGGTGTCCTCCTCTACATCAGCCCCTCCAAACATCCTCTGTCCAGTGTCAATGATCTTCCCCAGGTGTAGATCTGGCCATGCTCATACATTCCACTGGCTCCCCACTGCCGCTAAGATTGGTACAAACTTCTCTATTGGACATTTAAAGCCCTTTGAAGCCTGGCCCCAACCTACTTTTCTGGTCACATTCCCAATGGTCCAGTCAAATTGACCTTCTTACTATTCCTCAAACATGGTACCCCATCTTCCACTTCTCTATCTTTGTACCGGCTGTCCCCCGAGTCTGGAATATCCTCCCTCCTCACTTGCACCTCGTAGAATCCTTCATCTCCTTCAAGATTCATCTCAAGATGAAGTCTCCTCCATCTCTCACGTAACAGTCCATTAGTTAATCCATCAACAAGCATTTATTAAATGTGTACTGCGGGACCAGGTGCCCTATGCAAAGACCAAAAGGAAAGAGCCTTTGGATCGCTTGCGGTTTAGTGAAGGGGTACAAGCTCTACAACCATAGGTAAACAAGTTACCAGAGAGAATGGATTAGGAGATGGTGTATCCATCCAGGAGTAAAGAGCCTCATGCAGAGATAAGCAGAAGGTCCCCTGAGAAAAGACAGCTGGCATCCAGAGATCAGATGACGACTTTTTAAAATTCACAAGGTTGGAAGACTAGATCTTGTGAGTGAACGTACCAATACTCTCTAGAGCTAGACTCAGTGTCCCTGGAGCAGCAGTAGCTGAGAAACATTGAGAATGAACTAGATAGACCAAGGAAGGGCAGGACTCCACAAGGGCACTGACCCTTGGGAGCCTAGGAGAAAGCTAGGAGAACCAAGGGAGAAAAAGACTCCCAGGAACCAGAAGTTGTGAGTTTATCCTTTGGCCACATTCACTCTCCAAGTGAGTCCACTCTCCCTAGTGATCTTACATGTGCAAGGGAAGAGTGTGCCCTGGGTTTTGTGGGAGGAAGATGCTTCTGTAACTGTCCTTGCTGTACCTACTTAGTTAATGCCCTTTCTAAAAGTTTTTGTAAAATCTCACACACATAGGTATTTATAAAACAAGCTTATTTAGTGGAAAGGCATTACTAGCAGCTGGAAGAATCAGGGAAGGCGTCACACAGAATGGGCCAGGTGTTCCTGAGTCTTTTCTTCTCCAGGATGAACTGACCTTTTCCCTCAACTGTCCTTCCTATGACATGGCCGCAAGGTCTTTCACCATCCCGATCACCTTTCTCTCTATATTTTCTAGTTTTTCAATGTCCATCCTAACATGTAGTGCCTAGAATTTCCCAGTCATCCCTAAACTGTGCGATCATTCTCTGGTCATCATCCTCATCTCCTCCCTGCTAGGAACTTGGACATTGCCCAGGAAACACCCTAGGCTCTGATAGGTGAGTTTGTGCTTTACCTTGCTGGGTACAAGGCCTTCACATACCTCCATTCCTGTCTGTATCTCCCCCTGAGTTTCCAGCTTCACTTAATGTATTGTCTTCCTCCAAGCTCCTCGAGGGCTAGGATGGCCTTGTTTGGTTCAACCCGAGGCTCATTGCCTTACCTGATACACGATAAGTACCTCATCAATGTTTTCTATCTATCACTGCATCGATGTATCTATCTTTCTTTCTCTGCCTATCTAGGATCAAACACACTTGTGCAGGTGCAGGCCCCCTGAAGCAGGACGTTGTTTCTTCGTCTATAATATGGAAACAATAGCCTTTACCTTATAGGGTAAATGAGTAATATTGGGAAAACACTTTGCAAACCTTAAAGAGCTATATCAATGCTAGCCCTCATCACTGTCATTATCGCTGGCTGTCTGATGAGTCTGTAGTTATTACGGCTGCTGCTGTAAGGACCAGCAAATTGCTTTGTTGGACAACTGAAATTAGGCTTGCTGAAAGGGGAGCCAACTTCAAATCGAAGGCCTTCTTGCTCACGCACAGATACGCGTACAGCCCTGCTCCCCAACACCTCACAAGCACCACACAATTGCGCACACACACACACACACAGACACACACACACACACACAGAGTCCCCTTTCCTGATTGCACACAGTCACAGTCCTTATCCACCCATAGCCAAACAACACACTACAGTCTTACACATGTGTCCCTTAATGACGTGTGACCAAAGACTCAAGACTTCTGGAAATGGAGCTCATCTCTATGGTCCTGCCTATCAAGCATCTCTCATTGGCTCTCACTTCTACCTGGAATTCTCTAGGAAAGTATCTAAAGAAGCCCATGTCTTAGTTTCTCCAAATGTGAGTAAGTGTATACAGCATGGATATTGGATATGCAATGGTCTTTATTTCATCCTGTATTTTACCATTGAGGATTAAATGAGATAATATTTATAAAGCACTCAGAACAGTGCCTGGCATATAGTAGGTGCTTAATAAATGCTTATTCCCTTCTCCCCCTCCCCCTCCCCCCTTGGTGTCATGGACACCAAGGACTCACAGGAGTGAAACCAAGAACCAATACACAATAAAATTCCAAGCATTCAAATAGCCCATCAGACTCTACCCCCGCCAAGGTAAAGATCCTTTGGGAGACTGTTAGACCAATTCTTCAAATGTACCTAAGATCAGCACTGTCTGAGTATGGGGTCTGGCTGCCAAGGGGTAGCTTTCTTGGCTCCCCTTGTTATGACTCCAGTCCTTCAGCTGCCAGGCAATCCTCTTTCTAAGGAATCCTTTCCCTCCAGGAGGGCCATGCTCAAATGATCACACTCAGGAGCCTACAACCTCTTCAGAACTTTAAAAATACCTTCAATGTTTATTGATATTTTTGCTCTTATATCACTTTCATTCTCCAATATAGCCCTCCCCTATGCCTCATCCAGAGAGTCATTCCTTTAGAAAAGGAGAATAAAAGAACAATTCCGCAAAACTAATCCACATATCAGCCAAGTCTGACATTATATGAAGTGTTCCACATCCATAGACCCTCCCCTCTGCAAAGAAGAGGGGATAGAGTCATTCTCACGACTCTTCTTCAGTGTCAGACTTGATCATTACAATGATATAGCATGAAGTTTCAATTTGTTGTGCTTTCCATGTACATTGCTATAGTCACTGTGTATATTGTTTTCTTGGTTTTGCTCACTTCACTCTGCATCAATTCATTTAAGTCTTCTCATGATTCTCTGAATTCTTTATATTTGTCATCTTATTATGGCACAGCAATATTCCATTTTATTCATACATCACCATTTGTTCAGCCTTTTCTCATCAACAAGTATCTGTCCTGTTTCTACTTCTTTGCTATCAATAAACAAATATTTTGATGTACATTAGACTTTTTCTGTCTCAGACCAACTTGGAGTATATACCTACATCAAAGGGTATGGTCATTTTAGTCACATTCTTAGTATGATTCAAATTGCTTTCCAGAGTGATTGGACAAATGCACAGCTCCACCAATAATGCATTGGTATGCTTGTCTTTCCATATCCCCTCCAATATTGACTATTCCTATCTTTTATCATCTTTGTCAATTTGTTGGGTATAGTAAAACCATAAAGTAGAGAAAGAACTGGACCTGGAAGCAGGAATGCCTGAATTTGAATCCCACCTCAGACACCTACTAGCCATGTGACCCTGGGCAAGTCATTTAACCTCTGTTTGCCTCAATTTCTTCAACTGTAAAATAGGGATGATAATAATAGCACCTACTTCCCAATGTTGTTGTAAAGATCAAAAGAGATACTATTTGTAAAGCACTTAGCTCCATGTCTGACATAGGGTAGGCATTTAATAAATGCCCATTTCCTTCCTTTCTTAAAGTTATTTGTTATTTGTATTTTTTTCAATATTAGTGATTTGGAGAAATCTTTCATATGGTTGATTGTTCATAGTTTTCAATTATTCTTTTGAGAACTTTTTGTCCATATCCTTTGACAACTTGTGCATTGGGTGATTGTTTCTGGTATATATATAGATATATAGATATAGATATATAGATATAGATATATAGATATAGATATATAGATATATTATTAGTTCCTTATATATTTTAGATCTCAGATTTTTAGCAGAAATATTTGATATAAAGAGTTTTTCTCAATCAGTCACTTCCCTTATTATCCTAGTTGCATTGATTTTGTTTGTGCAAATTTTTTTCAATTCCATGTAATCAAAGCTTTTTATCTTTTGTGACTACCTCAATTCCTCTTTTGATTAGGCATTCTACCCCCTTGTCATAACTATGAAAAATTCCCAATATAGCTCTCTTCTAAATTTTTTTATGCTTTGAACTCTAGTCTCTGACATTAGCTGTTCTCAGAAAAGGAAACAGAAGGAATCCAGGAACTTGAGGTTTATGAACCCCTCCCCGGGTCCCCTGGGCAACACAGCCTGTGCAAAGACACAGAGATGGAAGATGGATGGAATGTCATGTGTGAAGAACAGGCACAAGTCCTATTTGACTGTCCCATAGAGGGAAGGAAGGAAGGAAGGAAGGAAGGAAGGAAGGAAGGAAGGAAGAAGGAAATTTTCTGCTTTTATACTAGGGGACCTCAATACTCACAGTGATTCTCCCTTAAACTCCCCAATCTCTCATTTCTTCAGTTTCCTTAAG